>NW_023604861.1:87490896-88690896 GCF_014898055.3 Talpa occidentalis | reverse complement strand
AGCCCCTTGTTGGATGTGTGGAGTTCTGTTTTTTTTCTACCATTCAGTAGGGTGTTTTTTGGTTTAAGTGGCAGTTTCTTTTGCTGTGAAGCAACTTTTTAGTTTGATGTAGTCCCAATTGTTTATATTATCTTTTGCTTTCCTTGCTGTTGGAGATAGATCCACAAAGACATCTCGGAAGCCTGCGTTGTGTAGTATTTTGCCTTTTTTTCTTCTCTTTATTTTTTGGTTTCAGGTTCTTACATCCAAGCCCTTTATCAGTTTTGAGTTAATTTTTATGGATGGCCTAAGATAGTGACCTAGTTTTATTCTTTTTCATGTGGCTATCCAGTTTTCCCAGTACCACTCATTAAAGAGGCTTTCCTTTCCATAATATATATTCATGACTCCTTTGTCTTAGATCAACTGTGTGATACCACCATGAGTCACTCTATTTTATCAGGATTGTTTTGAATATGTGGTCTTAGGTGGTTCCATATGAATTTTAGCAGCATTTGTTCTATATGTTTCTTATCTGGGTTTTCTACCTCAAGGAAATGCGTCCTTCTAAATCTAGTTGTCCACACCAAAAATCTGCTTTTCTTCCTTTCCTTCTGCCCTTTACATTACCCACAGCTAAGTCCTCACCAGATCCTTCCTAATACCCATTAATGCTCTTTGCTATGACTGCATTTGATAATGCATTGTTTTAAAGGTTCTCAGGCTGTTCCTTCAATTCAAACTTTCTCATTACAGTCTCCACAATCCATTCAGACTGACTTTTATGAAACAAGTATCTGACCATTTCATATCATATCACTGTGGTTTAAGGTTGACATCCAAATTCATTGTCATACCATATAAAATAAGCAATGAAGTGGGTCCATCAGCTGTCCAGGCCTCACTTCTCACCCTTTCTTCCTTTAGTCCTTCTGTAGTAACTGGAACCATTGTGTCCATTCTCTGCACCTTTGCAAATGCATATAAATTATCTTATTGAAAAATTATCATTCATTCATCAGGATAAAGTTGATTTATTATTATTGTCTCAGTATGGCTGTCACTTCCTGTCTTTCTCGGCTTCTCTAAACTACACTAGGTGCCCATTCTGTGTTTATTATTATTTATGCCTCTGTCTTCTCCTTAAAACCATACTTATGGTCTGGAACTTTTTCTTGAATAATTGTATGTTCTTATTTCCTAGCACAATATCCACTACATAGGGGGAATGCAATTAAAACAAACAAACAAAAAAAGCTGTTGAGTGAATGAAAAAAATAGTTACATTAATTAATTTCTTCTGGGGAGTGCATAAACAATCCAATCCAAATATGGGAGAGAAACATTTTTAAAACAAAATTTGGCATAAGAGGACTGTGAAATTAAAACAAGGACAGAATCATAAATCTTACTCTGACTGGATCAAATCAACAATATTCTCATTTTCCATCAGCCAGAATACAAAGCAGCAGTCACAGCTGCCTTTTATTTGAAATTCAAAAGTAAGAATAGTTTCATTGCACTAACGATTATTAATAATTGGGAATATGAACTGCTAAAGGCGCAAGCTAGATTAATCAGATTAAAACACAAACAGCACTTAAAACAAGATAACAGTTGAATACAAAATATTCCTAATTGAATGATTCCAACCAGCCAAGGACTCAAATTTCTAAGGTGATTAGATCTGAGTAATTTATGCTGAAGGGGAAGTACTGTATAAGGATACAGAGCAAGATCTAATCTCCCTGCTGTATCTAATCTCCCTGCTGTAGCAATTTTGTTAGGGTTCTGAAACACTAAGTTCACATGACTTTAGATAAGTCATTTTTCCTTCCTCATCTTTATTATTTTTTAAAGGTTATTTTTATTTTTGGATTTGTTTATTTATGCATAATAGCACTGGGGTACAGGCCAGAGTTGTTGGGGGTGTGTGTGTAAGGATTCACCAGAGACAGAGTGGGGAACAGAACAAGTGGACTGACTGAAATACACTGCTGAAGGGAGTAGCGGCCAAGTTAGGAGAGGTCTGCTGTGCCATGTGGGTAGCTCCCTGGCCAGTGATCCAACTTGTGCTGCAGTGGCTGCAGATAGCACCTTGCACCACCAGGGAGGTCCTCATTCCTCATCTTTAAATTGGGAATAACAGTCTCTAGTCTCTGTAGTGTTTCAGGTGTTGTGAGTCTTCCGTGTAAGTTTTGTATAAAGCCCAAGGTATAACAATGTATATGATGACAAGATTTCTCTTGTTCAAAGACCTGGATGCGAGCAATCCTCCAGTGTAATGAAGGTTAAGCCAGTGGTTCTCAGTGGTGTCTCATCTCATCACCTATTGAATTTCCTATAGAGATTTGTGTATCAGTTTGACTTGGCAATGAAGGGAAGAGCTATTGGAGCTAATTAAATGTGCAGTGGCCAGTGATGCTGCCCTGCAGTGACTGGAAACATTCTCAAGAATGAAAAAATTACTAATCTATGGCAAGAAATAATGAAAAATGAAAAATTTCTTGGTCTATGTGGCGAGACTTTATTTTGAAGTAACTGAAAACCTGTTCATGATAAAAACAAGGACTTCTGCAGTTGTTTTTCCACTCCATGGTATGCCTGACCATGAGCCCAAGTGAGACCAAAGTCTGGTTAAATCTTGTGCCCTGACTCAGGGCTGAATCCAGAAGAAATGAGTGGATGTTAAAATTTTACTTAAAGGAGCATATAGACTCTAACTCCATTGTATATACAATTACTGTTTTTTTGGCATTGTATTAAGATACATTGAGTTTTCAGAAATGCAACAATCATGTAAATATAGGGAATATAATACTTAGGGAATATGATACTTAGAATTTAACAAGTTTTTTTTCACCATTTTAAAATATAAAATCATGTCCATTGGCAATCCTGAGCATAGTATTTGAGACACCAAAACCTTTATTGTTTTACCTACCTACCTATCTTTTTCTTCCATTTCCTTCTCCACCTCTTCCTCCATCAGTAATCTGTCTTTCATCTATCTGTCCTGTGCGCATGTATTTACATACTCAAATGAATAAAATTTCTGGTACTCAGTAGATTCTCTATAAATTTTCTTTTCTTTTTTCTTCCTTTATAATCCCAAATATTTATTCAAAACAATAAAGAGACAAATGCTTTCCTACCTGTTTGCTATCAGTGAGAAATAATTCTTTGTTCTGCCAAAGAGATAGAATATATTTCAGAATAGTACTGGGGCGTGAATGTATTTGAGGAAAATCAATATAAAAACAAATGCTTTGCCAGAGCCTTTGCAAAGAACATAAAATATGCCCAGAGATAAACATTCATATTTGTTATTCTAGGGATGATTTTTTTCCCCCTGAGAATGATGCCAGTCTAGAGAAAGTGACTTGATTTTTGTATTTTGGGAGAAAAAATATTTTCCTTAAATATCACTAAAAGTAAAGTTCATGATGCAAACCTAAAGTAATTATAAAGTATATTTTATGATAGTAAACCTTTACTAGGACAATTCAAAACATTGGGAAGAAAAGATTCACATTACTATCAATTAAGTATGTCTTCTTATATGCGCCTACTAAAAAATATGCTGGAAAAAAATCCAGGTAAATAATGAATTAAATAAAGTTACAAATGGATTAAAAGTGTTTACATTTTATTGGTTAGAGACAGACTATCTGCTTTTACTCCTAAAGGAAAGATCTCTTTATCAGGAGGTGTTCATAGCCTAGTAGAGGGTTTATTTATCTACATAGAATATTACATCATCACGTGGGATGTACTATATTCAGAAAAATGGTTGTCTAAATTCATTTGGGAAAGTCACAGATGAAGTAAAATTTCTACTTTGTTTTAAAGATGATAACGGAAATTTTTGGTAGAGGAAGGCAAGGAGGACTTGCCTAGCATAGCAAGAGTGTAAAGAAATACTTGGAATCATGGCAAAGAGAATTAAAACTCCACTTCATAGTTCATACTGATAATAGCAATTAAATAACAGTATAAATCTCTGACAATACTCATCAAGCACTAACCACATTCCCTATGTGTTACATACTGGAGATTGAAGGCAAAACTCATAGTTCATAGAAGAGAATCAGACTTTACTGAAGAAACTCAAAAGCAGAGGTTAGCAAGTTAGAACACACAATCCCTTAATCTGGCATCATTTAACAGAGACATACTGAGGCCAGGGTATGCTCGAGGCACCATCCATTATGCTTTAGGAAGAAGTTTCTATAATCCTGCTTCTTCATATTTTTAGAGTATGCACATCGAAAAAGCCTATTGCTTCTGAGATGGAGTGGGGCATAGCCTATCTGGCTGAATATGGCACCTGGTAGCCCTGTGTAAAGAGAAGATGAGTCTCAGCCATCTTGGTGCCAGACCATTTTGAAAGATCCACTGACAACCATCCATTGGTTTCATTAATGGTTGTAATAATCAATTTATAATTGAGAAAATGATTCAAGTCCCAGCTCTGCCATTCATCATTTTGAATAATTTATTAATTCTGTCTCAGTTTTCTTTTTTTTTTTAAGATTTATTTATTCAAGCATACAAGAACTGGGGTACAGGCCAGATGTGCGGGAGGGTAAGAGGATTCACCCAGAGTTCTGTCTCCATTTTCTTATCTATGAAATAGGAATATATTACATATATCATAGCATTAGTTTACATAGGATTTGTATTAAATTCATTAGTATTATGCTAAGTATCGAACTAATAAAATATTTGAGGCCTCTGTTATTTGGGGGCCCCTCTTCCTAACAGGATATAGTGTACCTATGTATTTTTTTCATTCGGTAGTGAAAAATGCCAAGCAAGCTTTATGATGAAGTGTGGCAAACGGAATTTAGTCATAATACAGATTTTGGGAGGGTTTTATTTTGTCTTCAAAGAAAAGCCAAGAAAGAATTTTAAAAAGATATAATAGTTTCCTAAACTCCGAGATATGCAAAACAAGCTGATATGGGTAGAATATTAGAGGACTTTGCATTACTAACACTGCCAGACAAGCAAGTAATCAAGCTGTAGTTTTGTGGCCAGTAATGCTCAACAGAAAACCTGGCAGATGCTGAAGAGTGTAATATACAGATTTCCTAAAGCTGGTGGTGGAAACGAGAGCAATAGTCTTAGAGACTGAGATTAAAGATCCATGCCTGGACAGTGGTGATAAGCAGTGTGGCTGCATATTGTCAAAGATTTGAATTTTTTAGGGTTTGCATTGCAAACTGAAGACTTAAAATTTCTAAGATCCTTTTTTGCTCTTTAAAATCTGTCTAAACTTAATTTCTAAGTAGCAAAATTTGGACTGGAAAAAATTTTCCCTTCCAACAGTGTGAAAAGGTTCATGGGGTATGATCCCAACAACTTGAAGTGCTACCAATACTTTCTATTGGAGTTTAATTACTTGCCTATGTTCAAACATTAAGACATTTTATCACAAAGCAGGAAAACAGTTCTCTGGAAATCCTATTAAAGGATAGGGTAGACTTGGTCTGTTGTTAAAGAAAATGGGCCAGAGTTCACAAAACAGATAAATAAGGTGGAGTTTTATGAGTTCATTTTATAATGTCCAAAAGAATTTCATGTGTTTTGTATTGCTTTTAATTTATTTTACACATAGAGAAATGTATCAGCATTAAAGAGTTGAAAAACGCAGACTCAGAAGCTGCTGTGTGTGATTAAGGCTTAAGCTATTCATGGCTGCAAGTATAATGAAAAATTCTTGAGGTCAGGCCTGTTTATACATAATTGTTATTCCTCCACCATTGTCATAAAGTGAAAACTTTGTAATTATGTGGTAGTGTTTACTGGGCATTTCTAATTTTGTTACTCTCCTTGCCTTTGCTCTCTCCCTCCATTTTACCTCTTTGCTCATAACCTAACTATTGTAGATATCATCTGAGCAAAGAACTCACTGAGAACAAATGCACATTGCCCAATTAGTGAAGCAACTAATAGGTCTCCTTGAACAAAGCTGCTGTACTATTCGTGTATTAGAATAAGGGAAATAAGAAATCAGTTATTTTTTATCTATGAATAGATTTTATATGTACAACTACATAAGCAGCACATATTTTCTATGTCAAAAATGTAGATAATAGCATTAATATACTTTAGGTGATATAACACTTAGGTAACATAACACATTTGTATTCTGGTTATTATCTCATGATTAAAACTAACATTTATTTTAAATGATTTTTTGTTTATCACATAATTATAGTTTGTTAGACATTTTCTATTTCTTAACTCCTTTCCATGAAACAGTAGCTAATATGTATATAAGTGAATATATTTGTCCACATCTCTGATTATTTTGCAATGTATTTCTAAAGTAATCATACAAATCAATACCATATTCTTTATTGCTCTTTTGTAAAAATTGTGAGATTTGAGGGCATGCATCCTTAATCCAGTTTTCTCTCCAGGGGTGTTATGGCAATTCTGCCCCTTGGCTCTTTTCACAGATTATAGAATTAGCTCATCAACTTGCATGAAAACTGCTGATAGGTTATGATTGAGATCACATTAAATTTGGAAAGAATAAAAATCTTCATTATACAGAGGCTTCCTAACCATTGACATGGTGAATCTCTCCATTAGTTTTATCTGTTAAAATGTCTTTCAGTAAAGCTTAATAATTTTTCCACATAACTCTTGAACATATTTATTCCAAGGTGCCTTATAACTTTTGTAACTATTAAAATTTTGTCATACATTGATACACAGTAAATGGCTTAAATTTGTTATTAATTCTAAAAATTCACATTCATATTTTAAGGTATTTGTGCAACAAAGCATATAATTTGCTATCAATGAGTTTTAGTCTTTTAATGCTTTTTCTTTTTCCTTTATTTTCTCTTAGTGCTCTAAATCCTGTAGTACATTGGGAATAAAGTCAGTTTTAGTGGGCATCCTCTTTCATTCTTGATGCAAAGAAAATACTTGTATATTTCACTGATATGTTGCTTTCTGGAAAACCTGATATTCATATTTTCCTTTTCCAAGGATTTATGATGTCACCCCGTCATATATCATTTCCATGCATGTATGGATGTGTTTCTTGTTTCACAGTTCTTTACCCTGATCTATTTGTCTAACATTGTGACAATATGAAAGTAATAGTTGTAAGTTTATAATTAGTTTTGCTATTGTCACGGTATAAATTTTCGATCTATTCATCAGAATTATCTTAGCTCGTTTGGAGTTCTCTTCCATGTGAATTTTAGGATGACTGCCGTTTTTATGAAATTTCTTGTTATAATCCTATAGTTATATTGAACTTAAAACTTAGGAACACTTGACATCATTAAAGTAATAATACTTTTATCTGTGACTATAGTATAATGTTCCATTTATTTGTGCATTGTTTTTTGGGGCTCAGAAATGTTTTCAAAATTGTACTTCTTAATTGTCTCCTTTTTCTCTTCAAATTATTTTTCTAGGAACATGTTAAGTAACTGAGATGAGATCTGTCATACAATCTTGTTGCTGAGTCACTATACCAACATTTTCATACTAAATGGAATATTTGCTGTTAGATTGATGCTAGTGTCACTTTATTACATTAAGAAATTTCTTGTTGCCAAGTCTTAGAGTAATTTAAAGAGTAATAGAAAGAAAATCTACCTAAAAATATTTCTTTAATTCTAAGATGCACTCTTTTTTACATATCATACTTAAAATCATAATGCACAGTAAAGTATTCTGTGATAATAACACTCTATATCCTCCTTTAATTAGGAGTTTTTTTGTTTTTAATAATGACTTAGTGTTTCATTTTTCTGAATATATTTATTGCATCAATATAAATTTTAATGTGTTTTGATAATCTCTTAAGAGTAGGTAGTTATATTGATGAATTTTATTATTTCAGCTGTTATTGAATTTTTAGAACAAGCCTTGGTAGTCTTGATATACACATATAATGTGTACTATGTATTAGATATATTAGTCTATTGATTTGTAATGTTTGTTATTTTGCACCTACATTCATAACTGCACGTTAGTACTTTATTTATTTATTTATTTTATTTTAAAGATTCATTTATTTATGCATACAAGAGCTGGGGTACAGGCCAGAGGTATGGGCGGTGAGAAGATTCACCAGACAGAGCGGGGAACAGAAAGGCAGATTGACTGAAATACACTACTGAAGGGAACAGTGGGTGAGACTGGAGAGGTCTGCTGCGCCATGTGGGTTGCTCCCTGACAGGCTGGGGATTGAACTCACGCCACAGAGGCCTCGGACAGCTTCATAGGTCGCGGTTTTAACCCTTCGGGCCACCAGGGAGGCCCAGTACTTTATTTTTTAACTGAAGTAATCAGATTATGTACATTTCAGGTGTACATCATTATAAATCAATGTACATACTGCATTAAATTCAACACTAAAAACCCTAGTTTGGGGTGTTGTGGTAGGCAAAATATAACTCTCTACAAAGATTTCCTTGTAGTGATCCCCACTAATATACATATGTTATGACATATGACAAAGGAGAATTAAGGTTGCAGATAGAATTTAGATTGCTAATCATCTGACTTTAATATTGGAAAATTAGCCTATATTATCCAGGTGTGGGCCCAGAATAATCAGAGGGTCCTTAAAAGATGGAAAAGTGAGGTGGAAGAGGCAGGCTTGGAGTGATATGAGAAAGACTCAACCATAAATTACAGGTTTTAACCATAAATTACGGGTTTTGAAGATGAAAATGAACTGGGAACCAAGGAATGTGGGCAGCCTCTAGAAGCCAGAAAAAGCAAGAAAAAATGGAATCACCACTAGGGCTGCTAAGAAAGGGAGACAGACCTGCTAACATCTGATTTTCTTGTGTATATGTAATTATGAGGATATTTATACATGCATATTTGTATGTATCTTATTTCAAAATGTCCCAGCTATATGCATAAGAATGCTTAATCTTTTATTCTGTGTGCACTTTTCTGAATTTTCAAACTGGCTTCGCCTTCACTGTTTTGCGCGGCAAACAGCTGTCTTTATCCTGCCTGACTGACCAATCCCTTTCACTTATAAGCTGAACAGATCCTCCAAATTTCCTTTGCTTTGATCCAATTCCTAAGACAGCCTGTGTGATCTAACATCTTATTCCAGACAGTCTGCATCTAATCCTATGTATACTTTTTTGCTGATAAATAGTTGGAGTATATATGCAATTGGAGAACTTAATTTCAATTGGAGAGGTTTGAAGATGGAGGGGTGTGTGACATCTAAAGTATTTTCATCTGTGTCATCAATATCTCATTGCCCCTTGCATCAATTGTAGTCCAATTTGACAAACATCTATAACAACATTTCATCTAGCTAATTCAATATGTTTATTTTGACTAGTGTATTAAGCACTTTTTTCTGCAAGGGAGGAAGTAAAACTTTTCTGAGCACTAGCAAGGGCAAAGTTGAAGCTCAGTGTCATGACTTTAAAGTCAAATGGTCAGAAGGTTTCATGTACGGGATCACTGGTGTGATTCCTTCAAAGGAAAAATGAGCTTGTGCTAAGATTGGCATTATGAAAATCTCTGGTCTAGTACACACTGAGTACCTAGGAGGGCAGAATTGAAATAAGGGACGAAGATATTGCTGGGGTATATGACTTGTGGTTATATTGTGAATGATCAATTTAAAAAAATGTTTATCTCAATTAGTGCTGAAGTCATCTGATGAACTTAATTATTTCTGATAAATGGGAATTGAATTGCTCATGTAGGTAATATTATCTGAACAAATAATAGAAAGTATTTATGAAAGTATTTTCTTTTTCTTTTTTTTTTATTGAGGTAACAGTAGTTTACATCATTGTTTGATTTTAGAAGTATAGGCTCTGCCCTCAGGTTTTGTTACTACAACATATTCACCACCAAAGTAAGCACAATTCATTCTCATTGGTCCATTATGCTTTCTCTCCCTATTGTCACCCCTCTGTCTTCTCTGTTTATGGTAACCTCAATTTTTTAGTCATATTTCTAGGGTTAGTTTGCCTTTATCTAATCCTTTGTTTGCTTTCTGTGTGTTCCTCATATAAATGACACAATCTGACATTTCTCCTTCAGATGTTCTTACTTAACATAATCCCCCTCAATCCCATTTGTGTTGTCACAAATGGAAAGAGTTTATCTTTCTTGATAGTTGAGTAGTATTCCATGTGTATATACACCACATGATATACTCATCTGTATTTGGGTACTTTGGTTGTTTCTAAAACATGGCTGTTGTCAAGAGTGCTGCAATAAATAGGAGTGCATGTATCACTTCAAATTAGTATTTTGTATAATTGGCATAGATACCTAGGAGTTGATTTGCTGGGTCAAATGACAGATCTGATTTTACTCTTTTGAGATATCTCCATACTGTTTTCCATAGATGTTGGATTAGTCTACATTCCTAACAGTATAAGAGGGTGCGTTTTTTTTTTTTCCCCCATATCCTCAAACATTTGTTGTTTCTGGTCTTTTTGATATGAACCATCCTGACCAGTGTGAGATGGTGTCTCATTGTAGTTTTGATTTGAATTTCCCTGATGATAAGTGATGAGGAACATATTTCATGTGCCTATTGGCCATCTGTATATCTTCTTTGGAGAAATGCCTAATTAGTTCTTCTGCCCAATTTTTGATTGGGTCATTTGTTTTCTTTTTGTTGAGTTGTGTGTGTTCTTTGTAGATCTTGAAGATCAGCTTTTTATTGAATATATGGAGTACTATTGTTTCCTCCATTCAATAGGGTATCTTTTTATTTTAGTGGCAGTTTCTTTTGCTGTGCAGAAGCTTTGTAGTTTGATATAGCCAGTTGTTTATATTCTTTTATTTTCCATGCTGTTGGAGGTGAACCCAAAAAAAGACATCTCTGAATTCTGTGAGTTGGTGCTTTGCCTATGTTTTCTTCTATCCATTTCAAGATTTCAGCTCGTATGTCCTAGTTTTTTATCCAATGTGAGTTGATTTTTTGAATGGTGTGAATTATTGTTCTAGTTTCATTCTTTTGCATGTAGCTGTTTTGTTTTCCCAACACATTTATTAAAGAAGCTTTCCTTGTTCCAATGTATATCCTTGGCTCTTTTGTCAAAGAGGAGCTGTCCATATAGGTATGTGTTTATTTCTGGGCACTCAATTTTAATCCATATATATATATATATATATATATATATATATATGCATTTTTTTCACCAAATGAAAGAGCATCAAAATATTACTATCAAATCTGAAATCAGAAAATTTTAAAAATATATTAATGGTAGGGAACTTCAGCACCTCATTTTCACCAATGAACAAATCAACCAGACAGAAAATAAATAAGGAAATAATAAATATAAGCAAAAAGTTAGATCCTTTGGGCTTAATGGATATTTATAGGACACCACACTCCCAAAAGCTGAATATTGGACTGATCATATATTGGGTTACAACGCATGTATCAACAATTTCATGAAGGCTGAAATCATACTGAGGATCATCCCCCATCAGAATGGCATCAAAGTAGAAATCAAAAACTAGAAATCAAAAATAAGAAAACAAGGAAAATCTGTAATATCTTGAAACTGACCAACAAACTACTATTGGGTTAATGAAGACATTGAAGAAGAAATAAAAAAATACCTCGAGACACTTGTTCCCATCCAGTCTTCTGCCTCCTGCCTAGGAGATGAAGCCGTCGTGCCTCTGTTGACAGCCTCACCATCTTGGCTGAGGGAGGCAGAAGGGCTATATACATCACATGATTGCCTTCTCACTGCCAACTTCTAGTCAGTGTCAGCAATATATGTGAAAACCTCCAAAGTGAACACCGAGAGAGGAAATCAAAATTAAACTAATCCTCTCCAAGGATGAATGAAGCATGGATGCCTCACTCTTGAGCTTACAGCATAGAAATTAGAAATACTTTGCTTGGGTTTTAATGGTAACTGATGTGCAGAGTCCTAATCAGCCCAAACAAGAGGAGAGATACCTACAAAAATCTAGGTCCCTTACTCATATCTGTCTATGTAAAAAAATATGCCTCAGTACTGATATTTATGGACAACTTCAAGATGGTGTGTGTGAGTTAGTAATGGAAAGTTGTCCTGTGAAATCAGCCACCGTGTTTTAAGAGAGGAAGGAGCAAATTTCTTCCTTAGGCATGTTTATGTCAAAGAAACAAAGGGCAGTTGGCTACCACATAACTTCAGGCAGATACAAATGACTTTGAATTTGTATTTACCAATCTTCTGAGTTCAGGAAATGTGTACAGCAGGGACCTCTACTTTTCTTTTCTTATTTCCTTTTCTCATCATACAACTGAGACTTCAGTTGTGTCTTTCCATTTTGCTGATCACCTTAAATGATTTTGACTAATTCCCTGACTAGTTTTTTGACCCACATCAGGCAGGCAACTATAGAAAAAAGGACAGCCACCTACTCATCTGATTTCAGAAGCTGAGTTATTCTGGACCTGTGTCATTGAAACTTGTCCGCAGCTGCACTCATAATGTCCTTACCTGAGATATGACGATAGTTCTTCATGATGTTTTTCCAGTTTGTGTTTCGAATAAGTCACAAACCATTCTGGTGACTTCTGGGACACTGTAGGCATTAATTAAGATTGGAATCTATAAGCACCCACAAGCTCCTGTATTGATTTTATCCACCCCTTTTTGTTCAGAATAGTGTCCCTCTCCCACACAAACACAAATGTTAACATGTACTACATGACAATAGTTGTGGAAAATTATGTTTTTTTCTTTAAAAAAAAACAATAAGTGCTGGAATATCATCCAGGCAGTGAATGAAATCCTTAGGCGCAGGATTTTGCAGGACTGTGTACTGCTCCATTGTGAGCATTTATCATCAACTGCATCTGACAATTCAGTCATGGGAAAAACATGAGATGTTAATAACACTGAAAGAGGAATAAAATATAGACGTTTGCATCAAGGGAGTTCAGAGACAAAGGAAAGGGGGTTTATTTTTTTGCAACAAACATGGCCAAAACTCCTCATTGAGTAGAAGGCAGATAAACAATATAGATGTCTATGTAGGCTTCTAATAAGTCTTACAAACCAGATTTTATTTTTGAGCTATTGTTTATGGAACCAGTATCGACATTCACATTTGAATGTTATTTTGTCCAGTGATTTGTGTATTTACTTGTACAAACTGCTGAACTGAGGACAAGATTACTGATGTATCATGTGCATTTGGAAATGATGACTCTTCCAGAAATACTTGTTTCTTTTCTGTTATATTTTTTGAGATAACATTGGCTTATGACACTGCATATGCTTCAGAGATGTAGTTTCAGGTGTGTGTTGCCACACCACACCCACCACCAAGGCCCTGTAGTCCACCACTGTCCTTTGTCCTCCCTCTTCTGCTCACTAGCCCAACTCTCCCTGTCTGGCAGCTTCAATTTTACTATCCGATTTTTTTTTTTTTTTTTTCTTGAACTCCACATTTGAGTAAGATTATTCAGTGTTTGTCTTTCTAATTCTGACTTGTTTTGCGTAGTGTGGTTCCTTCCAGTTCTATTTTTGTTATTGCAGATGGCAGGGTTTCGTCTTTTTTTAATAGCTGAGTAATATTCCATTTTGTTTGCAAACCACATCTTAATCCACTCGTCTATCCTTGGACATGTAGGCTATTTTCATGACTTGGTTATTGTGGATGGTGCTGCAATGAACACAGGAATGCATATATCCTTTCCAATCAGTATTTTTGTGTTCTTTGGGTCAATACCCAGGAGTGATCCAAATATAGATCCATAGATTTTTATCTTGTTATATTCATATGAAGCTTTAAAAATGATGCTGTAGGGCCTCCCGTGGTGGTACAGTGGATGAGCGCTGGGTTGAGAAGCTGCCGGCAGCCACGACAGCCCCGGTTTGATCCCCGGCCGCTGGCAAGTGTCCCGCCTGGCACAACAGACCTCTCCTGCTGCTCCCGCTGCTCCCCTCAGCAGTGTATTTCATCAGTCTGCTTGTTCTGTGCCCTGATCTGGCTCTGGTGAATCCTCTCACCCTCCTGCTCTTCTGACTATACCCATATAGTCTTATATAATAGTCTTATGTAAATAAATAAATCTTTTTTTTTAAAAAAAAGATGCTGTAGAAAAAAAAAAACATCTTGTTGAAAATGTACATAACGTACTGAATGATATTTAAAGGTCTTTATTGAAAATGCATAGTTACAAATTTATAAAATTAAATATTTATGTATACCTCTACACCCATACACAGAGAAAAGGCTGGGATGGTTTATTTGTACTAACTGGTGAATAATTTTTCCTAATTCTTACTGCCATAATGGGAGATTTATTTTATGCTTTTTTATATGTTTTCTATTTGCTATAACAAAACTAAATTACTTTTAAACCCAGCAAAAAGATAGTTTAAAATGTGGATTTAATAAGGTTATTTACCCCATGATTACGTTTGAACTAAATTTAAATATGGTTTGATGTTTAAAAAAAAATACCTCAAGACAAAAGACAATGAGGACAATCTTCTAGATCTTATGGGACATAGCAAAATATGCACTAAGAGGGAAGTATATAGAAGTACAGGGACACATCATGAAACAAGAATGAACAAAAATAAATGAAAAAACCAATTACAAGCGAAATAATTGAAATAGTACAAATGTGTGTTTGTACATACATTTTCTTTCTTTTTTTTAAAAAGATTTTATTTTATTTATACAAGACCTGGGGTACAGGCCAGATGCGCAGGTGGGTGAGAGGATTCACCAGAGACAGAGCGGGTAACAGAACAGGCAGACTGACAAATATACTGCTGAGGGGAGCAGCGGATGAGACAGGAGAGGTCTGCTTGCCATTTGGTTTGCTCCGAGGCCAGCGAGAATGGAACCAGCACTACAGAGGCTGCGGACAGCTTCACAGTGCTGCACTCAACTGCCTGTGCCATCAAGGAGTCACCTTTCTAATCACCTTTCCTGCCTCCTTGTTATGTCTTCCTGATATATTGTTTCCTTAATCATTGTATAGCATCCATCCTTTTTTCTTGTCACTTTTTTAGATGAAAAATATTTTATCAGATAGAAGTATGGCTGTCTTTACCTTCTTTGTGTCCCACCTGCTTGTGGGATGGTTTTCCAACCCTTTACTCTGAACCTGTGAGTATATTTGGGGATCAGGTGCATTTTTCTGGAGACAGCAGAAAGTTTTTTAATCCATCCATACACTCTGTGCCTATCGATCAGTGAATTCAGACCATTAACATTTAGAGTCATCATTGACATATGAATGTCTGCTACTGCCATTTTGTCCTTAATTTGTGTTTCCATCTATTTCCTTGTTCAGTTTCTTGGATATTCTCATCTGTGACTTAGATACACAAGTTCCTTTTAACATTTCTTGGAGTGGGGCTGGCGGTAGAATCTGGTGTTTAGAAACTCTATTAATTTCTGCGTACCTATTAAAACCTTTATTTTTCCTCCCCAAAGAAGAACCTTGTAGGACAGAATGATCTGGACTGGAGTTTTTATCATTAAGTATTTTGATCACATCCTTTCTTTTTTAATTTTTGTATAGAAGAACTGGGGTATAGGCCAGAGGTGCAGGGTGAGAGGTACCAAAGACAGAGTAGGGAGCAGATAGGGCAGATTTTCTGAATACAGTGCTAAGGGGAGCAACAGGGAAGAAAGGAGAGGTCCGCTACCATATGTGGGTTATCTCTCTGGCTGGGGATGGAATTCAGGCCGCAGCAGTGATAACAAGATAGCACTGAGACGTAGCCCCTAGACCACCAGGGAGACCCCTGATCATGCCATTTCATTCTTTCCTTGCCCATAGTATTTCCTCAGAGAAAGCAGATAAGCATGATTAGGTTCCTTATAGTTTATTTCACTCTTTCTGCTAGCCAACTCCAATATTCTTTTTTTGACTTGAGTTCTTCCAAGTTTCACTGCTACATATGTGTCTTGGTATAGCTCTCCTATTTAGTTAACCTGGTGTTCTTTTAACTTCACGTATTTGTATGATTATCCTTTCTCCAGTTACTTTCTTTATATCTCTTTTCTTCTCTCTCTTTTTCCTTTCTGGGATTCCCTTTACATTTATGTTGCCTTTTCTCATTGAGTTGGATTGTTCTCTGTGCTTTTTCATTTGTTTTCTTTGCATTTCTCTCTCTTATTCCACCTGAATTCTTTGTGCATTTCATTGAGTAGGTAACAAAGGTGAATCTCAGACTCTCAAATTCTGTTCTTTTAAGCAAGTTGGGAACAAAAACATCAGCCTCAAAGTAGAAAAGATAATTAGGAAATTTATGTACAAACACACATAGCTTCTCCAAACTCATGGCTCCATTGTTATTAGGTGAATGTGATTCTAAAGAGGGACACACTTGTGACCATAGAGGAAAAATTGTATTTATATATTTGATAGTCTTATATAAATAGCACAGCGTGCTTTATCAAAGTCTTCAGTCCCAGTACAGTTTAAAAAAATTGATCATGTCTATTGCATTTAAAATAGGGTGAGATAAATTTGATTTTAGGTATATATTTGTATCATTTTAGTGCTGTGTGTATTGTGTTCGTTTGAATATGGCTTTAAATGAAATGTTGTTATAAAGTAGACTGGCTCTCCTAACTATCTCAGTTGATGGCTATAAAGATGATAAAGAGATGACTGTTATCAATTATTAAGGTTACAATTATAAACAAGAGAATTTCCTAACACTCCTGGGAACTATATCCATATTTACTTTAGTATTCACAGATTTGTTTTTCTTTTTGGGAAAAACATGCTTTTTGTAATTTGGACTGCATTATTCAATTATAATTTATATATCATTAAAGAAGGCCATATTCTTTCTTTACTTCATTGCTGTTTACTCTTAGTGGAAATTTCCTCTAGAATTAATGCTTCAGGTTAATTTAGGTCAGAGAGTAGTCTCTTAGTCTTAACATCCATTATGCATACTTTAGAAAGTGCTGGTACAGATAGAAATACAGCCTGTTTCAATCCATTAATGCATGAATCTTGGACAGCTTAATGCATATGTCTTCTTAGTTGAAATCTTAAAATATCAGGATAGTTCAATAGAAGAATGTCCTTAGCATTTGGAATGATATAAAAAATAGTATAAGAAAAAATGGTACGAAATAGATTATACATTTATTGCCAGATATATTTTATATATTTTATTATATTTTAATTTATAATTTTATATTTATATACAACATACAGTGGTGTGGTGCATAGAATACATTGAACATCAGAGGCTCTTTCAACTTGTGAAACTCCTAAAATCTCGTTTTCTGCATTTTAAAAATGAAAAGGACCAGATAAAGGATCTTAATTCTTTATACTCTACAATCCCCATAACTGTGATAGCTAGGATCACCACATAACATTCCCTGAGCCTTGCTTACAGGGCTTATGCTAGATTTCTATGAACAAAGTAGCCTCAGTAGAGTAAACACAAATGAAGATGCAAGGGCTTCTATCTGCAAGAGTCCAGTAGATGCACGGAGTTGTGCTGCAGGTCGGGAGCAACAGGGATAAGCTAGGCTCATGGTGTGATAACCTGAAATCATTAGCCAGAGTCAGAGACCATACAGAATGACTCTTTCCAACAAGCGGAATGGAAATATCATTTGTTTCTTCTCTTAGATTCCTATTCATAAGTTTATAACTCTGCTTTAGGTTTCTAATATATAGTTATATAATTCACCTTTTCATCATTATTTTTCTGTACTATTAATTTTTAGGGAAACAATTTAGAAGACAGTTCCCCTAAATTTGAAGCATTTATAAGTTTTTTTTTTTTAAAGATTTATTTTTTTTTTTATACAAGAGCTAGGGTACAGGCCAGAGATTCAGGGGGTGAGCGGATTTACCAGAGACAGAGTGGGAAGCAGAACAGGCAGTTTGACCTAAATATACTGCTGAGTGGAGCAGTGGGTGAGACACAAAAGGTCTGCTGCGCCATGTGAGTTTCTCCCTGGCCGGCGGGAATCAAACTGCCCTGCAGAGGCTGCGGAGCTTCATAGTGCTGCGCTCAACCCGCTGTGCCACCCGGGAGGCCCCATTTATAAGTTTAATTGTCCTAATGTAGGGTCCTCTTTCCCAGACCATGAAGTCTCATGAATGCACTGGCACTTGCTGGTTAGTGTGTTCTCTCTGTAAAGTTTATTTACTGTAAGAGGAACTTGGGCCAAGTGACCCAGGAAGTCTTTCCATGATTTGTTTTTATTGGCCTAACTAATTTAAAACATTAATTATGAAACCACATGAATGCTGTGCAGTCTGCAGAGTACCCCTTCAATGACAACTGGATGAAAAAAGTTCATCAGTAGCTTTTTTATCTAATCACCAAAATAAAACATATTTATAGTAGATAGATATTTACAGTAAAAGATATTTATAGTAAAAAAATATGAACCCTAAATAAAATAACTCCACTGGTAAATTTTCATGGTACTGACAATAGGAATTTTAATTTTTAAAATTATATCTCTACATGTGAAGTTGAGGATGTTACATATGTCCCAGGTATCCTGTGCTTCATTAAAAAATGAACTCCAAACTTTGTGGTTCAAAACAATATCAAATAATTTATTTTTCTTGCTCATAGTTCTGGAATTGACTTAGCTCAAAGTAGCTCACTCAGGATTTCATGTGATTACAGACAATGCAGAACTGGGTTCATCTAGGGGTTCTCTCACTAATGTGTCTGACACTCACACAGATGGTTAAACTGGAATCACTGGGACCCTTCAGAAACTGCTTTCTATCTGTGCATTCTTTCAACGTGGTCTGCCAACTCATTGGCTTTGAGGTAGCTAAGGTTTCCGAGGCTAATATCTCAATAGAGAGAGCGCCAAAAAGTAGCTTTATCTTTTTATATGATCAATCCTTACATGTCAAGAGTCCCCTTTACCACATTTTATTCATAGGGACCATCATGAAAACCCAACTAGATCCACTGGGAGGAAAATGAATGTCCCCTCTTTATGGAGAATACCAAGACTCTGGAGATGCCTGTGAAATGTGAAAAAAAAAAAAAAAAAAAAAAAAAACAACAACAGAAAGCAAAACTGTATCTTTACTACAATTTACTATAGCATCCTCATGATAGAAAGTTCATATTCATTTCTCAGGCAAGTAAAAGCAAGAATGGATGGAGGGCAGCACCTACCCACATGTCATTTGCCACATAGGAAAAATAAACACATCTGCGGTGTCAGAGAAGGATTCCAAGTTAACTCCAACCCTCTACCTCAGCACCCACTAAGAAAGCCCCCTAAATTCTGTAGGAGATATAGGAAATGATGACAATCTCAGCAGTCAGCTTGTTCAGAGAGGAGCTGTGGTAGGAGGAGCAAAAGGAGAGGACAAATGAGGGGAAGAGACAAGGGAAAGGGAAGCAAAACTATATTTTTTAAAGGAAGCAGAAAATTCAGCAGCCTTTAAAAGGTACAGATCAGTGTGTCTTAAAGCTTCTATTATAGATAAAAATCTGACTGATTTTTTAAAAGATTTATTTATTTATGTATACACCAGCTGAAATGTAGGCCAGAGGTACCAGGGGGCAGGGAGAGGGTTGAGAGGATTCACCAGAGACAGAATGGGGAGCAAATCAGACAGACTGACTGAAATACACTGCTGAGGGGAGCAGTGGGTGAGATAGGAGAGGTCTGCTGCACCATGTGGGTTAGTTCCCTGGCTGGGGTTTGAACTTGTGCTGCAGTGGTTGCCGACATCCTCCTAGTGCTGAGATTCAACCCCTTATGCCACCAGCATGGCCCAAAAATCTGACTGATTTTTATCAAAGAGATTGTGTTCTGCCATTTTATATCTGCTTGAGAATGATGAAGTTATTAAAACTCCAGGCTTTTCTCCTGACTTATAAATTGTGAGTGAGTTTTACATAGGCCTTATGGTCACTGTGGAGATCACATAAGACATCAGTGCATTGAAGTGCCAAGCACTGAACACAGGACTCTGTAATGCTCGCTATTCCAGCAAGGAAATGCTGTGTATCAAAAATCTACCTACCTTCACAGACTCAACAGCTAACTTCAACAGGGGTTAAAATAATTTATTTCTTGTGTTTGCTTCTTGATTGTTCATTTTATTTTCTTTATTTTCCATCTGTGTAACAGTACCAATAATATGGTTTAAAGAGTCTCACCATAAAATATTTGAATACCTGTTATGTTTTCAAAACAGATAACCTCATTTGTTTTCAAAACAACTTAAGTATTTTTAGATCACCACATGTCCAGAATGTTGAAGGGTAACTTCTTGTATTGAATAAGTAATTGAAGTAAAGTAAAATGAGCTTAGAGACTGTTTCCCCACTGGCATTCTGATTCTAGGAAGATGTAAGATCATTCGCTGCAGTTTTTCTCTGGAACATGAGGCAGTGTGACAGAATTAAAACTTATCAGGTTTAAAGGAAGACAGATTAAACATCAAGTTGAAAAAGTGTTTGTAAAACTCCATTTCAAAGTAATTAAAAGGAAAAAGACACTCATATAAGTATGTGAATTTTTTTATGAATCAAATAAAATACAAAATTCCCAACGTGGAGTGATAGATGTGTATGTATGTATACCCTCAATATTCACTAAATATTAGCATCAATATTACCACTACTAATTTCTCTGGCAGTTCATGAAATTAGCTGGTTGATGGAGTTATGTGGGTTTTTATTTATAAATAAATAACCTCCATTAACTCTTTAATTTTATGAAATGGAGTTCGAATGCACTTAAGTTATATGATACAAAGCTTTGCTCTCGGCAGCTGTGAAGTCCTGAAGAGTAACAAATTTTGAGTCACAGGCAAGAGATGCTGGAGTGTTGTGAGGGAACGGGATCCTCTTTGATGGCAAATGTTTATATGTCAGACAGTTGTTAAAATATCTCTGCCTTTGAAGTCTTATTATTCTCATTTTATAGAGGGGAGAAATATATTTCTGAAAGGAAATACTGAATGAAAGGAATAACACACAAATTCATGCACCATGCACTCATGCACCAACTGTGAGGGGAATGCTGGCCCTGATTCAAGTCTTTGACATCTTAAAGCCTGATCTCTATCCTCTCTATTGTATTGGACCTCACTCTCAGGGAGTGGCACCATCATATGCCTCATTTGAAATGGGACGTTCCAAGTTGTATTATAACATTTCTTCTACCTTTGTGATTTTGAAAGAAGATTCTTCTTTTTAATGTGTCAACAAAACACGACTGATATTTAAAAAATACTATAATGGTGACTGTAGTTTTATATATATAATGTCCTCTGATAGATTATGTAATGAACTCTGGATTTTCACTATCCAAAATGGTAGTCACTAGCCAAATGTGGCTCATGAACATTTTAAATGTGGCTAATCTAAATTATGATGTATTGCCCATGTAAAATATACACCAGACTCAAAGACCTGGTATCATTAAAAAGATATAAAATATATCATCAATGTAGAATAATTTAATATTTTAATATAGCATTTTATGTAATAATACAAATGATATTTGTAATATAAAATGTATTTTCTATAATATATATTTTAATATAAAACAATTGATATATTAAAATGAATATTGAATAAAATGTATTATAAAATTAATTTCATCTGTTATTACTTTAGTGTAATTACTAGAAAATTTAAGATCATGAATATGACTCTGTTGCATTTCTACTGGACAGTAATGATCTGGAAGTATGTAAAAGTTTGCATTTACCTTTCATGCTCCATATCAGAAAATAGACCCTAGTTATGTAAATTACTTGTGCGCTTTCATTCAAAAACTGGAGGATGGAAATTAGCCATGTCCTCTCAAATAATATAGGTATTACTATTGAAACATGATCTTTTCAGGGGGAAATGACCACACATATTGTCTACTTCCATTCCTTCATTTTAGCATTGAGGAAACTGTAGAGTTTGCAACACCATGTTAGAATTACAGACAAAATTGGAATTCTCAGCCCAGTGATATTTGTACTCCATGATTCTACCATTAAATGCCACATTTAATTTCCATAAATATAAGGCACATATGAGACTGTATATTAAATGGTAAAGTTGAACTCACCTTTAGGTTGCAAACCTCTTCTTAAGTTATTGAATGCAGTGCCAACTCATTAATAAAACAAAATTGTAGTTTGGACACATTAGCAACTTTACTTACTCACAAATATTATGATTATTTTTGCTATACTGTAAAAGTTATCTGAAACCTAGAGAACAAGCCAAGAAAACACTACACATTTTGACCTTTTCCTTTAAAAAATATTTCTTAAACTCAACACATTCAGCATATTGAAAAATAAAATGCATCTACCATAATTTGAAACCATAATTTAACATTTTCTATTCCTTCCTTAACTTTATTTTACATAATAATGATTCTTGCCAATGAAGAAATCTAAAATCTTTGCTTGCAGGAATGTGGGCAGATGAACACTATGTAGGCCATTGAATATTCTTAATGTTACCTGGGGATAACAAAAATGTGAAAATTAGTGTTTTATCACTTCGGAAAACCTAATTCTCTTAAGGTATACTGGGAGCCAACATTGCATAGTGATAGGAATTCAGGCTTGGAACCTGTAGTTTTGTGGTGTTGGGTGCTTAATTCTTTCTGTAACTCAGTTTCTTCTTTAGAAAAGTCACGATTAAATGTTATTTCCCTCACACATATATTATGAGAATAATGAGACAATGTAGGAACTTCTGTAGCATGTTACCAAATGCAACAGAGTGACTACAACTTTTTCATTGAATCTGAATGCTTGCAGGTGTCCTTACTAGCTGCTTATCCTTGGGCAAATCACTGATATTTGATGTTCTTGGAATGAAGATAATGATACTTTCACTATAGGATTATTGTGATTTTGTTTAAGAATAGCTTGTATTTGAGAAATGTTAAATTCTTATCACTATTACCCTAATATCACTATCTTTATACATTAATACATTAAGGTCTATTTAAAGAAATTCCATTCCAGATAGAAATACAATTTGCATTATAATATACTTACACCCTTAGGAGTTTTTATGTGTGTTTCTCACAGACTGAACATATTGACAGTTTATCTCTACCTTTATTAGTGAAACAAAGGTTAGAGAAAAAGCATTTTTTCAAATTAAACATTTCTCTTCTTTATTATTTTTAAAAAGATTTATTTTCATTTATTTATGCATACAAGAACTGAGGTATAGGCCAGGGTACAGGGGCCTAGAGCGTTCACCAGAGACAGTGGGGAGCAGAACATGCAGACTGACTGAAATCCACTGCTGAGGGGAGCAGCAGGCGATACAGGAGAGGTCTGCTGTGCCAGGGTCAGCTCCCTGGCCGGGATCCAAGTGATGTACAGTGGCTGGTGATAGCTTGATAGCACTGAGACTTTAACCCCTGCGCCACCAGGAGGCCCAGAGAAGAAAGAATTTTAAGCTTAAATTTAATCTTAAAATATTAAAACTCCCAAAATATCTGAAGAAAATGATTCTGGCTTCTAATTGAGCAATTAGTGGGGTCAAGGGTGTCTTAAATATTATTCGATGAGTGATTTACTGCATGACTCAGGGAAACCTACTGACTTTCCACCATAATTTCTTGTTGCAATTTCCTGTTATATTATTTAGGACTTCTGTTGTTCATTATATCCCAAATATGACTAAGGGTAAACTATTTAATGTGTCTTTGTTCTTGTCAAAAAACGTGTCATCACTCTTCAATCCTATTTCTAAGATAACATCACTGACTTCATTATGATAAGTCTTCCCAAGACCATTATTAAGACCAAGAAAAGGATTGATTCATTATCTAATGGCATTTCTTGAAACTGAAGTTGTTAATAGTCTCTATCATTAACTAAAGTAACATCAATTTAGAAGGCATATTATTTATGCCAAATTAATCTATTTAGAAAAGGTGAAACCCATGTTAACAATTTGATCAAATTAAATCAAAAATGGCTTTTAATTGAAAATGAGTAAAATGAAAGAAAGTAGATGTCATTTTGACTTAATAGGTAAATGGTATATATATCTACTAACACTGAATCTTCTCCAGATGAAATCTCCTAAAGTTTAGTGTTGGATAAAGAGAGAATCCTAGATGTGTTTCTTTGAAATGAATTGGATTGCAAATAACTAGATTATAATAAATTAGGAGAAATAATAATGAAATTGTGTTTTAAGTAATTAAGCTACTGAGTCATGTATTTTTTATTTGCTTGAAACTGAGTAAGTGTTCAGCCATTGAAGTCACATATATTTTTAGTTTTCCATGTCCATAATACCACTTCATTTTTTACTATAGAACTTGATTTTTCCACTACCTAATTACCTACAACTCCCTATTATATGTGAATATACTGATTTGTTGAA
Source organism: Talpa occidentalis (assembly GCF_014898055.3). Classification (NCBI taxonomy): domain Eukaryota; kingdom Metazoa; phylum Chordata; class Mammalia; order Eulipotyphla; family Talpidae; genus Talpa; species Talpa occidentalis. The sequence goes on along the minus strand of NW_023604861.1, from coordinate 88,666,555 downwards.
GTGGCAATAAATTCCTATGAACTAATAACACAAGGATGCTATCTTAAACGGACTTTACAGTTTAGAAAATCTAGACCATTGCCTGTGGGTAGGAATGGATGATAGTTTCCAGAAAATAGAGGGGTATTGCTGATGACATTGATTCCAAATTATGAGAAGTTCATGGGCATTCTCTCAAACCACTGGACTTTACTTCTTCATTATCAAAGTTTATATTGCACTCCTGTCTTCCAGATGCTAGTTTTGTACTAGAATATATGCAAGCATATTACACTGTTCCTGCTTAAAAAATAGACACTAAACACATATGCTTATATTACATTTAATTAGAATTGTGGTAACATATCATTGTCACCTAAGGTGCTATGAGAAGGTTTAATGTACTTAGTATGGTTAGAAAAATGCTCTCTAATATTTGAGGTTTGAGTTGAAATTGGACAAATGCATTGATATAACAAGGGAGATTGATTTGGGTGTGTAAAGTGTAAATGGGTTAAGAAAACTATAAGCAAAAGAGTCAGTGTGAAGCTCTCCAGAGAGGAAAGAACATATTACAATGGATGAATTGATATGTGACTAGAAAAAGGCATTAGGAAGAAAACATGAGATTTGGGAGGCAAGTTAGCATAATCAGGTCAGTCAAGGGCTTGTGTTTTTGCCTAAAAATAAAAGGAAAATTCAAACATGGCATGTTAGTTTTCGTTTTTGGGATATAGTTCCAAGTGCAGTAGAGAAAATGACCTTTACAGATGCATTGAGTCTGAAAGGAAGAAAATTTGGAAGCTGTCATAATATTGTGGGTGAAAGAGTATGTGGACTTAAGTTAGGATTTTGGTAGTATAAATGGGAAGTATGTGAAGTCTACAGTTATTCCTGAGTTACACTCAGTATAATTTTGTTGGGTCTCCCTGGTGGCCACTCCCCACTCAGTCTCTGGTGAGTCTTCCCACAACCCCCTCCCACATTTCTGGCCTACACCCCAGTTCTTCTACATAAAAATAAAAGAGGATTTTGTTATTGAGTAGGCAAGAATGACTAGTATTGTACTGAGTATAAGAAACTTCATGGATGATGAAAATATATTAGTGACTAACGTGACAAGAAAAATGTGGTTTCCAGAAGATTCATCAATTAATTTCAGCTCTCTGACTTGAGATATCTGGTTTCATAAGAGTTGATGAGACTCAGCAACAACAAAGAAAATAATCCAGTCAAAAAATGGGCAGAAGAGCTAAAAAGAAACTTCTCTGAAGAGGAAATGCAAATGGCCAACAGACATATGAAAAAATGTTCAACATCACTTGCAATCAGGGAAATGCAAATCAAAACTACCATGAGATACCATCTCACACCAGTGAGAATGGCACATATTAAAAAAACTAGCAACAACAAATGTTGGCGAGGATGTGGAGAAAAAGGAACTCTTGTGCACTGTTGGTGGGAGTGCAAACTGGTCCAACCACTATGGAGAGCTGTGTGGAGATTTCTGGACCTACTAAACATAGAGCTTCCATATGATCCAGCAATTCCACTCCTAGGTATTTACCCAAAGGACACAGAAACATCAATTCCAAAGAGCACCTGCACCCCTATGTTTATAGCAGCACTGTTTACAATAGCTAAGCTTTGGAAACAACCCAAATGCCCAAAAATAGATGACTGGATCAAGAAGATGTGGTACATATATACCATGGAATATTACTCAGCATTCAAAAAAGATAAACACATGCAATTTGCAGCAACATGGATGGCGCTGGAAGGGATCATGCTCAGCGAAATAAGCCAAAAAGAAAAAGAAAAATACCGGATGGTCTCACTCATAGCAGGAATCTAGAAAACTTAAATAAGGGACCAGGAAAATGAATATAAGAAAGTGAAAATCAAAATCAACAAAAAACTATGAACCAGAGACACTTTTTGGGGGGTGGGGGGCGGGAGGGGAAGGATTGGGGGTCAGAATGGGGCGTTTGCAATTGTATGGGGGAATATAAAAATAAAATTTAAGATTAAAAAAAAAATAAAATAAACTAGGGATGTCAGTAGATAGTGAATATTGAATCCTCAAGTTAAGGAGAGATGAATGAGGCCACTAGAAACTGGAAGCAACAAGGAACGATTTTCCCCTAGGGCCATTAGAAGGAGCACAGCCCAATTGATTTAGGATTTCTGACCTCCCAAACTGTGGGAGAATACATTTATATTGTTTTTAGTTTGTGATAATGTATTGCAGCAGCCCTAGGAAATGAATACCACTGCCCTATATTAAATAATACTATATATTTTCTCATTTCTTTTTTCTTTAGTGTGTATCCCTACCTAATATCATATTTTAATTTTTTTTTTGTTATGTGCTTTATTTACCCTCCTTAGACCCAAGTGGGCCAGGGCTTTGTTTACACACTCTGTATCTTTACTGCTTCAACAGTATGTGATGCATAGGAGTAATTAATAATTTGAATGTTGGAGGACCGGAGGAATGGGGCAAAAGGAAGAAGGCTAGAAAGAGTAGAAAGAAGGAAGGTGAGAAGGAAGGAAAGAAATCGGTAAAGGCACAATGTAAAATGATTCTTACACAATCTTGGTAAGTCTATATTTGGAGATCTGTAAGAAACAGGAAAGAGAAATATATGCCAGTGCTGGCTGAACCCTTTAAAGCAAAACTGACTTGGAAGCAGACTGTTTGAACTTGTTCTGTCAAAATTCCTGCAGCAGGGAGAAACATCAGCCAATGTTTCTTGGACACAGCAAGATCAACTCCAGTTACTCAGTGGACACTGCTATTCAGTGTATCAGGAAGGACAGTTATTTTCCTTCCTGCTTCCAAGTCACGCAGCAAGGACAGTGTAACAACATCTGCTTTCTCAGTGTCTCTTTATTATCCTTGTCACTCACACAGCCATGGTGACAAAGTCACTACTCAGGAGCAGGTCTCAGGTGGACTCTTCAGTTTAATAGGTCTGTGTGCAAAAAAATCTCTACCAGTGGTACTGTATCTCAAACTAAGCTCTCTATTCTCCAGGGTGAGGTGGGACAAGCAGCACAGAAGTTCTGATGTTAATATGGGGTGGCCAGATTTAGCAAACACTCGTACCACGTCACCTCCCTTGATTCCAAATTCTCCAGTACAGACTGTTTGATAGCTCACTTTTAGCAGACTTTTCATTTCCTCCTTTCTTAATAAAGGGTTTATTTTTAAATGAAGGGGTCCTGATTGAAAAATTGGTAGTTATGTACAACTTAGTCATAAAACCAAGGCTGTATATTGATATCCCTGATGATGTCTTTTAATTGCTCAACTCCAAAATTTAATCACTAAGGTTAAAAGATGTTTTATATTCACCATACATAAGATTGGTAAGCTTGGTTATTTTCTTTTCTTTGACTTACCTTTTATTGAGCAGCACTATTTTAAAACTATTTTATAACATGCACCATACTTGAAATTAAGAAAGTTTGTTTTCATTTTTTTACTGATAATCTAAAAACAGTGGAATACATAGAAGCAAGTAGTAGAATGGTGGTTAATGGGAGCAGGGATGTAAAACAAAGGGGAGCTCTTGGTCAGGAGTACAAAGTTGTAGTTATGAAAGAGTACTATATCTAAAGATCTAATCCACAGCTTGATATGATAACAGTTAATACTGTACTGAAAACTGGAAATTTGCAGAGAATATATTTCAGATGGTCTCACTGTGGAAAAAACTAAGTTCATTAACTGTAGATCTTATTTCACTTTGTATTAATAATCCTGTTACCTGATTATACAAATATAAATATATACAATTTGTGTTTTAACAATTAAAAATTCATTTTCAAATTATTAGATAACGTGGTATATTGAGATTTGCACAGGTCTCATGATTGCAATTTCCTCTGTAGTCCATTATATTTTGGTGCAGAGAGAAATCATGCTGGAGAACTCTTTTTTAATTATAATCTGGTGGGGAACATGCCTTACAAGTGATTACAGACTGATATCTTAAGTACCAAATAAATGTCAGTATTTTTCCTTCCTTTTAATATGTATAATAGAATAAGATCAAAACTGTTCAAAACATAGTTGCTATAAAGTCTATGTGCAATAGATTTATAGGTGAATTTGATGATAATGGAATAGATATTGGGATATATAACATGTATATTACTGAATCTATATTATATAGATCTATATAATCCTCTGAATCTATATTATATATTCAATCTACCAAAAGTGTGTTTCCTGATTTAATACCATACAAATATCTATCCATAAAATACAACTACACACTGTTGGCTTGAAAATTTTCCATGGTTTTGTTGTGTGTGTTTAAAATTTTCTTAAACTCTTTATTGATTAACTATACTGCAGTCTCATTTCCCCATCTCAAATAATATATGCACGAGAAGTGCCAAATTATGGCACCTGGAGTTTTATTGATTGCTTATGTTCACAATTGGCTCAATCAAGGAGATGTAGAGGGTGAAAAATGACAAAAAGAGTGATAAACAATCAAACAGCCAGAAACCATCATTAGCCCAATCTCTTCCTGTTGACTGAAGATCTTACTTCAGTTAACAAGGGTACAGATTAATGATACACAAACAACTCATCCTTTGTCATATTTTCATGCAAGCTTGGAGAGGAAAAATATTCAACCTAATTATAACTACTGATGGAAACACATGAGTATTTGGCCAATTATTCTAAGCATCTTCAAAAATCCTTAGTTATCTGGAGCTGGGTTCAAATGGGAGTGGAGCAAAATAGCATGTCTCAGATCACACTAAACTACCTTCATTTTAATGAGGATCTGAAACATCTGGGCATCTCTGATCAACCTGCAATGTAGTGCATAGAGCTGAAAACAAGGATCTTCACTGAAAAAAGTACCAGTCCCTTCTGACTTCTGTAGGCACCACAAGGTCAACAGAGCTGCAACACATTGCATTTTTTATATGATTATGAATTTGCTTACCATGATCAGTTACTTTGTCCTATTAAAATATTTTCTTGGTTGCTATAGTAGTTGCCGCTATCATATTGTAAGCCTTTTAAAAGATCATTGCTTTTGAAATTCTTGATTTATACACATGATGAAGCAAACTATATGTAGCAAACATACACAAAGTCTCTTGCAGAAATTCTCTATGTACAGAGGGAGGAAGTTAAAGAAACCCCATTTTCTTAAGCCTGCCCATGTCTTCTCACCTCTGCTAATGAGATGAGATGAAAACTTAAAGACCTTTACTGCTTGGCTTCCGTGGCTGTGCACAATCAGTAGAAGCCTCTCCATTCATCCCACCCAGTTGGTACGCAACAAATATACTGTTATTATCCTCTTTGTCCTTCCTTAATTGTCAAGCAGCTTATTTTAATAGAATATACCACCATACCCTGTTTTCTACCAACAATAAGAGGTAGCAATACAAAATCAGAGAGTAAGAAAGGCCAGGCATTTATTCTTATACCACCATCCCCACATCCAACCTACCTAAATCACAATCTGGACAGTGTGTTCTTCTACCTAAGATCTCAGATAATGTGGATAGGTTTCTGTCTGTCTTTCAGAGCTGGGACTTTCTTCCTACTGGCCTGTTCTCACTCAGCAGACCTTCAAAATAAGGAATTATTTCCTATTTCCTCAATGTTTGCTGAGATTTTTGTATCCCAAGTGGTTGAATCATTTTTAGTTCAACAAATTATAACGATATTAAGTGATATGCTAGGTAAATGCTGTTCTTTCCTTAACAGTCTGGGGTTACATTAGTCAAAACAGCTTTTGTTGTAAACAGGCATATCTAATAGTGAGTTTATTTTCTTATCTCTTGCATACTATTAGACATGACTATAATAAAGTCCTCTGAACTTAGGTTTCACAGTCTTGAAAAATATCCCCAGCCTTCATCTTCTACATACCAAGTCTTTTTCAAAGGATGATCAGAAGCAGATGAATATTCTGCTATCTGGATGAAACAAACCAAAAAAGGAATAATACCTGATAATAGTACTAAGTAGTTTCTGAACCTCAAAGTAGCACTCAGAATGTTGGTACAATTAATTCATATTTGTGTTTAAGGATAATGTTATTAGTTATTTATGAGTATTTTAAGAAGCAACAGATTTGTAATGTGGATGAGCCAGCCTTGGGAAAGATCATCATAGGCCCCCTCTGAGTTTTGCAGTAGTTGCAACTGTTTTTACAATAGTTGACAGGTCAACTTGATGGTTGCGGATAGGGCATGGTTAAACTAAGCTCTTCTCAAATAACATATTATGATATCGTGATGTCTTCATTAAATTAGCAGCCAGACCAATTGTGTGTGTTTATAATATGCATGTAATATACCTTACTTCTGAAATAGAAACTTTGGGGAAATGTGTCACTAAGAAGGGAGAAGCCTGACTTCTGCTAGAGGAGTGTCTGTGTGTGTGTGTGCACGCACACATATATGTACATATACTATATATTCTATAATTATAGAAATAAAAAATAAATAAAAATTTTGAGGAAAGCCTTTTTCCAATACTGTTAAATTCTAATTTTTTATAATCTTTTCCAAGGGTGAGCTCTGCTGCATATATGAAGGATTTTTTAAAAAGATTTATTTATTTATTTATTTATGGATATAAGAACTGAGATACAGGCCAGAGAGGTGGGGAGGGCGTGAGGGGCTTCACCAGAGACAGAGTGTGGAACAGAACAGGCAGACTGACTGAAATATACTGCTGAGGGGAGCAGTGGGCAAGACAGGAGAGGTCTGCTGCGCCATGTAGGTAGCTCCCTGGCTGGCAGTTGTATTCATACTGCAGAGGCTGCAGATAGCTTCACAGTGCTGTGCTTAACCCCTTGCACCACCAGGGAGGCCCCATATATGAAGGATCTTGCTGAGGTGCCACATTGCCTGTTATGCTTAATTTGGGAATATAGTTAGAAGATGCATTTAATTTTCATATGAAACCATTTCTTCGAAATAAACTTATTAGTAATAGATTAGAAACTTCTCAGACAGAGAGTCAGAAGGAAGCAACTGTGCTCCTTTGCCCTCCTCTCTACTTCTCATATGGAACAGGGTACCTCCCAATGCAATGATGCACAGTTTAAATCTGTATTTCTAATATCAATGACAAATGCTTAGAATAAAAACTTATAGTTTATTTTAAAGACTTGATTATTGTAAATATGTGACTCTGCAACTGGTATTGTGAAAGTTATCTCAATGGAAAAGTTTAGAATTTAAGTACAATTTGAATTTAAGTTTAATTTGAATTTTAAGGAACTTAAATTAATATCAAAATTGGACATTTCAAGTCAAGTTGCAAAAGTAGGAACTAGAGTCCCTAAGTAAGATGTTCTGAGGATCAGTTAGAGCCAAAGGAGAAATTGAACAGAGTCTACATGTTATTTTAGACATTTTCTCAAACCATTGTATAGAATTGATATTAATAATATATATTCAAACTAGTAGTTTCAGTGATTGTTTATTCAACATCTGTTGCTCCTATTGTTTCTTGTTAACAGAACTCTTACTGATGCCAGGCCTGGTTAATCTAAGTCAATCATTGTGAATGCAGTGGCTATTCCAGAAATGATTTTCCCAGTCTCTATTACAGCCAGGAGTGACCACATGTTCTAGTTCTGACAATGACAACATGTGAGAGCGTTTTCTTTACTCCTTTCTCTGTGTGATACTGATATAAGAACATATTTTCTGAAACTTGAACATCCATCTTACGTTATGAGGTGACATGCAAAAAAGCAAAGAACTTCATGATAGTAATAGAGAAAGATGTACATGAAGAGTTTGGGTTTTTGAGATACAGTGACACTACTTATTTTGAGACAACTGGTAATGTATAAAAAAGAGGAGTTATTTTACATAGGTCTGTTACTTGGATAGAGGTGAAACCTTCTGGAAGATAAGAAACCTTCTGGAAGATAAAGTGTCATCAGGTATTCCTAAACTATGGGAAAGGAGGTCAAAGGTATATACTCTCTGAAATACTAGGTAAAGAAGTACTAGACTTCAAGAACCAAAAGAAATTCCCTCACACTTGTGGAACAGGGCACATGCTACCAAGAGAGCCAAAATAAATGAATTGAGATAAATAATTTAAATATGCCCCCCCCCCCGCCCCGGTGGCGCAGCAGTTGAGCTCTGGGCTGTGAAGCTGCCCACAGCCTCTGCAACGCTGGTTTGATCCCGGGCTGCCGGGTGAGGTTCCCACATGGCGCACAGACCTCTCCTGCTATGCCCACTGCTCCCCTCAGCAGTGTATTTCACCGGTCTGCCTGTTCTGCCCCACTCTGGCTCTGGTAAATTCTCTCACCCTCCCGTGCTTCTGACTGTACCCAGTACTTGTATAAATAAACAAATCTTAAAAAAAAAAGAATTAAAAAAAAGAAAAAAATATACTGCCAAAGTTAATTTTTAGGGAAAATTTTTCAATATCACATTTTCTTAAATCTTGTTTACTAATTTTAAAGTACATTTGAAAGTATAAATATGTTATCTGGTTTAACTATGCCAAATTTGTTAGAATGATATTTGGCTTTTCCCTCAAGACATTAAAATGATTTATAAATTAATAATAATGATGACAACAGTATTGACTTATAAACTAACAATAAGGAAGACATCAGTGTTGACAGAAGGGTAGACAGAAATACAAAAGAAAATAAGAAGTATAAAAATGCAAACAAAGAAATATCAACAGTCTGTAATTTAGTTAATAATATTGTGTCAATGTCAATTCTTTAATTTTATCAGTGTACTATGGTTTTATAAGATGTTAACACTAGGGGAAACTGGATAAAGGATTTAATGATAACTCTGTTAGTACCTTTTTATTTTCTATAAATCTAAAATTACCCCAAGATAAAAATTTCTTTTAAGAACTTATAAAGTTGTTTTTCAATTCAGTTAAGTTCCTAGCTAATAACTTACTGTGGGAAGATTAGACATTTATTAATAGAAAATAATGAAACCAAAGAATTTCCAGCAGTCAATATGGACTAAAGAAATAAAGAAAAACAGATGGGTATCTTATAAACTCAAAAATACATACACACTGTTTAGAAAATGCTACAAAGAAAATGACAGAATATAAACTAAGGAACATATTTTCAATATATATGAGAATAATTAGTGATAAACTATTTACTAATCATTCTCACAAATTAATAAGGATGAATTCCACATAGGAAAAAAAAGACTAGCAATATAATCAGTAAGTGTTATAGAGTAAAAAATTTTCACAGAGATGTGTAACAATTTCCAGTATGTCAGGGAAATATGTGTAAGCAGTACAGTTTTTTTTTTCAATTATGGTATTAACAACATTAAAAGAGTGATATTACTTGTGTTTAGAAAAGGTGTAGAGGAAAGACACACTCCTGTACTGCTAGAAAGAGTAAAAGTTAAAAGATGAGCTGCCAATTTCAATTAAATATCTTAAATGGTATGTTCCTGCAGCAATTCCACTTCTAGAAATATTTTCATCTATTGGAAGTGGTTGAACAAAAATTGAAGACAAATACATATATCTATATAGACACATGCATATGTATTATATATAAAATAAATACATAATATATGTGTGATATATGGCACATAAATAAAGAGTGCTTACTTGGTATGAGCAATAAAAAGGATTTGTTGTTTTATTATATTTATTAAACAACAAAAATGGCTACTAATAGAATTTTGTTGAAAAGGCTACATCCATGAAACACTATGAACTGTTACTACTAATAAAAATAAAACCATAATGCCTACAGTAGATATTATCTTCATCACGTAATTGAAGAAACTGAAACTTTGACTGGGTCAGTTGCTCAGTTACCCACAACTTGTAAATGACAGGATTAAATTTGAACTCACATAATATTTTACATCTTAAGGACCAGGTAGCTCTAATGTAACAAAATTGAAGACATCAGAAACTTAATTTTCTTTCAATTCTTCTAGGAGTTCCAAGTAACAGGAAGCCTCCCTGTACCAGGAAAGCAGAGCTGAACTTAAGTATATTTGATGGGTGTCATTTTAATCACTTTTTAGGACCCATGAGCTCCCAAAGGTCAGGGGTAGCAGGTCTAAATCGGTGGCTTTATCGCTTTGCTGACTTCCAGCAGTGGATAGTGGCTGATACTCTTGCCTCTGGCTCTTATCTTCTGTTCATCCTATTTTATGTCAGAAATACCCACCTATAAACAATGTCAGACTCTCCTCTGCCTCTCCATCATCAGATGAAAGCAGTTATTTCCCTGAAGCCAGAACAGCAATTAACTGTTGCCAGACAAATTATAAAGTCCACTTAAAGAAACTCCATCTCTTGAATCAGTAAAAACACTTAGTTGTGCTTTTGCGCTCATTTACCAGCAGTAAGAAGTTCCATAGAGCTACTTTTTTCATACTGAAAGATTTCAAATTGATTTAGAGAGCTTGAATTTAAACCAAGAAAAACCTACTTTAACATTTGAAACCCATTCCTCTCTTATAAACCATCCTTTAACCTAAAGTTTTTAAATGGATTTTATACATAGTGAAAGAGAACTAACTTGTACATTCACAAAGGTGAAGGTCTTGCATAATGAAGTAAATATGGCAAACATGACCTGGTACAAATAATTAATTCAAATATAATCATTTTTATAAAATCAGAATTTTTGTCCACTTTTCTTAGGGTAAACATCACGTTTTCCATTTAACTGACATTACACTTAAAATGAAATATGAAATAAGCTGTGTTCCTTTCCATGAATTTCTGTTGATCAAGGGAGAAATTAAATATGTAAGGCAGTGTGGGGGAAGAGTTGGGAAGAGAGGAAGATGTCATTGCAACAATTATGCAGATGTATTTCTGTAAAATAATACTGTTAAGGTCATTTTGTTAAGACCCTGAATATTGTTAATTCTAAATACATATTACATTTTAATCAAACTATCTACTTCCCACTCTTTCCTGAGAAATTTACATTCTGACTACATTTCGAGGGCAGTTAGGATCCAGCTAAGCTCTCAAATATAATAAGTATCAGGAAATTGTCCTGAATTATTCATGTTAATTATGCTGAACTAAACAATGTAGATAGGAAAATGTATTTCCCACTGAAATATGTTTGCCTTAGAGATTCCTAAATTGATCATAGTCTCCTTTTCTTATGATTAGACCTAACGGTCCCTAGGATGGTCAGAAATGCACATAATGACTTGAATTCCAATGTCCATCATGCTTTCTCAGCACAATCACCATCATCTGATTCAATTTTGCATTTTTTCTCTGTTTCATAAATAATCATAACTAAGCCCCAGTCCAAACCAATTATCAATCATTGTAGCCACATGCATTTGGATTATATAGGAAAACTTTTTCCTCTGGTTGCATTCCACTTTTATACATACTTTCTATACAATATAGCAGGCTTCATCACTTTAAAACACATATTAATCATTCATTCATCCATCCATTAATTCATTTATTCACTCAGCTGCTAAAGAAGCAATTATTGAGCAGTCATTATGTGTCAGGTGTTGTGTTAAGCATTTTCTCCTTGCTTCTGATTACCTTTTGTGATTTACTTTCTTATTGTTGCCTAAAGGATTCTAGGGATTGAGAATTGTGCTAATCATCATCCCTAGTGAGTGATATACATCATTATTTTATCATTTTTTTATTCATACTGCACCTGCAATCCCATCTCTAATATCACTGATTTCTTATGCAAGCCACTCTTCTTATTTGTGCACATGTATATTTACTCTATGGAATGTTATATTCAGTATTATTTAGGGACATATATGCTTTAATATGGTATTGAGCTATATGTCTCATTCTGTTTCCTACTTTCTCTCTCTACATAGTATTGAGTGTGGATTCATTTAATTTAGTTGCTTCTGAAACCTGTGTGATAGTCAGGGGCAAGCATATTCTACCTTTTTAAAAATTGATTGATTGGCTGAAAAGCTGAACATACCTAGTACCACATATTTGTTGAAGCATTATTTACAATAGCAAAGGCACAGAAATAATCTGAATGTCCACTAGTTTGGAAATTCCCTATACATCATCCCCACAATGTGGGTGAATACAGAGGACATTATGCTAAGTGAGTTAAGCAAAATACTGATGAAAATATTCTACATGATCCCATTTAGATAAGAAATCTAAACTAGACAAAATGCACATTACACTTGTTATTTGATGGGCGCCAACTGATTCCAATGCTGGTTAGAACAAGCAGCTCTGAAGTAAACACCCCATGAATGTTTTTATGTGTGAACATTGAGTTTCTTTGAATTACACAGATAGAAGTGAGTTGAAAATACCATCATCCATTGTTTAGAAAGAACCAGATTCCTTTAAAATTTTACCACAATTGTTAACAATCCCACCAGCATTATAAGAGAATTTCTGTTTGTCTAGTATTGCCCCAGAAGTTGGCTATCCATTTTTCCCCCAATAAGAAATTGAAATGGTATTTCAGTATTAATTTGTTTGTTTTTTTTTTTTTTTTTTTTTGGAAAATCAAGTAGAGTGTCTCTAATTGATTTTAACCCTTCTGGTATTTCCTTTATGGTGAATTACTCTCCATATTGTTTACAACTTTGATTCTGTTAGACCTTTTATATTTTTATTTTTGGTTACTTCAACATCTTTGATCATTTGTGGGCACTGCAAATATCTGTGCAAATCAATCACCCAGCAAAATAAGCCAAAAGAAAAAGGACAAATACCTGATGGTTCTTCATTTTTATGTGACTATAAGGAAACAAAACAACAGGTCAAATAAAACCAAACCAATAAAATCCCTAAAAATCTGGCTGCAGAATTAAGGCTGCTGGAGGGGAAGCCAAAGAGTACAGTGGGGAGGGGATACAATGGACTATGGTAGAGGACTGTGGGTGCCTTGGTTGTGGGTCTTGCGTGGTAACATACACCTGAAGGGGGTGATCCTAAGCCTGTGAATCATATGCAATGTTCTAAACCAATGTTACCTGAATTAAAACACAAACACATACACATAAATACACGCCTTTTTAAAATTGTCTTTAGTATGTGTCAGATGGAGGTTAAACGTGTATAACGTATATGGTTAAACGTGTATAACGTATATGGTTAAACGTGTATAACCAGCCATCTTTAATTATGTCTACTATTTCAAAAATCTTTAGAGAGTTGTGTCTCTTTTTATTTTATTATCTATTGATATGTTTACTCTCACCTTTATATTGTGCTGAAACTAACTCCATAAAAAAATCTTTTCTTTAGCAATATAGATATTAATTTTTTCCCTACCAATTTCTGACTTTACACTGTATTGCAGAGAAATGTCTAAGAATAACCATGGATGAAAATACTTCAGTTAAGAAAATTATTTTATTTAACTCTATAATTATAAATAAAATATGCAAAATAACTATAGTAGAATACTCCATAAACCCTGGGAAATTTGATAAGTGTTTCATTTCCTCTCAATACTTCACCTGAAGTTACTATGGGGTATATGTACAAAGAATATAGATTATTTTCATAATCCTAAAACCCTTTCTTGTGCCAGTTATACACAGTAGACTAAAAATATTTTATTTATTGTATGTTTCAATATAAACTATAAACAGAAATAAGAACATTTGAAACTTATGCAATTCTTTAAAGAATATCTAGCTCTATCTACTTTTTTTCTGATGAGTCTGAACTTTAACAATACTAGGGCATCTGATAAAAGTCCTGATTTTTTCTTTACTGAAAGTTCTAAAAACCACCCTCTCCTCAACACAATTTCAGCATTTAAAAAACAGAATATGTCCTTGTGCTCAAGTAACCTTTCTGAGTTCACTCATCTCTAGGACTTAAATTCAATTAAGTGTTACCCTAAATAATTTAATCAATAGAAGCCAACACCCTTCAAGACATTGCCAAAGAGATAGTGAAAGAATAAGCCTGGCAGAATAACACATATTCAATTCCAAAAGCCCAGCTGTGCCCTCCTTCTTGCCAATCTATCAACATTAGATCAAATAAGAATGATACTTCAGCATAGGAAATGTTGGCTAATTCATGTTCCATTTTGTCCTACAGAATCCCAAAAGCTTAGTAGAACCCCATTATGACCATATCCTTGAGATTGTCTGACATAAAAGCAAATTACTACCACTGTAAGAAGGAACTTGAACATAACTACTGCCAGATTTATGGTTCTGCTGCAAACCCTGTCATTTTGATCTTGCTGAATATTCTGTCAGTAAAACAGATTGATATCTTGAGAAATCTTAACCCAATGAATGCAAGGAATACCAATTAAATGTCAAATTCTTACTGCTAATCTCAAACAGTATACGTTTCCACATGTGAACTAATAAATATTTTAGACTAATCAACTCCCCTGTATTTCTGTGCCCCCAAATAAATTTTTTTCTTGATATTATGGGAATACAGGCTTCTAAAGGAGACCTAAGGTCTCAGTGGCATTCTTTATGGATAAGTATTTAGAGATATATCTAAGCAACTGATATCTCAGCAGAAGAAATTTAAGAAGTAACTTCAATATGAAAAAGAAAACTCCATTATTTAAGTGTATAATAAAGAAAAATAGGGGTAGAGTTTTACTGAGATATTTGAATATAGAGGCTATAATCTTCTATATTTGAAGATGGAGTTTTTCACTGCTGTCACTTGCCAGTATACCTCTTTGTCACTTGCCAGTATACCTCTTGCCAGTATACCACTTTGTTTCCCAAATTAAAAAAAAAAAAAAAGACTTATTTGATTAAGTCCTCTAAGTTAGTAAACTGAGACAGTGAGATATGCTATCCAAGTGGTTGATACTTTTAAAGAAACTTATTGAATTTATCATTTAGATATGAAAAGTCACTGCAGTAATAAGGTTTCGAACATGATTATTTGGCTCATGTAGATGAGAAACTGCATGAATTACCAGGCTTGGGTGTTCAGTCAAGGTACATGAAATTACTTGGAGCCTAAAAACCACACTGTGGTATGTGTTGTCTACTTATCTTAAACATAGACGAAATTCTGGTGACCAGTGCCACTGGTTACAGCACATCAGTGTACCTGAGACCTTTTCCAGCTGCCCCATCTTTGAAGGACAGTAGAATTGAACCAAAGTGGATTATAGGTTGAGTTTCTGAACAAAGTTTGGTTACTAGAGAGCTTCATATCAGGTAGCTTCAGGATCATTAGTTAATATGCTATTATTATTATCTACTTGGTAAGAGGTGACATGATTTTAAATTGGTGAGCCAGAGGACTAAATAATGTTCTCAAAGGGACAGTCTAAAGCCTGGAGCAGGTGATTTGAAGTAGGAGAGTAATATGTTGCCATGCACCCAGGCTTTCCTCATTTGTCATCACAGAAGGGAAGAACTTCTAAAAGAGCATGTCAAAGCCCTTAAGCACAAATGTCTTTCTTTTATGTTGAAGATGAAAGATTATATAAAATATTTGTCCTAGTATGTTATTAATGAATCAGTTCACTTTTTCAATGCTTATAACAAACATGTTTTAAACAACCACAATTCATCACACCTGGAAATGAGTATGATATATACAAATAAGAATAAAAGAGGGCCTCCCTGGTGGCACAAGGGGTTAAGAACCACACTATGAAGCAATCCACAGCCTCTGCAGCATGAGTTTGATCCCCAGCCAGCCAGGGAGAAACCCTCATGGCGCAGCAGACCTCTCCTGTTTCACCTGCTGCTCCCCTCAGCAGTGTATTTCAATCAGTCTGCCTGTTCTGTTCCCTGCTCTGTCTCTGGTGGATCCTCTCACCCCCTCCCCACATCTCTGGCCCATACCCCAGTTCTTGTATGCATAGATAGATACATCTTTAAAAAAATAAAATAATTATTCTGAAATAAGTTTTTCTGGTGTTATTAATGTTATATAAAGCAACTTATAAGAAAAATTAAATCCAACATTAATAAAATTTTGAATTTATTAATATTAAAAATTAGAAAAGATGTTTAATGCACCTGATGGTGTTAGCTGGGTGTAGAGTAAGGTAAAAAATCAGGCTTTTCTGCCCTCCCACCATCAGGATAGATGATGGATCCTTGCAGTCCTGAATGCATGCCTGATGGCAGGCACCTGGAGTAGGATGTGGGCATAGGTAGATGGGATTCACCTGGGCTGAGACTGGGCTTTTAAGGGCGCTGTCACAGGGATGCCAGCAGAAGCTGAGAAAGAAGCAGGAGAAGCCAAAAGAGAAGCTGAGAGAGAAGCAAAGAAGCAGAAGCCGAGATCACCGGAGAGCCCAGATAGAGTGAGGACTTGCTGGGGGTTGGGAGGACTGCCAGCCTCCCGGCCCCCCAGCACCACTGCCTGTCATGTACTGGGTAAATCCCAATAAAAAGACCTGCAAAAAGCCACTAAGGATTCTGACTCCTCCTTTACCCGGTTGGCTGGATCAGGAAACCTGCACTGTGTCCCTTCCTGCCTTTACACTGGGTTAGCCAATATGGAACACATAAGGCTAATGCTGCATATACAAATTTGGTGCATTGCTGAGCTTGTGACTTTCCTCTATTTTTAACAGAGTCTGTGTTTATAAATGCACTTTAGCTCATGCAGGTATTTTGTGTGACTAGTGAAAATAATGACACATTTCAATATATTCTGTTATATTGCACCCATATCATCCTATTTTCTATTCTATCAGATTTTATTTAATTGTATTACATACTAGTTAGGACACTATTGACCCAGTAACACATCACAACCTGCACTGCTCTACAACTTATTAGTTACATCTCTAGCTGTTAAAGCGTCATTCTCCTGTCACAGGGACAATTACACAATTCCAAAAATCTTTGGAATAGCACATATGTAAGTTTTTTATTCTATTTTAAGATTTACCTTGGCATGATTTTTGGAAAGCAAATAGATTAAAGTTGGTGAATAAAGGAATACTAATGATTTTCCTTTTCCAATTCTAATCACTTTCATAGTTTAAGACAATGAACTGTTTAGGATGTTAAGGGAATCAGAAGATGAAAATCATATTCATTGGGATCCTTACTTGCTATCGTCTGAAGCAATCTTTTCATCAGCCCCCAAAGGGATTATAGTTATCTCACAGATGAGTAAAAAGACTCAGTTGATAGTCTGCCCTTTGAAAGCTGACCAAGTGGCAGTACTATCATTTTTCTAAGTTTCTTTTCCCCCCTGCTAAACTATATTGACCCCAAATCAATAGACTAGCACAAAGGGAGTTTTTGTTCAGTTTGGGGAAAGAGGACCTTGGCTTCAGGACTAGTGCGCTATTCACTTCTCCCAAGTGTTACAAGGTAGGAAGAGGATTTGGAGGGAAAAATAAAGGAATAATGATATTCACTGATTATAAAATGAACAAAATACTAAAATTTGATATTTCCACAACACTGTATAGTTCCTCAAATAAATTTAAGAGTATCACCTTTCTGTGAATACAACGGTAGTTGAGTAAAAGTGCCCTTAAATTCAAGTGTTGTTTACTGAAAATGGGACCACCAGTATGTGAAAACATCAGATAAGAGATAATTTACAAGTTAAATCTAACTTAATATATTGATAGTTGCAGAGTCAATAAGAAAATGTTAGTATAAAGTGACTTCTAGATACCAATAAAGAATCTTTCAACAATCCACTAAAATGCTTGGAATAATATGAAAAGAAGATGCATGTTTATAACAGTGACCCTTTTAGCAGAGTACAAGAAACGAATCTCTAACCTGAAAGCCAAAGGAAATGATTGATTAACTCAGTAGCCACCTCATCAGAGAGTAAAGTCAGTAAGTATATAGCAAGAATTGTTTTGATTCCCCTTATGTGTGAACCCTGATTCAAAAATCCCAGGTGTCCAACAAAAATGTAATTATTATATTCCACTGCATTGCTGTTGATTGTTGAGGCAAAAGCTAATGACCATTACTCCATCGATGTCTCTTTTTAAGAACAAGTAGACAAAAAGTAAGGGAGAGTGATAGTCTTCACAATTAAAGCTCTGCTGGCAGGACAGAACAACAGTGTCCTGGCAGCTTTGCATGTTGGAAACTGAGTTGTTTTTGTTGTTCTTGAAGGGGACTTGGTTTTATCAATGTACTGTAACTGCTAAGAGTGCCATATAACAGGAGAGTGAAGAACAAAAAATACCATCAAAGTTCAATACAATATTATGATGAAAGTCAAAAGATTTCTCTGCTTTCTGGAAAGCAGAAATTAGCTAACAAAGGTGCCTACATCTAACTGGTTTCTGGCTGTAATTCTGAGAAGAGGATTAAAAAATTGCCAAAGCACACAGCATTCTCTCTCTCTCTCTCTCTCTCTCTCTCTCTTTCTCATCCTCTCTCCCTTTCTCTCATGCTCTCTCCTGGTAGATGAGTACACAGCAAAAATAGCTATACAGAAAAACTACATTACAAGAGGAAAATGAAAATAATTCTGAAGTCTAAGAAGGAGTAGCTCTAAATATTTTTTCTAGAAAATTTTATTGAACAGTTTAAATTTGTAAACAGATTTCAAGGACACATGGCTTCAATGACATAGGACAAAAGTATAAATAATAAAATTTAGGATTAAATCCAAAACAGAAAAAACACAAGAAAATTGGGTAAATTTTTTCATATATTTATTGATCATTTGTATTCCCTTTTTTAATTTTTTTATAAAGATTTATTTATTTATTTATGCAAGAACTGGGATACAGGCCAGATGTGCAGGAGGGTGAGAGGATTCACCAGAGGCAGAGTGGGGAACAGAACAGGCAGACTGATGAAATACACTGCTGAGGGGAGCAGCGGGTGAGACAGGAGAGGTCTGTCGTGCTTTCTCGGACCCTCGCCGGCTTGCCGGTATTGACTCTTGCTGGCCAGCCGGCTGGTATTGAACCAGCACTGCAGAGGCTGTGGACAGCTTCACAGTGCTGTGCTCAACCTCCTGCGCCACTTGGGGAGGCCCCATTTGTATTTCTTTTATAGTAAATTATCAAACCAAAATACCTGTTCATTTTCTTCTATAGAAGTGTCTGATTTTTTTTTCATTATTAATAACATAAATTTATTGTCATTAAACCTTGTTTTACACTAATATAAATTATAAAAAGTAGAAATGCTAATGTTTTAAACCTATCAAATAAAAAACAAGCAAAAA
Organism: Talpa occidentalis; assembly: GCF_014898055.3. NCBI lineage: Eukaryota > Metazoa > Chordata > Mammalia > Eulipotyphla > Talpidae > Talpa > Talpa occidentalis. Next base: position 88,647,426 of record NW_023604861.1, on the reverse strand, counting down.
CCTGTTAATTTAGTGAGTGTATCCTTCTCAGAGGTAGATGTAAGGCATATAATATAGGCTCTTGTAAGGATATTGTTTTTTACTCACTGATAAGGTAGAAGTCATTGAAAGTAATTAAGCATGGAAATGAAATGATTTGACATGTTTTAAGAAGGAACGCTCCAGTTCCTGAGTTGAAAATAGATTTGAGGAAAACAAAGCATAAAAAGGAGACCAGTTAGGATACTATTGCAATAATCCAGGTAGGAGATGATGGTAATTTAGACATGGAAATAGGTATAGATAGTCAGATTTTGTATCCATTTTGAAGATAGACCCAAAGGAATATTCTAAAGGCTTGCATATGGGGTATAAGTCAAGGATCAATAAAATTAAGGCAATATCCTATTTGGGGAGTGTATGAATTAGAGTCCAGATTGCTATGGACTCCAAGAAGCGGACTATTTCCAAAGAAATAGTTCATTTCTAGAGGCTTATTTCTATCTCACTGAATCAAAGGAAAGCCATCAAAGGCTGGAGGGATTTTTCTGTTTGCAGAGCCAATATGGAACCTAGACTCCTTCCAATCTTATTGCTGAATCAATTTCTAGGAATTTGTCCTGTTAATCTTGAGTAGAACTGGCTCACTTCCACGTCTCAATTCTAGCCTGCAGTAAAGTGTAAAAGAAATTCCAAGATAAATAGTATCATCTTTAAGGTGATGATTGGAGCTTGGAGACATCCCCTCCATTAACATACTCGTGGTCCCAGTTTTGTCTTATAGAACAGTTAGCTGAAATGAAATGTAGGAATATAAATATACTTCCTACTTGTATGAGCATTCTCAGTGAAAACTCAGAGATTTCTAATACAAAAGAAAGGCAGAAAGAATAAACATTAGCAGACTAATAGTAGTATCTGCCACAGAAGTGAGAATTAGAAGTGACTGGATGTTTTAAAAATTTTTTGTGTTTTTTTTTTTTTTACTGCAATATTTTTATTTTATATTTTTTTATAATAAATTTTATTTTTATATTCCCCATACAATTGCAACCCCCCCATTCTGACCCCAGTCCCTCCCCTCCTGCCCCCCACCCCCCAAAAAGTGTCTCTGGTTCATAGTTGTTTTTTGATTTTGATTTTCACTTTCTTTTTTTTTTTTTTTTGAGTTACTACTCATATTTATTTATTTATTTTTTTAATAATAAATTTTATTTTTATATTCCCCCATACAATTGCAAACGCCCCATTCTGACCCCAATCCTTCCCCTCCCGCTCCCCACCGCCCAAAAACTGTCTCTGGTTCATAGATTTTTGTTGATTTTGATTTTCACTTTCTTATATTCATTTTCCTGGTCCCTTATTTAAGTTTTCTAGATTCCTGCTATGAGTGAGACCATCCGGTATTTTTCTTTTTCTTTTTGGCTTATTTCGCTGAGCATGATCCCTTCCAGCACCATCCATGTTGCTGCAAATTGCATGTGTTTATCTTTTTTGAATGCTGAGTAATATTCCATGGTATATATGTACCACATCTTCTTGATCCAGTCATCTACTTTTGGGCATTTGGGTTGTTTCCAAAGCTTAGCTATTGTAAACAGTGCTGCTATAAACATAGGGGTGCAGGTGCTCTTTGGAATTGATGTTTCTGTGTCCTTTGGGGAAATACCTAGGAGTGGAATTGCTGGATCATATGGAAGCTCTATGTTTAGTAGGTCCAGAAATCTCCACACAGCTCTCCATAGTGGTTGGACCAGTTTGCACTCCCACCAACAGTGCAGAAGAGTTCCTTTTTCAAAAACCCCGAATAGCCAAAGCTCTACTGAAAAAAAAAAAAGAAGGAAATGGAGGCATCACACTCCCAGACTTCAAACTATACTACAAAGCCATAATCATCAAAACTGCATGGTATTGGAACAAGAACAGACATACAGACCAATGGAATTGAATAGAAAATCCAGAAATAAACCCACAGGTTTATGGTCAACTAATCTTTGACAAAGGAGCAAAGACTATGCATTGGAGCAAAGAAAGTTTGTTCAATAAATGGTGCTGGGAAAACTGGGTCGCTACATGCAAAAGAATGAAGCTTGACCACTACCTCACACCATACACAAAAATCAACTCAAAATGGATTATAGAACTAGACATAAGACCTGAAACCATAAAATACATAGAAGGAAATATAGGTGAAACACTACGGGATTTGCACATCAAAGACATCTTTACAGACATATCACCCAAAGCAGTGATAGTGAAGACAATGATAAACAGCTGGGACTACATCAAATTAAAGAGCTTCTGCACAGCAAAAGAGACAATAACAAAAACAAAGAGAAACCCCACCAATTGGGAGAACATTTTTGCACCCAACACTAATGATAAAGGACTGATCACAAAAATCTGCAAAGAGCTGATGAGACTCAACAACAACAAAGTAAATAATCCAGTCAAAAAATGGGCAGAAGAGCTAAAAAGAAACTTCTCTGAAGAGGAAACGCAAATGGCCAACAGACATATGAAAAAATGTTCAACATCACTTGTAATCAGGGAAATGCAAATCAAAACTACCATGAGATACCATCTCACACCAGTGAGAATGGCACATATTTGTGTTTTTTTAAAGCTTTATTTATTTATGCATACAAGAGCTGGGGTACAGGCCAGAGATTCAGGGAGTGAGAGGATTTACCAGAGACAGAGTGGGGAACAGAACAGGCAGACTAATTGAAATACACTGCTGAGGGGAGCAGCAGGCGAGACAGGAGAGGTCTGCTCGCCATGTGGATTGCTCCCTGGCCGGCCAGGGATCGAACTCGTGCTTCAGAGGCTACAGATTGCTTCATAGCGCGGTGCTTAACCTCTTGTTGAGGGAGGCCCTGGATGTTTTAAGTTTGAGGTGCCTACTAGGTATCTGTTGAATTAAAGACAAATGAGAAGGATCAGTCTGAATATGTAAAATTTGGAGATATAGGCTTATAGGAGACATTTAAAGTCAGAACACTGAAATTATCTAAAAATGAGTATAGAGGAAAAAAAGGTAGCTGAAGTCTGAGTTCCAGGGCATGACAATAATCACAGATCAGGAAGGTGAGAAAAATGTGCAGAAAAAAAAGCCAGAGAAGAAGACTGAGAATAAAGAGAAATTTATACTCAACAGAAATGCCTACACTTTTTGTCTATTTGTGTAAAATCTCATGCTGTCTAAATTGTGGTAAATTTGTAGTAAGCTCTGCTAACTGATAGAGCTAACCCTCTCACCATGTTTTCATTGCTTCCCTTAACTGGTCATGCTCAGCAAAATAAGCCAGAAAGAAAAGGAAAAATACCGGATGGTCTCACTCATAGCAGGAGTTTAGAAAACCTAAATAAGGGACCAGGAAAAAGAATAACTATAATAAAGAAAAAATCAAAATCAACAAGCAACTGTAAACCAGAGACACACTACAGGGTGGGGGGGGAGGGATTGGAGTCAAAATAAGGGGGGTGCAATTATATGGGGAATATAACCAAGATGAATATGCATGCATTGTGCAAAAATGAAAAATGATGTAAGAAATATATATGTAAAAAAAAGATTCCCTTAACTATTCTTGGTCTTTGCAATTAAGTATGCAAGCACATGTGAATAGGAGGCTTAGCTGAACCTATATTTTGAGTGGAAGAACTAAACACATTCTTCTACCACACAACAAGTGTGTTTACACCCTTTGCCTTCCTTTCCTGTATACAGTACCCCTAACAAGATCATTTGTTTCTATAGCCCCCCATTACCCTCTTGTAAGGAGGGTGCTTGTTTCCTTTTTCTTTCCACATTAGTCTGAATGTCAGTCGGTACAATTATTCCTTTAAAGACTCACTGATAGCAATTACTAGATAAACTAAAGATGTCACATTTCCTCTTAACTACTTTAGTAACCTTACATCTGCTAAATAAAAAGGAAGGTCAGCCAAAACATTTAAATATAACACTGTTGCCCATAGTAAAGAACTGGAACTGTACAGACATTATTACTAATAAGCCTCTAAAGACATAATTAATTGCATAATTTAACAGCCCCTATTAATTATCAGACCATAAGCATATCTGAAATTACAACCTGAATTTGAATCTCAATAGACAACTCTACCTTCATCTTATTGCAAGATTCCTAAATTACTGACTTGAGCCCTTCTTGATTGGTATATGGACAAAATGCAAAGTAAGATAAATCAATTTCTAAGATGTAATATGTTAACAATTTCAAGGGATGTGTGAAATAATTTTTTTTCAATTTTTATCTTAGGAAATTATTCATATACATTTAAAAATATACTGCAGAGAAACCCCATTTACCCTTTACTCGGTTTTCCTCAATGGTAATATCTTGAAAAGCTCTAGTATAGCATCACAACAAGGATATTGACATTAGTATGGTTAACATTGTATCATCACTAGAATATCTTATTGTCTATTTATACCTCTTTTTGTCTAAGACTACCTCCATACACACTTGCCCTGGTCTGAATCCCTGATGTCACCGACACACTCTCTATCCTCTATTTTCCTTATTTTCAGAATACTATATAGGTGAAATTATATCAGTTTTACAGTATGGAATTCTCTGTGTGTGTGTGTGTGTGTTTAATGTATACAGTATTTAACCTTTACTGGCCTTTGTTCACTAAGCATAATTACCTCCAGATTCATTCAAGCTGTTACATGTAAGGATAGTTCATTACATTTTATTGCTAACAGAGTAGCTACACTATTTTATATTCTCACCAGCAATGTATGAGTGATCAAGTTTCTTTGGATCCTCACCATATTTGATGTTGCCACTATATTTTTTAAATTTTAGCCATTTTGATAGTGACATATCATTGTGGTTTTAATTTACATATCTCTAATGGTTAATAATGCTGAACAGCTTTTTATGTGCTTATTTGCCATCTGTCTGTCCTTTTTAGTGAAGTATCTGTTCTATTCCTTTTCCCATTTTCTAATTGGATTGTTTTTGTTTGTGTATGTTTTATACTGTCAAGTTATGAGAGATCTTTACACATTTCAGATGCAAGGGTTGTTGAATATGTGGTTTGCAAATGTTATCATCCAGTCTTATAGCTTGTCTTTCTTCCTCTTCAGAGGGTCTTTCAGAGAGCAAACATTTTTAATTTTGATGAGGTCTGTAATGCTATTCCATCACAGAGGAATTGACAAGATTCTATTCCTTGGAGATTTTCTACAATATTTTGTTCACCAGGTTCGATGAGGTTCCAAGAGTACTTTCATGTTAGTGTCATTTTAACTATGTCACCATGCTGAAGGACATATATAGGACTTATCAGCTTATAAGAGAGCTGTCATGGATAGGAGATAAGATTTTCACATTTATAGGGCATCCAGTGATCAAATTTTTTCTTTTCCATTGTGTACTGTCATGATCTAAGCACTGTACTTGAATCTGACAAAATTGAAGCTTATATCAAATATTATGGCATATAGTAAGAGAGTACTTCTTAAATGCTCAATAGATCACTCTCCAAATATACTGTTGGTTTCCTTCTATGTATGTAAATAGTGTGACTCTGCATGCATAGATACACTAAAAAATTTTAAGATTGCAAATTTAATTTGTGGGGCTCACTATGAATGAAATTAAGAAATTCAAAATGAGGACAGCATCTGGAAACACTTCTCAGTATAATACTTGTGACTATGCACAGATTGCAAGTTCATAAAGCTATTTCTAATAATAACTAACCACAGGTCCTCTACTACAAAATGAACATTTGTCTTGGGGATTGATAAGAGGATGATATAAGGGTTGGCACTAAAGAAGTACAAACTTAATGATGTCTCTTAATGTCTTGTGCAAAATGATATTGTCCCATTGGCCTATTTGACAGGCAGAAAGGAACATTGGGGATGACATGCTATGTTGACACAGGGGTTAAAAGGCCCGTCATAAAGATATGATGGGCCAAAGTATTTTCAGTAAATATTGGACTAGTTTTCATAAAGGAAAGTTCAGTAAAGGCTAGATGCCCCACATCTAGTTGTCCTTGGGTAATCCATCTGTCCTATTAAAGTACTGGGAATTTTCAGAAAGAAACCATACTGTTTATACTTAAAAACATCCCATATCCATAGAAACTCTCATCCATCAGATTAATGGGGGTCAGGAAAACATTGTGACTATTTGAATGGCTTCAAGAAACAGAAAAGATAATGTATTTCACTATTTTGTTTTGATTTTAAATGGATTAATTTCTCTTTCTTCTAATTCATTGTTTGCATACAGAAAAATACAATGAATTTTTTAAGTGCAAGAACTCCTCTCTTCTGGGAAGTACAACTTTCCCTCTTCGGGAGAGCACAGGAACTCCTCTCTTCTCGGGAGTCTCCCCCAATGCCCGGACCATGTCAAGAGACAGCATGGGAGGCACAGCCTGCCGCGCTACTATTTACTGTATTCATTAGCTATTTCTAGGTTTTTTTTGGTAGTCTTTTAGATGACATGTATATTTTCATGTCATCAGTGAATAGAGATAGTTTCACTTCTTTACCAATTTGGATTCTCTTTTTCTTGACCAACTCCTTTGACTGGAACTTCCAAATATGTGTTGAAACAGTGATTACAATGAACCTCCTTGTCTTGTTCTGATCTTAGGGGAAATGCCATCAGCTTTTCAACAATGAGTATGACATTGACTGAATGGGATAGAGGAGGGAAAGTGAAGGGGTTGTGGCACAGAAGGATTGGTGAAGGGGTGAAGTTGTACTCTCTAAATTATATACTTATTTAAACTAGTGGCAGATCAATAACTTGAGGGGAATAAAAAGGTAGAGTTTGAAGATTGATTGAAATTGCTTCCTCTGAGACAATATAATTATTCCAAAGAAGAGGTGACAAAAGGGTGATAGGGCTGGTGATAAAATTATTTTTTGGACATATCAAAAAGACAGGAAACAGGCAACATGGCGGCGAGGAGACGCTGCGAGTAAGATCTCCCATTAAAAAAAGTTAATAGGGAGGAAAAGCGGCAGGTCCCAGTGAGAAGTGGGACACGGAAGATAAACGGGTGACGCCAGCGAACTGCCCGAAGAAGAAAGTGGCCATAAAAGAGGACTAGAAGGGAGGGAAGCGCAGAAACCTGTTCCCCTCCCCCACCCACAGAGGAGGCACTCTCCGACCGGCAGAGAGGAGGAAACAACAAACCAAAACGGCCCACAAGAACAAACAACGCAGCAAGCGGGACTGTGAGTGGAAAGGAACTATTGCAGCCACCACACCCCGTGAACGGGAGCTGAGGCGAACCCTGCAGGATCCGCCGCGGCGGTGAGCGAACGGCTCCGGGCGCCATTAGAGAAGAACAAAGACCCGGGAGACCCACACACAGCCTGGGCTGCCGGTAAGCTGGCGCAGAAACGCGGCGCGCTCTGGGAGCTTGAAAAGCAAGTGCAGACCTGGATCGCGGCTGCCCAGGTCCCCGCGCCTGCGACCTAGGCTTGCGGGGAGACGACCTAGGCTTGCGGGGAGACGCATGGAGGTCCTCACTGAGGTGAAGGTCCCTCCCTGAGTGAGCAGGAACCAGGCGCCCAGGCACGGGAGCTGTGCAAAAGGCGCCATTCCCGCGCCACTGAACTGGGCTACAGCCTGCGTCCTGGAACTGAGGGCTTTGAACTGAGACCCGGGGCACGAAAATTCGGGGCGTGGGTTCTCCACGACGGTGGGGCACAAGGCAGACACAGCACCCCAAAGCTGTTGAGGTGTACCCTACCATTCCCGCTCTGTTCTCTGTCCCACGGGGTGGGGGGAGGCGAAAAACAGCCCCCCAAGGACAATAGGAGAGATCTCTGGCGCCACCTAGCGACCAGGAAAAAAAAAAGTCACTAACACCCTATAAAACAGGACATTTCTTAAGACTGCTTGAAAAGGGCAGAAGGTTTCTGGAGGACCCAGTGGCCAGCCGGGAAGTTATTCCACGCCAGGCCCCTTCCGACCAGCAGTCTGAGCCCACAGAGGGAGCAGGCACCCACGTCCGGGGCAGACCGGGTGCGCAGAAGAGTGTGCCTGAAACCGGAGGCGCAGGGACTGCATCCCACTTCGCCATTTGAGAACAGGGACATTTCTTCAGTAAAAACTGCCTAAAACCAGCAGAAAGCTCCCCCAGAAGACAGAGATGGCTCCTGGAAGAGCCAGAGGGGAGCGGAGAAGTTCACCCAAGATGTCAGTCAGTCCGAGCAACACAGTGTCCCAACGCATACGACAAATTAGAAAACAGACAGTAGGGAGTAGAAGAACCACACGCAACCTAAAAACTCCTCAGGAAAGAAGCACACCACAAAAAGAAAACCACTCCCCAGATTGCAACGACAGCAACTTGGAAGAACTTCTGAGCCTTCCAGAAAGAGAATTTAAAATTGCCATGATTAAAAAAGTGATAGATCAGAAGAAGGAAATTGAGTCCCTAAAGAGGGAAGTAAGAGAAATGCAGGAGATCAAAGAATTAATGGAGGAACTAAAGAACTCTGGGAAAAGCAATGAAAGCAGAATAGATGAAATGGAAGAACGAATAAGTAATCTTGAAGACACAGAAATAAAAAGAACCAAAACAGAAAAGGAAAGAGAAGTACGAAGGAAAAAGAATGAAGAAAGACTTCGGGAACTATCTGACTCCATGAGGAAAGGAAATATAAGAGTTATAGGAATTCCAGAAGGAGAGGAGAGAGATGTAGGAACAGAGAAAATATTCATGGATATAATTGAAGAGAACTTCCCAAATGAGAAGAAGGAGCTGAAAATTGATATACAAGAAGCAAGAAGAACACCAAACTTCCACGACGAAAGGAAAAACACAGCAAGACACATAATAGTAAAGCTCCCAAGAATCCAGGACAAGGAAAAAATAATGAAGCTGACAAGAGGGAAGAAACAGATAACATTCAAAGGAAAACCAATCAGGCTGACATCAGACTTCTCTGAAGAAACACTACGGGCAAGGAGAGAGTGGAGGGACATAGTCAACAGACTCCAAGAAAACAGATGCCAACCAAGAATACTCTATCCCGCAAAGCTCTCTTTCCTCCATGAAGAAAGAATATGGACCTTCCCAGACAAAGAGAAACTCCGGAATTTCATTGCGACTAAACCCCCACTCCAAAAAATACTACAAGGAATCCTAAAGCCAGAACCTCAGAGGGACGAATAACAACGAAAGAAGACCAAAAAAAAAAAAAAGTTATTAAAAGAATAAATAAATAAAATCAAAGGAAAGACAAACATAATGGCAAATACAGATGCTAACATATCAATATTAACTCTAAATGTAAATGGACTAAACTCTTCAATAAAAAGACACAGAGTTGCAGCCTGGATTAAGAAACAAAACCCAACCTTTTGCTGTCTCCAGGAAACACATTTAGCTACAAAAGATAAAAATAGGCTCAAAGTCAAAGGATGGAAAACAATCCTACAAGCAAATGGGCCAAAAAAGAAAGCAGGAACAGCTATACTTATATCAGATAAAACAGACTTCAAACTCAAAAAAATAAAAAGAGACCCCAATGGTCACTACATTATGATTAAGGGGACAATACTTCAAGAAGAAATAACACTCATTAACATATACTCACCAAACGAAAGAGCACCAAAATATATCAGACAACTGTTGTCCTCTCTGAAAACAGACATCAGAGAAAACACATATGTAGTGGGAGACTTCAACACACCACTATCAACAATGGATAGATCAACAAGACAAAAAATAAGTAAAGAAACTAAAGCTCTAAATAAGGACCTAGAGCATTTGGGCTTAACAGACATCTATAGAACACTAAACCCAAAAAAAACGGAGTACACATTTTTCTCAAGCGCACATGGATCATTCTCCAGGATCGATCACATACTGGGGCACAAGACAAACATCAACAGATACACCAAGATTGAAATCATACCAACCATCTTTTCTGACCACGAAGGCATCAAACTAGAAATAAATCATAAAAAGAAGGCAAGGAACTATCCTACCTCATGGAGATTAAAAGCCACACTACTGGAAGACCACTGGACTAACGAGGAGATCAAAGAAGAAATTAAAAAATTCTTTGAATTGAATGACAAGGAGGACACCAATATCCTAAATGTATGGGATGCAGCAAAAGCAGTAATAAGAGGAAAATATATAGCAATAGAAGCTCACATCAAAAAACAAGAAAGAACTCAAAGAAACAACCTAATCTCGAAGCTCAAAGATCTAGAAAAAGAACAACAAAAAAACCCCAGAACCAGTAGAAGAAAAGAAATAATAAAAACCAAAGCAGAAATAAATGAAATTGAAACTAAAAAAACAATCCAAAAGATCAATGAAACCAAGAGCTGGTTCTTTGAAAAAATAAATAAAATAGACAAACCCCTAGCCAGGCTCACAAAGGAAAAAAGGGAGAAAGCACAAATACACAGAATCATAAATGAAAGAGGAGAAATCACAACGGACACAGCAGAAATCAAAAGAATAATCAGTAACTACTATGAACAGTTATATGGAAACAAGTTCAACAATCTAGAGGAGATGGACAAATTCCTACAACTCTACAATCACCCAAAGCTAGATAAAGAAGAAATAGAACACCTAAACAGACCAATTACAAGCAGCGAAATTGAAATGGTAATTAAAAACCTCCCCAAAAACAAAAGCCCAGGACCTGATGTATTTACAAATGAATTCTACCAAACATTCAGAGACGAATTAGTGCCTATCCTTCACAAACTCTTCCAAAAAATTGAGAAGGAAGGGACAATACCAAACACGTTCTATGAAGCCAATATTACACTAATACCAAAACCGAATAAGGACAACACAAAAAAGGAAAACTATAGGCCAATCTCCCTAATGAACACTGATGCAAAAATCCTCAATAAAATTTTAGCTATCAGAATCCAACAATGTATCCATAAGATAATTCACCACGACCAAGTTGGATTCATTCCAGGGGCACAAGGATGGTTTAACATCCGAAAATCAATCAACGTTATACAACACATCAACAAAAAGAAATATAAAAACCATATGATAATATCAATAGATGCTGAGAAAGCTTTCGACAAAGTGCAACACCCATTCATGATAAAAGCCCTTGAAATTCTTGGGATACAAGGAACATACCTCAACATCATAAAGGCCATCTATGACAAGCCAACAGCCAGTATCATTCTCAATGGTGAAAAGCTGAAAGCAATTCCATTAAGATCTGGAACAAGACAAGGATGTCCACTCTCACCACTGCTTTTCAATATAATACTGGAAGTCCTAGCCAGAGCAATAAGACAAGAGAAAGACATCCAAGGAATACAAATAGGAAAAGAAGAAGTCAAACTATCACTATTTGCAGATGATATGATAATATACATAGAGAACCCCAAAATCTCCACAGAAAAACTAATTCAACTCATCAATCAATTCAGTAAAGTGGCAGGATACAAAATCAACACGCAAAAGTCAGTAGCCTTCCTATACACAAACAATAAATCTGAAGAAGAAGAAATCAAAAAAACCACCCCTTTTATTATCGAAACAAAAAAAATCAAATATTTGGGAATAAATCTAACAAAAGAGGTAAAGGACCTATACAAAGAAAACTATAAAACACTGTTAAAAGAAATAGAAGAAGACACAAAGAAATGGAAAGAAATCCCCTGCTCATGGATTGGAAGAATAAACATTATTAAAATGGCCATCCTCCCAAAAGCAATATACAGATTCAATGCTATTCCAATCAAAATCTCAATGGCATTCTTCAAAGAAATAGAACAATTATTGATGAAATTCATATGGAATCACCAAAAACCCCGAATAGCCAAAGCTCTACTGAAAAAAAAAGAAGGAAATGGAGGCATCACACTCCCAGACTTCAAACTATACTACACAGCCATAATCATCAAAACTGCATGGTATTGGAACAAGAACAGACATACAGACCAATGGAATCGAATAGAAAATCCAGAAATAAACCCACAGATTTATGGTCAACTAATCTTTGACAAAGGAGCAAAGACTATGCATTGGAGCAAAGAAAGTTTGTTCAATAAATGGTGCTGGGAAAACTGGGTCGCTACATGTAAAAGAATGAAGCTTGACCACTACCTCACACCATACACAAAAATCAACTCAAAATGGATTAAAGAACTAGACATAAGACCTGAAACCATAAAATACATAGAAGGAAATATAGGCGAAACACTACGGGATTTGCACATCAAAGACATCTTTACAGACACATCACCCAAAGCAGTGATAGTGAAGACAAAGATAAACAGCTGGGACTACATCAAATTAAAGAGCTTCTGCACAGCAAAAGAGACAATAACAAAAACAAAGAGAAACCCCACCAACTGGGAGAACATTTTTGCACCCAACACTAATGATAAAGGACTGATCACAAAAATCTGCAAAGAGCTGATGAGACTCAGCAACAACAAAGAAAATAATCCAGTCAAAAAATGGGCAGAAGAGCTAAAAAGAAACTTCTCTGAAGAGGAAATGCAAATGGCCAACAGACATATGAAAAAATGTTCAACATCACTTGTAATCAGGGAAATGCAAATCAAAACTACCATGAGATACCATCTCACACCAGTGAGAATGGCACATATTAAAAAAACTAGCAACAACAAATGTTGGCGAGGATGTGGAGAAAAAGGAACTCTTGTGCACTGTTGGTGGGAGTGCAAACTGGTCCAACCACTATGGAGAGCTGTGTGGAGATTTCTGGACCTACTAAACATAGAGCTTCCATATGATCCAGCAATTCCACTCCTAGGTATTTACCCAAAGGACACAGAAACATCAATTCCAAAGAGCACCTGCACCCCTATGTTTATAGCAGCACTGTTTACAATAGCTAAGCTTTGGAAACAACCCAAATGCCCAAAAATAGATGACTGGATCAAGAAGATGTGGTACATATATACCATGGAATATTACTCAGCATTCAAAAAAGATAAACACATGCAATTTGCAGCAACATGGATGGCACTGGAAGGGATCATGCTCAGCGAAATAAGCCAAAAAGAAAAAGAAAAATACCGGATGGTCTCACTCATAGCAGGAATCTAGAAAACTTAAATAAGGGACCAGGAAAAATGAATATAAGAAAGTGAAAATCAAAATCAACAAAAAACTATGAACCAGAGACACTTTTTGGGGGGTGGGGGGCGGGAGGGGAAGGATTGGGGTCAGAATGGGGCGTTTGCAATTGTATGGGGGAATATAAAAATAAAATTTAATATTAAAAAAAAAAAATTATTTTTTGTATTCTAGTTTAAAGGTAACCTTAGTCCTTACAGTTGCACAGATATTTTCCCTTTTGAAGATACTGGTAAGTGTGGACACAGAGGAAACTTTAACTTTTTTGAACAACTGACAGGGAAACGATCCAGCTTATTATTTTTTTCCATGTTATTGAATCAATGCTAGGAAATTAATTTTCCAAAGTTCACTTTTCATATAATATTAACAAATGGCCCTTATCTATTTTCACTTAAATGTGGGTTACTTTTGTTTTATGAGTTATGGAGTTGTTTAATTTGGAGAACCATTAGTTTTGTATAGGGTTTTCATTTTCTTTGATCAGTTCTGTCCATTTCCTACAACTCATTTGAAAACAGGCCAGGCAATATTCTGTTTTTCAATTATGCCACTTATTAAAATTTCTTGAACGTGTGTAGCAGTTGGAACAGGCAGTGGGATTGTCTTTCCCCCCTTCTAGTTCTATCTATACCTTACAAGTTTGGAGTGATCAGATGGTGACTAAAATCAGGAACTAATTTTGTTTTTGTTTATAGATTGGATTTTGGCCTAATCAACAGCTAAGACCTTGAGGTTCATAACAAGAAGGTTCTATTTCAATTCCTATATATATGTAAATTTTATAAATTTTATATGTTTTATAAATATATAGGTATATATTTTAAATAATGCTAGATCAAGTTGACTATATATTCTTTGAGTATATCTCATTTGCTTTGTCTACCCAAGTTTTAGTCGCATGCACTAACTCGTAATAGTGGAAATCCACAACAGTGCCATCTTGAAATGTAAAGCCTCAAGCTAGCAAAACATGCAAGTCTGGTTGGAAAAAGTAGTCGGATTGCAGTAAGTGAATATTAAGTAGGTATCTCAGGTATCCCTTTTAAGTAATATGTGCTTGGATTCTTTAAAATTTTTACTTGATAATCTCTAAATATATTGCCAGTGAAAACAAGAAAAAGGTTAAATTTTATTATGTTAAGTACAGTATTGTAAAATCTGTTTCACAAACAAAACTTTGGGTTATGCTTTTCAAAATTAACGTAATAAGTCATGGCGATAATTTGTAGACCAAGGTAAGTATTTCAGAGCTTTTAAGATAAAAATCACCCTCAAGATTGATTTGCCAAACATGGTCCTTTATATACATACATACATACACACACATATATACCAATGTAAACTATATAGTATAAAATCATGATGCCAAAGCCTCCTAAAATACAAACTGAGTTGTATTTGTGATAGTAAAAATGTATTTATTTGCATGGAAATAAAAGACAAATCCTTTATGGAAAAATGATAAAACTTTACTAATAAATTGAAGAAAATTAACTAGCTGTTCATATGGAGGAAGAATGCTATTTTAGGCATGTCAATTATATCCACGTTGATATATAGATTTAACACAATTATATGAAAAATCATTTTTCATAGAACTTACTATTTGTAGATTAATAAGAAATTTCAAAGGAGAGAGAATAACCATAATTCTCTAAAGAAGAAGAATGACTGGGACTTGCCCTACTAAACCTGAAGACAGATTACAACACTATAATAAACTACAATAATCAAAGTGGTAAAGAGATAAATAGGTCCATGTAATAGAATGTAGTGCAAAAGCAAGAACCTGATAAGTGAGAATGGTATTATTCATAGATCAGATCATGGTCCCAGGACAACTGATTATCCATAAAAGAAAAATGAATTACTTCCAGTTCCATGTTTGCTTTAAATTTATAAAGCAAAATTTTAAGACTTTTATCTTGGAATACAGGATATATTATAGGAGAAAATAATTACTACAATAATGATGGGGAATGATTCTTCTGTCTAATATAATAAAGGTAGGTAGTAGATACTCTGATCCAAATATAGAATAATATCCCAGATATGGCTCTTAATCCTTGCCACCAAATTTTACAAATGGTATAAAAGGTGAGCCTAGGCTCTGCAAACACACTTGTTTCTAACTTTGCAATAAGCAAAACAAAGATAGTACATAGACTTAATTCCCCTGACCCCAAATATACCTGGGTTTTAAAAAATCCACCTACTCCCTTTTTTTTTTTGAAGTCAGTTTTATTTTTTATAATTATTTAATTAATTTTTAACCTAGGTAATATTGGGTTCCCCCATCAGATATTACCAACCTTAGTATACCCACCACCAACTCGCCCTATCCTACCACCATTGACCATTGTGCTTCCTTCCCTTTTTGCTCTTTCCACTCCTCCAACCCCTTCCCTCCTTGTTGCTTCAGTTCTGTAGTCAGCTATCAAGGGTTAGTTGTCTTTATCTGCCTGTTAATTTAGTTACTTTATAGTCCACGTATTACTGACACCATCTGGTATTTAACTTTCTCCTTCTGACTTATTTCACTTAAAATTATCCTTTCAAGTTCCATCCATGTGCTGCAGGTGGCATGAGTGTATCTTTTATGATCACTGAGTAGTATTCCATTGTGTATATATACCACATCTTCTTGATCCACTGCTTTGTTCTGAGGCACTTCGGTTAAGTCCATAGTTTTGCTATTATAAATAGTGTTGCAGTGAACATGGGAGTGCAAAGTTCCTTTTGAATTTGTTTTAGCCACGTGCCTGGGAGTGGAATTACTAGGTCAAATTGCAGATCCATGTTTAATGTTTTGGGACACTTTCATGCTGCTTTCCGTCCTAGTCCCTTTATCACTACAGATGAAGTAGATTTCCTGATGGAGGTTTATTTAATGAAACATTCCTATCCTTACCTTTCTAAACAATCTCTTTGTAAGAGTAGTGGCTAATAAATCTTCAAACCTCATGCATATTAAAGCTGAGGGATTTTAGAGAGGGAAATATTGGTAATTCACTACTGGTTTGGTGGTATTTTGAATTCTGATCTTATCTGACTTTTCCTAGTAGCTTTTTTCCCAGAATCTTCAAATTCCTCCATTATATCCGGTTTTACAGTTGTATTTCGTGGAATAAATAAGTTCCAATAGACTTATTCTACCTTGCCTAGAATAGGAGCTCCCTTTACAGTTTTTTACAGCTTTGATAATTGGAATTTTGTTTCATTGTTTCTGTAGCACAAAAATTGGACTGATATTTTTGTTCATTGAACATATATCTAGCAGCTTGCTAAGCCAACTTATTCATTCTAAATTTGTAAAACATTTGTGATTTTTCTCTGCTTACAATCATATTATCTACAGCAATATCACTTTGGTTTCATATTTTCTAAATTTTACGTCTTTTTCTTGTTTTAATGCAGTATCAAATACATAGAACAATGTTGAAATAATAAAGCTGGGTACCAGTGTGTTAGGTCTGATTGAAGATGAATGCCTGTGATAGTTCATGAAATGTAACATTTCTATATTCTTCTCTATTCCTGATTTGCTACAGGTTTATTGTGTGTGTGTGTGTGTGTGTGTGTGTGTGTGATGAATGGGTTTTTAACACATGAGTTTTCTGCATCAGTTAAGATCATCATTTGCTTTTTCTAAATTCAGTTAACATTTAACATTATACATTCAGTAGTAGGTTTCCAATGTCAAAGCAAGCTAGAATAGCTAGAATTTCTGGAAGACAAACATTTTGACATGGCTTACAAATTCATACATATATATATAAATATATGCATGTGGCATGTGTATTTATATACACATATGCTTTAGATTCATACAATATTTTGTTTAGGATTTTTCAAATCTGGGTTCATGACTAGATTGGTCTATATTGCCATTATTTTAGTATTTCACAATAAACTGGGAGTTTTCTCTCACTTTCTATTGTTTTGATACTTTGAGAATATATTAATTTTGTATGGTACCTATAGAACCATTGGATTCTACAGATTTCTGGAAAGGGTTATTAACTAGTGGTTCATTTTTTAATATTCTACTATTGTTCAGATTTTCTATTCATCCTTGAGACAGTATTTATAGCTATTTTCTAGATGCTAATATAATTAAATCACAATGACATGAAAACTCTAGAAAGTCTTCAATTACATGTGTTTAAATTCACCTATATTAATTCATAATCTGCTATATAATATATTCCTTTCAGTTCCTATAATGTTTTTATTGTTTTATCATTTCCTTGATTAGTTCTACTACTATTAAAAAACTTGATAGTTTATTACTATTGAAAAATTTATTATCTATTTTGAACCTCATTATATATTTCAGCTTCTTAAGGGCATTAATTTGTACTATCTCAATTATAATTTCAAGTCTACTGCTGTTTTCTGCCATCTTAACACTGACACTTTATTAAATGTGATTTTTTTCTTATAGGTTATTTTCTCTTATGTGGTTATCTTATATGGTTAAAAATACACAAGACTATATATTTCTCTTACCTACAAGTTGCATATCATGTGTTTCAATATGTTATTTTCTTTTTTTCTTTTAAAGCTTTTCTATATATTTTATTTCTTTATATATGTTTTACATCATTTTTCATTTTTGAACAATGTTTGCTTTCTTTTCTCAGGTGTAGTCCCCATAGAATTTCCACCACCACCCAATATATATTATTTTCATTATCATTTATTTCTAAGTACACCACTACTTTCTATTCAGGCTATGTTTATTTATTTATTTTTAAAGATTTATTTATTTATTTATACAAGCACTGGGTACAGTCAGAAGCGCGGGAGAGTGAGAGAATTCACCAGAGCCAGAGTGGGGAGCAGAGCAGGCAGAAGGACCCAAGTACACTGCTGAGGTGAGCAGCGGGCGGCAGGAGAGGTCTGCGCGCCAATATGGGACCCTCCTCCGGTGGCTGGGGAGCAGCCGGGGATCGAACTGGCACTGCAGAGGCTGTGGGCAGCTTCACAACCCAGCGCTCAACCACTGCGCCACCAGGGAGGCCCTATTTATTCAATTTAGAAGACTGTTTTTAATGTTCCTCAAATGACTTATGTTACTCCTTAATTCTTCATCTATTGTCCTTTAATTGTACTGCAAGCACACATTGTATTCATGATCCTGATTCTTTGGTGTTTAAGGCTTGTTCTGCAACCTAGAGACATGGACATTTGATAAGTATTCCATATTTGAAAGAAAATGTATGTCCTCTGATTCTTAGGTAAGGATTTCTAAATATATCTATTAAATCAAGCCTAATTGTGATGTGCAAATTGTGTTTGTGTATGTGTGTTTGTTTCTCTGTTTTAACCTTGCAGGTACTGAAAGAGGATTGTGGTTGATTGGTAGTTTCAGAAATTTTTACATTATATATTTTGAGATTACTTTTTAGATCCTCTAAATATAGAACTGTAGCGGTATCTTACATTATTTTCCATTTTGCAGTCACCCTCTTTCCAATATACATTGTTTTAAAGTAAAGTCTAAATTTACTAATATAGCTGCTTTGACTTTTGTGAAATTTGTAGTTTTTTCATTCTTTTACTTCTAGCCTTTATGTATTTTTATTTTATTTTAAAATAGCATATGGTTGGATTTTTGAAACTAGCCTGACAGAGTTTACATTTAGTTGAACCTTGAACAACACTGGTTTAAACTGAGGGTCTATTTACTCACAGTTTTTTCTGGTGAACAGATGATGTAAATTTATGGTATCAAAAGATACAGTATAATAAATGTATTCTCCTTATGATTTTATTAATATTTTCTCTAGCTGCCATATTGTTAGGAATAAAGTATATAATACATATGTCATGCAAAATATGAGTGAATTGATTTTACAGTAGGCTGTTTGGGGAGTCAAAAGTTTACAGGGATTTTCAACTCTATGGGGGTCAGAGTGCCAACCCCTGTGTTGTTCAAGGGTCAGTTGTACATGTATTGTCATCATCATTGCTGATGTTTGTCTTCATTTCCCCCAGCTTTATTGAGGTATTACTGCCAAATAAGAACTGTGTACATTTAGGAAGTACAATGTTATTTTTTAAGGTATGTAATGTGCTGATTTAATATCCATATATACTGTGAGCCCCGAAATCAAGTGAACCAACATACCTAGTTGCTCGCAAAGCTGTCATCGGTGGCAGAATATCTACTTTGGGGTTTTTATAGACTTCATTTTTATTTCTGCTTTGCAGACCTTCTGCTGGATTAATTCTTTTCTTATTCTAAGTTTTACATCTATAGGTTTGAAAGTTATAAACTTCAATATTTAGCCTCCTGGTGGTTACATTTGAAATTTTATCATGCTACTTAAATTTTTAAAGATCCAATTAAATTACTTTATAAGCTTCTCTCAAAAGATAGATTAAACTCTGATCAGCCCACTTCCAGGACAAATGTGGGTACATATACAGATGTCAGACTTTTCCTTTGTTTACCAGATTCCTTATTGACCTTAGCATCTCAAAGCTTCGGAGAAGTTCAGAATTTGTTTTGGCTACTAGTAACAGTGTCCTGACTACAGAGACACTGTTAAAATAAATCAGTTTATTTATATTTATTTTTTAATATTTATTTAGAAGAGGAACTGGTGTGTAAGTCAGATGTACAGGGGTGAGAGGATTCACCGAGACAGACTGGGGAGCAGAACAGGTGGATCTACTGAAATACACTGCTGAGGGGAGCATCAGGTGAGACAGCAAAGGTCTGCTGTGCCAGATGTGGGTAGCTACCTGGCCAGGGATTGAACTCAGGCCATAGTGATGATAGGGTGATACCACTGAGACTTAGCCCCTAAGTCACCAGGGGAGCCACAGTTTAGTTTATTTTAACCTAAATTTGGAGCTAGGCAGTTCAGAGTTTTGCTTGTGACTCTACAAAATCATTAGAGATTGTTAAGGAAAAATCATACTGGACAAAATAAGGAAACAGAAACTGAGTTATTGCAATATTTTTGCTAACAACACATGAAAGAACACATGTTTTATATCCTCAGCTCTCCTGAAACAAAGGGCATGCAAGTGTTTTAAGAACTGGGAAGATGATAGGCCATTGGCAGTTTCTAATTAGCTTCATCCAAAGGAAAAATAAATGTTTTCCTCTCTTCCTGGCAGGAGGTAGATTTATAGCTTGGAGCTAGGCACCCACTTGAAGTGAGACATCTCCCCTTCCAGAGACTGAGAGAGGGCTTTATCCTCCTTTGTTGTTCAATTTTGAAGAGATGGTTCCTAGATTTTTGAAAAAAAAAAAAAAAATCACCTGGGTCTTAAAAACTTGCAAGAGACATTTAAAGAGATCAATATACCTTTCATTTCTTAGAGGGCAGAGCATTGATTTGAAATTACTAGTTTTCTAAAGTAAGTATGGTAAGAAAAGAATGATCAGGGTTTGTTGTCTAAAGTTTATTCCACCTGAGGGAACATTAAAGCCAGCATCCAGAGGTTTCCTTTTTCTTGTCAACCTATCTTTAGTGAGTTGCTTACAATAACAAAGTCAAAAGAGGGTTGTAGCACTCTAGTCCTGATGCTTGCATTCGATGTTTAAAAGTTAAGGGTGGGGCCTCCTGGAGGCACAGGGATTAAGTCTCAGTGCTATAAAGCCTTCACCAACCACTGCAGCATGATTTAGATTCCCGGCCAGGGAGCTAACCCACATTATGCAGCAGATCTCTTCTGTCTTGCCCGCTGCTCCTCTCAGCAGTGTATTTCAGTAGATCCACCTGTTCTGCTCTCCACTCTGTCTCTGGTGAATCCTCTCAGCCCCCAAACCTCTGGCCTATACCCCAGTTCTTGTATGCATAAATAAAAAAAAATAAAAAATAAATGAAAAATAAAAGTTAAGGATGAAGGCAGAAAGCAGTACTCCTGTCTGAGTAAGCCATCTTTTATATTAATGTATGTGTTTGTGTATTGCAATGACATCATATCATATCATAAAGTTCATGTTTAAATCATTAAATCAACAGCCGTGCATTAAGTTCACCACTGAAAGTCAAATTCTAGTCATCATAGAAGTGAACCATTTTTTCTGATTTCTTACTCTTCTTTCCCCTTCCTTTCTGGTGATTGCTAATTTGGTCTTATGAAAATTTATTGTTGTTTGTTTAGTTCATTCATATGTTTTCTTTTCTTGAGTAAAATCATACATAAGCTTCCTAGCCCCTTCCTGCTGAAATAATCCTTCGGCTGCCTTTCCTAGTGGAGTCAGCTATTTCTCATAATGTTTCTTCAATTTTTTTTTTTTTTTAATCTTACCACTCTCTCTTCTACTTGGATCATTTTTAGTTTTCTATTTTCAGGCTTATTTTTTTTTCTCCATTAGCTCTATTCTTTTTCTACAGCTTTGTATAGCACTCTTGATCTCATCTCACTTATGGAGTTATTCACAATTTGAATCTCAGTTTCTAATTTAAAGATTCAATTTTTACTTTTGCCTATGAATGTTATTCCTGAGCTCACCGATTTGCCTATTTCAGTGTTCTTGTGTTTGAATTTCTTCTTAATAGATATAATCTTCCAAACTTTAGTTCCTGGATAGCTGTCAAGATGTCCTTGTGATGTCATGTTAGATCTCAAGTTGTCTAGTGTTAGCTTTTTCTGTCAGTCCAGGTTGCTTTTTTAAATTGTCCCTGACTTTTAAAAAATATCTGAATCAGCAACTTAGAACTGAGGTGATTGTCTATTACTTTTCCAGCTGGCATAGTAGGACTTACATGTTTTTTGTTATCCATTCATTTGGTTGTTGTTGGCTTCCTTAGATGTGTCAGGCAAGCAGGAAGTTGCTACAGTGTCAGTGGGATAGGGAAGGGGGAAGGAGAGGACCAGTCTCTGTCGTGGACGTACTAATGGAGGCCTGGTTTTGCGTGTGACCCTGCTGTTATCTCTCATTCTTAGGGTCTCAGATTAAGATTTGGCAATGTCATGCAATCAGCACATTTCCTAGCACCAGGACAGATCCCAGTGGGTGGGAACAGAATGGTGTGGTTTAGCAGTCTTCTCTTGCTCTCCTTGCTGGGTCCCAGACCACAAGGAACTTCACCTCCTCCACATTGGGCCTCACCTGAGCTATGGGCATGTGCCTCTACACTGTCATTTCTCGTCCCTCCCCAGGGCCTTTGGTTGAGCTGGTAACCCTTCTGTCACTACCCACTAGTCCCCCTAATGCTGTGAATCACACAGCACCTACCTTCTGTAGGTGCAGATCATCCACCCTTCTGATGTAGTCTGTGTCAGACTAGCAGAGGGTATTTCAGCCTCAACCCCTTGCTCTATTATTCTCTAAGTGGTTGCCATTACTGAATGATTGTTAGTTGTTCCTCTTGGGAGTGAAGCAAGGTACATCCACTGTCTCTATTTTGGGGACATTACTTTCCTGTCTATCTTTAATTGCTTGGATCTCTCTGAGGACCTGACGTGTTAAACAGAGGAATCTGTTTTCTTATGGGTGGCTTACTAGTTGTAGATGGAAGGGGAGAGACAAAGGAAACATCACTTGGATGTTGACAACCATGAACCATAAAATAATTATTTACATTTTCTGAGCATGGTTTTCCTCATTTGCAAATTGGGAGCAATGGCAATACCTACTAAATTGGTATGCTAGGGTGAGTATTCCATAAGGAAGTACTGCAAATTGGGTGTACTAAGTATTTTTTTACTTTATATATTTTATTTTTTAATTGTAATCAGTTTTTATTTTTATTTCTTCTTATTTATTTATTTACATCATTGTTCATTTTTTTAAGATTTATTTTTTTATATTCCCCTATTATTAAATATTAAGTATTAAGGCCTCAACATGAATTTGGGGGACACACAATATAACCCATAATAGCTACTTTATAAGGGAGTTATGAAGACTCAATAAAAAATGTATATAGAGTTTTATCTCAGATTTTGACACATAATCAATACTGAATAAACTGCCTGATATGAAATATCTTTTGAACAAAATTTCACAAGTATCTTTCCTATGTATTATTTGTATCTATTGGCCTCTGTCTCTCTCTCTCTTTCTCTCTCTCTCTCTACACACACACACACACACACCCCCAAAGTTCACTCTCACTTTTTAGGTAGCCAGTTATTTCTATTGTTTCTTTAATTTGCCTTTAACTTTGGCATTGTTAAACTGCATTTCTTCACGCAGAGGGTAACCTCTTTACCCATATTTATTTTATTCCCTTTAGGAAAAAAAAAATCTGTGACAAGGAAATCATTGACATAGGATTTGTTTTACAGGTGACAGGATTCTGTTTATCTGCAATATTTTTACTGTGTCAGCTTCAAAATGATATATAATGGACGTTTCAAGGAATATTTTTTATGAGAGGCAAGGGGAGTGAAGTGAGGGATTTCACTAGAAACAGAGCTCTTCATTCTTTTGGCTAGTCACAGAATAGAGGTTTGTGCAGTAAACCTTGAAAAATATCTCTGAGTAATTTGAAGGGAAGGAGATACAACTAATATTCAATCTTCTTATAGTTTCTACATCTGATTAATAACATGGCTGAAGGGAGAATTTTTAGTTCACCATCTTATTTTTCCTCTCTCTCCCTCAGAATCTTATAGTTATATTCCAGATTGATTCTTTTGTCTAGTTTTTGATGTTTTGATATTTGCTGTTTTGCCTACCTAGCCTTTTCGCTAGTTCATTTTTTTTGTTTCTTTATTGTATTTTTGGTTTATTTTTAGCACTTACATACTTCCTTAATCTTGAAATTAAATTACTTAATTTAATTATCTAACTTTTATTTTTTATGTTTATTTTATTTTCATGTCATAGAAATCACTCCTGACTGCTGATATATCATATTTTGTAGATTTTGTAGCTAAACATCCTTATTGAAAATTTCCTTTATAATAAAGAGGTGACCGGCATTTTTTATTTCTTTTTGCATATCCCTTTCATAGCCGGGGATCTTGGTCGGACACTTCTATATTTCCTTTCATTTGAACTAATAAGTGTTTTTCATCCAGACCAGCTATGTCTAAAGGATACTACATTCAGCTAAACTGTCTTTAAGGCCTGAAAGTAACTAAAGACATTTTCTCTTACAAAGGTCTCATATGTGTGGCCTATATATAGCCTACTTTAAAAAAATATATTTGTATATGTTAGCTATGAAAAGAAACACTAGGAGGAACTGTAAAATACAAACCCATATATTTATGAAAAAACAATTTGTAAGTATAACTATTGACAAAAACTTAAGTAAAAGAAGGTAAGGGTGAGAGAGATATAGGTAAGATTCCTGAACAATATGCCCGAAGACTGAAGAGTCTGCAGTTTCCTATTTGTTAAGTACCTAAGTACTCATGTTATTATTTTAATACTTACAGACCAAAATTTGAAATAAGGATGAATTTTCATTGTCCTGTTGTTGCAAGTTAGAGGGCACTAAAGCAATTAGAATTATAGAAAGATGAAATGGTATTCAGATATTAAAATATGGCCAAGCTCTTCTTGCCTTTGTAGATATTTCTGATAGCTCTTCATGGGATATATTTCATTATATATAAAGGGAGGATGTGAATTGATAAGACTTTGAAGTTAATGTCATTCCCAGTATCAGAGGTCTTGATTTTAAGAAGGATGTTGATTGCTAAGGAGAGAGCAGCAACAAAAATGATGGTGTATTATGTTATATCCAGCTACCCTGGGGGAAGTAAGGCAGAAGAATGATAGAATTGTTGTGACTAGATTCATAAAATACTATATCTCAAATATTTGAGAGAGATAATAAATTCATTCTCTTCTCCAAATGACAAAATTAAAGACTAAAATTATAGTGTGAATATTTTGTTTAATAAAAGAAGACATTTACAGCACTTAGAGCTATTTGTTGCTGGAGTTGTTGAAGCAGGGGCTGGATTGAACAAAGAGGGGTTCATGGAGTGGAGTGGGAGATTTCTTTCAGGGTATGCAGTGGGCCCTCCTCCACCGAGCTCCTGTAGTGATTCCACCTAAATATCATGTTTAATTTCACCAGAGTTTTAAGGTTAGAGAGCATTTGTTCTATTCCTTTCAAATAAACCTTTATAATTAAAGGAGTATTTGAATTGTGAAATCTGTGAAGTTAAATTTCATTGCATTTAATTTAGTAAAATTAAAATGCCTAGTGACATCCTGGTTAGAACATTAGCTGTATTTAGATTGGTAATTAATGTCTAATTGGACACTAGTACTCAATTTAGTAGTAATGAAATAATGGCTAAAAATATCAACCGGTATTTAAAAAGATATGTGATATATATCCTGGAGCAATTTTCTTAAATGCCAATTATAATTTGACATTTAGAGACTGAGAGATGTGATTGCTAATGAAAGTTGTGCTGTGATTCTATGGCACCTGGCTATGCATTCTTATTTGAGGAACATAAAAATATTTTTCATAATTCATAGGTTTTTAAAAATAAATATTTTACTTCTGGGAAAATATTTTAAAATTAAATATATTTTTGTAACAGAAATTGAAATAAAGTACTTCTTCACAAACAGTTATGATATTTTATAAAGGACTTTAATATAAATTTATCATCCTGAAGTTGGGCACTTTTGGAAGGTCTCTGTCACATAACTAGGTAAAGCATGGAAAATAATATGGTCTGTATAATTTTTATGTTATTTATGCAAAGAATTTGATTTCCCTTCACATCATACAACAATTACATATTGTCAGTTAAACATAGTCTTGTACACTTCAGTTGGCAATGGAATAAAATATCATCTTTTCTATAATATTTTATGAATCTAGTCAGAATGTATTTTGGAAAGAAACTTAATAGCTTTCATAGTTGAGCCACGGAGTGAGAGGTGTGTGTGTATAGAGTGGGAGAAAGAGGGAGAGAATAAGGAATTGTCTTACATGATTATGGAGGCTGACAAGTTCCTAAGTTCTTCAGGGCAAATCCCAGGACAGCTGATAGTGTTAGTTCTATTTTAAGGAAACCGTCTAAAGATAGGAAAAGCCAATATTTTAATTTGAGTCATTAGATCAAAAAAAAAAAATATTTCAGGTTGAAGATAGTCAGGAAGGATTTCTCTTTTACTTGGGGGAAAGAATCAACCTTCTTGTTCTTATTCAAGCCTTCAACTGATAGGATGCAGAACTTCCACATTAGAGAGGGCAATATTCTTCACTCAGTACATAGGTTTCAATGTGAATTTCACCTAAAAACACCCTCACAGAAACACTTAGAATAATCTGACTAAATATCTGAGAATGCTATGGTAGATATATAAAGCTTTTGGATATATAAGCTTTTAGATATATAAAGCTTATGGTAGATATATAAAGCTAGTATTTTGTAAATACTAACAGGTAGTATTTACATTTGAGGCCAAATGCATTCTTGGGAAACATTTTAATTGACTCCAGTGGGACTCTATATGTTATTAAATACCCAATGTATATTATTACGAACACATTACCTGGAAACTTTTGGACAAATGACTACTGCAATTTATCACAACCAGCTAAAAGTCAAAACAAATGAAACAAATAAAAACTAAAGTCCTCAGATTTGGCCTGACTTTTAATAATACTCAAGGTAAAACCTTTTTTTAGATATTAAAGTACAAAGTTCAAAGTACCTCAGCAGCAGATTCACTTTGATACAGTTCATTGTATTTAAAAGATCATTATGGCATTGTTTTTACAATAAAATCAATCATATTAAGTACTTTTGCTTCCAGGGTATCTGCAGGATTTCAATAAAAATATTGATTTGTGATCCAGCATGGAGGCATAAGATCATAAATAGTACTGTATTAGATAAAGATTTTATAAACTGTCTCTATTGATTGTTTGGCATATATTTAAATAAATAATTTCAGGAGATGAAAGCTTGTTTCACAGAAAGCAAACACTACTTCCAGGTTAACTGATTTTACAGATAAGTTAGGTCCCAGTGAGTTTATCAAGTAATTATGGAGAAACAATGACTGTTAATATTCAGTGTAGAGGTCTGAATAATGCTATAGTCACTTCTGCCTTTAAATATACGTTAATATATATATTTACATTTAAATATGTGCTATTTATTTTTGCTGCTGGTTCACAGGTGTTTATTTTCAGTATTCAGACTTCAGGTTCCTTAGAAGAATTTGTGTGTTTCATATCAAATGCTATGTTAGATACATAGTGAGGGCTCAAGTACTTTTGGCCATTTATTTAGACTGTGGACATTTTTCTATCATATATCTGTATGTGAGTAAATTATTATTTCTTTTAATATGAAAGTTATGCATAGTCTATCAGCAGGCCAACATACAGAGACATAAATGGCTAGGACTTAGTAGACAAACAGTTAATGTTCAAAGACTTCTTGTTCCCTGAAGTTGGATGTGTCTAAAATCATGGGTGTTTTAGCAGAAAGATACTCACCAAATATCACTGTAAGATTATATTCTAGCATAGAACAATACATTTAAGTCAGAATTGAGTGTAGGGAATATGGACAGAAGACACTGTAGGGTAATAATTAAGGTGGATTTAGAGTAATTGCTAATTAGAATTGTCAAAGTTAGTACTAGAAAAATGTGAATTAGATTATAGGCTATTCTGTCAGAAAGAATAAATGATTGTATTCTGTGGATCTTCCTGATATATGGAGACTTTTCTTAAAGGCTCTGTTATAGTCTGGATTTATACCCACCCTAGAAAAGCTCTCAGATCCTTATATTTAATAGAAATTTTCCACAGGGGAAAAAGAATAGTGGGAATCTTGCTTCTCTTCTATAGTAACAGTGTCCCTCTGATTTTAATCTTCATTTTTATTATGTCAGAAAAGAATCCTGGCTTAGAACATCAGTGAAAGAGGAAAATGCATAAACTTCTTATTTACCTCTCTGCTGATGAGACTGGAAAATCGGGTACCTACACATGCAGCAAAATGTAGCTGATAGCTTTCCAGTAAATCTGATTATGGTTATGTGATAACTTGGATTGTTAAGGCTCAAAAGCTGATTTTCCCCCCTTAAAATTATTTTTCTAATAGAGGCTGTATAAAGTACATGAAAGTAGAAATCCAGACTTCAGCTGAACACCTTGATCTTTTACTACTTGAAATGTCAATTCCTTCTTCTGTTTTTGATATTAACTGAGTCTTTGTGTGCCCTCAAAAGTACATACGTTGAAATCTTTAACCCAATGTGATGGTATTAGAAGGAAGGGCCTTTAGAAAGTGACTAGGTCATGAGGATGGAGACCTCATGAATGGGATAAGAGCACTTATAAAAGGGACCAAAGAGGTCACTAGCTGCTGCTTCTATGTCCATATTCAACAAAAAATGCAACCATATATGAACCAGCAAGAGGGTTCTCACAAGGTACTGAAGCTGATGGCATCTTGCTATTGAACTTCCCCATCTCCAGAATTGTGAGACATACATGTGTTTAAGTCTATGACATTTTTGTTACAGTTGACCAAACAGACTGATATTTTCCTTGTTTAAAAATAAAAACACAAACTGGTCCAACCACTATGGAGAGCTGTGTGGAGATTTCTGGACCTACTAAACATAGAGCTTCCATATGATCCAGCAATTCCACTCCTCGGTATTTACCCAAAGGACACAGAAACATCAATTCCAAAGAGCACCTGCACCCCTATGTTTATAGCAGCGCTGTTTACAATAGCTAAGATATGGAAACAACCCAAATGCCCAAAAATACATGACTGGATCAAGAAGATGTAGTACATATATATCATGGAATATTACTCAGCATTCAAAAAAGATAAACACATGCAATTTGCAGCAACATGGATGGCGCTGGAAGGGATCATGCTCAGCGAAATAAGCCAGAAAGAAAAAGAAAAATACCAGATGGTCTCACTCATAGCAGGAATCTAGAAAACTTAAATAAGGAACCAGGAAAATGAATAACTATAAGAAAGTGAAAATCAAAATCAACAAAAAACTATGAACCAGAGACACTCTATGGGGGGTGTGGGGCGGGGAAAGGAGGGTTAGGGGTCAAAATAAGGGGGTTGTAATTGTATGGGGAATATAAAAATAAAATTTAAATAAAATAAAATAAAAACAATATCTCTGCTACCTATATTGCAAAACTTACATGCGAATGCTTGCTTGGCAGTACACTTTCAGAGGAGTAAAAATGAGGGGGAGAGGAAAGCAAGGCAGGGCAGCAGGGAAGGCATTTTCAGCACACTGCTTTAATGAGGTGGCTACTGCAACCTCACAGAACATGGCCATTTGATAGATCAAGTGGGTCCTCTTCAAACAGTTAATGTGTCATTCCTCAATCATTGGATCATTTCATTGGAAAAGAGAAGGGGAAGACATTTATCTGCTATCCCTCTTCCTTCTCTTAGACCACTAAGATAGTGGTCAAATTTTGCCTCATGGCACATCAATTCCACTGTGCTTTCAAGTTGAGTTATTGACTCCCTTCATGTAGCTGCTGGAGAAACTAGATCTTATACTTCACAGGGCAGTCTATTATTTGAGACTGTCAATGAAATGAGAAGTCAGACCTTCCATTTGAGATGACTAGGACCTGGATACTTGTTCTAAAGAGTCCCCTGTAGCATGGGCACAATGGACACTGTCAGAGTCCAATCTTCTGAGGGAGGCCATAACAGTGGGGGTGTGAGTGTCAAGTAACAGAGTTGGGGGGGTCAGACAACAGAGATTTTTTTTTTCTGTTTTACTTATTTAGCTTTTTTTTTTTTTTTACATAATTGTTAATTTTTAACAACATTTGCTTCCCCCCACCCCCTCAGGTGTAGTCTCCATAGAATTTCCTTCAACAGTTTTGATAGCGGCAGCCAGGGCTAGTTGTTAATGTCCCAGGAGTTAGGTGGATCCGAGCAAATTGGACTTATAAGTAGAACTGAAACACATCCTTTAAAAGAAAAAATAGCTTAATCTTTCTAAAAATTTGTCAATCTTTATTCTTTTGAGGAATATCTAAGAATCTACACTGCCTGCTTCTGTGATATCAGGTGGCATAATGAGATCTGTAGGATTTTGGGAAGAAAGTATGCCCTATTTGTTTATAATTTCAGTAAGAATGTATTTGGTTCTGGTATAACTCATATGTTAACAGAACTGTTAATTTTTTTTTTTTTTGCTAATTTTGCTAACCAAGTAAAAGGAAGCAAATGAGATTTCTGGAAGCTGCATGGAATGGAAGAAATGGTGATAACAAACATTTAGTATTAAGTAGGATGACACACCTTCTAGTACCTTTCATTTGGGTTAGAGAATCAAATTTCCCAGAACCAAACAGGCTAAACAATTACCAAAATGATTCCCTCACTGGACAAGATGTACATTGCTGGATACATAGTACATTGTGGGTGGTTGAAGAAAGAATGTTTTTGTTTAAATAGTTTTAATTGATAACATTTTACTAAGAAAATGGGACGAAGGAGGCTATCACAGAGAAGAACTGGCAGCAGCAGGACTGCCACCTACTGGTCATATTTGTTGGAAGGGTTGGGATTCTTATTTCTTGTGTTTCTTTTCTACCCTCCTCTTTCTCTCCATCCCTTCCTTCCTCAATACTAGAAAGAAGTATGGTATGGTTTGAATTTGTGTTGCACAGAAAAGATAATAATTCCTAGTAACTAAGACTGTGATCTTATTTGGAGATAAGGCTTTTACAGAGGAAGTTAAGTTGGATTTAAAGTACTAGACAGTTCCCTAGTCCCTATGGCTGCTGTTGTTATAGAAAGAGCAATTTGGGAGACAGAGGCAGGTAGAGAGGGAAACTGGTAAACTCAGTTTCAACTCAAGTTTGTCTCTGAATTATTCCATCTAGTCAAAATAGAGAGATTATTATATTTTTGGGGGCAAATGATGAAAAGTATATTCTACATTTTCTCCATGATTTTTCATTTCCCTTTTTCTGTTTTAGATAAGATGGTCAGTTATAAATTCTTTGAAAGGAATATCTTTCCATAGGGTAAAGTAACAACAGGATGTTTGTAGCATTATAAGCCTGGGAGCTGAAAACACTCCAAGAATAGGACTCAGAGCTGAAATAAATTAGATAGAATTTTTTGAAAGTTTTAAACTGCAGCATAGGAGTGAAAGCTTTTTTATAAGTAAGGGTCAAAGCTTATCAGGAAAAGAATATTATTTCCTGGAAAGCAGGAATATTGTTGTGAATCTACTAATATTTGGTGAATCAGTACTTACACAGTATGTTTGCTTCTTAAAGTAGTATCTTTCTCACATGAAGAATGTCTTTGGAAAAATGAAAATTTATAAAAATTTTCTAGTATCAATATTTGTGATTCAAATGTTTGAATATATATATATATTCAAACATATATGTATGTATGTGTTAAAACGTGTCTTATAATGATATTATAATGGAAAAATGTAACATGCTAATGAATATTTTCTTGTTTTCCTTAGTATGTTTTAATTATTGAAATTTAAATTGTTAAGCACTTAAGAAGAGTTTTTGTTTTATCTAGGTTTCATTAATGTTTTTGTTTCAGTTACAGAGGATGATGATTCTGTATACTAGAGCACCAAAGGAAAAAAAAAATAGGAACATTATATTAATGCCTTATAAATTGAATATTTTCTTATAATAGCAATTTTGCACTTTAGGTTTAACTATGCATTTCCCCCATTCATCTCTGTAGGAATAAGTAGAAAATTTTCTTTCAATACGAGAAAGAGATATGGTATGGTTTGAATTGTGTTGCACAGAAAAGATACTAATTCCCAATAACTAAGACTGTGATCTTATTTGGAGATAAGGCTTTTAACAGAGGAAGTTAAGTTAGATTTAAAGTACTGTACAGTGCCCTAATCCATATGGCTGCTGTTGTTATAGAAAGGGCAATTTGGGATACAGAGGCAAGTAGAGAGGGAAGGTGACATGAATACACAGGGAAAAATGCATCAATAAGTCAAGAAATATCTGAGACTACCAGGAGGTAAAAGAGAATCATGGAAGAGATTTTTCCTTCAGAACCTTCAGAATGAACCAGTTCTCCTGCCCTTTTGATTTCAGACTCTGAGTCTCCAAAACTGTGTGGCAATAATTTTTTGTTTTTCAAGCCACCTTGTTTGTGGTTCTTAGTTATAGTAGCCCCAGGAAACTGCTACCAGGTATTTGTCTAAAATCATTCTCACGGTGATGTATTTGGGATTTAGGATGTTCCATAGAACATGCTAGGGAATGTCTTATCTATTGTCATTTTACTGAAAAGTTTAAGGGAGAGATTACTTTGAGGCCTTACACAAGTTTATGCTCTGCTGTGGAGTACATAAAAACAAAATTGTTTATTTACTCTCTTTAAGATTTTTCAGTGGAGAAAAATAGGCCAGTATTTGAGAAATTTGCAAAAGTGATGAGAGGAAAGAAATGAGATTATATAATTATAACATTCTCCATAGGATGAATTCTAAGATGACCCCTGCTATATAAATCCTGTGTATATGCTCACTCTCTAAATGCGAAGAGGAGTTGTGTAAATATGATGCATTTTACTCTCACGATTATGCTATGTTATATGGTAAAGGGGATTTTTAAAATGTAATTAAGTCTCTTAATCAGTTGATTTTGAGTTAATCAAAAGGGAGCTTCTGTATGACTGATATAATTAGAGGAATATGTAAAAGTGGTTGGAGAAATTGAAAGCAAGATAAAATTTTCTTGCTAGCCTAGAAGACACAAATCTATATTTCCAAATCTAGGACTTTATGACAAAAATGGTAGATGAACTCCAGGTGCTGATAATGCCTACAAATTGACAACTAAAAGAACTTGGGGAACTCTGCCCCAGGATAGGTGCAAGAAACTGAATTAGGCCAACAACTAGTGTATATGGAAAATAGCCCTGCGACTCAGATAAGATCATAATGCTGGTTGACATCAGATTTTGGTCTTGTAAGATCCTGTATTGGATTGTGAGATAATAAATAGGTTTTGTTTTAAGTTGATAAATTTGTGTTGATTTTGTACACAGTAACTGGCAACACTTCTATTTACAATGTATGTAAAGTAATACCTTATTGTTTTAGGATAGATAATGAGTAGTTAAATAAGTACACTAAGCACTATTATTAAAAAGTGAAAAAAAAATAAGCCAGTTATAGGGGCTAGTAAGTAGTAATCAATCTAAAAGAAGGCAGAATACAAACAAACAAAAACAGATGGAACTTAGAGAAAAATATCTAGCAATTCAGTAATCTGTTATCAAGCACATCAATGACGATTAAAAAGTATACAGTCTAGGGCCTCCCCGGTGGCGCAGCGAGCGGTTGAGCGCTGAGTTGCGAAGCTGCCCGCAGCCTCTGCAGCGCTGGTTCGATCCCCGGCTGCTCCCCAGCCACCAGAGGAGGGTCCCACATGGTGCGCAGACCTCTCCTGCCGCCCGCTGCTCCCCTCAGCAGTGTACTTCGGTCCTTCTGCCTGCTCTGCTCCCTGCTCTGGCTCTGGTGAATTCTGTCACCCTCCCGTGCTTCTGACTGTACCCAGTGCATGTATAAACAAAAACAAACAAACAAATAAAAAAAAAAAGCCTCTATAAAAAAAAAAAAAAACTTAAAAAAAAAAAAGTATACAGTCTAAACAATCCAAATTAGATTTTAAAAAATCAAATTGAATACTATATTCAAGAAATCCACTTAAAAGATAAGGATATAGATAGCTCATAGTAAAAAGATGGAAAAATATCAATCTTAACACTATTTAAAAAAAATGGAATATTTATATTAATACAAGGGGAAAGTGCACTTTAGAATCAAATGTATTGCTGGGGTTAAAAGGATCATAACATAATAATAAATAAATGATTCCCCATGAAGACATAACAACTCTCAAATTTAAAAACAACAGAACTTGAAAACATGTAAGACAGACACATTTGCGAAGAGACACAGACAGCCCCATAATTATATTTGTATTCATCTTGCAGTAATTAATAGCATTTGTACATAAAAAAATCAATACAAATGTGAATAGTTCTATGAATCAGTAAACAGGTACAGGATACCCACAATAATTAAATAGACATTTTTAAAATTTTCGCCTGGAACATCCACCAGCAAATGGTTTTGTAGGTCATAAACCAAAATTTAACATATTAAAAATATTAAATCCTAAAAAGTGACTCCCCCCCACATTAAAACAGATTAAAGTAAAATTAATCTTAGAAAATATGAGAAAATATCCAAATATATGAAATAAAACTTCATATTTCTAAGCACAGCATTGTTGGAAGAGGAAACCACAAGAGGGATAAGAAAATTTTAATAATTATATGAAAATCAACACACAACATATCCTTGTTTTCTAATGTTATCATTATTGAAAAGTTATTGCTTTAGAGCCTTATATTAGACACAAACACAGGTCTCATTTCATTGCTCTAAACTTCCGCATTAGGAAAGTAAGAAAAATAACAGAAAATTAAACTCAAGGAAACAATAAGGAAGGAATTAATAAATAGAAGAAACTATTGAATTTAAGAACAGAAAATGATAAATAACATCAATTAACCAAGTTTGATCCTTTTAAAATAATAATGAAATTGATAAACTTCTCACCGTACAAACCAAGAAAAAAGAGAAAGCATAAATTAAAAACATTAAGAAATGTCCTGTCTGGCTCAGTCAGTAGAGCATAAAGCCCAAAATATATTAAAAATGAAATTGTACATATCACTCTCATGTAGAGAGTAAAAAGAGAACTAGGGGATATTACAAGCAACACTATGCTCATGAATGTGATAAATTTTATAAAACACATTTCTGAAAAGACAAGAGTGCTAAATTTTGCATTAAAAATGGATACATTAGTAATATATATTAATGTAATTGGTGTTTAATGTATGTCAACAACAAAAAAATTCTTGGCTTTAGTGGAATATTCTACCTAATCCTATAACACATGCAAAGAAGAAATGGTAACAATTCTACAAAACTCAAACTACAGATGAGGAGGGTATAATACCCAATACACTTTCAACTGACCAGAATGTCCCTGATAACAGAGCCACACAAATACATTCTAAGAAAAGAAAAATAGTCCAATATCTGTCATGAACACAGACACATTAACATAGACATGTGTTAATAATAACATTATTAGAGCAAACATTTCAAAACAACATTATGACTGAGTATAGTTTATCTAGGGGGTGGGTGCAAAGTTACTTTTTTTTTAAACTTAACTCACCAAATTTGGGAATATATTAGCTAATATTTTTAAAGTATCATATTTGATTAATTCTCTTCTCTCCTGCTACTTATCATCAATTATAGTTTATATGGTTTCTATTTATTATCAATTATACTTTGACTTACTGTGAACTGTACTTAATATTTGATGTCATATGTGTCAATTATATGTATAAGCATAGGTATATAAATATATCACAAAGGCATAAATGTACATCATATATAAATATACAAAAATAGTTGACATATAATATATATACATATATGACAATTATATATATTGTCAATCTTTTGATATTGCCCTAAGGATCCTGTGCTCATAATTTTAAGCCTTTAACAAATTTGGTTTTCAGATAGGATGATTTCTGTTACTTTAACTTCAAGTTCAGTGAGACTTTCCCTATCATTCTGCTATTAAGTTCATCCAGTGAATAGATAGGACTCAAATATTAGATATATCAGTTCTAAAGTTTAATTATGATTTTTAATTTTATACATTTGATTTATCTACTGAGATAGTCTTTCGGTCACTAAAATATTCTCAAGAATATTTTTATCTCATTTACCATGGTCATTAAATTATTTGATGTCTTTTTGTGATGATTATGCTATCTATGTGATCTGCAGGTGAAATTTGTTGATTTTTGCTTCCTTTGATTTTAGGTCACGTTCTCCTAGACATTTCTTTATCAAGAATTTTATAGTGTATTCTGTACATCATGAGAGTAATGTGGAAACTCAGGATTCTGTTACAGTCCGCTAAGAGTATTTTTTGTTTAGTAGAATTTTAACTTGGGTACTCTCTGAAATCTATCTCTGTTCATAGCAGTCTATTTTATGCATATGGGATTATTGTTGGTAGGGTGTTAGGTTAGAATTCTTCACTGAGAGTTTGAGGACTTAATTTTCCAGATTTACTTTTTGGGTTCCCCCTTACTGTCCATTTTTCCTAATTGTTTCAGAACTTTTTCTTATCCATGGCCAGGAAAATAACACAGTTTTTAAAAATCCAAGTTTTAACTATTCTATATTTCTACTGAGATTGCCAGTATCCCCTAGGTAAAGTCACATTAAAAAGGGGAATTCCTTCTAAGCCTGTTGCATACTTTATGTTTTAATCATTTTCCATATTCTTCCTATTTTCAATGCCTAGAGTCATAAATTTATATTTCTCTCATTTATTCAAGAGGTTATAATTTATATAATGGGAGGGGGTATTACTTAGAATCTTATACCAACTTACATAGAACATGAAATTTATATGTTTTTTATCAAAATTATGGCACACTATCTTTTTTTGGGAAATAGACATTTTTGGACACCTCATAATTCTGCAAAGATGGAAGTGCCTTTGTTAAATTTTTGTATTACACAGCTTATGCTCTTTTGTCTGCACATTGGAAAGAGTTCTTGGTTATTATTGCTAGAAGACAAAGACAGTAAATGCTTAATATTCATAATGTGCACACAGTTTCAAAAATCACTTGCATTTTTAAAATCTTTTCCAATAATAAATCACTTTATTTTTCTTCACCTGTCCTAGTGATATCAGACAATCTCATGTGCTATAAATTATTTTGCATTATGTGAAGACCAAAGATGAGTTTGTAAAATAACAACAAAGAACATGAGACTATTGGGGTTAAAATATCAGAAAATAAGTATTTAAATGGAAATTTGCTAAGCAACCATGATTTTTCAGTTTTAGAATTTGCATTCTGTACTTAATTGAAGCATTAGCATTAAAACCTCTTTTTGTTTCTTTTCTGGATAACTACATTCATATATTGGAGCAAGATGTTTATTTGGTCCAAGAAAGACAAAGACACTCTTCACTAGGTAATGATTAGAATTATCAGACAGATCAATAAAACTTTCTTTGAGTAGATGTGTGAAAATCCTTATTACTATGGCCATTTCGTGGGCAAGCATTATTGACTTGGAATTACTGGTAATAACAAGTTCTTTCTTGTATTCTTTCCTAAAGGTATGCTCTTTGATTTCTATAGTTTTATGTTCAGTGATAATGAATGAAGTATGAAAGGGGCTGAAAAATGATATGTTGTGAACAAGTAGATATTATGTATATTTATTATTTTCAATTTTTGCACATTTACTGGAGCTCAAGGCACTATTTCACTTGCTATTATAATGCTGGCAGGCATTATTAGCTCAAGAAAGTAAGATTCTGTGAACAAATTATTTTCCATCTTCATTAAATTAAACAAGCATCCATCCCTGGGAAGCCTTGGCTAATAACAGGGCCCCAGTAGAGGTAGCAAGCACAATCTATATTAGCATTTTTAGGTAATACTTGACTATTCTGAGTAATAACTGATACCTGTCTAGTTTCCTAAAATTAGCTCTGACAGAAAAGCCCTTCTTCCCATTTCTTATTCATAATGTCAGTTACTTTTATAACAGGTGCATTTGGAATATATTCATCTTGTCAAAAAAGCGTATCTACCATTTATTGCTAAATGTAAAGACAGCAAGTAGGTTTGATGGCATTCATACACCATATCATGCCTTTTTTGAGATGTCTTTGCCATCAGAAAATAATGTGAATGGTTTGAAAGGTTCACTGACAAAGCTCTAGCCTGTTTCTGAAAAGTAGTTTATCTCTGAACTCATACTGATTTTCATAAATGAAGCTGAAGTTTAAAATGTACTTAATTCTTGGATTTTATATTTCTGTAAGAACCATAAATACATTCTTAAAAACTTTTCAAATATTAATTAACACATTCTGAAAATGTGTTATTATGAATTTTAAGGATGGCTTTGAAAATAATTCAGGAGAATTATATAATAAATTTTATCTTTCTTAGGCATTACATTTTACACTGAGAAGAATGGATACAAAACAATATGAAATAGTTTTAATCTTTAGCTTAACCAAAAGGTGGTTTCAGTCCATCAAAACAATAAACAAGGAAAAACGTTCATGTCATAGATATGCTATCATAGAAATATGATAATTATATAAAAGTAACATTTTATTTATCTTGTTTTATTCAGTAGATTTACGAATTAATGTGTAAGGCTTTAAATAAAATAAGACATTGGTCAAATAATGGCTATGAATATAAAAATCTTTCAATAGAATATGTGCTCTTTGTGGCCTAAGGTCGGTCTTTCCCCAATGCACACTCTAAGGAATGGACAACCTCTATCTAATGGTTTATTTTTTCCTGTGATATAGAATAATCTTGTAAAACTTAGATTTGTTATAATCAGATGATTTTATTTTTTAATAAATTCAAGATATCAGTAGATCAATCCTCTCCCATTCTGGTTTCCACTAATCTGTTCTGCATCTGTTAAATATACATTGCAAATCAACATATATAATTTAAAGAAGATTGGGATAAAAAAGTAAAAAAAAAATCCATATGATGTGTCACCAACCAAAACAACTATTTACCTTTTAGAATATCTGGAAATATAGTTTATGTTATGTCACATGATAGACAATTTTATAGGAACTCTTAAGAAAGCGGTAATATGAATATTTGGAGGTTTCTATACAATTAGACATATTAAAACATTTGTAACCACAAATGACTGGTAGATATCCAAGACAACCATCAGAAAAAAAAAAAAAAGTCCAAAATTGAAGTGTGCAGGGCATAACCAAGGTTGTTTATTACAGTGAAATTCTAAGCCACTATTTGCAGCTTAACCAAATTGGTACTTGGTCATTTTTCTTTTTTGCTGCCATAAGCCTCAGGAATCAGGTAACTTTCCTAATTCTTTTAAGATGTTGCTATTAACTTTATAAGCTTTTCAAGTTTTATTCTCAGTTTCTTCTGTTTTTTTTTTTTTCCCCTGAATTCCAAGGCAGTATAATAAGCATGATCTAAAAGGCATGAAGTCATTAAACATTAACATTGGTTGTCAAGATGGTGTTTACTATCCCCGGAAAATGACTTGATACTAGTGCAGTACATTTTAATTTAGATCATAGTGAGAAAGTGACTCTTCATTTTAAAGAGCTCTTTTATTAATCCATTTGACTTTATCTTAGCCATCATCAACATAATATGAGATACCATAAACTCTCTGTTTATCTAATGAAATAGCTGCCTAAATGGTTTCCCTCCATGGACACAAAAATCTACACACTTTTTGGATCATTAATCCTTATAGAAAATTATTTCCGAGCAACACCTCACTATATGCCTTTTAAGCCATTATTTTAAAAGTATACAAAACAGAGATATAAAAGAATGAAACTATCTAAATGGAAGCTCTATTTTTTTTTTCTTTCCTTCTGTATATCAGTGTGCATGTTTTACTTTGTAGGCCACTGTTGCACAGTTGACTTTGCTGTTGGCAGAGAGATTTTTGAAAATAATGATGTTGTTTACTTAGTGGAAATCTTTCATACTGCTTAGAATGCTTATCTTGCTGCCCTTACAATGAAAACATAAGTCCATAATATGACCACAAAGGCCTGCACTATTTGAGTCCAAGCTCTTCAGCACTTCTCTGTTACCACTCTATATCTCTCCAGATACCCTATTAGTGGTTTCTATCAGTTGCTTTTCCCTTTCATGCTACTTTCTACCACAGGGTCTTCATCCATTCTGCACGGGGAATCACATCCATTTGCAAACTTCAGAATGAATTAAGAGGAAGCTTCAGCAGTGACCAAGAGAATGGTAAATGAATGCCATTAATACTGGAGAAAGAGCATGTTCTGAACTGTGGCAGCTGAGTGGAATGGAGGGATGATAGATTTGGAAACTATTTAGAATATAGTATCAGCTTGGTAGCATTAAACTGGGCAGTGAAATGAGTGCTGATTTAAAAATGATTTCTCACTTTTGGGGTTGGACTTTAACTTAGATAGGGATCCTAGGAGGGTAAACAGACATAGAAAAAGATCTGGATTATTTTAGATATGATATTAAGAATTTTATGGCACTCATTAGTTGTGTATAAAAAAGGAGAACTATCTTAATTCAAATTATATATTTAAATAAGTGAAAAATAGGGAAATTCAAAATAAAAATCAGGTAAAGCTGGGGTAACATAGTGCACAAATATTTGTGAATATGTAATTTTTTATGACATGATTCTGAGCTTCCAAAAACAAAACAAAACAAAAAAACAAACCCATACCCTCAATCCCCATAGAAAAATGATGTATAAGATATAATGAGACTATGAGTCAAAACATAAAAACAACTCAGAAAAAAATACATGTAAATAAATAATATATAATTCTTTATATTTTTAAATATGTGTTTATATTTTATATATTTATACATAATATATGTGAAATATTTAGTACTGTTGATCTTGGTTATTTTTTTGGTCCAAGATTTAATGTGTTACAGCATAATGAGCACCAGCAAAATATTCCTTTTCTTATAATATCCTCTCCTGTGAACACAAGCAGGTTTGCATCATTTTCTTCACATCCTCACTATCACTTCCTGTTTCTGGTCTTTTTGTTATGGGACATTCTCATAGGTGTGAGGTGGTATCTCACTGTTTTGATTCGCATTTCTCTGATTAGTGATGATGAGCATTTTTTCCTGTTCCTGTTGTCCATCTGTCTGTCCTCTTTGGAGAAGAGTTTATATAGTATTTTTGGACCATGTTTTTTTTTTTTTTTCAAGATTCATTTTATTTATTTATGCATACAAGAGCTGAGGTATAGGCCAGAGGTGGGGAAGGGTAGAGAGGTGAGAGGATTCACGAGAGACAGAATGGGGAGCAGAACAGGCAGATCCACTGAAATACACTGCTGAGGGGAGCAGCGGGTGAGATGAGGGGTCTGCTGTGCCATAGGGGTTATCTCCCTGACTGAGGATTGAACTCGTGATGCAGTGGCTGCCAATAGCTGCTGATTGCTTCATAGTGCTGAGACTTAACCCCTTGCACCATCAGGGAGGTCCCGCTTCGGCCCATTTTTTGATTGAGTTTTTGTTAATTTCTTTTTGTTGCATTGTATGTGTTCTTTATAGATCTTTATAGATCTTAGATGATTTTTATGTGCTAAACATTTTAAATAACTTATGTTTTATGTCTTTTTTGTTCAGGATACTGGGTTGCTAAGAATTGAGTAAAAATTTCACAATTCATATAGCTCTCAAACATCAAGTGTGGAATTTAAACTAGAGTAGTCAGACTGTACTGTGTACATATTATCAACTGCCATGTACGTGATGTGCGGCCAAACCAAACAGAGCCTACAACTCCAAAATATTTTCTAAATTATTATGGAAAAAGGATGTAACAACATTTTTTTAGTATTTGGAAAGATGATTTGAGATTGTCTCTCTGGATCTGGACATTTTTCACATTTAAATTTAGAGGATATCTTTTTCTCTTTTTTTGAGTTTTCATCTCATTTCCTATTAAAATATGGTAGCAAAATGTCCAAAGCAGGATTTTTGTAGGTATGTAATAAAATAATATATAAAATAGTATATGTGATACTGGGTTCCAAATAAATGGCAATTCAGTTCAATTTTTATTGAGAAACTGGTTTCTAGTTAGTGTATTCTTGGGAAAAATCTTGTTTATAAATCTCAAATTTTAAGTGAACTATGTATGCTTAAATCCAACTCAGTTCTGATATTTGGAATTTTCTCCAGTGGGTATATTTCCATACTTTTTTGATGTTTGTAGTGGATTTCTTGTTAGGATGATGTAATATCTGTTTTTTTAAGAAGTTCAGAGATCTGTAACATAGCTCAAAGCACTTTTCACCCTATACAGGACCAAATTAAAGATGAAAGGGGATGAAGGCAGAAATGCTCATTGGATTATAAATATTTCATCCTTATTAATTCTTAAAGCAGGGAAGATGATTTTTTTTAAGCTGTATTGTGTTATGTAAAATCTTGGTATTCCTGATGAGAATATCTTT
Organism: Talpa occidentalis; assembly: GCF_014898055.3. NCBI lineage: Eukaryota > Metazoa > Chordata > Mammalia > Eulipotyphla > Talpidae > Talpa > Talpa occidentalis. The sequence goes on along the minus strand of NW_023604861.1, from coordinate 88,605,226 downwards.
GCACATTTGGTGATCTGGAAGTATATAAAAAGTCTATGTTGAGAAATTTGTCACTTATGTTCTGAATGTTAACTGAGATGAGTCAGTTTGGAATATCTTTTTAATTAGCTTAATACAGTTAGGATTATCTCAAATTGGAAAGCTTTTGTAGGAAAGTATCTTTGAACAATTAACTTTTTTTTTTTAAGATTTATTTATTTATTTATACAAGCACTGGGGACAGTCAGAAGAGCAGGAGGATGAGAGAATTCACCAGAGCCAGAGCGGGGAACAGAACAGGCAGAAGGACCAAAGTACAGTGCTGAGGGAAGCCTTGGGTGGCAGGAGAGGTCTGTGCGCCATGTGGGACTCGGAGGCCGGGGATTGAACCAACGCTACAGAGGCTGCGGGCAGCTTCACAACCCAGCGCTCGACCACTGCGCCACCGGGGTGGCCCTGAACAATTAACTTTGAAGAAACATACTGAAAATGTTTATAGAAAACATTAAAACACTAATATACAGTCCCAGTACTCTATTTCTTTATCTTCCTACAATTGCTTATGCTCTCTTTTTATTAGTAAAATTCTATTGATGACCTGACAATAACTGCAACAACAAAAAAAAATTAAGCACTAAACTACAAAACTGATAATCAACATAATTTAAAAAAATTGAAATGATGCTCTACTAAAGGCACCTGCATTTAATTTTTTTAAAAGATTGATTTATTTATACATATAAGAACTGGGGTTCAGACGAGAGTTGGGGGGTGAGAGGATTCACCAGAGACAGAGCGGGGAGCAGAACAGGCAGATCTAAAATACACTGCTGAGGGGAGCAGTGGGTGAGACAGGAGAGGTCTGCCTCGCCACATGGGTATCTCCTTGGCTGGCTGGGATCGAACTCGCACTGCAGAGGATGCTGACAACTTCACAGTGCCATGCTCAACCCGCTCAGCCACCAGGGAGGCCCAGGCACCTGAGTTTTAAGGAGAAAAACCAAATTTGTGTTTATCTCAGATTTCCAGAAATATTTTCTTGAAACTATTACCATATCGAAATGACATTATAACTCATATTTTGGATTTTTAGAAAAGCTAGAATTGAGGTTCTGCAGATCTGAAAATGGAACTATATTCTAGAAAAGTTATTTATTTATGTGCCAGGTAGAGTGTTGATGCCCCCTTTTCCATCTGCTGCCATGTATTTATACATATTCAGTTCTCAGAAAACAATTTGACAGGGCATAGGGACCAAGTAGGGACTGAGCTACTATTTTTGAGTTGTAGTTCCTAAAAACAACAGGCTTTCCAACTAGCAAGAGAAAAAATCCTTATCATTTTACGTGTACAATTGTAATTTACTAGGTAATGTAAATATATTTGAGCATTCTTTTCAAACTTTTGAATATCCAGTTATGAAAGAGTGACCACATATCATTATTATGTGCATATTTATTTATGTATGGATTTTGTATGTTATAAATACTACTTTATTATAATATTTTATTTACATTGTGATGTATGTGCAAAAAGTGAGTTCAAGAGCCAAGTAAAGTTTTAAATACCTCTCTCATACTGTCTCATGGCATAAAACTGTTCAATAATTTTAGTAAGAGAAGTTTGGTTATTTTGTAATTTGAAAATACTGATTGGATATTTGTGATGCAATGTCTCCAATGATGGGCTCTAAGTTAGCTTCATTTCTCTGCAAGCTTTTATTGTCCATCATATCTAAAAACAATAGTCCATAAAGGAACATAGTTCTAAATGGAAGTAATATTTCAGTGGTGCTATTTAATAAATTAGTTTTTTTAATTTCTTCTACCAGTTATACAAAGATTTATTAAGCATCAGCTTTGAAAACTTCTGTAATGATGTCAAAAATTGCTTTCCTCATAATACAAGGGGGAAAATTACATTTTAAAAAAGTAAGATTAAAAACCATAGTAAAACTTCACCAGCAGGGCTGTCACTGGATGGTTTTGAATAGATTAGAATCATTCATTTTTAAAGTATGCAGATATGACTTTTTTTGAGTGATAAAATGCTATTTATTTTTGGTAACTAAATTCTTTAGAATAGAGGGATGATTAAATGTTTGTAAATTTTCTAGACTGGCTTCCTTTAAAAAAAAGTTACTTTCTCAGTTCTTAAGTTCACTTTTAATTCAAAGGTATAGATTATATGAGTGTTTTATTTGCATATATATTTTTCAGGATTAAGGAGGTGCTGGAAAAAAATAGAGGACTTCTCAAAAGGATAGAGAAACTAAATGAGTTGAACAAGTTGAATGTTCCAAAGCTGCAACAATTTGAAAAGGAAGGAAGGAAGGACAATATTTGTTTATAACCTACAAAACATATAAATATCAATGAGTTCATACTGATGTGTGTTAATAATTGAAGAATCAAATGAGGGAGAAGGGACAGCTCTTAGAGAAGAATTTTAATTAACAATATAAAAGGAATGAAGGAAACCTGAAATCATCATTATAAGTACAACACAGTGGTAATTATTGCAAGAAAGACCCATTAATAAATGTCAAAATCAATAGGCAAACATGGAAGAAGAAAAAGGTTATCTGCAGTGTCAAAGTAAATAAAGTAACATTTATATATCACAAAAGGGGAAATTATAACATGATAGTAAAGAAATTTAGCAGATACCACCTTAACTAGGTGGTCAAAGTAAATTATCACCATTAGTAAGACACATTAACATTATGTCTTCCTGATACACCTTACTGGGAAGGACACATCACTTCAGTATTCTTGGCAAAGAAATTTATAATATATTATTGTCACTATAAAACATCAGACTGACCCAAACTGACTGATATTCATCAAAAATGTCAAGCCAGTAAAAACAGAAAGACTGAAAAACTGTCACAGGTTGTAGGAGACTAAGGAAACATGAAGATGAATGCATTTTATGACAAAATGTTAACATTTGGGGAAGAGGGAAGAGGATACAGGAAGTCTGCACTATGTTTCAACTTCTATGTAAGTCTAAAATGATTTCCAAATGAATGAAGATTAAATGCATGAAGAGCTCGGATTGGCTGTAATAACAACAAAAAAAATGGTGAAATGGCAAAAAGAGAGTGAAGTTCAAATAAGGTTTGCAGTTTAGTAATACTTTTGTACCAATGCCCATTTATATCATTTTGATAGTTATACTATGGTTATGTAAAACTGTGGGTGAGTGACTGGTACCTAGGACCAAAATTGTTAAGGGGATGCATGCTCTTTAAGAATGTCCAGCCATATGTGCACACAAAGGCAAAGAAAGCAGACTTTTAGTATGAAAGATCTGTAATAGAATTGGTATGCAGAAAGACACACACACACACACACAAACACACAAACGCGCGCGCGCGGAATCTGAAGCTCGAAAGTTTGCCACAAGTCTAAGGCACTTTCAGGTGGGGAAATCACAAGAAAGTGGTTTGCCAGGTCCCAGAAAGCTCAGACAGAAGGATTCACTCAACATTCAAAAAGTACCATACAGTCCACCATGCGATCAAGATAATGCTGCCATTGTCTCTGCCAAAACAGTGAGGTCCCAGAAACAGCCTCTCCATGTGTCTCCACTTGTCTCTCCTCCAAGTCTCAAAGTTTTTCTTCTTCACATATGTCTCCTCCACATGTCTCTAGATTGATCCACCTCCATTTACTTGTATTTCTACCTCACCGCTGTTTTTCATGATCATTTCTAACACTTCATACTTTCTGAATTAATCTTTATTCTTGAGTGACTTGGCTAATATACAGTACAACAATATAAACAATTTTTTCTCTCTTAGCCCAGAAGAGTTCTCTTACTTACTGCAATGTGCTATAGTTATAAGCTCCTAGTTTTCATCATAAAAGGATTTCAATGAAATAATTTACTGTTGAGATTATATTTCCACTGGTAATCTGAACCTTTGTGTGTACAAAATATGGTTCTTTGCAAAGCTTATTACTGAAACTTAATCAATTGAATATCTTTTTTTTACATTGTGTAACTTTGCATTTATTTAAAAAAATTGAATTTTTTTTTTTTTACAAAGTCTTGGTAAACTTCTTAAGCATCAAGATGCTATTTTACATGGTATTTTAAGTCTAAAATTTTATAAATTTATTTGTTACCACTGTTTCTTGTGTTTTATTCCTTCTTTCTGGGTTCACCTTCCTTTTCCTGGAGATTATTCTTTAGTAGTTTTTTTTAATTTAAATTTTATTTTTATATCTTAAGCCACATCATGATTATTTGTACTTTAATTATTGAACAAATTTCTCACTGTTTTCTACTATTTATTTTTCCATTTATATTTACTGTTTACTATTTATCAGAAAACAACATATCATCATTTGTCCTATTAATAATACTCAGCACTATACAGACAAAAAAAATTATATTTATCCTCAGAGGTCAGAATGAGGGTTAATCGGGAAGAAGAGACTGAGTGAAAGGGTTGTTGACAGCTGCATCTTCAACTCCCCTCAGGTGGGACTCAATGGACATAGGTTGTAGAGATAGGTGAGGTTTTTCTTTTCTTTTTTCTTTTTTTGCAAAGGAGCATACACTTAGGCAAGCACATCGTACAAAATAAAAACACCTATTTTCATTTTCCAGGCATCATTTTCACAGGTATACATTAATTTTCAAAGAGGTCAGTCTACATTTCCCAGACAGGGCAATATGCGTACCTTAACTCATGATCTCTGGTAGATAATTTGCATGTGGGAAAGGCAAAAATTTAGGAAATTAAAGAAAATGCCTTTTGTGTCAGAGGTCTTTGAGTCACTGGAGGGGAGAGGCGTCAGGTTTTAGGCGGTGGCTTGTGATGGAGCCAATGCCCAGGGCTCTCATAGCAGGCCTACCTCCACTGACTCTGCTTTCTCTTTGCTCTCACTTTGTTCATGTTTTGCTTTGTTTCCTTTCACTGTCCCTGTACTGTTTTTTTTTTTTCTTAAGATTCATTTTTATTTATTTATGCATACAAGAACTGAGGTGTAGGCCAGAAGTGCGGGGGGTGAGAGGATTTACCAGAGACAGAGTGGGGAACAGAACAGGCAGACTGACTGAAATACACTGTTGAGGGGAGGAGCAGGCGAGACAGGAGAGGTCTTCTGTGGGTTAGCGCCCTGGCTGGGAATCGAGCTCAAGCCGCAGTGGCTAGTGTTAGCTTGATAATGCTGAGACTTTTAACCCCGTGCCACTAAGGAGGCCCCTCTGTACTATTTTTTTGTGTGTGTCTCTCAACTGCTGTCATAATGGCAGCAGAACTAAGGATTCACCCAAATGTACAAGCTTTTTTATTATTTTTTGCTATTTGCTATTACGTAAGAAATTCCAAGAAAAACTCTCTTGTTTTTTATCTGATGACTGAGTGGTGTATGATTGATAAAATGATGAGAGAGTTGCAGAGCCTGGTCTTCATGAGCTGGATGTATAGTTGAGTTCCCAACTACTCTGACAACTTCACCTAGTCTAAGAGCATCTATCTCTAACCACATCATATGCTCAGGAAAAGGTCTATCCTAATAATAGTATTAACAACTAGAGGCTTCATCATTTTCAGAGCAATTTCATTGTCATTGTGCTCCCTAAGATTATGAGGCTGAGGTAGCTACAACTCACATTGGGACAAGAAGTGACATTTTGGTCATATTCTTCTCATTCTCTCTGGATTATATTATTATCTTCAGTGAGAAGTTTCTTTAATATTTACCTGGCAGTGTGATTATGAAACTGATTGTCCCAGAGCGAGGCTTAACTATTGCACTCTGAATCTGCTAAGATCTGTGATTTTCCCACATGTGAGAAGCTCGATTATATTATTTGTGGTAGTGAGGGAGAGTGTTGGTCTTTTCCCTTGGGGGGGGGGGAAAGAAAGAGAAAATTTTCTCAGAAAGTAAGGTTGCAAATCACCTCTCAGTTTTCAGTGACTTGGTCTTAAAAAAGTGTTTACAGGGTCTGTAATTCATTTGACCAGGCATGCATTCTCCTCCGTGAGTCTCATGGTTAAACTCTGTGTCAGGAAACTCCCTTGAAAAACAACTTTGCCTTGCATCTAATGACTGAAGGGAGTCCTGCTGATGTTCAGAAAAAGTGTGGACAGCAGTGTCAAATCCCACATCCAATTAATAAATCTTTCTTTATAAGCATAAAGTACATATAAAGTCTAGTATTGTCTGTGGGAATGCCAATGGATTACCTTGAATACCTCCTCTAATGGGTGTATACATTCTACTCTATAGAAAAAAGGTTTTGAGTTTGCAAATCTAGGAAGGAAGGGAGGGTCAAAACTAGACAGAGGCATTTATATTTGTCTAGAAGAAATTGAGAATTGTATTGAGATCTGGATTCATTAAATAGAAACTCAGCAGTTTTTCTGAGGCTTGATAAGCACATGAGTTGGAATAGTGCTTATTCTGTGGCAGACACTATTTCAAGCACATCATGTTTTTATTCATCTAGTTTTCATATTTAAGATAGATAACTAATTAAAGCCTTTACATCACTAAGGGGGGGGATGCAGTTACAACATATGAGGAAACAATCAGTGAGGATATTGAGAAAATGCCCAAATCTGAGAGTTAGTGAGTGGCAAAGCCAGATCATGACCCCCATAGTCTGCCTCCAAATCCACCACTGGAAATACTGCACTTGGCTGCTCTAGAATGTTCATGAAGAGATTGAACAAAGCTAAAACAAACTAACCATATTTTTACATTTTTTCCTTATTTAAAGAAGTGCAAAAATCATAACCGATGAGAATATTCAAACGTGAAAAGGTTAATGATGACTGATTATGAAGAGAGGCCCATGGTAGGGAACAGGAGGGATAAGCATTCTATTATTCATTTACCAGCTTTGGATAGTTTGCTATTTGTAACTGGTGACCTACAATCCTTATAATTTGAGAAAATAAATGTGAGAGAAACAAATAAAATTAGTCTGTAACACATATCTGTTATAAATCCCTTCCTATTTACCATATCTTTAATGTGGTAGATAGTGAAATAACACAACAATGTGAGGAAATATTTCTTATTTCTTGGTTATATTTTTGCTTATTTTGAAATAAAACAGTTAAAAAATTGGAATTTATATTTCACTACCAAAATTAATTAAAAATATTTTCCTAGAAGATTATCTTCCCTACATGTCAATGATAGTTACATATAATGAAGGAAAATTTGCATTCACAATAGCTAAAAAAAATGGAGAGAGGAACAATTATGAGTATAGTCTATAAGAAATTTGTGGGATTTTTTGAATAACAAAAGAAAATTTAGCTAGTGCCATGAAACAGACTTGAAAATATGGAGAATTAATTTTGCAGAGTTTTTGGAATTCACATTTAGTAAATCCATTCTGTATTTGTTTTATTGATATTTTTGTTTTCTAGACTTCCATTGTTTCACATTGTGGGCTTTTAATTTGTATTAAGAAATTAGTACAGAATCACTTGTGTGTGTGTAGTGAAGCTTTATTATGTGTTATAGCAAGAACAATTGACAGACAGATGGTTTACGAAGATACTAATTTCACTGAATTTTATTTTCAAGATATAGGGGTACTTAATTATACAATATGTAATTGTCCATGGTATCATCACAAAATGTAAAAGACTTTTTTTGAAACGAAAGAAAGGCTTGACAAATTCACTGTGTATTCTTGAAATTTATAAATCAGACAAATGAGAAGAAGATCTCTACATGAACAAAACACAGAAAGCATCCCTGTTACTCAGAAAATGATGCTTATTTCACAAGTGGTTAATGGAAATTCAGTTATACTTGTAATTTTGAATACACCTAGATAAATGGATTGAATAGAACTGAAACATGGGGCAGGGGCAATAGAACATGTGAATAAGTATAAAAATATGTCTTAGAGGCTTAAGAATTTCAGGTTAGCTGGGAACTGTATAAAGTGGTAACTGACTACAAGTTGTGTTTAGATATGAATCCAAAGTGAATATGACTGCAGAGCTTGTAATTATACCTGGGCTGATCCCAGGAAGCATTGCTCTATTTTACAAACCAGTGAATTCTCTGTCATGTTAGTGTCCTGTCAGGTTAAAGGATTCAACAACCAGTCTTGGCTATGTAAGGGTTTAAATTCTACTACTTCTGGGACTAATGGTTAATCCCAAATTCCTTACCCCTTTTCTCTTATTTTAAAGATCTCTGTTCCTCAAGTAACATTGGTTATTTAGAGGTCTTTTTGCATACAACCATTATTGTAGGTGTGAGCAGAATAATTATGCTCCCAAACACATTCCTATTCCTGTATTTGTCCTTCAATTACTATGTAACACTTTCAAAACAGCAGTGATAAGAAATCCCAAGAATATCTTGAGTTTTTAAAAGTAACAGCATCTTGTGTGGAGATTTCTGGACCTACTAAACATAGAGCTTCCATATGATCCAGCAATTCCACTCCTAGGTATTTACCCAAAGGACACAGAAACATCAATTCCAAAGAGCACCTGCACTCCTATGTTTATAGCAGCACTGTTTACAATAGCTAAGCTTTGGAAACAACCCAAATGCCCAAAAATAGATGACTGGATCAAGAAGCTGTGGTACATATATACCATGGAATATTACTCAGCATTCAAAAAAGATAAACACATGCAATTTGCAGCAACATGGATGGCACTGGAAGGGATCATGCTCAGCGAAATAAGCCAAAAAGAAAAAGAAAAATACCGGATGGTCTCACTCATAGCAGGAATCTAGAAAACTTAAATAAGGGACCAGGAAAATGAATATAAGAAAGTGAAAATCAAAATCAACAAAAAAACTATGAACCAGAGACACTTTTTTGGGGGTGGGGGGCGGGAGGGGAAGGATTGGGGTCAGAATGGGGCGTTTGCAATTGTATGGGGGAATATAAAAATAAAATTTAATATTTAAAAAAAAAAAAAAAAAAAAAAAAAAAAAAAGTAACAGCATCTTCATGTTGCAGGGAGGAATTTGAGGATATAGTTTAACTCCCTCACTTTACAGGGTACCTAAGGTGCTGTGGATGATAAGTAACAAATTTCCTCTGATGATTCAGTTACCAAATTCCACTTGACACTATTCACCCTTTTGCCTCTAAACAGCAAGTAAATTCCCTTTCAACTCCATTATTATATTTTTTTTTATTCTTTCCATTCTTTTCACCTTCCTCACAGTATCTCATACAGTTTTCTTTACAACAGCAATTTTTCCAGAATGCTGCCATTTCAGGAGGTCCACCAGGTCAAAACTACCTACTCAATAATAGTACAATAACATGTCGTTAACACTCGTTCTTCCATGAGTCTATAGGAAGGTATCCAAAGAGTGCTTGGGGTGGTATGTTGAAACCCAGTGAACACAAACACAGATACAAGAATCCAGAAACCTGATATCAAAGCAATTTACATAAATGTAAAATAATGTCACTCTTTTCATGACTATTGTTTTGGAAAATGTAGGTATTTTTCACTAAAGTAGCTTATGTTTTGTTAGTATTAATGGATTATAGTGCTATTTTAAAATGAATTTCTAAGTAAACATTTTAAAAATGTTTTAGATACAATTCCTAATGTGGGGTGCATATGTATGTGTGTATACATATATATACCCCACATTATACACACACATACATGTTGTATAAAGAAAAGCTCCTTGAAGCCCATGATGATACATAATAAATGTAAGTGTATGAAGGTATCATTACATATAAAAGCTTGAGAATCACTCTTTTAGGTGGTTGTTTTCCCTACTACCATAGATAGGTATGGGAGAAAATGCATAGAAATGTGTGTTAGTCATAGAAAAATTATAGTAGCTAATTAAAACTTATTTGTTGGGGCCTTCCCGGTGGCGCAGCAGTTTGAGCACAGCGCTGTGAAGCTCTCTGCAGCACTGGTTTGGTTCCCAGCCGGCTAGGGAGAATCCCACATGGCGAGGCAGACCTCTCCTGTATTGCCCGCTGCTCCCCTCAGTGGTGCTTTCAGTCTGTCTGCCTGTTCTGCTCCCTGCTCTGTCTCTGGTGAGTCCTCTAGCCCTCCCGTGACTCTGGCCTATATCCCAGCTCTTGTATAAATAAATAAAAAAAAATCTTTAAAAAAATTATTTGTTGATTAAACATTTAGGATTGATTTCCCTCACTGCATTTAAGATCTGTAAAGAGTCAACTTGTTTTATTTTTCATTATTACATCCCTATCTGTGCCCCACTCCATTTTTTGTGAGGATGACAACCACAGTCATCTCATCCCTCAGTTTCTTCCCCCCAGAGGAAAAAAGCACCTATGCTCTGATGTGAAATCATCAAATTTCTAAATGTTAACACATAATTTTAATGTAAACTCATGTGTCTATGAACTATTTGTGAAGGGAAGAAAATATATCCTAAGGCTAGAATGTGGTCATGGATTCAATTTTGCCTTCTGATCACACCAATGTTTACTCACGAATCCATGGGCCTAAAATGTCCATTCAAGTGACCCCACACTCATAACCAGAGCACACCTTTCTACACACTTGTATCAAGGTTCATAGACTTAAATGACAATTTCAGGGGAGATTTTTTTATGCTTTGCTTTTAATTGCTCTTCATTTGGATGGTGGCCCTAAAAGGTTAATTTTCTCTGTCTCCAGTATCTTTGTCAAGCAGTGAATAATTAGTTCTGAAAGAAAATTTTTTCTAGATGAAGGAAACCACTATCCTACCTTGTTTTTTTTTTTTCCTGATGTGCAAGTTTTATGTTAGATTTTTAAAATTAGTGTACAGTCTCAATTTTGAATTAGTGTAATACATTTGTTATTTGTCTATTCTTATGGATATCAAGAAAAAGTAATTATACAACTTAAACAGGCATTTAAATTTTACTTGAAAGCACATATTTCCATCACTCAGTCTGTTTAATTCTTTCTATCCTTAATAACAGAGCCAATTTCCCAGCATCTTAATCATTTTCACTGCTTCTTCCTGGATGGTCTCCAAATTATCTGCATCCTTGAACTTGTAGAGCTTGTGAAGGAGCATAATCTATAGAGATAATTAAAGCAAGAATTAAGTATTGCTAAGTTCTCTTTTGACAGTGATTGTGAAAGTCCATAATTCATAAAGATGATGTAAAATGCAGTAATTTTTCACCATACCACATTTGCCCTCCACCTTTAGAGCTACTATCTATTTAAAATAACGATAATTTGGAATAGCAGGAGGTCAGGATGTGGAGTGCATGAGATGAAAATGGTGAGGAATGAGAAATGATTAATGGATGGGTAGGAGAACTCTTTGTCTCTAAAATCAGAGAGCCTCCATGACAGAGATAATTAGCTCCAGTCACAGGTTGATCTTGCTTCAACATCTTTTATATGAGATTACTCAGGGATTTATTATACACCTTCAGTGATGGGAAATGTATTGCTCCTCAGAGCACTTCATTCCCTTTTTAAATAATTGGAATTATCAGAAAGCTGTTCCTTAATGTATGCCCTAATCTGTCTTCTAATGAGTAGCACCCAATGAGTTAAGAGCAGAGTATATAATTTGAAACCAGGCTTTACTCCAGAACCCATTTTTTTTTTTAAGTGAGGTAACATCTGTTTTCTATCATTGTTTGTGTTTTTGAGAAATATAGCATCTGCCCTTCTCAGGTATTGTGTAGGTGTTCTTACCACACCGGTCAGCAAGACATCTATAACTACCACCATAGTCCATTGTGCTCCCTCCTTGTCTTGCTTTCACCCCTCCCCCTCTGGTAGTCTCAGTTCTATGGTCAGCTTTGTAGGGTTACTTCTTAGTTTGACTTTGTCTGACTCTGGTTTCTCTATATTCTACATGTAAGTCACACCATCTATTGTTTTCCTTTTTTCCTTCTGATTTATTTTGCTTAGGATAATCTCTTCCAATTCCAGTCATGTTGCTGTAAAAGACAAGCGTTTACCTTTTTTTGATAGCTCAGTAGTATTCCATTGTGTGTATATATACCACATCTTCCTAATACTCTCGCCTGAATTTTGGGTACTTAAGTTGTTTCCCATATGTTGGCCATGTAAAGAGTGCAGCAGTGAAACATGGGAGTGCATGTTTTCCTTAGAATTAATGTTTTTATATTGAGGTGGATACCTGGATTGGAATCGCTGGTCATATGGCAGATCCATGTTTAATCTTTTGAGAAACCTCCATACTGTTTTTCCATAAGGGCAGGACCAGTCTACATTCCCATCAACAGTGTAAGAGGGTTCTTTTTTCTCCACATCCTCATGAGCACTTATTGTTTCTGGTCTTTTTGACATGGGCCATTCTCACAGGTGTGAAGTGAAGAAACCAAGTTCTTAACTCTGAGACTGCCATGCTGTATAAAACCATCACAGTTATTTAGACCTCTTCCCTACATTCCTCAATAGACCCAACAGGAATTAAATTGCTCATGTAATCTCACCAGAGTTTATATATATAATTGAGACTTATGAACTGTTTCAAAATCCCAGGATTTCCTGCCTATTCTTGCAACTGTCATTTTATTCTGGCCACATAAGTTAGAGACCTACTGGGGAAGTCACAGGATTGTAATCTGGAGACAATTTGTTGAAATGTTGAATGTATCTAATTTAGAAGTGTGGCTTTTAAATTATCTTTATCTTAGAATAATCAATGGCTAGTTAATGACACAAAATAAAGCAAAACTGAATTGATTTTGAGGGAGTAGAAGTTGTTCATTAATTCTGGACATCTGTAAAAATCATCCATAAGTCAGGAGACATTAAATAGGTATATTTCTGAAACCATACTATTTAATTTGCATTTATTTGTTTCTATACTATATGTTATAGAAACAAGGAGCTGGGAAACAAAGTGTTTTATCATTATAGATATTTTGTAGACTACCAATGTTTTTCTTTGTCCGTGAAAACCTATTAAAATATGTGTGCACAAAGAAGAATTTAAGAAAAATTAATCAATTAATGATAACATTAGAAGTTTATCTAAAGCTTTAAAACCCTGTGATTCTCAAAAGGCATGTCTTGAGGCTTGTCAAAAGGCATCTTTTCATTTTAGAAAAGAATCAAAATTGGTCCAACAACTTTCACCACTGCACGAGAGTGAGCACTAAAGAAAGACTGTGGCCTAATATTATTCTAAATTTATTATAGTCACAGCAGAACTTCCAATAAATGGTGGAAAATCTAGAAAAACCAAGATGTTAGATGGATCCAGACAAGAAAGAATATTGTCAAATGAGGTCCTCTGTTTGAATGATTGTGTGTAAAAAATTTAGTAACTGCCTCCTTGGCTCATAATATTCCCACTTATCTCTTTCCTAATATTAACACTAACAATTGGAAAAAATAAGTATAAAAATACAACAAATGTGTGCATTTTGATCCTTTCCTAATTTACCACACAATTGTTTAATTAAATTGCAGCTTAGTATATGCAATATATAAACAAATATATGCAACAATTAGCAGAATAATTCTGCTGTATATAACATTTTGTATAAAAACCTGAAGTGCAGAATTTTATAAAATACATTAACTTCTGTAGTTATATGATTGTTTTTTTAAGACATTAATTTCAGGTACCATTCAAATGAATGAATGTGTTTGATTAATTAAAATGTTTGATTTCATTCATTTAGATTGAATGAATCATTGTAAATGATCTAGCCCAAATATAACTCACTTTTTTACTTTATAATTGTTTGAACTTCATTTGTGGTAAAATATTTATGGAAAAGAGAATAAAGAACACCCCTTCCTTCTTTCTGACAATGAAAAAGAGTTAAAAAAATCCAACTCAAAAATAGTATAAAATATTATTGGTCTTTTATTTTTATTTTGGGACTTTTATTGTATTATTGGCATTATGCTGGAGGGGTTAGGGTTGAGGACACTGTGAAAATGTCATGGGGATATTGTTATCTATTTGTCATATACTTTATTGTAAGCATTATTTATTTAGAAAAATAACTGGCCTACATTTCTCCCTGTAACTGTTGTAGAGCAGTACCTTTTCTTGGAAGTCTCTTTTTGAGGACATTACCATTTTTGCTGCTAAGTTTTTCTGTTATTATTAAGGAAATGGACATATTATCATATATTTGTGTAATTAAAGGTAAAAAAAATAAGTCAATTACTAGACTGAAAAAAATATAATCCATAGCTTTCTATTGGAAAAAAAGGAGAAGTAGCACATGAGCGATGCTTGACTTGCCTCTCCTAATCTGTGTAGGAAACAAGCCTTGAACTTGATAGGCTTACAGTTACATGAATAAGTTACTGAAAGTGCCTGGAAGTCAGCAAGTGACCCTGGAAGCTAATTTACTCGTTCCTCTCATGGCCCTCAGCTCTATACCATCAACGTTACACTCACAGTCATTAGACCAATAAGCAAGGCAACTCCTGTTTTGAGTCAGAGAAAAATAAGCTGCCACAAATGCCTCACAACTTTATTATTGCAATTGATCACATTTATGAAGGCCTAGTAAAGTTGCAAACAGTTCTAATACAAAAAAGGCAGTTAGAACAATGCAAAGTGGTCTATCATCACCTCTTGATGACAACTTTATTACTGCTGTGGACCAATATTGTACAGGAAAATCTAGTAGCCATAAGTTATTTTGAAGTGAAGCAGCCCAGAAGGCTGGAGCATTACTATATAAAATTTATCTTTTATGAGACATAATAATTATATCAAACAGTTACCAAAATGTCTGGGAACTCGGATCTATTAAGATACCACAACAGAGACATCTCCATTATGTTCATTGGGAACGGCAATAAGCATCACTACCTGGGTAGAGAGATGGGCTCTCACAACTCATCCTTGGATTGCCTACAAGTTACTGTCACAGGTGACTGGCAAAGATGAAGTTTAATAATGTACAGTCTCGTGAAGCTCAACAGAACACGAAACTTAAGGGCCTCAAGCCGTGGAAGTGATTTGGCATTCACCAGTATTTAATTATGGACGTCAGGAGGAAAAGCCCACTTGTGGGCTTTTACCTCTATCTTTCAACATTTATTTACTTTTTAATTAAATAGGATAAGAAAAAAAAAATTATTAATTTCCTTAGAAACTGTCTTATAAATAAATTTGATATATCAGTTTCCACATGAACTGGATAATCAAAATGTCACAATGCTAGTTTCAAAGATATTGTCTCCTCTTCAGATACATGTATAGGATTCCTCTGAAGAATTATCAAATTCCTGAAGCTGGATTACATTTATTTTGTGTCACTGTGGTTTCTAGCATCTTCTAGTCAGAAAGAAATTTGTGGTGTTTATTACTCATTAAAAAATGCTTATTCAATGCTTTCTGTGCATTAAGTATTGTTTGGGTCAAAGGGGGGAACCACATTAGAATTTATACCAGAAAAATGTGCTCACAAGTTGATTTAGATTATATAATTTACATGAAATATCTTCTTACACAACCCATTTGAATCTTCTGAGTTGATGGAACTGAGATATAAAGAAAGTGATATAGTAGTCTTTGTATAACTATTATGGAAGCTGCCCCTATAAACTGGAACATTTTAATAATGGAAGTGCTTGTCCATAAATGTGAACAGCTTATATTAAGTGTGCAGTTTATAATAATCTTATACTCAGACAATTTCTCAGGAGCCTCTTCCCTTGATTTTATTTAATATTTCTGTCATTCTTTATTGCTATCCCAATAGGAAAGTCCTTTTTTTTTTTTTTTTAATGGCATTTCCCCTTATTGGGTTTCTATTGTTTGGTTCTTACTGTGTTTGGTAGTGTGTCATTCTGTTCCTCACTCTAGCATGACTTTTTGGTTTTCCTGCAATATACGACTATGATATGATTATCCTGCTGCCTCTGAGTCTATAGTGTAAGTAAGGATTCAGTTCCAAGGCCCTAGACTCTATCTTACAACTGAGAAAGTAACATGTATTCATGAGCATGGTGATTGTTAGTTTTGTTTTAAACCCAAAGGTAAAATATACACACACATCCATGCTGTAATAATGGAAATTCATAGATTATAAGTCAAAATATACACAAATACTCAATTTCTGTATCCTTTCCTATATTTTTCCTCTAATATTTCTGTTCCTTAAAGCTATTTTATAGGGACATTAGCTTATTAACCTTTATTTTGTCTTGCTGAATATTCTCATCTATCTGGAGATTTTTATATGGTTGTGTGATGTACAAAATATCACTGTGGTGGAGATTTCCATTTTCCTTCTGCTCTCTTCATTCTTTTCTATGCTTTGAGAAGCTGATTATTATGGTCTGGATCAAAATATTCAGTGACTGTCTCCTTGCTGTTTGGTTTGGGCAAAGGGAGCCATTAACAAAGTATTAAACAATTGTGGAGAGGGCTGGAGGAGAGTCAGAATGGGGGAATTATTTCTGTAATTATTCCTCTGACTTCCTTCTGTCCAAGGTCGCCAAGAGAAAAAGTGTGTCTTTATCAATAACCTCCCCTCCGATGGGCCCCTCTTCTTTAGCTACTTTCTCAAGATCCAGAAAACAACCCTCCTCTCACCTCCTTAGGTACATGAGTGGCAAAGGCTTTCCATGATCCTAGCCCTGAAGGTATATTTCGTTATCCTGGGTTGGTGGTTTTGTCTGCTCACATATTTCTAATTAAAAAAAAAAAAAGAAAGAAAAACACATTTTTGCCCCAACCAATTCTTCTGGATTATTTTGTAGTTCCAACTCTAATAAATTTGCTTTTGTTTTCCCATTAGGACTTGATATTCTTCACATTTACTGAATTTCTCTTCAATACCCATCTCTCCATATCCACCATTTTTTAATCTGTAAATTGAAGAAAATAAAGCCACTAATCTTAGTTTCTGAAATTAAATGAGAAAAGCTATGTAAATTACTTACCATTATCACACTGAGCAAGGGTAGTATTAATGATGTGACTGTTTTTAGATGAAAATATCCTCTTCCTGCATACTCCTTGATGTGATATACAACATGGAGTTTTTTGTTGTTTTGCTTTTATTACTAATAAAAGTCCCTTTTGGTGATAATTTTTCCTCAACCTAAAATGTAAAGTGGCCTGCCATTTCACAGTAAGGCATTCATCTTGCAATATGTGATTAAAATCTGAATTTTGCTAGCCTAAGAATTTCATCTTACCTAGAATCCTGATACACACACGCACACGCACACGCACACACACCATTATTTTAGAGTTTATTACAAAAAAATGAAAGGAATGCATCGCCACATTAATTTTTAGATGTTTAAAATTGTATTAATACTGCGCTTCTGTGTCTAGGATCCTTTTTTCCTTGTTTTTAAAGATTGCTCAATTAGATAGCTTCTGAGTTTGCATATATATTTTGCTTATTTCTTCATTAACACAATTGTTTAACATTGTATATATTTTGAGTGAATCCCTAAGAATTTCTTTTTTCTTTTTATTTTTTTTAACATTTAGCCAGACTTTAATAGGCAAGAGAGGAGAAAGGTTGATTTGACAATGTATAAAATGGCAACTATTATATACAAATCATTATTTGGTCAACTTTTATTAAATATTAAAATGCAATAAGGCAACTGTGTTTAAGACACTTGAAATCATGTTTCATAAGTGAACAGCCCAGCACCTGGCATAAGTCGCCATTACTCTTCTTCCTTAGTAACTCTAAGCAACCAAAAAAGTTAATTAAGAAGAAATAGATCAGTGAGTTTCTTTTTCATAGAAACCAACTGTTTCTGCATTCTTTATAATATGACAAATTCTACCCTACCATTTTATTTTGGATCTGCAGTGTATGTTTTGTGATAAGAACTCTGAGTCGTCAATGACATTTCCCCTCATTATTTTTTAGTTTTGTTTCTCCATAGGCATAACTCTGCTTAGAGGCTAGGTATGAATAATTTCTTTGGCTTGAGATTAAAATTAATCTTGAAATTAATTAATTTCTTTGATTAATCGAGATTAATTTCTTCTAGTCCAATCCTGGCTGATCCTAGCAAATATTCACCAGGCACAGCTTTGTTGAGGTACCATTTAGTTTGTTTTCCTCTACCTCATCTCTTAGAGACTAAACTAACAAGAGGCAAGGAAATTAATGTTTCGGAGACTGTATTATAGACAGGAATGTTTTCTCAGTTTTTAAATTCTTTGCAATCAAAATCATAAAATGTATTGATCCCTTTCCTCAAGGAGCCTAACCACAATATGATGAGTAAAGAACCTCAATCTCAGGAAAACCAAAGCATTGTATCCACAATGATAAGCTGCAAATAAAATCCAGTATAATACACAGGAAATATAACAGAGGCATCTTCATAAAAAGGGGAAGTTTCATGTTCCCTGCTCCACCTTATGAGGGGCAGAGTACACCAGACGGGAAGCCTCAAGGGAGAACACTTGGAGATACTTGGAGGAGACAGTGGAGCAGAGAGACAAGTGAAGAGGGTACACTTGCTTGTCAGCTTTGAACTCACACTAAGAATTTGGGAGACATGGAAGGAGACATGAAAGAGAGACATGTAGAGATATGGAGAGACACATGGGTGAGAGAAACATGGGGAACCTGACAATGGCAGCTGTTATTTTGATTTGTACATTGATTTTGTCCCTATTGTCCCAGACTTGCCTGGCCCTTTATGCTTCTTTTCTATGGGTCCCCTCTGGAAGGTGCCTTAGACTTGAGACAGGCTTTCTGGCCTCAGTGTCCCTGCTTTGGGTCAACCCTGTTTGGCTGGGTGTTTATCCATGAGAAGATGGGTGACTTTAGATATTTTATTGAGAAATTATTATTGTTTCTTCTCTCTGTATGCACGCTAATTTATTAACATTCTTTCATACCACCTATGCTTTGTGCACACAGATGGCAGACCCTTTTAGAGTATGCAAGTTTGGGGATTCTGGGGTACCCCTCAGTCTGCCTTCTAACAGACTGAGCATTGGTTTTAGAAATAAGAAACTTGTGTTTACTTTCTTGCTGCATAGTTTTTGATACATACTTTGGATGATCTAGTAGTCCTCTCTGTAGTTCCGTTTTTGGAATTGAAAATAATAAAACTAAAAATAAATTCACCATAAAAGATTGTGGTGTGGATCTGTTGAAACAGTACACATGGAAAGCTTCATAAAAGTCAGCCTACTGATTCCCTGCACTTGCTTTTCTGTCTCATCATATTGCCTTTCCTTTTCTTTATATAGTCACTTGGTGAATTACCTGTCTGAAGAAAATCGTAGATTAATTTTAATACTAATTCAATAATTTCTATTCAATATTACCTATATTAATGCCTATCTTATGGAATAAGATAAAATAGTTGATTGTGGGGTCTGTATATGAACAATATATTTTAGTCACTTTCTATATTTTAACTTTATTTAAATTACTCAACTTTGTTGTAGAATGGAATTTTTAATCTCAGAAGCTATATTTGAAAGAACCTTAATTTTTATTATTGATTTTACTAAGCAGGAAGTGAATGTTTATGAAAATGTATAGATTGCTTTGTTTGCAGGGACATATACAATTTGCTCTGTTTTCCTTGGCGCTTGATATTAAATAAAGTGAGCAATTTTATCTCTTTTTTGGATGCCTAGGAAAATATGTTAATTGATAAATATTAGTTGAAACATAACAACAATAATTAAGCAAAATTATATTTTTTAGAACATCTCAAATATTATTAAGGGGAGTAATTAAGTGGAAATTTTATTGTAAAGTGTGTTTGAGGGAATGACCTTTTCTATCCTGTGACATACATGGGGATGATACTTCTGGAGAATACAGTTTTTAACTTTTATTTGTTGGACACTGATTGCTGGAGAAAAACAAGGACACAGATGGGCTTTTGTTTTTTACTCTCTATCTTTGCTATTTGAATGAAGAGACAACTTATTAGGGAAAAGGGTCATAATAATAACACAGATTTATGACTCTAGTCAAAGTGAGAAGCAGTATAGAGTGAGGCCTCTTGTTCAAGTAATTACCTTCTTCTACCCACTTTTAGCACTGAGGGAGTTCATTTTTGTTTATTTAGTTTTTCAGGGTCAGGAATCACTCCCAGTTTTTACTAAAGATTATGCTATTAAATGGGCAAACATCTCCTCTGATCCAAAAAGCTGGGGTTTATGCAGCCAGGGTGCCAGATACTAGTTAATGTCCATGACTCTAGAGTTTAGCTACACTCACTCTCTGGAGTCCAGGAATCAGTTCAAGGTCTTCTGTTTGTTCAAGTTGGAAGGGGAAAGGTATGGCTCCTGCAGTTTTTCAAAACTTTTGTCACTCATACTTCTTGATGTTTTAAAGCAGAAAATAACTTAATACATGGAAATAAATATTTACAAGATCCTATACACAACTAGAGGGACAAGATTTAGGATGGTCTTCCCGGAATCAATCCCAGAGCAGTAGCAACGAACTGTCTTACCAAGAAAGCTAGAAAGAGGATGTCAGGGAATTACTAAGCTATTGACTTCTAGAGAATACTATCATAGGTATTACTGCTACCCTCATTGCTACCCCCAATACTGCTAAATATCACCTTTCTACTATACAAAGTTAGTAACTAGAATCACAAAGTTAGCAACAGAAACATTCAGTGTCCCACAATCCAGCATTTTAACCCCTGAAGTCAAAGTAGCTACAGGATGACTTCCACTGCATACTCATTTCATGCCAGTAAATCTAATTTGCAGCAACAAATTCCCATTCAAAGCTGCAGCTCTAAGGAATGTGGGAAATACTCATTTAAGCTTTCAAGACTCTGTAGTACAGGAAGGTACTTTAAAAGAAAGTTAAAATGGATTCTGAGCACCACTTCTTATTCAGCACGTCCTTTATGTTCAACATGGTGTCTTAGTTTTTGTTCTTCAGTAGGTTCAAAATACTCCCAAAATTCAACTTTGACATCAACATCAATGTTAGTAGTGTTATAAATTTGCTGTTCATGATTTTTCGTGACTACTACCATATGGTCTCTTGTGGAGAATCCTCTGCTCCAGACACTGGACATTATGTTTTTAGCATAATGTTGGAACATATCCTGAGAAGTTAATTTTTGTATTACTTCCTTGAAATAATTTCCCTTGTGTTCTGTTTCACAAATAGTCTTTATTTTTCCAGATAAACATGCCTTCATCGAGGTCTCTTTGTAGTCTTAACTCAAGTTGCTGCTTTATCTTCAAGTTCCTATCATCTGAAAGAATGTATAACTACCAGTACAGGCACAGATGTACAACTTACACTGTGCAAACTAACAGATTCTGGTCTTAAGGAAAATTGATACAAATTTCACCTGTGGTTTCTTTGATTTTTTTCCTCCCTTATTTTATTGAGTAATGATCATATCTCTGTGGGTGTGTGATAATTCCAGAATTTAATAATTTTTTTTAAAGATTTATTTATTCAAGAATCGGGGTACAGGCCAGATGCACGCGAGAGTGCTAGGATTCACCAGGGTGATAGGATTCACCAGAGACAGAGCGGGGAACACAACAGGCAGACTGACGAAATACACGGCTGAGGGGAGCAGCAGGCGAGACAGGAGAGGTCTGCCGCGCCATGTGGGACCCTCGCCAGCCGGCCGGGAATCAAACCCACGCTGCAGAGGATGTGGACAGCTTCACAGAGCTGCGCTCAACCTCCTGCGCCACCAGGGAGGCCCTAGAATTAAAGAAATTTTTGAGGACTTTACTTTTTTCAATGCATAATGGAACAATTCTTGTCAATTTAGGAGAAATTGAGAAATTGATTTCAGTCTACCACTATCTCTCAAGTCGTGGCACCTCCGTCTTTCCAGTTGCACATGGAAGAAGCCTCAGAATTTTCCTCCATGTCTGTCTCTCTTCACAGTCCACCAAGAAATCCTTTTAGCTGAATTCTCAAAATAGATTCAGAATCTGCTCAATTTTGAACATTTCAGCCCTGGTCTTGAGTTGTAAGATTTTTTGTTGGTACTAGGGAAGAGCTTGCTTTCATGCTTGTCTGTTTCACCCACCCAAACTAATGCCTAGAGCAATCCTTTCAAAAGTTAGGGTTGTTTAACTCCTTTGCTCCATGATTACTGTATCAGTTGCTAGAGCTATTGTAATTACCACAAACTGGGAGATTTAAACAACATATATTCATGCTTTTACATTTTGGAAGCCAAAGTTCAAGATCAAATTATTACTAGAGTTGGTTTCTTCCATAGATTTTCAGGGAGCATCTGTTACATGCCCTTGCTCCTAATTTCCAGGAGTTTGTTGGACATATTTGACACGTTTACTTCAGAAGCATCACTTTGATCTCTGCCTTCATCTTTACATGGTATCCTCCTTCTGTGTGTTTGTCTCTAACTTTGCCCTTTTTGTAAGGATACCAGTCATATTGGGTAAGTGCCCACCCTAATGACCTCATCTTAACTAACTGCATCTGGAATGATCTTATTTCCAAATAAGGTCATTTTCTGAGTGGGTGGGAAAGGGACTAGGTTGACTTCAAGGTATGATTTTTTTTTAGGAGACACAATTTAACTCATAACACCAAACTGATAATCTCATCCAGAGCTAGAGTCATTAGCCTTCAATTAGCTTTAGTGTGACACAGCATGACCTGAATTCCCTTTGCTACTCTAACCTTACACTAGCACATAGTAACTTTCCTTCACCATGGGACCATTGTAAGCTCTTCAATCAGTCTTCAATCAGATTACACATGCCAAATGTCCCTGTCTTCTTCATATTTTTGCTTAAATGTCTGCTTTGGCAATGAACCTACACTGACCACCCACCTAAAATAAAATTAAGCTGTCCTTCTCTTTCTATAAATTGTTAATACACTTTATCCTCTTCTATTTGCCAAAGTCTGCATACTCTTATAGTTTTTTTAATATTATTTGTTGCCTTTCCCTTACAAAATGAAAGTAAAAATGTAGTCATTAATCTAAAAATAATATTGGTTACAGGGCCTGACATATGGAGAGGCTTGATATAATTGAATTGAATATTTCAGTGGTCTTTGTGAAATAAATAGTATATCACATTAGAACCTGATCATCATTTACATAGCCTGCATTTGCCACTGGTGTCAAATCTGGATTTGCTATCAAGATATAATATGAGATTATTTTCTTTTATACAGGTCATGTTTACAACAGTATATAGGAGGCTAAGTGAGGGTGTCTTTAAATGTAGAAAGAATGAAGAAGATATGTACATGCCAAGTAGTAAAAGATTGGTTTTAATAGAAAATTCATTGAGTGAAGGAATGGTTCACAATGATTTTCTGTTTTATGAAAATGGGATACAGTTCAAATGAGTGAGCTCCAAATCATTACCAATTGATATAAAGTCACCTGAAAAATTTAAGCTGATGGAAAAAGCAAATGAGAATTGTGGAGCTGAGTCACACACATAGATGAGTAGACAGAAAAAATTGTGAGTCCTGCTGATGTATATCTAGAAATTTCCTGTTTTCTTCCTAAGTTTTATTTTATTGAATTGCTCCATGAAATACCTAAGCATCTTCTAATAACTTGTCCTCCCCATTCTTTTAGGTTTAAGATGAGAAAATATTTTACTATTTTAAATTTAAAATTTAATTTTGTATTGAAGAGCCCAAATCCAGAAAATAATATAAAACCCATGTTACATCTTATCACAGCTTTGTCTTGGATTTATCTTTATTTTTATAAACACATATATTGTTATACATAATTTATACATATAACTTATACATAATTGGAAGTTGACTTTTTTCCCATAAGCAGGTTGAGGGCCGTATTCCACTATATATTCTGGTTTATAGAAAGCCTGTGATCAGTTTAATATTTGTTTTTATTTTTATTTATTCAATTATTTTCTTTTGTTATTGAAAACTATTATTTTATGTCCTTGTTAGTGATTTGGCAGTATAGGCTGTCACCGTGGTCCTCTCAATGCTGATGCACCATAGGGCACCACCAAAGTCTACCGTGTTCTAGTTCCCCACCCCTCTGTTTTTACCCATGTCCCCCTCCCTAATATTTGTTTTTAGATTTTTTTTTACTTTCTTGTTAAGTTTTTGCAATCTCATTAGGATTGTACATATCCGTTATGCAATATCTCAGATGTTAGGTTCATTTATGTTTCTCAGAAAATTGTGTATAACAAACTTGAGAATTTACGTTTGTAAATCATTTTGGAAAATACCCAGCAATTCTGTTTTTCAAGGTTACCTATCCCATTATTTCTTATCCTAATATCAGTTGTATATACCATGTCTCATAACTTGTTCTCATTTTCCACATTACCTTTCCATTTATTTTTCTTTTCTTTTTCCAGTGACTTCTTTCAGTGACTTTTTTCAGTGATTTTCTCTCCTAAAAGCATTAGCTGTATCTTTTCAACTCTTCACATTGTTTTCCCCCTTAACATGTAATTCTTTTTCTAAGGGTATACATTGCCTTTCAGTGTTCTTTTACTAATTTTGGTATTTGTTTCTCCAGTTATTTATGATTGTTACTTTATTATTCAAAGATCTTAAGATTCTAATCTAGCAGTCTGTTATGTTTGATTCTTAATCAAAGCAAATTATTTCCTAATATCTTTTGTGATTTTCTACAATGAACTCATACTTAGAAGAATCATAAGAGATGAGAATCCCCACTGGACTGGATTTTTTTTAATTTATTTATTTTTAATTATTTTATATATTTTTACATCAGTTTTCATTTTTGTAAACTGTATGCATTTTCATCTTTGTTATAGTCCCTGTAAAATTCCTACCACCCATTCACCCATGAACTATCACCATGGTCCATTGTGCTCTTCCCACCATTGTTTTGATTCTGCTCCTTTCTTCCCCTCTGTAGTATGTTTCTGATTTATAGTTGCCTGTTGATTTTGATTTTTACTTAATTATAATTAGCATTTTTTACTGATACCAGATGGTCTCACTTATAGCAGAAATGCAGAGGATCCAAATAATGGACTGGATTTTTGCAGTATCTGATCTTGTGGATTATGTTTCCTTCCTAAAATCCACTCTGATAATATTTCTCACCTGTAACTAATCACTGTTTTAATTTCATATCTTTAGGATTCTGTACTACTGGTATTATAAAATAATTTCTAGACCTGATAGATGAATGTGTTATGGAATTTCATATTTTAAGATAAACCTTTTTCAATGAGATTACAGAGGGAGAGACAGCTTCATCTGTGATGTAGAATGAATTTCTCTAGTTCTCTCTGGAAATAGTCCAGCTTTGTTTAGATATCTACTCCATGTTTGTCAGTAAGACCAAAGTCTTTTGTTTATTAAGATACATAATTCTCTCTATTCAATGTCCCTAGGCAGCCACAGAAAATTGATTTTTACTTATACATGCGACTTTCAGTCAATTCTTCTGTTGTTATACCTGTAATTTTTCTTTTTCTTAAGATCTTAGATGCTCCTAGACATTTTTATTATATTTTTTCCAACTTTTTCATGGGACCTTAGTTTTCCATTACATTAGTTTTCATCTTGAGACTGTACAGGATATAACATAAATCTGAATCTAGGTTAGAGTATATTTAACCCTTGTTCCTTAAATTTTACCCAAGTAATTAACATTTTAGTGTGATGAAACTAAGGAAATAGCTATTCTTTTTCTAACAGGAAAATAAACTAGTTGAATATCTTCAGTATTTTACATAAACTTAATGCAGTTCGTTGTTACAAACATCTGAAATAGCCTCGCCTTCTTCAGAGGGCTGAAATACATGCTGGAGTGGGCATAATTTATGGCAAATCCCAGCAAACATCCTTCTGTGCAGGTGAGACTCTAGTTACAGCTTGGTTAACAACAGATGGCATTATTTTAACACAGAGAAATGCTGAGTGAGACACAGAGTCTCTCTCAAGAGTAATGACAGTCTGAGATTGTTGGCTTAAATGAGACTCTAGTGATTGGAATTCATAAACCTGGACAGGAGAGAGACTCATCTATTGCCAAGTATATAAAACACCTTTAATTATAGTCACATTGCTAAAGGTTAAGTAAGCCCCATGTAAATGAAAATAAAAAGAGAAAGACAAATAAAAATTTTTAAAGAATCTATTTAATTGCCATTTGTTGTCTCAAAGTAACAATTTGGAGGTAATAAATACAGAAATAAATAATAATGTATTGAAACTGTGAAAAAAATAAAAACACATTTCATCTTTCTGTTAATTTATTTCAAGTATTTCTAGTTTCTGATTCTGCATCAATTTTCACTAGCACTAGTTATACTGATCCAAGACAGTGCCATTTCTCACCAGTACCATTGGAGTAGCCTCCCACTGGTCTCCTTGCAAACCTCTACAGTTTATTTTCAACATACAAACCACTTTTTCTTTGATACATGTTTTTATTTTTGAAAATGTAAAAATTAAGAAGAATATAAAAATCTACCATGTATCCATCACCAAACTTCAACAATTTTTTCCCCTATGAATTTGCTGCGTGGTCACACTTTGTGATTATTATACATAGCTTTATTAGTATTCCCTACTCCTTCAAATGGTTCTGCTAAGCACTGAATAGACTCTAATCTGCACAGATCAAATTAGGTCTTCTCATTATCTTCCATTCATGTAACTCTAATGTCATCTGGCCCCACTCATGTACTTGGCACATACTTTCCCCACACTGTCTCGTCTCAGGCCAATTCTAGGAAAAAACTAACAATGTGAACTATTTGTGTGGAATACAAATATGAAAAAGAGTACATCATGGAGGAAAATATCCAGCTGACTATTTGGACTGCATGATAATAAGAGAAGAAAAAGAAAGTCTCCCTTTATTTTCTTATATTAATATTGTAATGTTAATTTTTAAAGACAAATTTAATTTGTTGAAGGACAAATCAGAGCATGAATATGTAGCATACATGTTTTTCTTTCCCCTGTAAAAAGATTAGCTTGATATTAACCTTTCCCTGTTGTCTATTCCCAGGGAAATATAGAGAAGAGCAAGAACTGCGTTGGTTAAGCCTTTCAGTTTGTGTAGACATTCATTGCATAAAATTTTTCCAAATCTCCCATCCCTGAATAGTAACAATTGAATTCCTTTATGAGGAAGGTAGCACTTTATTCAGGGAATTATAAATGAATGATGTTAGTAGTGTTCTCAGAACATCGTCTAGTCTTGTGACTTCTCTTGTATCTGTCACTCTGGTATCATGATACAGTATTACTTAAGAGTTCACGCAAGCATTGGAGAGACCTAGGTTTGATTTGTAGTTCTGTTCTTCTGCTTAAACTTCTTTTTTTCTTTCCCTTACCTCCCACTTCATAGTTTGTCATTTATATTAACTGAAGTGAAGGCCACACAGTACTAGGTAAATAATAAATATTTCATAGTTTCTTTTAGGTAAAAGATATGGCAAAATAAGAGATTTCATAGAAACTAGATAGAAAATATGAAATGGCAAAATCTCTTCAAAAAAGCGAAGAATGTAAATCATTCTAAAAGAAAAGGTAGAGAGCTAAAAGAACAATTTTGGGGAATGGGGAATAGTTTAGCTTTCTCTGTAATAATGTTTCTTTTTTTTTTTTTTTAAAGATTTATCCATTTATGCATACAAGAGCTGAGGTACAGGCCAGAGTTGTAGAGGTGAGAGGATCCACCAGAGACAGAGTGGGGAGCAGAACAGGCAGACCTGCTGAAATAGGGGAGCAGCGGGCGAGGCAGGAGAGGTCTGCTGTGCCATGTGGGTTACTCCCTGGCCTGCCGGGGATCAAACTCGTGCTGCAGAGGATGCAGATTGCTTCATAGTTCGGTACTTAACCCCTTGCACGACCAGGGAGGCCCTGTAATAATATTTCTTAATGGTAAGTCCTATCGCAGCTCTACTCTACAAATACCCTTAAATTTTTTCTTAACATTACCCCATCCCCAAGGGGAATTTCCCCATAGCTTTTACTCAGTAGTTAAGGTAATGGGTTCTTCTAGTATCTTCTATTTAATAAGGTAGCTACTAAACCATTTGTGGCAACTAAGAGCTTGAAATGTGACTACTGCAAGTGAAAGTCTGAATTCTTTCTAAAAAGTTTTATTGAGTTGATAAGCAAAGAAGACATTTAATACATATAATGTATTAAGTTTGTACAATGCCAACTGAAGGTCAGAATTTTTAATGTTATTTAGTTTCAATTATTTAAACTTATCTTTAAAATTGATATTCAGTAATTGGAAAATTCTAAATCTGGAACAACTGGATATGTGAATATAATTTTTGACTGTGAATTTAGAAGATCTAAGTGTAGATGCCTATTAAATTTTCTTCACTCTTTCATTCTTTTATCCTTTTGTTCCTCTGAATGGTTAATTTTAAATAATATTTCTTTGAGTTCACTAATTCTTTCCTCTGATCAAAAATAGACAGACTCATAGAAATTTAAAGTAGAATGGTGATTGACAGGCTCAAAAGTTAGAGAGAATGGGACGTTGCTGTTCAATCGGTAAGAAGTTTTAGTTATACAAAAGGAATAAGTTCTGAGGTTTGGAACATAATATTGTGCCCCTGATTAATAATACTGATCGTGTATTCAAAATTTGAAGAGGGTGGGGCCTCCCTGGTGGTGCAGCGGGTTGAGCACAGCTATGAAGCTGTCCGCAGCCTCTGCAGCACGGGTTCAGTTCCCTGCTGGCCAGGGAGATTCCCACATGGTGTGGCAGACCTCTCCTGTCACACCCACTGCTCCCCTTAGCAGTGTTATTTTGGTTGTCTGCCTGTTATGCTCCCTGCTCTGTCTCTGGTGAATCCTCTTACCCTCCTGTGCCTCTGGCCTGTACCCCAGTTCTTGTATTAAAAAATAAATAAATCTTAAAAAAATTTTGAAAAAATTTGAAGAGGGTGAATCTCATGTTAAGTGTTCTGCCACAATAAGAAACAAAATGTTGATCCAATATATCAATAGAAATTTAGAGTTTAACTGGAAGTCTCAAAATACACATCAGATTTAAAAATTCAGTATAGGGCCTCCCCGGCGGTGCAGCGGTTGAGCGCTGGGTTGCGAAGCTGCCTGCAGCCTCTGCAGCGCCGGTTCAATCCCCGGCTGCTCCCCGGCCACCGGAGGAGGGTCCCACATGGCGTGCAGACCTCTCCTGCCGCCCGCTGCTGCTCCCCTCAGCAGTGTACTTCGGTCCTTCTGCCTGCTCTGCTCCCCGCTCTGGCTCTGGTGAATTCTCTCTCCCTCCCATGCTTCTGACTGTACCCAGTGCTTGTATAAATAAATAAATAAATCTTTAAAAAATAAATAAATAAATAAATAAAAAATAAAAATTCAGTATAAAAATTAGTGTAAAATAATTCACTGAGTTTTGATATTTGGATTATTTATATAAATGAGAATGAGTTGGATCCTTAAGGATAAATCAAGTACATTGCTAAAAATAATTTCATCTCTTACATTTCGAATGGACAGCATTGCACTAGCTCTCCCTAAGTTTGTAAATAAAGATTTTATAATCCACATACTTTAATAGCAGGGTCTTTGGAATTGACCAAATATAACTAATGAAAGATAAGTACAGTGTAATTAGAGAGATAGAGGTAGAAGCTTGTGTATTTTTTTTCTCCAGTTCTATATTCCTCCAGTTTTAACTTAAGAAAGTTAAGCTACTAGGTCAAGCTAGGTTCAGAATTTTTTTCAATACATATTTCATTGAATGAAAAAACCTTCAAATTTGACATAAGGTAGAAATTATACAGTTCATCCTCTTGGCTAAAAAGAAATTTACTGCAACACTAACAATATTCACTTCACCTTTGTTGAAGCAAACCCAAGAAGAAGCTATGATCTCAAAAGACAATTTATGACATTTTATATGAGTGCTAATTTTTAGAAATGTCCTATTTATTGATATAATAAAATATTTAACTATTGATTTTTGCTCCTTCAGTGTAGGCAAAACTGAGAATAAATTCAATTCCTTTTCATATAACATTCCCTTATTATAGCTATCATCCTTCCCTTCTCTAAATCCTGTAAGGGGAGAAAAGAGAAGAATAATGTTATAACAAGGTAACAGAAGCATGCTCAAGAACATTATAGAGACGGTTAATAGAAAATAGGAAAAACTCAGAGTCTTAAGAACACAAGGCAAAACAGAAAAAAATCACTATAACTCACAGGAAAAATATACCAATGATTACAAGAATGAAACACCTAGGGGAAAAAGACTTTCTGGATCAAAAAGCCTTTATATTAACAAAGCTTTTATTTATAAATAAGAAAAAAGATACAACACAGAAATGGAATTTTCCATATCATTGGAGCCTTGCAGAAAGTAATATACAAGGGCAAAGGACTAAAGGACCATGTAAACTTTGAATGGATAGAAGACACCAGTGCAGGGATAGAATGGGTGGCTACTGGTGATGAATACTATCAATCATTAATCTACATTTCCTTTTCTTTCCTTCTTTGAAAAAACTTATAATTCTGTCAATCATGTCATAAGAAAATTAATGTTTTATAGTCCTGGGACCAATTGTGAATATTGAAATATTTTTAAAAGCGGAGGTCAATATTCTTGCAAATTTTATTTGAATACATGCAGTCGCTATCAGACACAATGGACTTACAGTCTACCAACTGTTTACTGGATTTTCATAAACATTGTTAGCCAATAACCTCTCACATCTTGCCCTTTCTGTTGATATTCCTATTATTATTAATTTTGTGAAGATTTTATATCTTATCTTTAATATTAAAAGAACCATAGCATGAAAGAGATATAGCATTCAGGGATATAAAATGATAGCTAAATATTTGTGGTTTATGGGATCTTCAGTAAAAAGTTGTATTAGGGGTCTCCCTGGTGGCTCAAGGGGTTAAGCACAGCACTGTGAAGCTATCCTTAGCCTCATCCCCAGCAGGCCAGGAAGCTACCCACATGGTACAGCAGACCTCTCCTGTTTTGCCCGCTGCTCCCCCAGCAGTGTATTTCAGTCAGTCTGCCTGTTCTGTTCCTCACTCTGTCTCTGGTGAGTCCTCTCACACCCCACACCTCTGGCCTGTACCCCAGTTCTTGTATGCATAAATAAATAAATCTTTTTTTAAAAAAAGAGTTGTATTAGTTCAAAGTGGATAATAATCTTGATTTCTGTAGGGAGGTAACCAAAGATCTGCTGGATCTAAAATTTTGGTCACTGGTTTCTTTGAGTAATATTAGCCACAGCTTGCACACTTTCAAAAATACAAGTTAGATTGCACTGCACGTCCTTCAGTTAAACCCTCCAATAGTTTTCTGTTTCCTCTAGGACAATGTCCAAACTCCTTAGGATGTCTACATAAAGACATCCTTCAATTGCTCATCTAATCTTATACATCAGTACTTCTAAATTATAATTTCTTCCTGTTCTATTAGGATAATTTAGATGTACCTAAGTGTAAAGTGCATATGTTAATCTTAATATACCCTCTCCACTTCCAGTCTGTCTGAAAAAATTTGTCCTTTTGTTCAGTCTTGAGAGTCCACACTATAAACCATCCCCTGATATCCTCAGGCTTTAGCAGAGTTAACCACATATTTTTTTATTCCATGTTACTAGCTTCTACGCTTAGCCCTCTAATTACTCTGTTTTTAACATTCTTTAGTTATATTTGTCTCTTATAATAGACGGTAAACTCTTTGAGAGCAGGAACTGTGACTTATTAATCTTTGTATCTACAATGCTTAGCACAGATGCCTTGGCATACAGGAAGCATTAATAAATATTTGTTGAATGAATAAAAAAACATGAATGAATGAATAAATAAATAAACAAACAAGAAAGTAACTGTTCTTAAAGACCTTGGGCAAATGCAATGACTTTTGAAGTAATGCAAGTTATATGAGTAGCATACACAATTTGGTCTTCAATGTTCCTTTGCCACACAATTTGATTTAATGTCAAGTGAGGAAAGTAACTATCATGGCTTATTTCATTGACTAAGCATTTTGTGGGCCAAAAGAAAGCAGATGTGACCATTTAAGAGGGTATTTATCTTACAAAGGGCATTAGGGCTGTAAAAAGAAGGCTATGAAATCACTCTTTTCAAAGAACACAGAAGTGAATTGACGAGGAATTTAGTAAGTGGCAATTTTGTAGCTGGCGGTGTTCCTCCAGTTTGTCATTGTCACTGGAGAGGTTGCCAAACCACAGCTCTATTCCAGAATGAAATTAAATATAATTTGGTTAACTGAAAATATTCAATATTCACAAATGCATAGGGAGCTTATTATAGATATATCCCAAGTTAAAATAACAGGCTGATTGCAGTGAAACCATAAATTAATAAATGTTATTATTAGTTGTTCCAGGAAAATAGAATTTGCATCACCCTATGTTTTAAGCAACAGTCTCTAAAGATAAGAAAGTGCTCCTTTTTTTTTTTACTTTACCATTATCAACAAAAAATTTGGAGAAGCAAAACTTTGAAAATAAAATTGATGTTTAAAACCCATTGTTAATTATATGAAGACTAATTATTGATATAGAAGTTGAGGGTCATAGACAAAGAATACAGGTCTTTTGAATCTATTCTCTCTCCCTCTCCCTAAATTCCTCACTAGTATACTAATTAATATTCATAACTAAAATATACTAAATGCCAAATGCCTTCGTTTATTGAATTGTCCTCTTTTGCTCTTGGTTAAAGCTTTGGCGATAGAAGGAAAGTACCAGAAAACTGTATTTTCCCCTTCTCATGAATAAGTTTAGATAAAAGGACATTGCATTTTCTTTGGACTCCTTGCTGTCTCTTTGCCAGGAAAGGTGAAGAATAACAATTCTATCTATCCATATGATAAATTGCAATGTCAGAAGATAATTTACTGAAATATTAATGTGTATGTATTATTTTCTTACAATTTTCTTTCCTTTCTATCAAGAAGATAGATGGACTCTTTAGACACCCTTGCCTGTGGAAGTGGGTGGGTATGACAGAGCTCTGGGATCATGCTTGTGAGGGGAAGGAATTAGACAGAAATAGAACTATAATAGTTGAATATTTCATAGAGCAGGTGGGAACTGAGGTCTTCATATTCTGTGAGCAGAAAGGTTTATAGGCCAGGTCCTGGAGCCTGGTGAGGAGGCAGGACCTTGGAAGTGCTAGGAAATTGGTGCAACACATCCTGGGGTTGGCCTCATCATTTTATACATAAGCTTATTGTGGCAGCAGCACAGCTCCTTAAAGAGTGAAGTTATCTCTGATAATAATGTCTTAGACAAGGAAGATATCAGTGATAATCATGCTGAGTTAGCAGCATATATATAAATTCAGGAAGCATGAAATGTCCCCTAAAAGTTACTGTGTATTGAGAACTCATTGCTTTGATAGGATGATGTGCTAGTGTGAGATTTATTTGATTCAAGTAAAATAATGTGATTTATTTATCACTACCAAGCTAATAGAATGAGATTCATCCCTGCTACATGAATTAAATAAAACAATTAATATATTATATGAAGAGGTGCTTGGTATTGTGTAGACATAAGCTTGGGATACCAGGATGTACAGGGAAGACTGGATTGTGTAGTGTAAGAGAGGCTGATGAAGATGGCAGGATACCAAGAGAATGTCTTTCTGTTTTCTATTAAAAAACTTCATTTGCTTCTTTTCCCTGTTGTTTTGATCTCTTCTACATTCCTAGAGTGATAGCATTAAAATCTAACATAGTGCCCTGGCTCAGATCACATGACCTTTTTTTTTTTTAATATTAAATTTTATTTTTATATTCCCCCATACAATTGCAAATGCCCCATTCTGACCCCAATCCTTCCCCTCCCGCCCCCCACCCCCCAAAAGTGTCTCTGGTTCATAGTTTTTTGTTGATTTTGATTTTCACTTTCTTATATTCATTTTCCTGGTCCCTTATTTAAGTTTTCTAGATTCCTGCTATGAGTGAGACCATCCGGTATTTTTCTTTTTCTTTCTGGCTTATTTCGCTGAGCATGATCCCTTCCAGTGCCATCCATGTTGCTGCAAATTGCATGTCTTTATCTTTTTTGAATGCTGAGTAATATTCCATGGTATATATGTACCACATCTTCTTGATCCAGTCATCTATTTTTGGGCATTTGGGTTGTTTCCAAAGCTTAGCTATTGTAAACAGTGCTGCTATAAACATAGGAGTGCAGGTGCTCTTTGGAATTGATGTTTCTGTGTCCTTTGGGTAAATACCTAGGAGTGGAATTGCTGGATCATATGGAAGCTCTATGTTTAGTAGGTCCAGAAATCTCCACACAGCTCTCCATAGTGGTTGGACCAGTTTGCACTCCCACCAACAGTGCACAAGAGTTCCTTTTTCTCCACATCCTCGCCAACATTTGTTGTTGCTAGTTTTTTTAATATGTGCCATTCTCACTGGTGTGAGATGGTATCTCAAGGTAGTTTTGATTTGCATTTCCCTGATTACAAGTGATGTTGAACATTTTTTCATATGTCTGCTGGCCATTTGCATTTCCTCTTCAGAGAAGTTTCTTTTTAGCTCTTCTGCCCATTTTTTGACTGGATTATTTTCTTTGTTGTTGCTGAGTCTCATCAGCTCTTTGCAGATTTTTGTGATCAGTCCTTTATCATTAGTGTTGGGTGCAAAAATGTTCTCCCAGTTGGTGGGGTTTCTCTTTGTTTTTGTTATTGTCTCTTTTGCTGTGCAGAAGCTCTTTAATTTGATGTAGTCCCAGCTGTTTATCTTTGTCTTCACTATCACTGCTTTGGGTGATGTGTCTGTAAAGATGTCTTTGATGTGCAAATCCCGTAGTGTTTCGCCTATATTTCCTTCTATGTATTTTATGGTTTCAGGTCTTATGTCTAGTTCTTTAATCCATTTTGAGTTGATTTTTGTGTATGGTGTGAGGTAGTGGTCAAGCTTCATTTTTTTGCATGTAGCGACCCAGTTTTCCCAGCACCATTTATTGAACAAACTTTCTTTGCTCCAATGCATAGTCTTTGCTCCTTTGTCAAAGATTAGTTGACCATAAATCTGTGGGTTTATTTCTGGATTTTCTATTCAATTCCATTGGTCTGTATGTCTGTTCTTGTTCCAATACCATGCAGTTTTGATGATTATGGCTTTGTAGTATAGTTTGAAGTCTGGGAGTGTGATGCCTCCATTTCCTTCTTTTTTTTTCAGTAGAGCTTTGGCTATTCGGGGTTTTTGGTGATTCCATATGAATTTCATCAATAATTGTTCTATTTCTTTGAAGAATGCCATTGAGATTTTGATTGGAATAGCATTGAATCTGTATATTGCTTTTGGTAGGATGGCCATTTTAATAATGTTTATTCTTCCAATCCATGAGCAGGGGATGTCTTTCCATTTCTTTGTGTCTTCTTCTATTTCTTTTAACAGTGTTTTATAGTTTTCTTTGTATAGGTCCTTTACCTCTTTTGTTAGATTTATTCCCAAATATTTGATTTTTTTTGTTTCGATAATAAAAGGGGTTTTTTTTGATTTCTTCTTCTTCAGATTTATTGTTTGTGTATAGGAAGGCTACTGACATTTGCGTGTTGATTTTGTATCCTGCCACTTTACTGAATTGATTGATGAGTTGAATTAGTTTTTCTGTGGAGATTTTGGGGTTCTCTATGTATATTATCATATCATCTGCAAATAGTGATAGTTTGACTTCTTCTTTTCCTATTTGGATTCCTTGGATGTCTTTCTCTTGTCTTATTGCTCTGGCTAGGACTTCCAGTATTATATTGAAAAGCAGTGGTGAGAGTTTTGTTAGAAATACTAGGACAAAGCCCCAGGGACATCACTCATCATCCTGTTGTGGAACTGTTTTTAGGAGATACGGTACCTTCTTACCTAATACAGGAATTGGTAATATTCCTGAGTAGAATTTTCATTCTGCCTGAGGACTGATAGTAGGCACATAATTATGCATAAAAATATTTATGTAGATAAACCACAAATAAGAAAATATGTTTTTGTCTGTGAGTTGCCACACTTGAGAAACCATTTTTACATAAATTATTAAATTATATTTATGCTGGTATTTCTATTAATTTGTCTTGTGATTTTTTTGTTTGACTGTGTTTAATGATCCCCTACATGTTGAATTGTACAAAAAGCAAATATTTAGGACAAAAGTAGCATCCCATGAGTTGGATAAGACCAAATGGCTGCACTAGATTATTTTTATCACATTTGGAGCACCACAATCTCCAAACTAGAGTAGTCAGATGAGATTCATTTTGTTTGGGTATCATAATTTTCTAAATGCCTCAAAAGTGATTTTCCTTTTAGAGAATGTTAAAATTATATACTGAAAAACTTAACTTCATATTTGGTAAAGATAACTTTTCTTAAATTTGTGCATGACTTACTGTGTTCTAGGGACTGAGCTCAGGGATGGGCTTCAGTAGTGAAAGTCACAGGTCCTTCAAGCGTGGAATTGGAAGTTTAACAAGACTATAAATGTAACTATAATCATAAATTTAATCCTAATTATAAATATATGGCAATTATAACTGCAACTGTAATTATGACTATAAATATACCTATAATTATAGCATTCACTACTTAAAATTATTTACAACTAGCAGTAAGGAATATACAGAAGATTCTGATGTCTGTTATCTATCACCAGAAATTAAAGATAACTCTCAATAAGTAAGATAAGGGAACATCCTATTTAGGAAATATTCTGGTTAGAAAGGGAGCTTTTTTAATCTTTTTTGTATTGTCCTTTCATAACACCTTGTCTTATTGTGACTACACTGGGAAATTGGCATCTTGCTTCAGTCCTGATTGTCAAGCATAGATGAGTTTTATTTTATTTTATTTTTTTAAATAATACATTTTATTTTTATATTCCCCATACAATTGCAAGCCCCCCATTTTGACCCCAATCCCTCCCCTCCCACCCCCACCCCCCAAAAAGTGTCTCTGGTTCATAGTTTTTTGTTGATTTTGATTTTCACTTTCTTATAGTTATTCATTTTCCTGGTCCCTTATTTAAGTTTTCTAGATGCCTGCTATGAGTGAGACCATCCGGTATTTTTCTTTTTCTTTCTGGCTTATTTCGCTGAGCATGATCCCTTCCAGCGCCATCCATGTTGCTGCAAATTGCATGTGTTTATCTTTTTTGAATGCTGAGTAATATTCCATGGTGTATATGTACCACATCTTCTTGATCCAGTCATCTATTTTTGGGCATTTGGGCTGTTTCCAAAGCTTAGCTATTGTAAACAGTGCTGCTATAAACATAGGGGTGCAGGTGTTCTTTGGAATTGATGTTTCTGTGTCCTTTGGGTAAATACCTAGGAGTGGAATTGCTGGATCATTTGGAAGCTCTATGTTTAGTAGGTCCAGAAATCTCCACACAGCTTTCCATAGTGGTTGGACCAGTTTGCACTCCCACCAGCAGTGCAGGAGAGTTCCTTTTTTTCCACACCCTCGCCAACATTTTTTGTTGCTAGTTTTTTTAATATGTGCCATTCTCACTGGTGTAAGATGGTATCTCATGGTAGTTTTGATTTGCATTTCCCAAGCATAGATGAGTTTTAAATTTTAATGTCTTGCTTGCTTGACTATGAGTAGCTATAAACGCTGCTATGTAATGATGTCAGATCAGAATATTTTAGTCCCTGTGTTAGGAACATTGTTCTTTTTGTGGGATCTGCATTGCTTCCTGTGTAATGGGGGTGATTTGATAAACCCTTTTGCATGAGAAGAATGATCTCCTACTTTATTTTTAGTTTTTTTTAAAGATTTATTTATTTATTTGTTTGTTTGTTTGTTTATTTATTTATTTATACAAGCACTGGGTACAGTCAGAAGCATGGGAGGGTGAGAGAATTCACCAGAGCCAGAGCGGGGAGCAGAACAGGCAGACTGACGAAGTACACTGCTGAGGGGAGCAGCGGGGCGCCATGTGGGATCCTCCTTCGGTGGCCGGGGAGCAGCTGGGGATCTAACTGGTGCTGCAGAGGCTGCGGGCAGCTTTGCAGCCCAGCTCTCAACTGCTGCACCACCAGGGGAGGCCCTGATCTCCTATGTTAAATCAGAACTGAAAACTAGTTATTTTCTTGAATAGCAGAAACATACCTCCCATGTAACACTAAAAATGTCACCCAGTAGTATAAATTTGGAAGTTTTTAAATTATATTTTCATTCTAAGTATTGTCAAAAGTCACATGTGCCACTTGCCTTTATTTTATTTTTCATGAATATAATATGACGTGGTTATGACCCCGATAAAGACAGCAATTTCCAGTTAAATTAATAAAATATTAGTTTACGTAGTTTGAACTTCTAAACTTATTACCACAATAAGAAGATACAGTTGCTTCCAAAACATAAACACCAAATAAAGCGGGGGCATGGGTACAGAATAGAGAGATCATACTGGATAAGGGTGGCCAATGGAAGGATAAAAACGGTTAAAGTAAGTTTAGAGGGAAGAACATATCAATTAAAGAGTAATATTTAAATAAATCTGAGGAAGGGGGACTCAAAATTGTATATAACAGTAACAAATCGTAGTTCCATCAGGTTTTATAGGGTATATAAGTAATAGAATTCTGCCAGTAAAAGGGATAATTTGTAAAATCAAAGCCAGACATATTTACCTTAGATTATTTATGGCCACGAATGCCTGACTGAGAGATTTGTTACTTACTCTCTCATTTAATGGTCTTCAAACTTTTATTTTATTGTTATATTTTTTGTCTGTAGTTACAAAAGTCTCTTTTAAAAAAATGTTTATGCAGAACTATAAACTGTGGGATAGAAAGTGAAGGGAGGGACAAAGGCAGAGAAAAACAAATAAAGAAGGACAGAGAAGAAGATGGGGGAGCAGAGGAGAGAGAGAGGAATATCTGAGGAAAGCTCTGTTAGGGATAGTTTGCCTTTACAGTCTCTTCTCAAATAGTCCTGAGTTCCTAAGTCACACTGATGAAACACTGGGGCTCCACAGAACACAGCTTGAAAATCACTACTCTAGCTAATCAAAAGCTATTGATAGTTTTTTTCATTGAAGCATGTGTAAGGGAAATATCTTGTTATTAATGAAATTAAAACATAGCCTTTGTAGAGTCAGTGAAGAAAAGAGAAATTCCCACTGGACTTCCATCCTTATTTCCCTACCTGCTAATTGCACCTGCTACTCCAGTCTGGCTGGCAGAAAGCACCACTTCTCCAACAGCTTTTCTTTAGAGGCACAGCAATGGAATAAGCACTTTCTCTTCCAACTTGAGACTTAATTTTGCTAAGGACAAGAATATAATAAAATTGAAATGAATACATAGAATATTTGAACATCTTCATGGTTTGGTTTACATGTGATGGTCTAATTTTCTTCAGGTTATGATTTGTTACAAGGATTGTTTTCCCTTCCTAATTCCCAGTCTTCCTCTCTGCAGTGAATTCCATTTTACCACCCAGACAATATGGTGCCCATCTGTATATATACCTCCCTCAAAACAGAGTGTGCCAAGATATGGTGAGATGTCCAGAGACCAGGACGTATGCTACCCTATTGCACAGCTTCTCATTTTTCATTTCTATCTTCTCTGACACATTAGTACTGAAAATTAATTTCACAGGTGCAGGAAACTGTAATCATTAGTAATGGATTCATCTTACAGATACTTTACAGACTATCGATATGATTCAGTATTGCCAAAATTTATGCAGCACATAAAATAGAAAATAGATGTTATTATATAAAGGCAGAGGAAGGCAATGAAACACTACTTCAGAAAATAGACGAGAGCCCAGAGAAATAAGAGCCTTAACCAGGGTTGTTTTAGCAGATGTGGGAAGGAAAAGATGGGGAAAGTTATGTATTTCCAAGGAAGAAAGAGCAGATTTAGTGATTGATGAGACATGGCTAGTGAGAGTGGAAAAGGCAAACAAGTGGATCATAGACTGCTAACCTTAATGCCTGGAAGAAGGTGATGTCACTTCTACAAATGAGGACTTCAGGAGGGTGAAAAAGTTTGTTGAAAGATGAGTTTAATTTTAAATATGATGGCTTTCTGGTTTTAGTGAAAATTCCAAAAGAAAATGTCTTTCAAAACATGTGATGGGACTAGATTTCTTAAGGTAGGACTGGAGATTTAGTTTGTGAGGAAAAACTTTATCTGAATCTTCTAAATAAGGACTCTATGACTTGCTTCAATCCATTTATATTGCCTAATTCATAACTTTTATATCTACTTTCCTAACTAAAATATTCAAATCATAACATTGAATATAGAAAGAATAGGTTTTAATTTAGTGCTTGGAGAGAACAAGGTGCATTGGCCATTGAAGTCTATCTAAAAAGAGCTATAAGAACTGAGAAATTGCATGCTTTGGAGATACTAGAGAAAATTGATTTCTTACTTGCTAAGGTGAAGTGCACATTTTTGCTAAAAAAACACCTATCACCTTAGCAGCAGAGTGGTAGCAAATGCTTGACTCAGACTTCTAGCATTTTAGCATCCATCAATATCAGACAGCAAATTTTCAGATATTTCCTAGATCTTTGCAAATTTACTTTAATCAGTTGTTTCTGTTCTCCATCTGTGGACTCAGAACACTTGACTCTTTGATACTAGATCTTGGAAGTGGTATGGAATAAGTAGTGAATAAGTAGTCTATATTTAGT
This sequence comes from Talpa occidentalis, assembly GCF_014898055.3. Classification (NCBI taxonomy): domain Eukaryota; kingdom Metazoa; phylum Chordata; class Mammalia; order Eulipotyphla; family Talpidae; genus Talpa; species Talpa occidentalis. The sequence goes on along the minus strand of NW_023604861.1, from coordinate 88,564,694 downwards.
AGGCTTTTGTATTCACATCCAGCTTTTTTCATATTCTGCTACTTGTGACTTTTAGGTGGATTTCTGTCTATACTTTGATGAAAAGCTGAACACGGTAACTGGTCATTTGTCTCTTGTTTGCCTGTTGTATTGCTGATTTTTGTAGTTAACCTATGATGTTGGATTTGACATGTGGATTATAATAGTGTCTCTTTGATGCTGCCATCACTACAGTTTTGAGAAAGTGGGATTCTATTTTGGTTCTTTAGTAGCCATAAACACATTCTGAACTTTTTACAGAAATTTGGATGTGTTTTGTATTTGCTCAGGGAGGCTTTGGCAATACCTCTAATCTGCAGGAGTACTTCTCAAATTTATGTGGTGAGAGAGCAGATTTTATTTGCTTTCCATTCTATCACAGGTTATGCTTTTATAAAATACCCTGTGCACTAAGACAAGTGCACTAATTAGATGCTTCAATGATATGACAAGGTAGGGCTGTTACATACATTCCTCAAAGTTACTATTGATTCTATAGTATTTCAAGTTGGAACAGTAATAAAATTTTTGTGCACTATACCAGCCCATAGGCCAATATTTGAGTCACACTGGATTTAAAATACATATAAATGTATTGAAATTCTACCAGCTCTGGGAGTGATTTATTCTAAGGGTAAACTTAATAAATTACAGCTGAGATCTGTCAAAGCTCTAAAGGTTGAATCATGTGATTAAATGTCATTTGCCTGCCATTTCATTCTTTGTAACCCTAATCTCTAGTGTCTTGGAATAAAGTACTATACAATTTCTACATATCTACAATATAAGCAAATTATGAAATATTTTATGGTTGTCTTTAATTTTTGCCACATTTCCTCATCTTCCCAATATGGGCTGAGCAAGATTTCTCCTATTAGTCATTGATAAAGAGTAAAACCCTTATTTGGTGAACTTCCCATCACAGGAAATATTCAATGTAGTGTGATTGAGACTTTGCTTTTTGTTCTGCTTCACACATCTCTAATATTGGAATAAAACTCAGCAGTAGTCTGGACCCCTATGGTAAATAACAAAGTTTTAGCAGTGAAATAGAAATGATGAAAACATTTCACTCCCCAAATTCTGTCAGAGAACACTAGGAAAATATTCATAACTAAAAAAAACTATACATTTGCCAAAATTGATATTATACTGCCAGCATTTTCACAGACTCACAGAATCACCACATTTTAAATATGGTGGAACTAGTTGCTTAGTCTCCTGGAGACATTTCATAAAAACAAAATATTTAAAAGCAGTAATGTGTTCAGGTAATTCTACCAGTTTTGTATTGATTTGGCATTTCACGGGACAATTTTAAACTTAACATTCATCTAGTCCACTGTGTAAATTTTAAATATTTTACAGTTAGATGGCTTCATATATTTATAATAGTTGGTTGCTGTCTTGCTGCTCATAACAAATGTGGGTAGTTAAGTGCAAGATTGACATACACAAACAATATAACAAAATGAATTATTGGTGCAAGGACAAAACACCATGAGGAAATGCAGTCAGTAATTGGAAATCTAGGAAAAAAGATCTTGTCTTCTGTTATTTTGTCACGTCCTCTACTGAGTGATGAATTGGAGGGTGATGAAGTGGATCATGGTGGCCACCAGCTCATGAAAATTCAGTTGCCAGGACATGGTGTAGGAGTGGAGAGAGAGATGCTAATTGCATGTATATTAATATGGACTCCTCCTATTTCTGTCTTGATGCCAAGCCTCTCTTCCTCCTTTTTTCTCTGTGCCAATATTTTCATTTTTAGTTATGCTTGGCATCCTTTACTGGTGAGGACCATCATAGTTACATTTAATTTCCAACTACCTCTCACAAAAATGCAAACTACCTTCTTAAAATATTCCTCAATGTAAAATGTGGACATATATAGAAGTGCATATAATATGATCTGCTACATAACTTGAAAGACCTGTGATCTTAGTGTGGTTATTTAGAAATATATACATATCCACAAATTCTTTGATACTCCTGCCCACAAACACTGGAACACAGTTCTCCTCTCCTTAAGTGTAGGCTCTATTTGGTGACTCATTTTTTTTTTTTAATGAAGATTTTTAAAAATTTTTTATTTGTATAAGAGCTGGGGTACAGGACAGAAGCATGGGAGGGTGAGAGGATTCACCAGAGACAGAGGGGGGAGCAGAACAGGCAGACCGACCAAAAGCACTGCTGAGGGGAGCAGTGGGCATGACAGGAGAGGTCTGCCGCGCCATGTGGTAATCTCCCTGGCCAGCCAGGAGTCGAACCCGTGCTGCAGAGGCTGCGGACAGCTTCACAGTGCTGCGCTCAACCCACTGCACCACTGGGGAGGCCCCTGGTGACTCATTCTTAAATAGAATGTGGCAAAAGAGAGAACATATGCCATCTAGGATGAAGGCATAAAAGACAGAAATTCTTTCTCCTCACTCTGTTTCTTGGATGACTTGCTAGTTGCTTCATCACGAGGACACTGAAGTAGCCTTCTGGAGAACTACACTGAGCAAGAGCTTTGTGGCAAGATTTTAAGCAAGAAACTAAGACCTCAAGCTAGCAAATCCTCCAGCACCTGTCAAACTTAATGGCAACATCCCTAGCCAACCTCTTGACTGAAATCTCATGCAAGAGCCTAAGTTTGAATGACCTAGCTAAGCTTCTCTTTGATTCCTGACCCTCCAAACAGAACTGTTTGTTGCTTTAAACTAAGGTAGTGAATCATGAGCTAATTTGTCCTGCATCAATAGGTAATTAGTATGTCCATGCTCCTTATATCATTTCCTTGGACAGAGCCTACTTCATCCAGGGGAGCTGACACTTACAAACATTTGGCAAAACAAGGAGAGGGCCTCCCTGGTGGCACAAAGGGTTAAGCACAGAGCTGTGAAGCTAACCACAGCCATTGCAGCATGAGTTCCATCCCCCTCTGGCCAAGGAGCTACCCATATGGTGCAGCAGACCTCTCCTGTCTTGCCCGCTGCTCCCCTCAGCAGTGTATTTCAGTCAGTCTGCCTGTTCTGTTCCCCACTCTCTCTCTGTTGGATCCTCTCATCCCCCTGCACCTCTGAACTGCACCCCAGTTCTTTTTTTTTTTTTTTAAAGAGGCATGTTTATTTATTTTATTTATTTGTTTGTTTGTTTGTTTTGTTTATATATGCACTGGGTACAGTCAGAAGCGCGGGAGGGTGAGAGAATTCACCAGAGCCAGAGCGGGGAGCAGAGCAGGCAGAAGGACCGAGGTACACTGCTGAGGGGAGCAGCGGGCGGCAGGAGAGGTCTGCGCGCCCTGTGGGACCCTCCTCTGGTGGCCGGGGAGCAGCCGGGGATCGAACCAGCGCCACAGAGGCCGCGGGCAGCTTTGCCACCCAGTGCTCAACTGCTGCGCCACTGGGGAGGCCCCACCCCAGTTCTTATATGAATAAATACATAAATCTTAAAAAAAAACAACAAGGAGAGAATGTAGTAATGGCAAGTGACACTTGACACTAAAATCTGCTCAGACACATGCCATGAAATCTACCTGCAAGGGTTTTTTTTCTTTTTTTTTTTTGTAAATCATTTTACACTATGTGGAACTTGATGCCAGAGTGTAAATTCAAGTCAATGTTTTGTCCTTTAATTTAGCCATTGTGTGTTGAACATTTACTTATATACTACTGTATTCTAGATACTGACAATCCAAAGATACAAAAGCAAACACAATTGGGCCTCCCCGGTGGTGCAGCGGTTGAGCGCTGTGTTGCGAAGCATCCTGCAGCCTCTGCAGCGCCGGTTCAATCCCCGGCTGCTCCCCGGCCACCGGAGGAGGGTCCCACATGGCGCGCAGACCTCTCCTGCCGCCCGCTGCTCCCCTCAGCAGTGTACTTGGGTCCTTCTGCCTGCTCTGCTCCCCGCTCTGGCTCTGGTGAATTCTCTCACCCTTCCACGCTTCTGACTGTACCCAGTGCTTGTATAAATAAATAAATAAATAAATAAATAAATAAATAAATAAATAAATAAATAAATAAATAAATCTTTTAAAAAAAAGTCACACTTAAAAAAAAAAAAAAGAAAACATAATTGATGTCTTTCCCAGAAAGGCAGAAAGACTATAAGGGATCTAGCCATGGTATTTCTATTTGGAAAATTAAAAACACATTTACTCTAGAATGTACACTTCTTAAATGGAATTAATCAAAAGATTTAACCAAAGTCTGAGTCGATCTCTCTTTCCCTCTCCCTCCAAATTACTGTTGAGTAGGGGAGGTTACCATTACTTATAATCCTCACCTGTGTTCTGATTCCAGCGCTCTGTGATTCTTTCTAGATAAGCTTCAGTTTTTCATGGATCTAAGTGTTTTAAAGTACTTCTCTCCTTGTCTCTTGTGTCCATACTGCCTCCACCTTGTCTATATATTGATGTGAATGGTTGCTGCACTCTACATTTCTCCACTCTCAGTAAGACTCACATGGAATGGAAAGTTAACTGATTTGTGTAGATATGCAATCTTCAAAGACCTTCACTAAGATCAGAAGAAAAATGTTGACATTAATCATAAGTTGGATTTCTGCTCTTCGGTTTTCCACTTTTAAATAGGGTCATACTTACTATGAGTCAGTCAATCACTAGTAAACTTAAATATTCATTGAGTTGTTTTTATTTCTAATGTTGTGCTGTGATACAATATTAGGAACATTCTTTCTAGGGTTGGTGCAATTACGTCTTCACCTGTGAATGTGACCATTGCTAATGGTGTCCATCATTGTAACAGGTTTCTGAAAACTATTTTCATTTTGCATTTTGTGTTTACTATTTACCCACACTTACTCATATTTTCACATAATTGCCATCATAATAAAAACACTTTGTGTTCTCTTATCACGGGGTTTAATATCATATTTCCCTCACAGTCCATTGTAATATTATTTTTTATTAAGGAAATAAAATGTCTCTCCCCCCAAATAAGTGACAACTCTAATCTAGCAAACTCTCAATAATAAAAGATCAAGGGTTAAAATATGAGTTATAATAGATTGCAAATAAGTAACAATAATGTCTACAACAAAAATACACTGTCATATGCTTTCTCCATAAGAAAAGCTAACAGTCTCAAGAGAAACCTTCAGTGCACATAATTATATGCATGGTGTTTGAGAGAAGGAATAGCAAAGGTCACGCTGAAATTATTGTTCCATTCCATTGGGCAGATAGAGACTGAGGGAGTAGTCAAGACACAATGGGTAGGAACCAACTAGTTTGTAAATTATGCCTGAATGCCTCACATGCCTGCTTCTGACAACATATGACGAATACTCATTGCTGAGTTACTTTTACTGTGGAGAAATCATTCATTTGCTTGACATTGCTCTCCCACAAAGGGGACCTTCTGTTGTTTCACCTTTGCCATTTAAAAATTTATAGTGAAATTAAATTCTATTACTTATTGTGGCTGTATACCAACTCAAACTGCCATTAATCACAAAGGCGGAGAATACAAAAGCATGATTTCAATGCTGTGTCATTTAGGGACTGAAAAGAAGCAGGAAATCAGAGGCACAACTGGTAAGAATGGGACTAGACAATGGCAAGAATGGAAGAACCACTTATTTTGAGACCTTTTATGTTAAAATTTTAATAAATGACCCTGTAATTCAAAGCATATGTATTGAATTTGTTATATATTATTTTGGGTAACAAAGGCAAAACTTGATTATGCAATGCTGTGTTACTTCGACAGCTGGCACTATTATTGGTATTTAAAAAAAAATTAATAAGAAAGGGAAAATGCTTCAATTGATCTTATTACTAAGAAGTGATGTTTCCCCTAGAGTTTTTGCTTTATTTCTTTATCTCACTTGATCACATTGAAATGGAGAAATCCTTGCCTTGACAGAGTCCTGGATTCTTACAGATTTGGGGTCCGACAACTCTGTTATGCTGACTTACTTTCAATGGCACTTTTAAAACATGTTGACAAGTTTTTTTGCATTCATCTCATCAAGAAGAGGGATTTATTTCCCCTTCCCCCTGAAAATGGACAGCTTTTGTAATGGATTTAGTTTTAGTTGCAGTAAAAGTCAGTGTAGTTCTTTGTTGTTTGATTGAATACTCAAACTTGAAGGTTTTAGTTACAATGTAAGTTGTTCAACTTGACACACTGACATGTGAGGAAGCTCAAATTAGTCCACCTTAAAAGGCTACATTGAAAAATCACTGAAGAGAGTGGTGTCAGACATTCTCCCACTGGGCTAGAACCCACCATTCCTGCCCTACCCTTCCTTTATTGGCAATTGGATGAGAAACCCAAGCTGTAACTGAATCGCTGAGCTCTCTCTCTGAATTCCCAAACCACAGAATTCAATAGAGGGAATAAAGTGACTATCGATTTTTAAGTAATAAGTTTTGGGGTGATTTGTTATATAACAGTAGATAAGCAGTCACTATTTGAGCCTCAGTGAAGCAAAGATGCTTCCCGAGTTACAGAAAGAGTGAAGGTTGCTGACATAATATATATTATGTGACACAAAGCAGGTACTCAGTAAAATGGAGGAATTTCATTACCAAAGTTTTAAACTCTACAAAAGCTTCATGAATAGAGGAAAACATTCTGTCTAAATTTCGTTCTCCTCATGGGTGTGAAAACACACATTTGTCAAGTCTGAACCTATATACCCTGAAACAAATACAATGGTATAAATCAATTTTACCTACAACATAATTGGAAAAAGAAGTCTTCCTCATGTAATAGGTATGAAATTCTCTACAACTGAGTTGTTTAAATTAAATTTGATTTGTCTAAACAACATTAAATCTGTCTCAAACCATAAATGCCTAGTTTGGGAAAGTAGTTTAGTCTTAGTCAATCAGGGCTTCTCCCCTGTTTTGGATAATCAGATAATCCCAGAACTACAGAGAGAGTGCATTATTCTGAACGGCAGTTCCCCTCTCAATCAGAAAAGGCCCTGGGCATCATTGCATTTCTCCTGCACACTTATATCTGTCTAATGGAGTTACCCATAGCAGCCTTTTGCAGCACATACTCAACACGGGTCCTTGCTATTTGTTTTGGTCCTCCTTTCCCAGAGTGGCTGCATTGAATAGAACCCTTTGTGGAACCAATAATCTTGGTTCCTTTCTCCACAGTAGCAGCTAAAAAATTTTCCTTCTCAAAGCTCCAAATATTCTTTTTTTTTTTTTTAAGATTTATTTATTTATTTATACAAACACTGGGTACAGTCAGAAGCGTGGGAGGATGAGAGAATTCACCAGAGCCAGGGTGACTGAACAGGCAGACTGACGAAATACACTGCTGAGGGGAGCAGCGGGCTGCAGGAGAGGTCTGCTCGCCAAGTGGGACCCTCGCCAGTGGCCAGGGATTGAACCGGCGCTGCAGAGGCTGCGGACAGCTTCACAGCCCAGCGCTCAACTGTTGCGCTACCAGGGGAGGCCCAAAGCTCCAAATATTGAAACCACTCTTTGCTCCTACAACGATCTCTGAGGAAGACTGCTGGGAGGTTATGTCTAATTTATGATCATGTTTGGAACCCAGAACAATGAATGATCAAAGAGCCTAATTCTCATAGAAACGATCCTGGTACCATTTATAATACAATTTCATTTAATATTTAAAAATTAGCATTTCATACTTTTACATTGATTCTGTAAGTATAATTTATTTCACTTTTACATCATACAAATAATTTTCATAATTTCCTAATCTATAGGTTTTTATATCAATATATTGCTGTTAATCTTGGACCATTCTATAGAAATATTTTAGTATATTTGGCTGAAAAAGCAAAAATATTGTGATTTGTTGGTTTTGATCAAATAACTCAGCATTTAATAATTTTTCTTCATCCTATAGGCAAGTGTGTGTGTGTATATGCCTAAATATAGTTATATGTGTGTGTGCATAATATGCATGTGTGATATGAACAAAATTCTTTATTTTATGTGCCATATTCTACCAACTACAATGAATAATCTTTAAAAAATGAGATTTTAATGAATTTAAGACAATAGAAAATAATGCTGTTTTTTAATCAGTTGTTCAGTTCATGGGCCAAATTATTTTTAATTTCAGTGTGTGCCACACAACAGTATCACCATGAAACAACTTGTAATAATGGCTTTAAAAATGTTCTAGTGATTTGATTTATGGATTTATCACTACAATGTCATTAAAAACTCAAAGATAAAGTTCATCATTCCCCAAAAGCAATATAAAATTTTAAGATCTGGTTAGGATTTGTGGATTATTAGGCAATTATTTCTCTTTTTCTGTGTGAGCCTCTGGTGGAAAATATCAAAAATAATTGTATTTACTATTCTGATTCAAGCTGATATATGTTTACTTTAGCTTCATGCAAAAAAAAAAAAAAAGAGAGAGAGAGCGACCATAAAAAAGGATATTCTGCTCTCAGAGTCCCTTTGGAATGCAGACATCCATTGAAAACGTCATCTCTAAGGCTTAAGGAAAAGTTATCTTTCTTTTTTCCTCAAGTTTCTCTATAAGCAAAACATTCACTTACAGTTATTGAGTTTATGGGAATATTGCTTTAAAATTCCACCCTGACAAGAACTGCTGGAAAGAATGTTGTCTGCCGTTTCCCTTAATGCGGCATAGCAGTTATAAGTAATGCTTATTTTCATCTCAACTATGAAGTATTTGTTTCTGGTTAGAATAAAAGGACCTGAGTAACAAGACATTGTTCTTTAACTAACACATATGCTGGTATAACATTGTGTTGTGCCTTAATTTTCACTCTGATTAAGATTTTTAATCCCATGGAATCATGAATTCTGCCATCTTTTGACTTTCTGATTTTTAAAATAATATCTGTGATTTTATTGTCTGTTCCTCTGGATGATACCCACATTTTTACCCACATAAATAATGACCCTAGGAGTAACTGTAGCTGCTCTGTGGAAATGTGGAGTTATGGAGATGGTGTATACTTTCTTAAGTATACTAGTATACTAGTATACTTTCTTAAGTTCCTAGGATGCAAAGAAATAGTAACCTATTCAAGGACAAATGGCTAGCTGTTTACCAACCAGATTTTAAAGTTCAAAGATCTGTTCACCATGAATGTACTACTCCCATAAAATCAGTGATGAATAGGAGAGTTATCAAATATTTGGCAAAAAGGCATATATAAAATACTTCTTACACATTTGTTGTATGTGTCAGATATTTGGTAGCAACACAGGAGACTGAAGGATTAACAAGTGGGGGAGGAGATTGGTTGCAGACCTGAGATAATAACAGATACATAAATGGCCATAGGAGGGAAGCAATTCCTTTTTCTCAGGTTGTGATCACCTCATAAAATGGTGTATTTTCTAGGTTTTGACATCAAGGTTAATCTAGCTTGCAAAATAAATAGAAACAGTTATTTGCTCTATGCAGTAAAACACATTAAGAACCATAGATAATATCTATTTCTTGATGCTATCTTAATACTTACTCATAAAATCTTTTGAATGCATGCACTATCTTTAAGGCTGCATTAAAACAAGTTTAGTGTATGCCTTAGGATATTTGTTCATTAGAGCTTTTAGAATAAATTTGGAATTAATTTTAATATACATTTCATCCAAATTTAAAATTCATTAGTATCTTCCCTCATACTTTTCTCAATTTTGCTGATTTATACATAGCTTCCCCCTTACTCTCCCTGACAGTTTAACTAGGCTATATATTTTAAAATTTCTATTCTATTGGCATTTTGTTATGATGCTAGCTTTGGCTTTCTTTATGTGTTTATGTTTCTGTTTTAAAATTAATACCTGCTTTTCTCTTAATTTTTAATCTTAATTTTAACTCATTTTGTTTGTAGCCTTCTAATGTTTATTTTGATTTTAATTGAATTCATAATCTTTGTAATAATGGAAACATCTAAAATTATGAATTCCTATTTTGTGTAGATTTTTAAAAATTGTCCATTGTATTGAATATACATATTCAATCCAACTGTGTGTCTGTGTGTGTGTATGTGTATATATAGAGAGAAAGAGAGAGAGGCAGATATGTTATTAATATATGTTCAATAATAAGCAATTTATAAAATTAAATTTTAGTACATACAATTTGAATAGTTGGGTTATATTTTTATGTTCTTTAAGCTTAACATTTAATTTTTAGTTTTTTGATACTTAATCTGAATAGTTTTATTAAGAAGTGAAATTGCACTCCTCTGATTTTAAGTTCTAGAAAGGAATAAATTGTATTTATATTTTCAACGTCTTGTCCTCGGCTGGCACTGTGCTTCTTACATAATTGTTTCTCAAATATTTGGATTATCAAATTGAATTCTCATTTTTCTCAAAACTCAGTAGCCAAAACTATTGATATTTCCAAGAACTATGTGTGCATCAATGTTAATTTGACATGGTCTTACTCATTTTCTTTATAGAGTCATCAATATTAAGGCACAGTTAAATCCAGAAAGCCTGGCCCCATGGCCAAAGTTGATTCCATTCTGCAAGTTCATGGAACTCTGAATACATTTCCTATCAGATTTCTAAAGAAGTCCTCTGGCAACCAAAAACCCTGTGATTGGTCACTTTTGAGAAAATTACACTGAGATAATATGTGAATCAAGGTTGCTATAGGAGTTGACAGAAACTGTAGAAATCCTGAAAACCTCTGAGGCTTCTGAGTGAATAGACAATCAGGAAATTTGTCATTTCAAGGAGGATAATTACAACCATTTTGATGTTAAAAAAAAAAAAAAAGGACTGTTGTCTTTATTTACAGGAACAATGATGAAGAATCATTGTTAGAATCTGCTGCTCCTGAGATTCTATATTGGATTTTAAGCACAATTTTATTGCCCTGTCTCACCCTTGTGAGATCTGCTAGTGCTTGCCAAAGCCAAGTTACTACTAATTTTTCAACCCAAGGATTGGGTTCCAGGTTCCCAGCCAAATATGTTTTAGCAGTGTTTGAACAGCCTCTAGCTCTTATCTGCTGGGATTTAAAGCAAACCACACTTCCTGTCACTGATCAGAAATCAGTTTGTTGTCACTACATGGACCTCTTGAGTTACTGTTACTCATCTCTAACAATTGATCCACTTTTGTTGCCCTAAATTGTCTCACCTCAATGGTTATATATATCATCACAATATGATAGCCACCTTCCAATCCTTCTGAACCTTCTTAACCTTATTGTGATAATAGATTTTTCACACTTTACTACCCAAAAGCCCAATACCTGACTGTTAGTTATTCAAGGCAGAGGTTTTGTTCATGCTCCTGCTTAATATAGTATTTGCTTTTCTCATGTTAGTCTACTTTCTAAGTTTTTTTACTTTCATGTCTGTGACTATTTCTTTTTTTTTTTTTAAGAATGATTTATTTGTGTGTACAAGAACTGGGGTACAGGTGAAGGGGGATGAGAGGATCCACCAGAGACAGAGTGGGGAACAGAACAGGTGGATTGACTGAAATACATTGCTTAGGGGAACAGCAGGGGAGGCAGGAGAAGTCTGCTGTGCCATGTGTGTAGCTCCCTGGCCAGGGATCAAACTGGTGCTGCAGTGACTGCGGATAGCTTCAGTGCTGAGACTTAACCCCTTGCATCACCAGGGAGGTCCTGTAAGCTATTTCTTTTAACCTCTTGGGACATTCATTGATTTACTTTACAAGACACTCTTTTTCATTGATTAATATTCTGTTTTAAATTCATGATTGACATCCTTCTCTCCATTCTTTATATAGTTGAGAAGTCTCGTGCTATGTTCTGATCACTTTTATTTAGCATCTGTTCTTTCCTGTTGTGTAATGAGAGACATGAACAAAGGCCAGGCAATACATGAAAATAGAAATCTGTCTCCAACCCTGCAACAGCCACCCCAGGGAGTCAATGTATAATTTGTTTCAGTCAGTCAAAAAAGTCAAACTATAACCCTTCTAGAGACTGACCCCAAATACCAGGTCTGACAGCTTCCCCAGTATCTGCATGTCTTTTAACTTAGGGCCAACTAGACAATTCAAATATACAATTTTTTTAAAAAGATTTAGTTATTTATACAAGCAATGGGGTACAGGCCAGAGGCGCAAGAGGGTGAGAGAATTCACCAGAGACAGAGCAGGGAGCAGAACAGGCAGAAGGACAGAAGTACACTGCTGAAGGGAGCAGCAGGTGAGACAAGAGAGGTCTGCCGCGCCATGTGTGAATCTCCCTGGCTGTCCGGGAATCAAACCAGTGCTGCAGAGGCTGTGGACACCTTCACAGTGCTGCGCTCAACCTGCTGTGCCACTGGGGAGGCCCTCGAATATACACTCTTAACCTACCACATATGATGCCCCACTAATAGCACTGCAGCATCCCCTTGCTTACAAAGAGGGCACACCTGGTTTTCCCACTTTCTACAATGAAATCTTCCCACATTATAGCTGCCTTTGAGTCACTGCAGAGGCTGAATCCTTTGGGGTAGCAAGCTTTGAAAAAGCGGTCTGTATGTTTTCATTCATATAGTCATAATTTTCACAATTAAAACCATATTGTGACAAAATTTTAGACAAATAAAGGTTGAATATAGTCTTTCTCTAGTAGGGCAGAGATGAGGCCTTTTGGAAATGCCTTGAAAACCCAGAACGATGCCTTTGACTGAAGTCATCACTAGGGGGCCCAGGCATGAGTAGGTTATGTAAGAACTGATTAGCATGTAGGTCTCATCACCTACCACCTAGGAATCTCATCCTTTTGAGGCTGTAATGTCTAATATGAACGAAAAAACCTGTATTATAAATCAGTTGATTGAGATACAGTGAACAAAAATTATCTGCCATAGTGTTCTTAAATGTTTGTTCCTTTTTTCCACTTAAAGGTGTCTGAAAGCCATCATCACAGAAATAATGTGGATGGCTATTTCCTTCAGAGACTTTGTTGCTGCTTCAGGATGAGCTATTTATATTTATCTTTGCATTCCTTTATTCTTTAATATAATGCCAATTTATGACTTTAACTCATTATTTGAGTGCTTATTATGTACTAGAAATTTTTATAAGGACAGGAGTTAGAAAAAAGGACAGGAAGGGTTTATGACAAACAGTAGCAAATTTAGGGAAAAAATTGATACACATCATGATAAGATAATATAAAAGGGGAAATTCAAGAAATTATGACTCTAGAAGGGATTTTCAGTTCAAAATGTCACACTGAATATAATGATAGAAAACATTACTGAAAATAAAAAAGAAGCATGGCTTCATCTTATAAAGAAGGTTAATAAGTAATTCATCAACATCAGAAAATAGAATACAATTAGTAGAAGTATCAAAGTAAAGACCTGTGATCAGTAGCAAAAAGAGTTAACAAAAAGCCATTATCTGCTGCTTCAGTTCAGCAGTCAGGTATTAAGGGTTAGTTTTTTTAAAAAATAAATTTATGTATTTGTTTATTTTTAATTGAGGTAATATTTGGATTCCCCCATTCAGTTATTACTACTGTAAGGCAATCCCATCAGACCACCCACAGTCCACCTCATTAGTCCATTGTGCTTCCTACCCTGTGGTGTTTCAGTTCTGCAGTCACCTTTCAAGGATTCGTTTTTAAGCTTGTCTTTATCTGACTTTTAGTTACTTTATATTCCACATTTTAGAAATACCATCTGGTATTTATCTTTCTCTTTTTGACTTATTTCACTTAGCATTGTCCCTTCCAGCTCCATCCATGTTGTAGCACCTGGCATGAGATGATGTGTCTTGATTGCTGAATAATATTCCATTGTATATATATCCCACATCCTCTTGATTCTTTCATCTATTTTGGGGCATTTAGGATGTTTCCATAATTTAGCTATAGTAAATAGTGCTGCAGTAAACATGGAAGTGTAAGTTTCTTTTTGAAATACTGTTTTGGAACTTTTTTGGTAGTTGTCTTGGAGTGGCCATACTGGGTGGAATGGCAAATCCATTTTTAATGTTTTGAGTCACCTCCATACTGCTTTCTCACCCAGTTGGCATTCCCACCAGCAGTGTAGGAGGGTTTTCTCTTTGCCACATCCTGGCGGCACTTGTTGTTTATTGTCCTTTTGAGATGGGCCATTCTCACAGGTGTGAAATAGTAACTCATTGTGGTCTTGATTTGCATTTCTCTAGTACTACATTATGGTGAACATTCTTGTAGTTCAAATGTCTTCTTTGGAGAAGTATCTGTTTAGTTCTTCTGTCCATTTTTTGGTTGGGTTATTTGTTTTGATTTTGTAGAGTTTTTGTTGTCCTTTGTCTATCTTTGCTATTAGTCCTTTGTCAGATGTATGGCATGCAGATATTTTCTCTGATTCAGTAGTGTCTTTTTGTTTAGTTACAGTTTCTCTCACTTTGCCAAAGCTTTTAAGTTTGATGTAGTTCCACCTTTTCTGTTCTCTTTTGTTTTCCACGCTGTTGGAGATGAATTCCTAAGGATATCACTAAAGCTTATGGTATTGATAGCATGGTTTTATTTACATTATTGAATGAGTTGGAAAATGCTTCTTTTTTCCCATTTTCTGGGAAATAGGTATAAACTTGGTATTATTTCTTCAATAAATGTGTGGGAAGAGTTACACGTAAGCACATTTGATCTAAAATATTTTTGTGGAAGTCTGTTTAATTATAGTTTAGTTTTAAAGACTATCAAGATTTTCCATTTCATTTTTATCAATTGCAATAACTTTTGTTATAATGTTCTTAAAATCTATAGGTGATTTATGTAATTCTTAATATCATTAAATTATAACCTTATCCTTAATTAGTATTGTAAGTGTCAACATACTAGTTTTACTATAAATTGACTTTTTAATATTTGATTTATATGCCAGTGATTCATTGGTTTTTGTTCATTACATTTGAAAAGTTAGGTATTGGCATTATTGCTATGCATTTTTTTTTCTGTAATGACAATAAGATTATCCTTGTCTATTATATTTATAACTGACCATCACTGCTGTGGTTGTCCACTGACATACTAATAAATCATGGGTCACCATTGCTCTGATTATTTGTTTAAATAAGACATTATCATCAACATTTATTAGAACTAGACAAACTTTGTATTAGTTATGTTGATGTATTAGTTATTAGTTATGTATTAGTTATTAGTTATGTATTAATTCTTTATAAAGTTTGAAAGGGAGGTGATATGTAAAATATGAAAAATAATTTAATGCATTACTAAGTTCATGAAGGTGGGGGTTCACCTGTCTATTCTCTAATTTATGAAATCGTGATTCCTTAAAGTGAAGATAGAGCTTGTGAAAAAAATTACAGTAGTAATAGCTATAACTTGCTTTTATGGGCTTTATATCTTATTCAAGTGATTAAAACATGTTAATTTCAGGTTTTGTAGCTCACCAAGTAATTTCGAACTGAGATTATCATTCAGTGGAAATAAATATGACTTCATAATTAAAATTAGAACAGCAGCGTTGACCTTAAACTCAAACAGAGACATAAAGCTATGTGTGATTTTTAATGGTATCAGTTGCAGGCCTACGGTTTTGTTTTTTGGTTATTTTTTAAAGCTTCTGTTACAAATGATACCATTGAACAATTGGATTATACTTAATTTAAAAGACAAAACTTTTCATTGCATGATAAGTACCAGGGAGAACAATCTTAGGATGAATCTAAATTGTATGATGAGGAAAGTTTCATAGACTGACTTCTGTTTCACAGTTTTCCCCTGCTAGGTATTTCTTATATTTTAGTTTTAAATTTAGATGTGTGTGTCTTCTGTTCTTGGGAAATACATAAAGGAAACTAAAAATTTAGTTTCAGAGAAAACAAAGGGAGTCTGAAATGAAGAAGGTCTTAGTCTTAGACTGGCTATGTTAATAGATGTATATATTTATCTGGGCTTGATTTTAACTAAATAATTATGTAACCTCTGTCCCTATTCTTTATATAATAGTTTGTCTCCATATTCAGGCAACTATGATCATCTCCTCTCAAATTTGTTCTATTATTTTCCTGTGTTATTCTTGTTATTTATTTAAATCATTTTCAGTTTATCAAATAAGATTGGTAAGTTAGTTTGGAATGACCTCTTCAACCTCTTGGACTCTTAGTCATCAGTAAAGAAATCAGTTAATTTTCAGGAATTCAGCTTATGCCCTTTGTTAGAATTGGATAGCAGGCAAGATAAATGATATATAGCTCTGCGTTTCATAAAAGTGAGTATTAATTTGACATAATTCTCTTAAACCTCATTAATATCGCGTTATCTGAATGCTTTTTAAATATTTTAACCCTTATTTGACTTTTGCTTTATGGTACTTGGGAGGGAAAATTAGGAGAAAATAGAATTTAAATGCAAGTTCTCATCTCTTCAAAAGATAACTTTAGTACATTATCAGGGAACTTTAAGGATTTAAAACATTTTATTGTACATCTGAGAGGAATGAAAAAAAATACATGGACTGGAAAAAAAGCTATATTGTCATCTAACAAATTCTATTACTAAAAATATAAATTTTTATTATTACCATATAATCTAAATGATCAATTTTGAGTATATATATCCATGTACTCAAGGTATTTGTCATATTCTGGCTTCATAAGTATTTCTTCCCTCTAAGTGAAGAAAATAGTCATCTTTTCTCAATCTGTTGAAGCAGTGCAAAATTGTAATGGGTCATTCATATTTAAATTAACAATACCAATTTTAAATGCAAATATAAGAACATTTAGTGTGTATGCAGAATCCTGATATTACATAATTTGTGTCTCACAGCTTGCACATGTATATACATTTTTTCTTGCCACACTGTATAAATATTGTGCAAAACTAATTCAATAGTTATTTCATTTTTTTGGTACTCACATATTGTACCAACACTATCATTGGCTTACTTATGAGTAAAAAAGGACTGAAAGAAGGAGAAACTATAGTTTTATTAACTTTCCTTTTCCTCTGTGTTATAATTTTCAATATAAGTGACTGCCTAACACAGGGCATTAAAATGAGAAAGAAAGGATAAAATAGGGTATTGGTTATTTATTTTTCTTAGAATGTCATTGACTTCTTGTTCTGGTTCAAACTAAAAACATGACTTCTTAGTACTAGCAGCATCTACTTATTAATTGTAAGATATAACAGGCTTACCTTGTATCTGCTTAAGTCTTGAATGTCCACACAATATTGATCCACTGGCATCGGGTACTCATGGGGCAAGTAAACATACAGATAATGCATATGTTTTCCACATACATGCATGCTCTGTTCAATTGGGGTTCACTTGCAAATCTGAAATTCAAATAAAAGTATTAAGCATTTCCAGAGAACAACAACAGGGCATTAAATCAATAAATATAAGGCCCTTCTGAGCAGGTAGCCACAGGTGAATTCATTCTTCACATGCTCATATATTCACCTTTATACATCAGCTTAGATCTCTCTTGATATCTATAGATTATAGACAGTCTTTGAATATTTTCCATTTTACCAGCAGAAAGATAACTGTGGAAATTAAGGTGAAGAGAGTTGCCTTGTTCAAAGTCAAGCCTCTTTCATGAGTGTCCAGTGTCCAGAGAGAAGGGACTAAAAAACCCCGTCTCCAAGAATTCCATTCAGAAAAATACTGAAGGAATTTTCCTGTCTCGTATTTCCTCTTTGGGTAAGGCTGGTGATGGGGTTTTCATTGCAAGTCAATTTCTTCCTCAGTCTAATTTTGTTTCCTTCTCTACTTTTCCCTTCCATAGGTGTAGATCCTAAGAACGTTCCGTAGTAGGCTTCCTGTTAGCTAATTTCTATCTCAGAATTTTTTTCCTGGGGAACCTAGCTTGGAGAAGTTGCCATTAACAAAATAAAGAGTAAGGGAGCATTTCCAAACCAGTGCCTGAGTTTCAAATGTCAGATCATTAAATCATACCTACTTAGTAAGGATAAACTGCTTTCATAAATGTATTTTTTTTTTTTTTGTAGAGTGGCTTCATTAGTTGATTTGGTAGAGCTCATTTTCTGATGTAAGTTAACAATGCAATTGGAATTCACTATTTCAGAAGAATTCTAGGATGCTGCAAATTATTGAATATCTCTATCCCTTCTATTAGTAAACATGAAAGATGCCCTGGCCCATTTTAACTACTTTGTTGCTAACCACACAGTGATTAATGAAAACTGAAAACAGATAATGGTAATAATTGAAGAAATAATTCAGTAACATCACACTGCAATTTCTACTTTGTATCTTTTCTATTTTAAGTCTTAACCATACAGGGAAAAAGATACATGATTAGCTGAAATTCAATTTAAATTATGGTTTGGCTTAGATATTAATGCTTACTGCATTCAACTTAACTCAGAATTGAAGGGTTTGAACTTTTGAAGTGTGCAATAGAAACGAGATGCTTGGTTGGAGGAAAAAAAACACAGGTTACAATTTTTATTTCTTCTGTCTTCTGACATCTTTGTGGTTTATGACAACTGAAAGCTTTTACAAAGTAAAACTAAACAAATAAAAGTGAATGGGGATATAGAGAGAAATGCTTAAGTGGCCCTGTCAACGATAGAATGACAAAGTATTATAAATATTTGGCATGTTCTGTAAATATTTGGCACTCAATCAAAAGTCATTTAAACCTTGAAAGGACCAGAAACATAATAAAATTGAAAGGGACTTATTCAGTTTTACCTTTTCTCTTAGAATGCTTTATTGTATTTTTTTTCAGATATGGATTTGTAACTTGAAAATTCACATTTAAGCATTAGCTTTTAAATGTATCATCAAAATTAGTGCCACTAACACACACACACACACACACACACACACATGCAAAGATTTAATAGTATTTAGAGACTGTTGTGGTTCATACAATTTGCACTGTTCCTGGTAAATCACTGACCTTTCATTATGTCATATATAAGTAGAAATTCTGTATAATTTAGTGATTGAGTTTAAATGACATTTCTTAAATACATAAGCAACTATCTTAGAGAATTAACACTGTTATGAAATGCATAGGCCCACTGATAGCAAAGCTTCAGGAGTGTGTATTTGTTAATTTTTTTTTAAAGATTTATTTATTTATTTATACAAGCACTGGGTACAGTCAGAAGTGTGGGAGGGTGAGAGAACTCACCAGAGCCAGAATGAGGAGCAGAACAGACAGACTGGCGAAATACACTGCTGAGGGAAGCAGCGGGTGAGGCAGGAGAGGTCTGTTGCACTATGTGGGACGCTTGCCCAAGGCCGGGGATGGAACCAGTGCTGCAGAGGCTGTGGGCAGCCTCGCAGCCCGGCGCTCAACCACTGCACCACCAGGGGAGGCCCAAGTATTTGTTAATTTTAAAATAGTTTTAATGAAATATGTCTATTCCAAATCAGAAAAATAAATTCAGAGATAAACTGCTGAGTTTTTGTTGAGGTGAAAGGGATCGTGTTTGACAATTGCTATTTTAGCTGACTAGGTTGTGATATTTCTGGTTATTCTTTTAAACATTTATTTATTATGCAATGAAGAATTGGGGTATAGGCCAGAGGTGTAGGGGGAGAGTTGAGAGGATTCACCAGAGACAGAGTAGGGAGCAGAACAGGCAGGTCTACTGAAATACACTGATGAGGGGAGCAGTGGGCGAGACAGGAACGGTCTTCTGCGCCTTGTGGGTCAGCTCCCTGGCTGGGACCGAACTCAGGCATTAGCAGTGAGAGTGTGATAGTGCTGAGATTTAACCCCCACGCCACTAGGAAGGCCCCTCTTTAATTTTTTTAATGGATGAATTTTCAGAATATATCTCAGGGAAAGTTGTCTGCCATGGGAACTACCAGATGATCTGACTATCATTATAACAACTAATCCAGAAACCACAGTTCAACTGAATTCAGGTACTGCAGACTCCTGTGTAAGAAGCTCTGGCGTTAAGGCCTTGGAAAGGGTATTTTTTTGGGAATTAACTTGTTTAAAATGACTTCTTCCCACATTATGTGTTGAAGTCTAGTATAAATGACAGTGGATCTAAAAAGTGCTCTATTGTAAGCAGTGGTTTTTAAATCCAAGCAAGTTGTGACCTCCAAAATTAGGGGAACAATAATGGACAGAGAACCTTGGAAATGATCCCTAAGTAGCCAAGCATACGTAAGCTGAGGCCACTTTAGAATACAGACGTGCATGCCAATCCTAACACATAGGAAGCTACACATGAAATGGATGCTCTATTTAGGTTTAATTATTTATTTTAATTTTAATTTTGGGGTACTCTTCCATATGTGCACACGTTCCATTCACCGTCCATAAAATTACTTGTGCCAATATGCCCTCTGCCTCCCTCCCACATTTCCCCACACTCCCCCCATTTCCTCTAGCAGCCATTAAATTCTTTCATTAAGTTTAAAATTTATTCATGCAGTATTTTGCCTGTATTTTTTTATTATATATTCCACAGAATTGTTGAAAGGGATTTTTTACAAGAAAAATGAAACCCACAATCCTGAGCAAAATGACAATAGGAATATAAAACCAGAGCATGAGCAAGAATATTATGAGTCAACAGCATCACAGTAAAGGAGAGGAAGAAATGGACAGAACCTATATACTTAAATGTAGGCAAGTAGACACCACTCATAATTGACTTAATTCATAGCAAGTTAAGCAAAATCCCTATGGTACCACTAACAAAAAAATCCAGAATCAAGGCCCACCAATGAAGAAACAAATAATTGATAGAATCACCTCAAAATGGATGCTTTTTAATCCTGTGTGTAACCATCAGAAATTTCCATCTGGTGTATATCGGATGCTCAGTGTGTTTTGCATTGAATGGACTGACTTCATTCTTGTTTCCGCTGGCCACTGACATACATAACAAGAGACTTCTTTATTTCTCTGGACTTCATTTTCCTCATCTCTCTCTAGAATGAGGTTGATTATAAGATCTTTCTCAGGGGTTTTTCTAAGGTGGAATTAAATAAAATATATGAATTCTCACTGGAAATGAAAAACTTCCAAATAATTGTAAAAGTGAAAGATTATTAAAAATACGTATTTATGTAGTTGATTTTTCACAGGGTCAGCTATTTATATTTTAGAAGTAAAAATCAGGGCCTCCCCTGGTGGCGCAGGCGGTTGAGCGCAGCGCTGTGGAGCTGTCCCCAGCCTCTAAAGCGCTGGTTTGATCCCGGCCGGCCAGTAAGGGTCCCACATGGCACGGCAGATCTCTCCTATTTTGCCCACTGCTCCCCTCAGCAGAGTATTTCATCAGTCTGCCTGTTCTGTTCCCCGCTCTTTCTCCGGTGAATCCTCTCACCCTCCCACGCATCTGGCCTGTACCCCAGTTCTTGTATAAATAAATAAATAAATCTTTAAAAAAAATAAAAAATAAAAAAATAAAAAAATAAATAAAAATCAGTGCCAATTTTCACATTGACATAGTTTTAATCAATAAAGTAGATAATCTTGATTGGAGAAATTTTTTTTTATGAAAATCAATGTTTGTTTTTTTTTTTTTTGCTTGTTTAGCTTGAGAATACTAAATATTTTAGCATTTTATTTCTTACCAAAAAGGCACATAAGCCTGAAGTAATCAGGTATCTTGTACATTTTGCATCTGACTAAACACTAGATTTAACTGCATTTATTTATGTGGTTGTTCACTCAAATACTGTCAAATTCTATCCTCTTCACTGAGCTCAAAATTTATAGATACAATTTCCTACTAGAATTCTCACTAGGGTGTCTTAGTAAATCTTTACTGTATGATAGAAATAAATACACATTTATATTAATATAAAATATTTTAATTTCTAGCATTTCTCTGCCATATAAAAATACCTCAAAGGAAAGGATAAGAAAATAATGAAACATGCTAATGCCTTCTCTCTGGGGAATTTGCAATGTCCTGCTACATTTTCGGAACTTTGATCTTATGGATGTATTTTCAATTAAAAAAATAATTAGGCTTCCCCTGGTGGCACAGGTGGTTGAGCGCTGCGCTGTGAAGCTGTCCTCAGCCTCTGCAGCACCGGTTCGATCCCAGCTGGCCGGTGAGGGTCCCACATGGCGCAGCAGACCCCTCCTGTCTCGCCCGCTGCTCCCCTCAGCAGTGTGTTTCAGTCAGAATGCCTGTTCTGTTCCCCGCTTTGTCTCTGGTGAATCCTTTCACCCTCCCGGGCATCTGGTTTGTACTCTGATTCTTGTAAAATCAATCAATCAATCATAAAAATAAAAAAAAATATTTTGTAGGTCAAATATAGAAAAACCAAAAGCTCAGACAAAAAAAAAATTTATGTGTGTTCTTCACTCTATTTGCAATTATTCTCTGTGCCTGCACCTTCCCTTTGACCTGACCTTTTCTTCCATACCTTTTACATCTCAGCATGGATAATATTACTTGGTGGTAACTTCTCTTCCATGACTGTTAGTTATGGTTTAAGTCCCTTGGTCATGTACTCTAATAGCAGCTGCCACATCAGTTTTTCAGGAATGACAGAGTAGTTAGGACATGTCCTGAAATGAGTGGAAAAACCCAGGACAGTAAAAATGCAAGGGAATTTAGTGTCCGCTGCAATATAAAAGTCAAAGTTTGGGACCTGATTCAGGTATAGCCTATTCAGAAACAAGTTGCAAGTATGACTCTATGTTCTGTTTTGCTGTCTTTATTTCTGTCTTTCACTTGGCAGGACAACAGTCCTGGAGTCTCATCCATGCAAGCTCAGATGCAGTGGTAGTAGAGCATGCCACTCTGCACACATGCAGTGCAATCCTCATGACAGTTGCTTGAAGTTAATCACGTCACACATTCACCTCAAGATTAATCATTAGAATCAAGGGGGGTGCAGTACAACGTTGTGGAAAAAGTCCCCCTAAAAGCAATGTTTAAGGCATAGTTCCAACAAGTCCTGGCGAGCCTTAATGCAGAGCAGATCAATGGACAGAAATTTTATCATTTGATATGCGTTGCACCTCTCTGGGTTCTCCTATAGCCGCTCCAGGGAAACTAGGTTTAGAACCAATATGTTATTTAAAGAATTCTGTTCAGTAATTGTAGTAGGAAATTTGCAGATAAAACAAATGATAGAAAACATAAGGATTATATCCTAGAATGTCTTTTTGAAGGATAGATCAGCAATAGTAATTGAGGAGAGGCAAGCTGACCCTGGAACAAAGTCCTGATATTCCCACAAGGTCTGGAACACTGAGACCTTTCACTGAACAATAAAAGCAACATTTGCCTTACATAACATATTCATTCCAGTGTAATTTAATAAACTCTTAAGACAGTTTAGTTATTTGTTCTGTTGTAAACAGTGAGTAGCAAACTCAATATTTCCAGAAAAAAATGAAGAGGTCCAATAATTGAATTCTTGAGAAAGCAATTTATATATATTTACAACTAAGTACAAGTTTGAGAAAGAGAAAGAGATTGTTAGAAAAGCTTTCCCCATCAAATATCCATGTGCTGTATTGAAATCAAAATTGGTGACTGAAGTGAATGTTTCATAGAAAAGCTATGATAATTTTTAAAGGAAATGTTAACAAGCAGCTCAAAAATACATACAGTTCTATGAACCTTAAGTTTTGTCACCTGTTTGTATTACATTTTGTCACCTATTTGTATAACATTTCTAAGGGAGTTTTCCTGTGATTGCTAGTTATTTACACATCGTTACCTGCAATAATTGTGTAAAAACCACTGGCCTTGTGGAACTATACTTAAGCATTTCACGTAACAAAACACATGTAAGAACTTATAAGTTGGTCTGATGTGGCGTTGAAATTTCAGTATGCCTCCTCTATCTAGGTTGAAGTATGTAATTCCTAGTATATCAGTGGGTGATTTGGATAAGAATTCAAGATGCCTGGAGAGTTTTGTGTTGTCTGGAGCCATCAATTGTCAAATTGTCAATATGTTGAACTTGCCAGTGTGTGAAAGAGAAAGCTATAGACCGTATGTCTATAATAATTTGTATCCAAGGATTTCTATGAATTTGGAATTGTTCATTTAGTTGGAGTGTTCACTCTTCCTAAAATGTTAAGTTTGTCTGGCACAATTGTGTATTTGGAGGCATATAACCTGTCATTGTTGTTATGTATAGAGTGATACATTTATCTGGACTGGCTTTGCTGTTGTCTATACTGTTGAAAGGATCAGCTCTGCTTTCACAATTTTCTGGCAAAGGCTGTTCTAGCTGATAATGTAACCAAAGGCAATGGTGGCAGTGGATCTTACTGGAAAACAGGTGCTCAATGCTCAGCGGTTCAGACCATCAGAAGTCTGCTAGCCCCTTGACATGGGAAGTCCATTGTCTACTATCATCATTATGCCCTACCTGCCATAGGTTCCTGTAAACACAACCTGTGTTCCCATTTAAGAAGAAGGCTGTTAATTTAGCCCAAGAACAGATTCATAGTTTTCCTTAGACTCTCATCCTTTCACAGCACCTTTCCCCCAGCAGAGGCCTTCTAAACAATTGTGGTTCCAGCAACTACCTTCCTGCCTTTTTCATCTACAAACAGTGAGAGTTTATGTGATGCTGAAAAACTAGCTAATTTAGTGGGGTTAAAGACACAGCATTAGAGAGTTATGGCCCTTTCCCAGGCTTGCTATTAAAAGGCCCTCTGACCTCAAGAGAACCATTTAACTTCTCCAAACTTTTAAGGATAATAATAATGATAATGAGGATAGTACCTAGCCTGCAGTGTTGTTGTGAAGATTCACTTGGCCCAAAATTCAATTCAATATTCACAAAGCACAGTTCCTGGAACACCATAAGAATAAAAAAAAAATTCAGTAGTTATTATTTAGTTGTAATTCCCTAAGTTTCAGTTGTTTGTGATTTCCATGTAATCTCTGGCAGTTCATATTGTCATTGATTGGTCAGATATTTGTGGCAGGAAAATTCTAAGATGACTCTCAAGATTCCTGCCTCTGAAATGACCATGCCTTGAATATCATTATAATAATGTTCACTATAATATACAATAATATAATGCTGAATTGCTAGAAAATAATGTGGTGAGTGAGATTTACAAATATTAAGGGCTTTTACTTCCACAATGTCACCTTATATCGCAAAAGAGAGTTTGCAGTGGTCAATTCCTTAATCAACTGACTTTGATTTCAACAAAGGGGAGAGTATTCCATTTCTTTTTCCATAAGGTAATACTGGGTTATAACACTGTATATGATTCAGAAATATAGGATCCCACCTCTTCAGGTGTGCATCCATGTCACACCTGCCACTAGGGTACCCATAGTCTCCACCATAGTTCATTGTGATGCCCCACCTTTCCTTTTCACTCTCCTGCCCCTTTTGTAGCCTTATTTTACAGTCAGTTTTACCCCAGGACTTTGTGCCTTAGATGTGATTGTAATCCTGACTAACACCTTGGTTTCAGCCTGATAAGTTCCTAAGCAGAGGATTCAGTTATTTTTTACCTAGATACTTCACCACCAGAAAATGAACTAATAGTCAATATTGTTTTAAAACCCTAAGTTTAT
Source organism: Talpa occidentalis (assembly GCF_014898055.3). NCBI lineage: Eukaryota > Metazoa > Chordata > Mammalia > Eulipotyphla > Talpidae > Talpa > Talpa occidentalis. Next base: position 88,539,267 of record NW_023604861.1, on the reverse strand, counting down.
GGTGATTTGTTTTGCAGCATTAGAAAATTAATACAAGAGATTATATGAAAATCATACTGAGCTGAGTTTTATCTATACTTACAGATAAAATGACTTGAACACAAATGATACCCAAATCTATTGATTTTAATTAGAAAGGGAATTAAAAAAGAAAATGTCCCACATCTATATCTGTTTCTAGTAAAGACCCAATATTGATAGAATTTCCTAAAATTAATATTATTAAGATTCAGTTAACCACTGTGGTATTTGCACATTGCTATTTGAAAAACAGAAACTGCTTTGTTATGCAGTATCAACATCATAAGATAGTTTTTACTGAGTTTCCTGGGTCAAACGTGTTAAGAACTGATTTGCAGCTTTTGTAAAGCAGGATATTTACAAGCATTTAGCTATTTTTCTATTGCTTTATTGTTTAGGATATTATTGGGAAAAAGATATAAAAATGGGAGTATTTTCATTCTGTTTATGATCCTCTTCGTACATGGAAGAGAGAAGGCATCAGTATGTCTGTTCTTATAGTTAAATCTTAGAGGCTTTACTGAAAATCGAAAAGCAATAAAAGCAAATGGTAGTTTTACTTGAGAAATGTTTATCTTAGCTCCACTTCTCAGGTTGTGTAGACATATATGGACATAAAATAACCTAGGGCAATGCTGAATTGTCTCTCTTAATTTAAATGGTGGCACTCCTGGGGAAAAGGATGGCTGTGCAAATCATGACCTGCACCCATTTATTTAATTTCCCATTCTGGTCAACTTTTTATTTAAATTTCAAGGAAATAGTAATCATTAGGAGATATTTATGTCATTTTGGGATAGTAAAAGTCAGCATCTACAGGAGAGAAAACTTTTAAAAAATTCCTTCAGGGTAGAATAGCATAGTAAGAATTGAGCAATGGAGGGAAGCATTTATTTGATTCTTGATTTGTAAAAATAAATTTTATAAGGTATATACAGATAGAATTGCCAAAATATTTTTCTTGCCAGTGAATCTAGGATCACAGAGATGATATTGTATGGTTGGTCAGACTGATGCAAATCAATGCTGGGATAATTTTAAGAAATAAAATGAAATAAAATGAAAGCCTGTTTGTGAAAACCCAGTTTGCCCTTATTTGAGATAGATTTCTAAATAAAACAGATACTCTATAACACAGTCCCAGTAAAGGCAATGGTGCCTTCTGTAGAGAGGACTCAATTTCTAGATAAATTTAGGCTGTTCCAACAAAAACAGAAAAATGAAACTTTCAGTAAAAGGGTAACAACATTTCCGATCACAAAAGCACCTGTTAAACATAATAAACTCTCAAATGCATATTTCAACAATGTAGAAAAATGATAATCTAAAATGATCTGTTAGGGTATAGTTTAGAAATGCATAAGTATTTCCAAAGTATGGTCTCCATACACTTTATTTGTAACTGTTGAAACTAAGATACCTACCAAAGCATGAGTTATGCCTGGTCTCATGTATTCACCTCCAAAAGAATGAAGAAACTGAAGAGAAACCTAACTTTAACACATTGCCAGTATTCTGCTTTCTTGCCTCAGTTTTGGCTTAGTAACTCCTTATATGGTGGAAAATGTGTGTGTGTGTATGTGTGTGTGTAAAGGTTATTTTAGATGCTTAAGTGAAATTTCAAGCTTTGGTGAGATTACTGCATTTCCATTAGAAACTTAAACATGTTTTGATTATAGAATCTTTCTCATACCTTTCTTATTGAAGAAACAAATTGGATCTCAAATTTAATTTTTATTAGACATTTGATTTATAACTGTAATAGATTTCAGGAACACAGTCTTATAAGTCAACAGCTGTATACACTACATTATATTTACCACCAGAAATCTAGTTTGCTTCTATCATCATAAATTTGACCCTTTTTACTTCTTTGATCACCCTCCTTCTTCTTTCCCTCCTGGAACCTCTCTTTTGTTCTTATGGTCTAAAAATTTGTTCTCATTTTCCAGTTATTTCTTTTGTTGCTTTTTCTACCATTTGAGTGAAATAATAATATCTTTCAAAATATATAATTTTATGAGGTCTTGGTGTATATCATCCTGCTCTCGCAAACAAATCTCATAGTGATACTTCAAGGGGGGAGTTTGCACCTCCCAGAAAGCCCTTACACCCTGAGACCTATGTCATCTCCAGTTTAAAACTATGTGGTTGCCACTATGGAGAGCTGTGTGGAGATTTCTTGACCTACTAAACATAGAGCTTCCACATGATGCAGCAATTCCACTCCTAGGTATTTACCCAAAGGACACTGAAACATCAATTCGAAAGAGTACCTGCACCCCTATGTTTATAGCAGCACTATTTACAATAGCTAAGCTTTGGAAACAACCCAAATGCCCAAAAAATAGATGACTGGATCAAGAAGATGTGGTACATATACACCATGGAATATTACTCAGCATTCAAAAAAGGTAAACACACGCAATTTGCAGCAACATGGATGGCCCTGGAAGGGATCATGCTCAGCGAAATAAGCCAGAAAGAAAAAGAAAAATACCGGATGGTCTCACTCATAGCAGGAATCTAGAAAACCTAAATAAGGGACCAGGAAAAAGAATAACTATAAGAAAGAAAAAAATAAAAAAAAATCAAATAAACGAACAACTATGAACCAGAGACACTCTATGGGGCGTAGGGGGTGGGGAAAGGAGGGCTTGGGGTCAAAATAAGGGGGTTGCAATTGTATGGGGAATATAAAAATAAAATTAAAAAAAGAAAAAATAATAAAACTATGTGTTTGCAAAATTCTGAACTCTGAATGAGAGGTAGGGATCAGGGGCAAGGTTAATGCCAGAGGAAGTCACCAAATACCTAATAAAAATTAAATTTGAGATCTGATTTACTTGATATGTTAGAAATTTGTAGGAAACTTTTTTTTTTACCCTGGTACTATTAACTAAAAGTCATCAATCATATTTTACAAGAAAGGCTATTTGAGTGATACTTTTTTTTATTGTGAAAATGAAGGAAAATAAAATAAACATTAAACTCAATATAAAATTAAATAACACACAAAACAAACTAAGGAAAACTAATGGAAAGAAAAAGTTATCATTGAGACCAAACTTCAATGATAGTTTAAATGACAGTACAATGCCAAAATTGACTTAATACCTAAAATTGATTTAAAATTGTGGAAATAGCCAGAAATTTAAAAAAAATCAATTTTTAAAAAAAGAGATAGCCAATACAGAACTGCAAGTAGGTTCATTAAATCCTCCAAGTAATAGAAAATTTCAAAATCATATGTCCATTTGAGAGAAAAAACAACATGATTACAGATATAAAATAAACCAAACAAAACCCCAAAATCTAGTGTCACAGTATCAAAAATTTATTCTCACCCCTGTGTGTTGGATATTGGTTTATGAAGGTGGTGGTTTGCCACCTAACTTTTATTTACATTGTGATAACTCTATATCCACTAGGAAATATAATCAGTTTCTTTTTGTATATATTTAGTTCCTTTTGGATAAGAGTCTTGTGTTTTCACTTGCCCTTCAATACCAGTTCATATCTCCCAGGTTTTGACTAGGTATTTAGAGAATACTCATGATCAGAAGACCACTTAGATTAACAAGATGTGCTCTATAGATTTGCTGGGGTGACTCGTCTAGGCACCTCCTAGACTGGTAGCTTCTGGGATAAGATATAATATTTGGCTTTTTGATAGCATGGTGTTCTGACATCCACTGCTAGTATTCTTTTTCTTGGCCATTTATCTCTAGACTCAAAATTCTTATACCTTACACATACCTTCCTTTTCCAACCCATTCTTCTGCAGCTCGACAGGCAGTCAGAACATTCATTGTCCCCTTTCTGGTCATATGGGCAATTCTGGCTTCCTTTTTCACACCTCCCAGCCCAGACTAGTTTCTGGTCTACCCTTCTAGCTGCCTTCGTTTTTAATGTTGCTTCATGCTAACACTCTACCTTTGGGGAGAGTATTATTCTGTGGAGCATCTACTAAATGTCTGAAAGTGTGCCAGTAGCTCTCAAAGCTCCCAGGTTCCCCAAATTGCTAATTATTTCTAGCCCAGACATTATTTTCATTCTTATGGATATATTTGGAAGCTTAGCTCATATATGACTGATCCCCCAGATCTACCTAGGTCTCTTTTTTCTTCCCATCACCTAGGGGAAACGAAAGGTTTAAGCTTTCCCTAAACCTCATCACTCTTGGAGGACCCTCATCCTTACTTGTGTAATATTCTATATTCATGTTAACCACAGCTACTTCTATTAATACTAAAAAGTAGAATAATGGGTTTCAAAAAGTCCTTTTTCTCTGGACTACTCTCCACTTTCACAAATACGGTCTTGCTAAAGAGGTCATGTAAGTCAATTTTAAGACCCAAAGTTGATCAATGGCCCCTTTTTCTAGGAAATAAGTAAGGATTTCAGAACATATAGATTTTCTGTGAAGATTAAATGATAAAAAGCGGGCTAAGTCCTTGGCACAGTGTTCACCATATAGTGATCATTCAATGCATGTCAGCTGCTATGATTGTTGTCGTAATTTCCCTGACATCGGGGGAATTCCCAATTGTTTTTAAAAATCAATTTTTCTCTTATGAGAATGCCTTTGAATTTTATTCTGGACCTAGTCTTCCTCAGCAAGATTTTGTGTAATCTTTATCTCTCTGACATCTGATGAATTCCTGTGCATGCATCATTTGCACACACCACCTAGGTTTTCTCTCTTCCTATTCTCCCTGTATATTCCCCTGTGTTTATTTTCCCTGTATATTCTCTGTATAGGCTCCCTGTACTATGACCCTGCACAATTTCCCTCTTTACAATACTTGCTGTTAAACCATTATGAGAAGTTGAATCCCTCTGTACTCTTTAAGATTTTTTTTGCTCCTTCACTCAGTTTTAACTTTATCTGAAAGAGTTAAATCTTTTCCTTTAAGTATTTCTAATATTTTAGCTCCTTTCATTTTCTTAATATGCTTTCTGCCATAAGTGTGTGTGCGTGTGTGTGTGTGTGTGTGTGTGTCCATATACACACACACATACACATACATACATATTTTGGCTTAAAGTATGTCATGATCCTTCCATCTGCCTTTTCCATGGTTTCTGTTAGCAATATGATTCCCCCACACAAAAGATTCTGGGTGATAGATTTTTTTCTAAACTTTTTTGTCTTTGCATTTAAAATTATTCTTGATAGAAATGACAAAAGCTGGGAGGAAGTTGAGTGTTCTAAAGTCAAGCTTCAGGTAATCATTGAGTCTTTGCATTTTAGTAAATACCAAACTGCTTACTTTTAGAAATCATTGTTTATTAATGACACAAACTATAAAAATCAAGAATAAGAATTTCCTCAAAGAGGTCCAGGTAATTCAAATGAATTATACCTGTCAAATTAACATACTCACCACTGTTAAGTTTCCTTCAAAACAAAACTAATATCATCAGCAGCAGAGAATGCCTAATAAGAGGCAAGACTTACCTCATTCATGAAATAAACACTTGTCATGACAAACGGTTTTGCTAAAGGATAAGGACCTTTAATTTGCTTTTAATACACAAGTAGCAGTACTCCTTAGATGTAGGTGACAGTGTTTACATGAGTGGGGAGTGGGGAGTGGGGAGTGAATTCAAAGGAAAAACAATGCATATTTTCCTAGGGCATCAATCTGTCCATTTAAAAACAGTAGGATAAAACACATTATCATAGATTTAAAAAAAATGAACTGAAAGACTCGAGGCAAATGTATAAAATTGAAAGGCTTTTCTCCTTTCCTCTGGAAGGCATTGGATCTCATTCTAAGATTACTAAGAAATTTGTATTTTCTCACCATCCCTGTTATTTAAGTGAAGTACACTTAGTTGTGAATTTTTAGAAATGAATGGGTTTAAAAGTATTAGTAATTAAGAATTCAGAGACTTGATGTTAGACTTGCCTATCATTATTTAAAAGAAGGCTTATTACTCTGTCAATTTAGAATAAACCTGAGGGGCCGCCCCTGGTGGTGCAGCTGTTAAGCCCTGGGCTGCGAAGCTGCCTGCAGCTTCTGCAGCGCAGGTTCTATTCCCGGCCACCAGCAAGGATCCCACATCGGACGTAGCCCTCTCCTGCCGCCCGCTGCTCCCCTCAGCTGTATATTTTGTCAGTCTGCCTGTTCTGTTTCCTGCTCTGGCTCTGGTGAATGCTCTCACCCTCCTGCGCTTCTGACTGTACCCAGTGCTTGTATAAATAAATAAATAAGTCTTTTTTTTAATAGAATTAACTCCATAAGCCAGAGAAAATTTAAGCTTTTTCTCTACTGGCTATTTGACATTAATTTAAATAGACTATTTCTTCAAAGGCCATATATTTGTGAAATGGAATAAACATTTAAATAAAATAAACATAAATAAAATAAACATAAATAAAATAACATAAACATAAACATAAATAAACATGGAATAAAATATAATTCTGACTGTTCTAAATAATAATAAGGATATTGCCCTTCAACTCTAGAAGAATGTTTGCCTACTACAACATTCAGGTATAGTCACCAGCTGCACGTGGTTACAGATTACCAATTTATATGTATAGTCTAGTTATTTTAGGATTTTTGGAGCTATACAGGACATATTTGGAAATTAAAAGCATGAGAAAAGATTCCTAGATGATAACATCAAAGACCCTTTGCACTGTCCTTGTGTGGGTTGCCATGTTAACTTTGCAAGGGGTCTGTGCTATAAACATAGAGGAATGGGCCATATTTCCCACCTGTCTTCTCTAAGAGAATTCAGGCAATGTCTGACTTCCAAGTCATAGGTTTTGTGTGATTAATAGACTTGTAAATTCTAAAGCCCAGTTCTGCTCAGTGTTCTTTTATCATATTCAAGAACTTAAGACTCAATCTCTTTTGAGAACAATGTTCAATCTCAAAACAATATCTTCATTCTCACTCTTTATAATTGAGTGACTAAGGGAAAATATAGCATAGAAATCTCTTTTTCTTTTTCTAAAAATTAACTTTATTTATTGTATCTTTTTTGTCCATGCTAAGATAACATTGGTTGACAATACTGTAGGTCATTCAGAAGTACAAACTCACCCCACTGCAGATGTGTCTTACCACACTATGCTTCTCACCTAGCACCCATAATCCTTGGCCATATTATTAATGACATAAACCATAAAAAACAAGAAAGAGAATTTCCTCAAAGAGGTCCAGGTAATTCAAATGAATTATACCTGTCAAATTAACCTACTCACCACTGTTAAGTTTCCTTCAAAACAAAACTAAATATCATCATCAGGAGAGAGAGCCTAATAAGGAACAAGACTTACCATATTCATGGTGCTGCTCACCATCACCTTCTCCTTCTTGGTTGCCTCAATTCTACATTAGATTTCTAGTGCTTTGTTGTTTTAGTTTTGTCTGTCCTTTATCTTGTTTCACTAGAGTCCACTTATGAGTTAAATCATCTAATACTTGTCTTTCTCCTGGTTTATTTCGCTTAGCATAATGCCACAAGATCCATCCATGTTGTCACAATGGCAGTGTTTTTCTAGTAGCTTAGTAGTATTCCATTGTGCATTTATACCACTTGTAGACTGGTCCAGTCTCTGTGAAAAACACTATGGAGGTTTCTCAAAAATAGATTTACCATAGTGTCCATCAACCCCACTCTTAAGTATCTCTGTGAAGAATAAACACTAATTTGAAGGGATATATTAATTTTTGTTTATTAAAGCACTATTTACAATTGCCATGTTATGGAAACAACTTCTGTGAATAAGATAGAATTTTGACTACACTTTCAAAATTGATATCTGCTCTCTTTTCCTTTAATTATTATTCTAGTCAATTACTTAGCTAGTTTAAATAGCTGTGCTGATGAGTAATGGACAACTTGTCTTCTTTTCTTTGCAGAATTACATTTGATGTATTTCCCAGGTGTCCTTGAAATATATTTGTATGAAGCATAGTACAAACATCTGTGTGTGTGGCTTTGGATGGGAAGGATGGGGAGAATGCATATTTCTCCTATTGTGCATTGGAAATTTACATAATTAAGGGATTTTGATGTGTTCTAGTGAGCATTAAGGGATATATTTGTGGTTTTGTTTAAGAAAGGAATTATTTAAGATTATGAAAAGATAGACTAATAGGTCTCTCATTTTATGTCATTTTATATATGAGACTAATTTGAAACAAGTTTAGTATACTGGGCCATAACATCTTTGATCAAATGACTTTCATGGTATCAAGAATTAACCAGGTCACAGGCTGAATCAGAATGTGTCAACAATACCAAAATATCAGTGTAACCTCCCACATATATGTAACCAATTGAGATTTTAGTTACTTTGCCTTGGACTATCTACAGCAACAAGACTAAAATAGGGTAAGTTGACTTCTTGGTTCTTTCTCAAAGTGTGGTAGATATCTATTCTAGTTGTATATTATGTTGTTTTGTAAGTGACGATGCATATTTTGAAATATCTGGATACGTATTTCACCTGTGCATTGACAACAAAGACAAAAAGTGGTTGAATGAATGCTGAGGAAAAATGTTTATGCTTCTCTCCAAATAGATCATTACATACTCTTTCCACTGAAAGATTCATTCAATAATATGACACAGCTTTGTTTCTGAGTATTCCTTAATAGCAGGTCATAAAAAAATGAAAACAAATATTTATATTTATATAATTTGGGTTAGTTAGATATTTTACATTTTGCTAAAGAGATTTTTCTCTCTAAGTATATATATGAATTTTTACTTACATTTTTCTTCCTGGATTTATTGTTGAAGTTAGGAAAGTGTAGTTGCACAAATGTTTTCTAAATATTCTAAATATTTAAAAAAGGATAAATTACTGTATTGGAAAAAAATACTAGCTAACTTCCTGTTCAGAATGCTCCCAAAGGTGAATGTGAATTTTGATAGTGTAAATGACCCTAGAACTTTGGTGGTGGGTGTGGTGAGGTATATGCACATATCAGGGCGTGAAGATGCACTTTAAATCAATGCTACACTATAAACCATTGGTAAATAGTGTGTTTTTATAAACCAGGAAAGAATAATGACTAAAATATCATGAAACTAACAAATCAGAATTTATTATAAATAAATCAACATGTGCAGGAACTTTATTACTGAATTGCCCAAATTGTGTCTGGTCCATAGTCAAGTTCTTTTATACAGTGGATTATAGGGCAGGAAAAGGAATGGTGCTGTTTTTATGAATTATTTAAATAAATATGATTATTATCTGCTAGGATGGTTTACATTTTTTATATTTTAGATTTCATTACCACTTGAGTTTTTTTTTTTTTAAGGCTTAGCTTGTTTCTAAAGTATAGCTTTGTTTTCTTATTTATGTATTTATTTATTTATATTTTAAAAGGACAGGCATATTAGGAAAAGGAGAAAGAAAAAGAGAGGCACCTGCATATTCAAAGGCAGGCAGGAGAGCCGCTGGTATCATTTTTAATTAGAGTGTCTAATGTTATGGTTCTGGGTTTGACTGCTGAGAAACATGTAGTCCCTGTGACAGAGAAGAGTCAATTAAATAGAACTACCACCTGTCAATGGCATTTTTATCACTGTGAATGATTGAGTTGTCAACACTGTTAGCCAGATAGGGCAGAAACACTACCCACAATGATTTTAGCATGTATTTTTCCAACTCAAATAAATAAGAGATTAAGAGGGTTACTAGTAACTAGGAGGGTTTCCAGTCTCTTATTTATTTGATAAGTCACAAATTAAAAAAGAAAGAAAAGAAAAAGATAAACATCAAAACAGTGAACTAGTTAAGCACATTTTTCTAGCTAGCAACAGAATGTATACAGTTCGTCTTTTAACACAAAATTGAGTATTTGCAAACTCGTCCATCATTAGCACATGGTTAACTGGAAAATGGTTAAGTGAGTGTTTTAAAAAAGTAATGTTAAAGAGGGTTTAGATCTCCTGCTTTCTTATCTATTGCTCTTTAAGAGTCATTGAGATGATGTCTTTTTTTGGTGGTTGGATTTGGGAATATGCATTTTTCATTATTTTTATCTTTATTGTTTATCGACATGTCTGCTATAAATAAATTTTTAAAAATTTTATGAAATAATTTCATAGCAAAATCTTCTAATTTCTATGTTTGTGTTTTTTCAAATTTTATCTTAGTTAGATAGAAATTTATAGTTGGTATATTAATTTGTGTTTGACCTGAACTTCCTCTTATTTGTATAACTTAGGTTATGAATGACAGTCTGTCTTCAAATGGACAATGGGATAACCAATACTTTTATAAATTGATTTATTAGCATTAGTAAAATCTCTTGAAAGAAGACTATAAAAGCATTTTTAATAGTTTGCACATTAGAGCAAGAAGGTTTAAGAATTAAACCCAAAGGTTTTCTTGAGAAAAACAGGCTTCTAATCCTCTTAAAACTTAATTTTAATTCACTCACAAAATTGACCAGAATCTAATGACAGCATTTAAAAGGATGTTTTGTTGCTGTTGCAGCTTACAGTTAAAGGTGTATTTTATATAGGAATTCAAATGCCAGTTTTTTCAATTGACATAACAAAAGATTGAAGAAACTATCTTGTCTTTCTCTGTAGGTCAGAAATTTTTAAGTTATCCTTATTTCTAGTCATGTTTATGACCTTCTGTATATGAATAGAAATTATTTTTCTAGAGACTAGACAAATTTTATAATGATGGCATTTCTGTATTTGAATCCTGAACCTAATTTCCTTCTGGGGGGCATTTCAACTTCAAGAAATGACCACAAGCAGAATTGAGTCATATATGTTGTGAGAGGGCAGTCATTTTTGTATATTTGCAGTTGTTTAGAAGCTTGCTTTTTCAAAATATAATCCCATGTTTTTATAATTCCATGTTAACTTAATATATTTGAAAGCTTTGCTTTGTCCAGTACCTTTGCTGTATTATTTAGGAACACTTAATTTGTCCTTTCTTGGATGGGAATTCACTTTTTGTGATTCCTTTTTGTATCTTTTTTGAAGATTCAAATCTTTGTGTTTAAAAATCTATACTTTGTCTATTAGGAGGCAGTGGACACAGACATAGATGTCATAAGCACTTTCCAGGTATATTAATCATATCACCATAGCAACTTGTATTGTGTGTATGCATGTGGATGCCTGGGGCAGTGAAGGAAGATATTGTGTGCATGTATGTGTATGTATTTTGAATTTTCAAAGTCTCAAAATAATTTATTAGTGACCAATCTATCTTAATAGTCTAATCTCATTAGTGACTATCTTAGTATTGAAGAAATATATTCATAGGCACCTTATGAATTCTGATGTTTTGCTCTTGCTGAACACATAATCAATGTATATAGCATATTAGTTTCTCCCTCTTGCTGATTCACTTATAATATCTTGGTATTTCTGAGTTCATAAATAGCATTTTGATTATTTGAACAATGGGTCAACTTAATAATTTAAGAAGCTACAGGCCATTCAGAACACTATAAGACAGAAAGAGAAGATGGTAGAAGACAGGCACTTAAATTACTGAGATTAAAAAACAATAGTGCTAGTGATATAGGGTAGATATAAACTTTAAACAATCAAAATTTTCATTATATTTTAGTTAACTTTGGTCTTTTGTTAGTCAAGGAAATAGAGTTACACATGTCAAAGAAAAGAGAGCAAAACAGTTTGTAAAGATTTATGTCTCTAACCACAGCTTGAGTTAATACCCTCCATGTTCCATTGGTAAAAGCAGGCTTGGAACTTTACCCCAAATCATACTGCTAGAATGATTGACCCCTGGAAGGAGATGTGTGGATTAAAGCAGCTAGAATTAACTCTCATTGACACTATGCAATGTCAGAGTAAACTACTAACTTTTTTGTAACCTTTGCAAATCTGGCATATATACCAATTAAAATGTACCTTTTTTGTTGCTATTCATCTCTCATCTCACATCACTCCCCATTATTTTTTAATCATCATTTATTTCTTTTACTGCAGTAAGAAAACAACATGAGAGCTACAGCCTTAATAAGTTTTAAGACCAATCCAAGATGATAGATTTGGGTGGTAAACTATTGTTCAAAATTAAAATAAAATAAATTAAAATGATAGATTATATTAATCTTTACAATTAATAAGTGCTCCTCTTCCTTATGAAAGGATTGATTATACCTCCCTGCCAACAAAGGGCTCTTCACAGTGGACTATGTGGAGGACTGTGGGTGCAAAGATGGTGGGTGTGTGCTATGGTGACCCCTGAACCCTATACTGTGGGTTCCTATGAGGGGGGCACTCATGGGTAACTGTGACCTATTTGCTATCTGCAAATACCAGCAGAACATTCCTTGACTACCTACTGAGTATAGCTCGTATCAGGAGGCAGGTCCAGGGACATCTAGGCCACTGTTGACTTGATTACATGACATCTTCATGGTGGTCTCGGGATAACTCTGCCTGTGATAACATCATATTTGCTTGACACAAATGTCTCTTGACATGTGGTCATGATGTTCCCTTCCCTGTCCCTATTAAAATTTCATCCAATTTCAATCCCACCCTGGCACCTTGTTCCTCATACCACTGTTGCATGATCAGCTTTTACTTGCCTGCATGCTTTCAACAAAAGGCACAAGAACTTCTGCCCAAGAAACAGAGTCTTGCCTCGCAAACCTGCTCTATTACTGCTGTATCCCTCATTGCATTCCCAAGCGAAGTGACAAAAAAGTTCTTGTTGCAACACTATACAGTCATAACACTAGCCAGGATGTTAACAATGGTACCACTGAAGCACAAATAATCTTTCAACTTAGTCCATTAGGCCCTTTAGGTTTGGTTTGGCTTAGATTGTCTGTTCCTTTGTTTTGTTTCCTTATATTCCACATAGGAATAAAATCATCTAGTATTTATCATGTCTTCTGTAAATACTGTTAGTTTTACTTCTTTTCTTATTGGGATTACATTTATAGCTGTCTGTTCCCTATTTGCCCCACCTAAGATCTCCAGTACTATACAGAATAGTTGTGAGAGTGATCATACTTGTCTTATACCTGATTTCAGAGGAACAATTATCATTATTTAACCAGTGAGTATAATATTAGCTGTGTTTGTCATTTTTGTTATGCTATGTTCCTCCTACCCAATTAAAAAAAAAATCATGCCCTCAAAAAAGGCCCCATTTTTTTATAGTTTTAATCATAAATGGATATCAAATATTGTTGGATATTCTATATCTGCTAATATGATCATCGTATGAATTTTCTTTCTTTCTGTTGATGTGGTGGATTTTCCTGATTGTTCTGCACATGTTGTGTCATTTGTGAATGACTGCAATAAATCCCACTTGGTTATTATATATGAAATTTTAATAAATTATTAAATTTGGTTTGTTAAGATTTTGTTGAGGGATTTTTGCTTCTGTGTTCATCAGGATTATTGGTTATAGTTTTATTTTTGTGTGCTGTCCTTGTTTGGATTTTGGTCAGTATATTAGTCTCAAAATGTTTGGAAGGTGTCCTTCTATTTGAGAAGCTTGAGAAAGACAGGTATTTGGTTTTGAAGATTTAGTAATATTCATAAAATCATCTTTTGTTCTCTAAGAGACTTTAGATTACTGTTTCAATTTCCTTGCTTGTAATTTGTCTAATCAAGTCTTCTGTTTCTCCTGAACTATAGCTGATGTAATTGAATAAAATAAGTAAAAGATTGCCCTGATAAAATAGTTAACAATAAAAGGTAACAATAAAAGTGAAGGGCAGCTTCAGAAAGAAAAAGAAAAATACCGGATGGTCTCACTCATAGCAGGAATCTAGAAAACTTAAATAAGGGACCAGGAAAAAGAATAACTATAAGAAAGTAAAAATCAAAATCAACAAACAACTATGAACCAGAGACACTCTATGGGGGGCGGGGACCAGGGAAAGGAGGGATTGGGGTCAAAGTAAGGGGGTTGTAATTGTATGGGGAATATAAAAATAAAATTTAAATTAAAAAAGTGAAGGGCAACAGAAATTATTAAAAACTTGGATTTTCTAAAATAAAATGTTAAATATTATGTTGAATGTTATATTAAATATAGTAGCTGTACAAATTTCAGGCTATAATAGTTACAGATACAAACATTTGAATCAATAATAAAGACACACAGCAGATGGTTTCTCAAAGCATGTAGTCCCTAAGCACATGGTCTCAAGACTGATGGAGAAATCACCAACTTTTTATCTTCATACCATTTGTTTAGGGGCTCTATTGTACTCTCTAGAATAAAAGAGAAAGGCCAAAATTAAACACATGTCATATATATTCCCATATTAATAACACTCTAAAATCCTTCCCATCAGAAAATTAGAAAGCACATGGATATATTCCCAGCCACATGCTGCCTAGTGAAACAACAGAAAAAAAAATCTCAGATGACTGGGTATCAGTGCTCTGATTCTGGTTGTCTTATTATGCCTCTGACCTTGCAAATGATTCTTCAACTCATCTTGTTTCACTTCTAATATGGAAAGATTAGACTGCATCACTGGAATAACATAATTTTTCCTAAACAAAGACATTTATTCAAATAAAGTTTTAGGTGGACATTCTTTATCAATATTGATAAAAGGAAAACTCAGTGAAAACAATTTTTGAATGTTAAGATAATTTACACCCATCAGGTGGACAAATGCATGAAGAAATAGGCTTTTGAACATACTAATGGTGGGAATTGTTGGTAAAATCTTTCTTGAGAGTATATTATCAATGTGTATCAAAGACTTTAAAAATTCTGTATGTGTGACACATGAAATAAACTTTAAGGGTTTTTCATTAAGAAAATGAAAATATTTAGATTAGTTCACAATATTATACATATACAAAAATATTCATTAAAGCATTGCTTTTAAAAATAACAACAGCTTGTCAAAATCACCTAGCTAATATATAGGAAATGTGTTAGAAGATTGTGGATGGTTTGTTGGTGGATGTGGTATGAAAATATAAATTTGATGACGAGGAAACATATAAAACATATATTCTGTTATAATTAATGTTATTTTAGTATAATTTTTTAAAATTAATTTTAAAAGTTCATATCAAAAATAATATTGCCGTTGGGGCCTCCGCTGGTGGCGCAGCAGTTGAGCGCTGGGATACGAAGCTGCCCGAAGCTTCTGTACACCGGTTCAATCCCCGGCTGCCGGCCAGCATCCCACATGGCACGCAGACCTGTCCTGCCGCCCGCTGCTCCTCTCAGCAGTGTATTTCATCAGTCTGCCTGTTCTGTTCCCCGCTCTGGCTCTGGTGAATTCTCTCACCCTCCCGTGCTTGTGACTGTACCCGATGCTTGTATAAATACATAAACAAATCTTAAAAAAAAAAACAAAAATCTTACCATTGTTTCTTCATTACCTGAAGGGTGAAATTTAAAATTACTTTTCACCTCAAGACTCTCTGCAGTAATTTATCATGCTTCCTTTCAAGGCAAACTTCATACCTCTCTTATATGAAACCTTCATAATAAACTCAATATTTGATTCAAATCATAGTTTCTTAATCATAACCAGTATAATCTCTTTTGTCCATGTTCATACATGCCGTTATTTGTAGGAAACACTCATCTACATTTATCTTAATTCAGTACTTCTCATCTTCTGAGAAATAGTCACCAACAAATTCCTCAGACACTATAGTATACTCTAAAGAGATCATCTCTGCCCTGTATTTTCAGCAAGGATTCTTCACACAATCACTTCTTTGTTACTTTCAGATTGTTTCTTATACTTTTTATTATTCCACCCTCATATCACCAACTGAATTTAAGCTAGTTCTTGTGTGTTTTTTATCTGCAATACAGCTGAATGTATTGAGTATATAATGTATATGATAACAAAAGGTAGTGATAAAAACGTACAAATTTCAAATTAATTACTTCCAAAGATTTCATTTTCTGAATTAGATATTTTCACTTGTCACGTTGCCAGTAGTGAGTGATAAAGCTTTTTGTTGTTTAATATCTGTTAGAGAAAAATTAACAGATTATTTAAAATTTCTCTTCTTTGGAATAATGTTTTGTGTGATAGCTTCAAAAGTATTTACACAGTATATCACTGATACCTGAAATTCTTCTAATCTTGATATTTACCCAAATAGTTATATTTGTTTTCTCTTACTAAGAAAAAGGGGGTTGGGTGGGAGGTTCATTGCCAAAAATAAGTCTCCATGGTTTATAGCCTTGCAAGAGTTACAAGCAAGGCAAAACTATCATCTGATTGTGAACTTAGGGTATAAGACATTAGAAATATATTTTTAAGATTGTTATTTATTTTATTTATTTTTCATAGAAGAACTGTGGTATAAGGCAGAGATGCAGGGGGCGGGTGTGAGAGGATTCACCAGAGACAGAGTTGGGAGCAAAACAGGCAGATCTACTGAAATACATTGTTGAAGGGAGCAGGGGGCCAGACAGGAGAGGTCTGCTGTGCCATGTGGGTTATCTCCCTAGCCAGGGATCGAACTCAGGCCATCAAAGAGGGCCATCGAGGTGGTAGTTCTGAGATTTAACCCTAGGCCACCAGGGAGGCCTCAGAAATAATTTTTATGTAAATTAAAATATAGTAAATAAATATCAGAAAGAGCCATGTTGGAGTTTTGGTGACTCAAGCATTTTAAGGACAATACAATAAAAATAAGAACCAAGAAAATCAGGATAGATGTTCAGAATATTTAAAATCCTTTCCAATTTCTGCTTTCCTCTCTAAAAATAATGTCATATTAATATTGGGTTGATGTTTAGAAAGTCAGTTTCCCTAAGAGTAACATTTTGCTGAATAAAATCTTTGCTGCTTGATCTAATTTATGTATGTTCTACCAATATTAAATGACATTTTGAAATATCAATAAGATGCAGGCTTTAGGAAAATTTCATTTTACTCTATACTTCAATTCAAAAAAGAACATTTTTAAACACCCTGTCAAGATTGCTTTCTATTTTTATTTTTTTAAGCAACCAATAAAAAGTTATTGGCAACATATCTGCAAAATGATAAAAGGAAAAGGTTAATTTTTTGTATCTAGAGGTAATGTTATATTACCTAGATCACCCAGATTAATATCTAGGTAAGCACACTTTACAATAATGACATTAGTAACAAAATCAGTAAAGAATCATCCTTTCTTTTAAAGTTACATTACACAGCCTTTTCAAACATCTGCTAAATGATCATATGTACACAAAACACAAACATATAAAAGTATCTGTGTCAGAATTACAGAATAGGAATGTTTTTCACCATTGGGTCACAAATTTGAAGAATCAATCTGAAGGAAGCTGCAAACAGGACTGAATTGAGAAAGTACTAGCCAAGTTAGGGTTTAAAACATGCAAATTAAAAACAATTATTTAGAAGTCACAAGGTACCTTGGAGAACACTAAACCTCCTGACCTTGAGGAGACATTGACTAGCGTTCAGTTATGTCAGAACATCAAAGAACAGGATGCATCACACAGTCAGTATCCACCACTGGCTAAGATCAGAAGTATGGGAAAGAAGAGATTAACCATCACAGGTTCTGAAAAGGAGGTCGTCTAAGTATGAGAACAGTCTAGCTGACTTACTAACCTCGTAGTTCCTACAGAGAATTGCACCCCTCAGCTGACCCTAATACTCTCACTCTTTTTAAGCCACAGATTGAAAGGAAAAAAATAGTTGTTCTGTAATCCCTGCTAGTGGAGGTTAGGGTCATACTGAAAACCCATAAATGAATTCACATGTTGACCAATGATTTGACTAACATTCATTTAAGCGTGTGATACAGCATGTAGATCAGGGTCGTTAATACAGGATGTAGCCAAATTTAGATGCTTGGCATTTCCTCAGTTAATTTCAGACTAAGTAATCAAATAGGAAGCTTCCATCTGATATAGATTTCTTTCTAGCTTTCATAATTAAGACAATTCATAATTTAAGGATAAATAAAATAGGATCTATGTATACAGCTATGTATTTCTGACTAAAATGTCTGAAAATTAACTCACATAATTTTTATCTCTGACAGTTTCCAATTATTGGCAACTGATCAACCTTTAAAGTGATAGCAAGCAATGAAAAATATTAATAGAAATTAAAAAGATGGAGTTATTAAAAGTAGAGAAACCTATATGATCATTTAAATTAAATAATTTTCCATTTAATAGATTTAATCTAAGAAGTATGAGAAGTAGTGGATGATATGGAATTATTTTAATTGGTGTTTATATTTTAGTTTTTTATTACCACAATGTTTTTGGTTAAAAAAAACACCCATTTTATATCCTACGATTTGTAGCTCAGAAATCCAAACTGCCTCAAATTGGTTCTCTGCTCAGTTTCACAAGGCCCAAGTCAAAGTTTGGGCTGAGCTGAACTATCACCTTAAGACTATAGGGAATAATTAGCTTCCACAGTAATTTGAGTGTTGAAAGAATTCAGGTCTGAACTCTGTAGGTTTGAGTTTCAGGTTCTTTGCTGCCTGTCACTGGGGTCACTCTGCTCTTAGTGATTAATCACTCTCTTTATGTGGCTTTCTCAATTTTCAAAGATGCCAACCGCCCAGTGAGAACTTCTCTTGCTTGGAATATGTCACCTTTCCTCTGTCCACGGAAAAAATGCTCTGCTTTTAAAGGGCTCCTATGATTATATTTGGCCAACCTGATACTTTTCCTCTTCTCACAAACAAGCTACAGTGTCCCCTCTAACTTCAATTATAAAACATAGGTCGTCAGGTAAAATTACTGAGATGTGAAGAAGGTGAAAGCTGAGCATTAAATGAAGCACACGGCCCTCTGAGCCCTCCACACAACTGCCCTGGTTGTAGTCCACTTTGGGTAGGAGAAACAGAATGACTACCTAAATTTTGTGAAAATATTGATTATTTTCAGCTAACCAACAAAAGTATAGAACTTTGAGCTATAAATTTCCAGCCATTCAACAAAAAGGGAGTAAAAGGATACATGAAATTATTTCAAAATAGTGATGAGGCAGTATGGACTAAAATAATTCACTTCTACTTCCTGGTAATGGTTATTTTTAGAGGGTTTCAAGCTGGGGTTATTTTTAGAGGTGAAAGCTGTAGTCCCTGCTAGTGGAGGTTAGGGAGGTTAGGGTTAGAGGGGTTCAAGAGGGGTTATTTTTAGAGGTGAAAGCTGATGACCCAATCAGAAAAAGAGAAATTTACAATTTGTCTCTATTTATGAGATTGAAATTTTGAGCTGAAAATTACAAAATGAAAGTATATATTAATGCAGTTTGGGGAGTACTTGCATATAAGTGGTAGTCTCTATGCCTGTCTTATCGATTCATGTGTATGTAAAAAAAATCCAAATATCTACCAACATTTATTAAAAAAGAAATAAGATCGCAATATTTGATTTCACTGTTTTTCACTTATTTCACTTATCATAATTTCTCAGTGTTCATCCATGTTGTTGCAAGTGGCAAAATTTCTTTATTTCTCATAATAGTTCAGCTATTTCTCATAATAGCTGAATAATAGTTCATTGTACAGATATATTGGCAATACATGCTCTTTGTTTCCATGTATTGATAATTGTGAATAATGCTGCAGTGAACATAAGGATGCAAGTATCTCTTTGAGATACAGCTTTAATTTCCTTTGGATGTATGACCAGAGTGGAATTGCTGGATCACATGGTAGGTAGTTCCATTTTTAATATTTTGGGGCAACACCATATTGTTTTCATAGTGGCTGTATGAGTTTACATTTCCACCAACAGTGCACAAGAGCTCTCTTTTCTCCACATTTCATCCAAAAGTCGTTATATATGACTTTTTTACAGCACTCATTCTAATAGATAGGAAGTGATAGCTCATTGTGGGTTTGATTTGCATTTCGCTTAAGATAACTGATGGTGAGCATCTTTTTAGGTACCTGTTGCCCATTTGTATAGTCTTCGGGAAAAAAGTCAGTTTCTTTCCCCATTTTAAAACTGCATTGTTTGTTTTATATTGAACTATATGAGTTCCTTATGTATTTCGGATATGAACCCCTTATAAGATGCATGGTTTGAAAATATTTATCCCATTCTATAGGTTGCCTTTTATTTTGTTGTTTCTTTTTCTGTGCTCAAACTTTTTAGTTTGATGTAGTTATGCTTATTAATTCTTGCTTTTGTTCCTTTTGCTTATGTGTCATAACTAAGAAATTTTTGCCAAGATCAATGCCACAATTTCTTCTCTGTTTTTTCTTCTAGGTGTTTTTCAGGTTAAGTTCCTATGTTTATCTTTAATCCATTTTGAGTTTTTTTTTTACAATAAATTTTATTTTTATATTCCCCCATACAATTGCAAACGCCCCATTCTGACCCCAATCCTTCCCCTCCCGCCCCCCACCCCCAAAAAGTGTCTCTGGTTCATAGTTTTTTCTTGATTTTGATTATCACTTTCTTATATTCATTTTCCTGGTCCCTTATTTAAGTTTTCTAGATTCCTGCTATGAGTGAGACCATCCGGTATTTTTCTTTTTCTTTTTGGCTTATTTCGCTGAGCATGATCCCTTCCAGCGCCATCCATGTTGCTGCAAATTGCATGTGTTTATCTTTTTTGAATGCTGAGTAATATTCCATGGTATATATGTACCACATCTTCTTGATCCAGTCATCTACTTTTGGGCATTTGGGTTGTTTCCAAAGCTTAGCTATTGTAAACAGTGCTGCTATAAACATAGGGGTGCAGGTGCTCTTTGGAATTGATGTTTCTGTGTCCTTTGGGTAAATACCTAGGAGTGGAATTGCTGGATCATATGGAAGCTCTATGTTTAGTAGGTCCAGAAATCTCCAAACAGCTCTCCACAGTGGTTGGACCAGTTTGCACTCCCACCAACAGTGCAGGAGAGTTCCTTTTTCTCCACACCCTCGCCAACATTTGTTGTTGCTAGTTTTTTTAATATGCGCCATTCTCACTGGTGTAAGATGGTATCTCATGGTAGTTTTGATTTGCATTTCCCTGATGACAAGTGATGCTGAACATTTTTTCATATGCCTGTTGGCCATTTGCATTTCCTCTTTAGAGAAGTTTCTTTTTAGCTCTTCTGCCCATTTTTTGACTGGATTATTTTCTTTGTTGTTGTTGAGTCTCATCAGCTCTTTGCAGATTTTTGTGATCAGTCCTTTATCATTAGTGTTGGGTGCAAAAATGTTCTCCCAGTTGGTGGGGTTTCTCTTTGTTTTTGTTATTGTCTCTTTTGCTGTGCAGAAGCTCTTTAATTGGATGTAGTCCCAGCTGTTTATCTTTGCCTTCACTATCACTGCTTTGTGTGATGTGTCTGTAAAGATGTCTTTGATGTGCAAATCCCGTAGTGTTTCGCCTATATTTCCTTCTATGTATTTTATGGTTTCAGGTCTTATGTCTAGTTCTTTAATCCATTTTGAGTTGATTTTTGTGTATGGTGTGAGGTAGTGGTCAAGCTTCATTCTTTTGCATGTAGCGACCCAGTTTTCCCAGCACCATTTATTGAACAAACTTTCTTTGCTCCAATGCATAGTCTTTGCTCCTTTGTCAAAGATTAGTTGACCATAAATCTGTGGGTTTATTTCTGGATTTTCTATTCGATTCCATTGGTCTGTATGTCTGTTCTTGTTCCAGTACCATGCAGTTTTGATGATTATGGCTTTGTAGTATAGTTTGAAGTCTGGGAGTGTGATGCCTCCATTTCCTTCTTTTTTTTTCAGTAGAGCTTTGGCTATTCGGGGTTTTTGGTGATTCCATATGAATTTCATCAATAATTGTTCTATTTCTTTGAAGAATGCCATTGAGATTTTGATTGGAATAGCATTGAATCTGTAGATTGCTTTTGGTAGGATGGCCATTTTAATAATGTTTATTCTTCCAATCCATGATCAGGGGATGTCTTTCCATTTCTTTGTGTCTTCTTCTATTTCTTTTAACAGTGTTTTATAGTTTTCTTTGTATAGGTCCTTTACCTCTTTTGTTAGATTTATTCCCAAATATTTGATTTTTTTTGTTTCGATAATAAAAGGGGTGGTTTTTTTGATTTCTTCTTCTTCAGATTTGTTGTTTGTGAATAGGAAGGCTACTGACTTTTGCGTGTTGATTTTGTATCCTGCCACTTTACTGAATTGATTGATGAGTTGAATTAGTTTTTCTGTGGGGATTTTGGGGTTCTCTATGTATATTATCATATCATCTGCAAATAGTGATAGTTTGACTTCTTCTTTTCCTATTTGGATTCCTTGGATGTCTTTCTCTTGTCTTATTGCTCTGGCTAGGACTTCCAGTATTATATTGAAAAGCAGTGGTGAGAGTGGACATCCTTGTCTTGTTCCAGATCTTAATGGAATTGCTTTCAGCTTTTCACCATTGAGAATGATACTGGCTGTTGGCTTGTCATAGATGGCCTTTATGATGTTGAGATATGTTCCTTGTATCCCAAGAATTTCAAGGGCTTTTATCATGAATGGGTGTTGCACTTTGTCGAAAGCTTTCTCAGCATCTATTGATATTATCATATGGTTTTTATATTTCTTTTTGTTGATGTGTTGGATAACGTTGATTGATTTTCGGATGTTAAACCATCCTTGTGTCCCTGGAATGAATCCAACTTGGTCGTGGTGAATTATCTTATGGATACATTGTTGGATTCTGATAGCTAAAATTTTATTGAGGATTTTTGCATCAGTGTTCATTAGGGAGATTGGCCTGTAGTTTTCCTTTTTTGTGTTGTCCTTATTCGGTTTTGGTATTAGTATAATATTGACTTCATAGAACGTGTTTGGTATTGTCCCTTCCTTCTCAATTTTTTGGAAGAGTTTGTGAAGGATAGGCACTAATTCGTCTCTGAATGTTTGGTAGAATTCATTTGTAAATCCATCAGGTCCTGGGCTTTTGTTTTTGGGGAGGTTTTTGATTACCATTTCAATTTCGCTGCTTGTAATTGGTCTGTTTAGGTGTTCTATTTCTTCTTTATCTAGCTTTGGGTGATTGTAGAGTTGTAGGAATTTGTCCATCTCCTCTAGATTGTTGAACTTGTTTCCATATAATTGTTCATAGTAGTTACTGATGATTATTTTGATTTCTGCTGTGTCCGTTGTGATTTCTCCTCTTTCATTTATGATCCTGTGTATTTGTGCTTTCTCCCTTTTTTCCTTTGTGAGCCTGGCTAGGGGTTTGTCTATTTTATTGATTTTTTTCAAAGAACCAGCTCTTGGTTTCATTGATCTTTTGGATTGTTTTTTTAGTTTCAATTTCATTTATTTCTGCTTTGGTTTTTATTATTTCTTTTCTTCTACTGGTTTTGGGGTTTTTTTGTTGTTCTTTTTCTAGATCTTTGAGCTTCGAGATTAGGTTGTTTCTTTGAGTTCTTTCTTGTTTTTTGATGTGAGCTTCTATTGCTATATATTTTCCTCTTATTACTGCTTTTGCTGCATCCCATACATTTAGGATATTGGTGTCCTCCTTGTCATTCAATTCAAAGAATTTTTTAATTTCTTCTTTGATCTCCTCGTTAGTCTAGTGGTCTTCCAGTAGTATGGTTTTTAATCTCCATGAGGTAGGATAGTTCCTTGCCTTCTTTTTATGGTTTATTTCTAGTTTGATGCCTTCGTGGTCAGAAAAGATGGTTGGCATGATTTCAATCTTGGTGTATCTGTTGATGTTTGTCTTGTGCCCCAGTATGTGATCGATCCTGGAGAATGATCCATGTGCGCTTGAGAAAAATGTGTACTCCGTTTTTGGGGGGTTTAGTGTTCTATAGATGTCTGTTAAGCCCAAATGCTCTAGAGCTTTAGTTTCTTTACTTATTTTTTGTCTTGTTGATCTATCCATTGTTGATAGTGGTGTGTTGAAGTCTCCCACTACGTATGTGTTTTCTCTGATGTCTGTTTTCAGAGAGGACAACAGTTGTCTGATATATATTGGTGCTCCTTCGTTTGGTGAGTATATGTTAATGAGTGTTATTTCTTCTTGAAGTATTGTCCCCTTGATCATAATGTAGTGACCATTGGGGTCTCTTTTTATTTTTTTGAGTTTGAAGTCTGTTTTATCTGATATAAGTATAGCTGTTCCTGCTTTCTTTTTTGGCCCATTTGCTTGTAGGATTGTTTTCCATCCTTTGACTTTGAGCCTATTTTTATCTTTTGTAGCTAAATGTGTTTCCTGTAGACAGCAAAAGGTTGGGTTTTGTTTCTTAATCCAGGCTGCAACTCTGTGTCTTTTTATTGAAGAGTTTAGTCAATTTACATTTAGAGTTAATATTGATATGTTAGCATCTGTATTTGCCATTGTGTTTGTCTTTCCTTTGATTTTATTTATTTATTCTTTTAATAACTTTTTTTTTTTTTTGGTCTTCTTTCGTTGTTATTCGTCCCTCTTAGGTTCTGGCTTTAGGATTCCTTGTAGTATTTTTTGGAGTGGGGGTTTGGTAGTAATGAAATTCCGGAGTTTCTCTTTGTCTGGGAAGGTCCATATTCTTTCTCCATGGAGGAAAGAGAGCTTTGCAGGATAGAGTATTCTTGGTTGGCATCTGTTTTCTTGGAGTCTGTTGACTATGTTCCTCCACTCTCTCCTTGCCCGTAGTGTTTCTTCAGAGAAGTCTGATGTCAGCCTGATTGGTTTTCCTTTGAATGTTATCTGTTTCTTCCCTCTTGTCAGCTTCATTATTTTTTCCTTGTCCTGGATTCTTGGGAGCTTTACTATTATGTGTCTTGCTGTGTTTTTCCTTTAGTCGTGGAAGTTTGGTGTTCTTCTTGCTTCTTGTATATCAATTTTCAGCTCGTTCTTCGCATTTGGGAAGTTCTCTTCAATTAACTCCTGGAATATTTTCTCTGTTCCTACATCTCTCTCCTCTCCTTCTGGAATTCCTATAACTCTTATATTTCCTTTCCTCATGGAGTCAGATAATTCCCGAAGTCTTTCTTCATTCTTTTTCCTTCGTACTTCTCTTTCCTTTTCTGTTTTGGTTCTTTTTATTTCTGTGTCTTCAAGAGTACTTATTCGTTCTTCCATTTCATCTATTCTGCTTTCATTGCTTTTCCCAGAGTTCTTTAGTTCCTCCATTAATTCTTTGATCTTCTGCATTTCTTTTACTTCCCTCTTTAGGGACTCAATTTCATTCTTCTGACCATTGTTTTCCCTCTTTAGGGACTCAATTTCCTTCTTCTGATCTATCACTTTTTTAATCATGGCAATTTTAAATTCTCTTTCTGAAAGGCTCAGAAGTTCTTCCAAGTTGCTGTCGTTGCAATCTGGGGAGTGGTTTTCTTTTTGTGGTGTGCTTCTTTCCTGAGGAGTTGTTAGGTTGCGTGTGGTTCCTCTACTCCCTACTGTCTGTTTTCTAATTTGTCGTATGCATTGGGACACTGTGTTGCTCGGACTGGGTGGCATCTTGGGTGAACTTCTCCGCTCCCCTCTGGCTCCTCCAGGAGCCATCTCTGGCTTCTGGGGCAGCTTTCTGCTGGTTTTAGGCAGTTTTTACTGAAGAAATGTCCCTGATCTAAAATGGCGAAGCGGGATGCAGTCCCTGCACCTCCGGTTTCAGGCACACTCTTCTGTGCACCCGGTCTGCCCCGGACGTGGGTGCCTGCTCCCTCTGTGGGCTCAGACTGCTGGTCAGAAGGGGCCTGGTGTGGGCTAACTTCCCGGCTGGCCACTGGGTCCTCCAGAAGCCTTCTGCCCTTTTCAAGCAGTCTTAAGAAATTTCCTGTTCTATGGGGTGTTAGTGACTTTTTTTTTCTGGTCGCTAGGTGGCGCCAGAGATCTCTCCTATTGTCCTTGGGGGGCTGTTTTTCGCCTCCCCCCACCCCGTGGGACAGGGAACAGAGTGGGAATGGTAGGGTAAAACTCAACAGCTTTGGGGTGCTGTGTCTGCCTTGTGCCCCACCGTCGTGGAGAACCCACGCCCCAAATTTCGTGCCCCGGGTCTCAGTTCCAAAGCCCTCAGGTCCAGGACGCGGGCTGTAGCCCAGTTCAGTGGTGCGGGAATGGCGCCTTTTGCACCCTGCTCCCGTGCCTGGGCGCCTGGTTCCTGCTCACTCAGGGAGGGACTTTCACCCCCGTGAGGGCCTCCGCGCGTCTCCCCGCAAGCCTAGGTCGCAGGCGCGGGGACCTGGGCAGCGGCGATCCCGGTCTGCACTTGCTTTTCAAGCGCGCCGCCAAGCTCGCAGCTTTCCCGCGCAAGCTTACCGGCAGCCCAGGCTGTGTGCGCATCTCCCGGGGTCTTTGTTCTTCTCTAATGGCGCCCAGAGCCGTTCGCTCACCGCCGCGGCGGATCCTGCAGGGTTCTCCACAGCTCCCGTTCACAGGGTGTGGTGGCTGCAATAGTTCCTTTCCACGCACAGTCCCGCTTGCTGCGTCGTTTGTTCTTGTTGGTCGTTTTTGTTTGTTGTTTTCCTCCTCTCTGCTGGTCGGAGAGTGCCGCCTCTGTGGGCGGGGGAGGGGAGCAGGGTTCTGCGCTTTCCTCCCTTCTAGTCCTCTTTTATGGCAACTTTCTTCTTCGGGTAGTTTGCTGGAGTCACCCGTTTATCTTCCGTGTCCCACTTCTCACTGGGACCTGCCTCTTTTCCTCCCTATTAACTTTTTTTAATGGGAGATCTTACTCGCAGTGTCTCCTCGAAGCCATGTTGCTCCGCCCCCTCTATCCATTTTGAGTTATTTTTGTAAGTAGTGTAAAATTGGAGTCCAATTTGATTTCTTTGATTGTGATTATTCCTTTTTTCCATATCATTTATTGAAAAGTCTATCCTTTCCCATTGAGTATTCCTAAATCCTCATCAACAATTAGTTGATTATTAAGTAGAGCGTTTATTTCTGATCTCCCAATTCTGGTCCACCCCTGAGCAGAGATAAAACAATCAAAGACCTCACAGACCTTGCTTTAACTATCTTTCTTGATGATTCTTGTGTGCCCTAAATTTTGAGATCCTCTAATCTGAAACGATGTTGCTTTTCCTTTAAGCCCACATACTCTTTCTGGTATCCTAAGAAAATATTGTGCAGGTCTTTTTTTGTGGTCTTTCTAACATATTTGAAAATGTCCTTTAAAACAATACAAAGACACATAGACCAAAAACACTAAAAATATTTCTTATGGTATAAGTTTTACATTAATTTTTCTGAAGAGGGACAAAAGTGCTTCAATAATTTACTTTATTATGCAGGGAAGTTCAGTGCATATTTGTATTAGAAGGCATTGAGAATTATATCTTTTAAATGATTGTCATTTAAGGAGAAATACCTGAATCCACTTAAGCCAAAGTTGGGATTGAAAATTAAGTACAATTCTTATATGAACTGAGCTGGTTGCCCATCTCTCATTAGTCCATTAGTTCAAGGATTAATTATGCCTTTAACTTTTCTGTTAAGTAGTGAATGTTTAATGTTCAGCTGCATGTGAAGTATAATTCCATTTGCACCATTTGCCAATGTAATATCAGTCTTCTTGTTCATGAATTTCCCTTCAGCCTTAGTCATATTTTCAGTGTGATACATTGAATTTTCATCTGCTCACGTGGGATCTTTAACAGCTGATTACTGAGAATTTGCTATAAATTATTGCAGGTCACACAGTGGCTTCAATTTAGTGAGGCTGAGTTGCCAGTAAATTTGGGATGCTGATTAAGATTTGTTAAAGCCTCTCTCAAGGTAGATTTAAAGAAAAAAAGGTTTTATAATTTAAAACCATTAACGATGTCAATTTAGTATGGCATGATACTTCCTTCTTATTTTAATTAACTGCTGGATTAAATTTGTAGTTCCCTGAATAGTCTTAGTTCAAGTTTTCCATCATATCACTCCTACTTTCTTTTAATGAATTTGAAATAACATAGTCTTTAGAAAGCATGTTTAAATATATTTACTCTCCAGTATGGAAGGATTTACAATTCTTTCCTCCCATGAATATGTGCTGGGTCCTCTGACATCCTGATGTGTTGATCACACACTTTTAGCAAACTAGTCCAGAGACTTGTATTCCATTTAAGTTGACCCAGTCCACAAATCTTTACTACCAAGTTTTAATGATGCTAAAATATTACAGTCACTGCAGTTTTGATGAATGATGGTCTGTAACAAGTCCTTCAAAATTTCATGCTTGTGTCCCCAAAGATTTTTGGTATACTATCAAATACCAGAGCAAAGTTATATGAAAAAAATATAACTACAGAGGACATTTTATATCCTCTGGGTATTTCTGTCACTATATATATATATATATATATATATATGATCTTATTTTACAAACTCTCTCTCTTGATACACACACACACACACACACACAATCAGATGCAGACATAACAAAAATCATTATACACACACAGTTTTCTTGTTTTATTTTCCTTTTAAAAATGTATTGTGTATACAGTCTTAGAATTTGAATTTATCACATAAAAATAGATTATGAGGAATTTTTCCAGATTTTTTGAGGTATGATTGACAAATAATTGTATATGCTTAGGTTGTACAACACATTTTTTAAGTGTAGAGTGTGATGATTTAATAGATATACACATTGTGAAATAATTTCCACAGTCAAGTTAACTAACACATTCATCAACTCACATTTTACTGGTAACATTTAAATCCAATCTCTTACCAATTTCAAGAATACAACATTATTATTAACTGTAATCACCATGCTGTATACCATGCTGTGCATCTCCAGAATGTCTTCATCTTGTAACTGAAAATTTGAGTATTTCCTCATTTCCCCCACCTCAGAACTCCTGACAAACCCCTGTTTTACTTTCTGGTTCTGTGGTTTCCACTTTTTTAGAATCCACAAATAAATATAATTATGCAATCTCTGTCTTTCTATGTCTGATTTGTTTCCCTTAGCATAATGAAGTATTTTCCATTTCAGTACATTTAAGTTACCAATAGAAAAAAAAAAGTTACATTTTACTTTTTATTTCTCATTATCTAACTCTAAATGATGGACTTAAAAAGTATAAATGTTCACTTGTTTTTCCCCCTTTTCTTTCTTTAAATTAATGCTCTCCTATAAAGATGTTTCCTCCCCTTTGAAAAGAATTCAGAATGAGATTGTTTTAAGTGTTTACAGTTTATAGTATGTAGAATTTCATTAAAAAATATTATGAATTAAAGGATAACTTTGAACTAATAAGCATGACTAGAATATATAACTTGTTATTTTGTCTTTTTATGATATGTTAGGTGAGTAAATTTAAAATTAAACCTTCCCCTATGTCATTGTATTAGAAAATGAAAGGTGAACTTCTACTTCTGATGTATTATTGCATGTATTACATGTATTAACTGGAGAAGATTTGGAAGCAAAACACTTAAAAACATCTTATAAGCTTATATGATACATTTGGCATTACTATAAATCCATTAGCTTTTAATGTCCTCATCTCATAACTACTCCTTATGTTTTCCCTGAAATCCTGTCTGTAAAACCCACAGATAGATGTCAAGGTTCAGAGGGAGATGTTAGTACAGTATCTGCCATCAGAAATACTGAAGACAAAAATGGCCAGATCTGGGAAAACATTCTATTCTAAGACCAAATGTGAACAGAGAGGAGGCATGCAGGAAGGGCGAAGACTGATTGGTGCCACAGCTGTATTTTCATTCTTATACACATCAATAATTTGGTCTTTCATAGTGCTCAGTATAAACTATTCAGCTCTGTACCATGACATGAAAGCAGCCACAGACTAAACAGATGAAAGGATGTGGTCTTATTACAACTTTATTTATGGATCCTGAGATTTTTATTTTATATAATTTTCTAGTGATATGATATATTTTCCTTCATTTGATTTTCCAGCTTTTTAGAAATATAAACACCATTTTAGTTCATGAACTATATAAAAACATCACTTAAATAAGCTGAAATATGCAAACTTTGACTTTAACCCAAAGGATATATTCTGTCAGAAGCATAAATCAATACTTAAAAGCAATTTATGTCTTACATTTTTATTCCACTTAGATATGATACATAGGGAAGACAGATGAGCACGATAAAATAAAAATAAAATTTTAGACGATAAAACTAATTATTGTTCACCAGAAGGGAGGAGTGAAGGGGGCTGAGGAAGGAGACAAAGGGGACAGCTAGTTGGTGAAGGACAGATTTGGACATTTAACAGTGAACACACTATAGTGTATACAGATGTTGATTTTCCATAAGGCACACTTGAAATTTTATAATGTTACAATGCAATGTTACTTCAATAAAAATATAAACATTTTCTTTTATAGATTTATTATCTGTCAATAGCAATATAGATACAAATTTTATATTTGATACATTGTAGTATTGTATACTCTCTTCATTAAGTTATTTCTAATACTTTTGTAACTTCACATGAAATAATATTAATATATAGGCTAAGTATACACTAGATTACTTTTGCATATTAACAGTATTATAATAATGAAAGGGATGTGTCCATTAAGAAAAAGGAATGTATAGCTAATGCATAGAATAGGTAGGGTGATAATATAATGTTTGTCACAATGAAGAATGTTTATTAATGAAACACTGATACAGGCCATGGGGAAAAAGCAAGATAAAATTCCAAGCCCTCAAATACTTTGCAGTTTGTTGGTTGAAAATCATTCATAAATATTAGGACAAATGTGAAACATATTACAGACATTGTACAAATTATTTTAAAAGATAATGAAGATAAATTATGTATTAATCTTGATTGCATAAACCAAAGCTTCGTAGAGAAGTTAGTGTGCAATATGAACTTCAGCAAATGCATAGCATCCAAGATAAGAGTGTGTTTAGGCAAGTGATATAAGGGAAACAAAATCTTTTAAATATTTGAAATGTTTGAATATTACAAGTTGAAAGAAATTGGTATTTGACATCTGACATAGGAGTTAAAGACAAGGCAGTATAAAATAATCTAAAATGAGGTCCCATTGACATTTGTGAATGAAATATTCAAATTAAACATTGATAATTTGTGGGCACATGAAAAATATTGGAAGAAATGTTATACTTAAGAAAGAGGCATGAATTAGAAAATTATTAATTCAATCTTGGCAATGTAACAGGGTTGTCTCCAGGAGAAGGGGAGGTTCCAGTTTCCCTGCCCTACCCAAGAAAGGGTGTTGCTGATCAGAGAGAAGGAGAAGGTAGGGAGGAGGCTGGAGGAAGGAAGGAAGAAGGATAATGAGCCAGAATGAAACTTCCAGGAGTCACATGGTGCAGAGAGACATATGAAGAAGTTTCACTTGCTTCTTGGTCTTGAAAAAGATGTGGATGAGTGGCCCATGAGGAAGTTAACAGTAGCAGCTTTTATCTTGATTTTGATTTTCTCCTTCTGTTACAGATGTGGTGGGCCCTTTCTGCCCCTTTCCTATAGGTCCCCACCAGTAGGTGCCTTAGACTTATGGCAGGCTTTCTGGCCTCAGGGACCCTACTTTGGGCCAAACCTATTTGGCTGGGCATTTACCCTTGAGGGGATAGGTAACTTTCGGTGCTTGATTTGAAAATTATTTTATCTGCTCTTTCATTTCCCTTTATTGCACACTAATTGTATTAATGTTCCTTTCTGTTAAAGGTCTTATGCACTAGATTATGTTTTGTCTTGATGCAGCAAATGCAGAACATATTTAGAGAAAGCAGGTTTGGAGTTCCTAGGGTTCCTCTTACCTGCCCTGTAATAGCAAGAGAACCAAACTTACACTATGGAAATATTAGGAGAATAGGTGTGTCAGCTTTAGATGTTCTAGAGATGCAAGCTATTCCATGGAGAGATGAGGAATAGAAGGATGATAGACTAAATCAACCTTCAGCCTTGGGGACAGGCAGTGTTTGCACAATTAATGTCAGGTTCTTTGTACTTTGCTGGTTAAATACACTTTCACATAATTTATCTCATTTAAACCCTAATTAATTTAGCAGATGAAGTAAATCAAGTATTAATATTTTCCTTTTCTAATAAGAAAACTTGTTTATTTAATTAAAATTTGGATTTATGGTACTATAAAGGAGATAATTAAAAATCTTGTATTTGAGTCTAACCCCACTAACTTTTTTCATTATTTGGATGCTTCCTAACTATCTTAACTTTGGGTACACTAAGCATGGCAGGCTAGAAGCTTCCTGAAATTTAGAAATGTGAAAAATGTGAGATATGGATTTTAATGGTTGTTATCACAGAAGTTATAGCAGAAGTAGGGAGAATAAATGAAATTTCCCCTGGGCAGAAAGTTTAGTGATAAGAATACAAAAACTTAAATGCTTTTCTTCAAAGTTTGTGATGTGAATTAAAAATTAAGTGAAAATACAGAATAATCACTTTCATGGAAGTAGCCTGCTTATTGACTTTGGAGCACCGCATCACAAAATTCTTAATGAGCACAGTATTATCCGAGTAGCATATTTGTGACCAAATGTGATAGGTACAGGACAGAGTAGGAAGAAAGAAGTATAAGCAAAACAACTTAAGCAATTTTCTGTAGCTGTGGGAAACTGGAGAGGGCAGGATGCCACGATCAGCATCAAGGGAAGTTCTCGAGAAAGTTGTGTCTCAGACATTGAGAAAAACAGCATTGCATACTACAAACATCTGTATTTTATCAAATCTTAGATATTATCCATTGTATGATGAACCAAAATTTATAGAAAAACTTGAAAATTGAATTGTAACAAAATTTCTTCACACCAAATTTTGTTTTGTATAACAGAGGGCTTTGATAGACCTTCATTTATATATCCATTTTGTTTTGCATACATAAGTAGAAATTAAAAAAAACAAAGTAAATTTAAGATAGCAGTAAAACTTATTCAAATTTATAATCTGATCTACAGAGTTGCTTTTTAAGCTAGACCGATTTTTAATAATAATATCCTCTATGCTATTTTGAAAAGTAGTGATGTAGCATTTCATTGAAAACAATGAAAGTAGCGCTTTATTGTGGGGTTTGCATCAAAACTGTTGAAGAGGGCTTCCCCAGTGGCGCAGCGGTTGAGCGCTGGGTTGCGAAGCTGCCCGCAGCCTCTGCAGCACTGGTTCAATCCCGGCTGCTCTCCGGCCCCCGGAGGAGGGTCCCACATGGCGCGCAGACCTCTCCTTCACCCACTGCTCCCCTCAGCAGTGTGCTTCAGTCCTTCTGCCTGCTCTGCTCCCCGCTCTGGCTCTGGTGAATTCTCTCACCCTCCTGCACTTCTGACTGTACCCAGTGCTTGTATAATAAATAAATAAAATAAATCTTTAAAAAAAAAAATCTGGTACGTTTAAAAAAAAAAAAAAACACTGTTGAAGAGCATAGCATATAGGATATGATACATATGACATTCTCAAATAACACAGGAAAACTGATAGAATTGATACACAGAGAAGATAACTAATGGATAATAGATTGAATTACATAATGATTATGGCATGTTACCAACAGATGAACCTGGTGAATGGTTTTCACAAGTTTGTGTACTATACTATTGCCTTTTGTACACATTTGAAATTGTACCTTTTTTTAAAAAAAAGATTTATTTATTTACACATACAAGAACTGGGATATAGGCCAGAGTTGTGAGGGGGGCAGTGAGAGGATTCCCCAGAGACAGAGTAGGGAACAGAACAGGCAGATTGACTGAAGTACACTGCTGACAGGAGCTGCAGGCGAGTCAGGAGAGGTCTCCTGCACCACGTGGGTAGCTCCCTGGCAGGGGACTGAACTCTGCTGCAGTGCTGTGGATAGCTTCATAGGTTAACCCCTTGTGCCACCAGGGAGCCCTTGTACCTTTTTTTTAAAGATACATTTACTTATGCACAGAACAACTAAGGTGTAGGCCAGAGGTGCAGGGGGTGAGAGGATTCACCAGAGACAGAGTGGGAAAGCATAACAGGCGAATCTACTGAAACACACTGCTAAGGGGAGCAGTGGGCGAGGTCTACTGTGCCATGTGGGTTAGCTCCCTGACTGGCCGGGAATCAAACTTGTGCTGCAGTGGCTGGCGACAGCTTGATAGCTCTGTCTTAACCCCTGAGCCACCAGGGAGAACCCCGAAATTGTATACCTTTTTTGCATATAAACTCTATTTTTATTTTTCATGTGTATGCACTAACTAAAATGTTTTGTGAGTTTATAGTATGTTTTAATTATTCTTCAATTAAATTATTTTATTGAGGTAATGAGGTGTATGGTACTGTAGGTTTTATTTTTTATTTTATTTTTTTTAAATAATAAATTTTATTTTTATATTCCCCATACAATTGCAGCCCCCCCATTCTGACCCCAATCCCTCCCCTCCCGCCCCCGCCCCCCTAAAAGTGTCTCTGGTTCATAGTTTTTTGTTGATTTTGATTTTCACTTTCTTATAGTTATTCATTTTCCTGGTCCCTTACTTAAGTTTTCTAGATTCCTGCTATGAGTGAGACCATCCGGTATTTTTCTTTTTCTTTTTGGCTTATTTCGCTGAGCATGATCCCTTCCAGCGCCATCCATGTTGCTGCAAATTGCATGTGTTTATCTTTTTTGAATGCTGAGTAATATTCCATGGTATATATGGTACTGTAGGTTTTAGAGGTGTAGGTTCATACCTTTCAGATCTATGTTTCAAACCATTGCCACCATCAGGATATCAATAATCCTTCAGTTTAAGTCCTTTAGCCTTACCCCTGTAATAGGCTGAAATGAACATAGGAGCACATATGTGTCTTTGAGTTAGTATTTTTGTATTCTTTGAGTAGCTGTATATGGATAGATCTTTTGGTAGACTTATCTTTAATATATTGAGAAGCCTCCATACTGTTTTCCATCGGGGCTGGAGCAATCTACATTCCTACCAGTGGTGTATGGGGGGGTTCCCTTTTCTCCACATCCTCACCAACACTGTTCCTTCTGGTCATTTTGATATGGGCTAGTCTCAAGAATGTGAGGTGGGATCTCCTTGTCGTGTTTTGCATTTCCCTAAAGATAAAAGATAATGAGCATTTTTCTTGCGCCTGTTGGTCATCTGTATGTTTGCTTTGGACAGTGTCTGTTTACCACTTCTGCCCATTTTTGATTGTGTTCTTTGCTTATTTGTTGAGTTCAGTTTTTTGTAGGTCTTGGATATTAGCTTTTCATGGGACTTAAGTTGTGTAAATATTTTCTTCTATTCAGTGGAGGTATCATGTTGTTTTAAGGGTGGTTTCATTGTGCATTTTTTAAAGTTAATTGGGTTCTTGGAAAAGTCATGATGTATTTTTGCTTGAAAAACTTAGAAAAAATGTGTCATGACTTTTCCGAAAACACAATATTTCTATTCGTATATTTTTCCTTTTTTCCCCCTTGTTATTGTAATTGAATCTCCAAAGACATTATTGAAAATGATGTTGTAGAGTATTTTACCAATGATTTCCATATATTTTATGATTTCAGGTCTCACATCCAATCTTTGACCTAATTTGAGTTAACTTTTGTATATGATGTTAGAATTCTAGTTTTATTATTATAATAAATATTATTATTTATTCTAGTTTTATTTTACATTGCTGCACAATTTGCCCAGCATTACTTGTTGAATACATTTTCCCTTCTCTATTTTGTGCTCTTAGATCTTTTGTTATAAATTAACTGTTTACATAAGTGTGGACTTACAATTCTGGACTCTTGATTCTATTACTTTGATTTGTGTGTCTATTTCTAAACCAGATACCTTACTGTGTTTGATTACTATAGTTTTGCTTGCTCTATTATTGGAGTGAAGAGTCTCTGTGCCAATGATTTACAGATTCATTGCTAGTAATTCAGTAAATTGATGTTGCTGCTAGGGAGAATGGCAGAGAAGAAAGAAAAAAAAAACACTTTAAATAATAAAATGTGGGTAAGTAAAGTACTTGTAAATATTTTAGACTCAGAAATTCTGCAGTCATACTGAAGAATATGCATTATTTTTTGTTTCATAGTAAACTGTGCAGGATACCCAATTACTGTTTATTAGAGAATCAGTATAGAGTGGATTATTGCAAGTTCTCATGGATAAAGCAAGCTTTGTCTTGCTTTGTAAGTGTACATCAAGGAAGAAGGTACAAGGACATGAGGAGTTAATTGATTACAATAATTTCACTCAATGCAAATCACTGTTGACTTTTTAAAAAAAAATCTATATCCACAATATGTTATAAAGAATTTCCAAGTATAAGAGGAAGAGGATTCAATAATTCTGAAGGAAGTCTGTGTATTTCAGCTTCTTTACCAGGAAAATTGTCCTCTTCCAGATGATTCTATGATGTCAGAGCCAAACACATAATAACTGACTGAAATTTTGAAATCTTGATAATTTTGGTAAAGTCAGCTATTTATGGCTTTATCATTAAGCTTTTTTCTCAGTTTATGATTGGTGACTTGAGTATATTTTTTATCTGTAACAACTTAAAATTGAAATGTTTTTCAGGGAGGCAATTGTTTATTCACACCATTTTCCTTTTTACATTTTTAACAAAATCATTAGGAAAGATACTAATAGGTTATTATTGTCTCTTTTCAAAATAGTTGCAGGACTTTAATAGCTTCTACTTCTTTCATAGTTGCCTTTTTCCCCTGACAAGGAAAATAATCAACCAATTATTTGTAGAGACATTTCCTCTTTTTTGCGTTTCCTATTTAGATGTCCTCTAAATTTAGATAAAGGACAATCTTCTTCAAATTTAAATTGGCTCTCAAAATCGATTTATTTCCCTGTTCCCCTGCTTTCAT
Source organism: Talpa occidentalis (assembly GCF_014898055.3). Lineage (NCBI taxonomy): Eukaryota > Metazoa > Chordata > Mammalia > Eulipotyphla > Talpidae > Talpa > Talpa occidentalis. The sequence continues at coordinate 88,502,611 of NW_023604861.1, read as the reverse complement.
TATTGCTCCTGTTCCCTGAGCTCAAGATTTCTTTATAAATATTTTCATTTTAAATGCTTTAAAAAATCAAATGTAAAGAGCAGTGCTTCTGGGACAAGACACTTGAATCCCTTGGATATATAAATTTTACTTTGAAATAACTCAATCAATATAAAATGGGGTCTACATCATTGCTGGAAACTAGACAAGGTTTTTACAGTGGTTTGAATTTTAAAAGAGTCTTTTTCAGTAGAAGAGACACAGAGTGAATTGAGAAAAATGGAGCAAAACCCAAGTATATCTCATTGGTACCAAAATGAGGGCTACTGGGGTAGTAAGTAGAAGTACTTCCTCATTTTTCCACAGTCCACTTGCATTCTTTCATAGTAGGAACAAGGGATGAGGACAGGTTGCAGTGAACTCAGAGGAGAGAAGTAGAACTCACTACTGTCAGAACTTTCAAAATACTGTGCTGACCATGGCAAGTGGGTATCCCAGTCACCTGCTCACAGTTTGTTACCCCCTTGTGCTGCATGACCCAGTGTCCTGTCATTTCCCTATATCACCTCTGCCTGAAAAACAGAACTTTTTTTTTTTTCTTTCTAAGCCCACAGTAACTATGAGCGAAATCACCATCATGTGGCCTCAGATCATATTATTGATATATCTCCCCTTTGCAAAATTGCTGAAAACTATTTTGTTTATTTGCAAAATTATTGAATTCATATCTGCTTCTTGTTTAGGAATACAAGGTTCATAAAGGTGAGGGTCTCATGTTTTTTTTCATAGCTTTATAGGCAACGTATTGCAAGTATATAGTAGTTGTTCAATGAATGCATGTTGAATGAAGTAAGAGTAACAGATATTTATTAGTAGAACTGAGTTAACAGAGGGTGAATGATATATAGCAAACAACTTGCAACTAGTACTAGAAACTACTACCCCCAAGTCCATCAGTAATTCCCGGCCACAGGCAATGTTTTCATTGACTATGCCATTCTGAGACCCCAGGTATATTGCCAGTTTATCCATGTTCTCTTTCAGGGTTTAGTCCACTACATCCCCCCACCCCCGCCCATTTTTTTCCTCTGTGGGGTGAAGAGCAGGTATTTGTTTTGCTTTTGTTTGTTTTGGATTTTATCATGGCCTGACTTCATAAGTTAGGAGTATGTATGACCTTTTACATTCATGAACATGACAAATCTATTTCCTAAATTAAGTTGTATATTTCAGAGGTGTAACTAATGCTGACAAAATATAAAATCAGAGCAATAAATATTTTTAAATTTCTTCACATATACATGTACATTTCTTATATCTGTATTTATAATTTTATTTTTGTGTAGAAGAACTTGGGGTAGAGGCCAGAGGTGTGGGGTTGAGAGGATTCACCAGAGATAGAGGGGAACAGGCAGTTCTACTGAAATACACTGCTTAGGGGATCAGCGGGCAAGGCAGGAGAGGTTTGCTGATCCACCTGTGGGTTAGCTCTCTGGCCAGGGATTGAACTCAGGCCATAGTGGTGATAGCTCTGAGACTTAACCCCTAAGCCACCAGGGAGGCTCCCTATATTGTATTTATGTAGAAGGTAATAAATGCATGAAATGAAAAGCACTTATCTTAGTAGTGAATATTTAGATATTGTTGCAATGTGTAGTTTCTAAAAACCCTTTAATGTGATATTTATATAATAGAAGTTATATCAAAAATGCTTTTAAAAAGCTAAATCTTGACAATCCTTTTTCTTTTACTCCTTATTTTTTCAACAAAGTAATTCAAATATTCACTTGATACAGATTTTTGAGCATGACCTCAAATTATATCAGTTTTGAGATATTAATAGCTCAACCAATCCTGAAAATTGATTCACAGCATTAAATTAAAATGCTTAAAACACAGCAGGCTTTATATTTTTTTCTCCCATCCAGATCTAATTTACTCTCTCTACAATGCACATATGATTAGAAAAAACAAGGCACTGATATACCCATGCATACATAATTTTTCTACTGACAAAATCAAAGATTAAATGAGGGGGAAAAAGGGAGATATTTCCATTTTCAGATAGATTAATCTGTTCTCCACTGATGAAGTCATTCCCTTTGAGTTCATGTTACCTGCAACATCCATACCATTGTCCTTTGCTAAGTTCCACTTCTATGTAACTCCATATCTAAACTAGAAATAGCATTTTCAGGGTACAGTGTATGTATGGACCAAGGGACTGTCCTTGCTTTGTTATTTCATTCACTGTTTCTGCCAGCAGATCTCTCCATAGTGCTAGCATTAATGAGATTTTCCTAACTGTCTGACAGACATTCCATGAAGGCTGGGGATTGGAAGTCAGTAAGTTACATTTCTGTTTCAAATACAGTTTGCAGTGAATGAACACAAGATATGAAAGCAAATTTTATCAAGTAGGTGTAATCATTCCCCTCAACCTACAAAAATCCAATTCCTGTGGTTCAGAGGGAAAACAAAAGGAAAAGAAAACCAAAGGAAAAAAAAAAAAAAGAAAGAAAGAAACCACAAACTAGATTAAAAGCAGACACTAAAGCTAAATTTAGGAAACAAGAGTTTTAAATTTAATGACTATTAGGGACATAGGAGACAGGGTTTGTTGTTATGTAGCATGTTGTTTATTGGGACAGTTATTGCAGGAAACCCCTGAGTACTAGATCTCCATATTACATATGCACACATATCTAATAAAACTGTGAACAATGAATGTTTGAAAATAACAGGATTAAATGTCAAATTCAGGAGCATCTGTCTTTGGCTGCATGGCAGAGGAATGCAGTAGTAAATATATTGCAATTATTTCTTTTCTTAATAAACAAGAGTGGGCATATTGCATTTGTTTACATTATTCTCTAAACCCTTATATATGTATGGAATACCTTTCAGATTTTAAATTTTAATAAAAGTGATTATTTAAATAATTTGTGACTACCTCAAAAGATATTAAAAATAGTTTGCAGTTTTAAAAAATGCCATTTTAATTAAGGTAAGTGAAAATCAAGACATTTGTGCAAACAAGGGATATTGTAAATACTAATGAATGCATTTTATTTTGCTTATTATTTAAGATATTATTTATATTTAAATTCTAGTCACTTTAAAAAAATTAATACATTTAAATGGTACAAAATACAAAAAATACGGAAAAGGATATTTATCTTAAAAGAGTATGAAGTATATATAACTGATTTACGAATGTTCCATGTTTCTATTTCTTCATACATAAAAAGCATGTAAATTAACACTCATATCATAGTTTAGTTTTGAGGCTCAAATTTGCTTGCCCATTAAGAATTGATTAGTAATAGTAGTAGTAGTAGTAACAGCTGTAGCAATAGCATTTCATGTTGTAGTAACCTAAAGGCTTTCTTTAACCTCTTCCTGATGACACTAAATAAGTAAGTTAAATGGTGTAAGGATAAAATGATTTTTTTTTTTTTTTAAGATTTATTTATTTATTTATACATGCACTGGGTACAGTCAGAAGTGCGGGAGGGTGAGAGAATTCACCAGAGCCAGAGCGGGGAGCAGAACAGGCAGACTGACGAAGTACACTGCTGAGGGGAGCAGCGGGGCGCCATGTGGGATCCTCCTTCGGTGGCCGGGGAGCAGCTGGGGATCGAACTGGTGCTGCAGAGGCTGCAGGCAGCTTCGCAACCCAGCGCTCAACCGCTGCGCCACCAGGGGAGGCTCCGATAAAATGATTATTAAACAAATCTCCGAATCAAAATGAAGAATCCAATGATATCAATTCACATTGCTCTCAAAGAAAATGTGGTCTTTTCATATTAAATATAAAAACAAATCACCCAAGCTATAACGTTGGAATTACAAAGATAAGTTGTATTTTATTAAAGCTGATTTTAAAAAAAAAAAATGGAATGTTTTTAACTCAAGTGATATTTAAATACATGAGTGTGGTAAAGGGGTTGCTTGATAAGGATGCCCCAAATTTTATAAAGTTTGGGTGGATCAACTATTAATATTTTTCATTACTAATATTTTGTGGAACATTGGCAGATTGTCTTCAATTCACATAATAATTAAGCCTATTAACACTTTTAGGGATCAATTCTATAGTTCATTACTTGAAAATATTTAAATCACATTGAAAAAATATAAGCATATGTACAACCAGTTCATTTAAGTTCAAGTAAAACAGTAAGTTATAGAATATACGAAGGTTAAATATACATACATATCTTTTTATTAATTCTCCATTATGGACAGCATATGTACTCATCGTTTACATGTTAATATGTAAGAAAGTAACCAAACTTAATATTTGTAATATTTCATTATCTTACCTAAACATTGTATGTGGAACAAAATTATTTATGTTTTGAAACAAAAATTAAAAGACAAACTATTTCTGCCTTTTTCCTTAAGGCATTATATAAAAATCAAGATGTTTTATTTCCATTTTCCCCATTTTCTGATTCTTTGTGCTCCAATTACTTTTCTCATTAAAAGCAAATTAAATCATAACTCCTTCCAGGCAAAAATACATATACACATAAACAAGCATGATTTCAATTACAATGCTTCCCACATTTAGTCAAGAAAAGGAGTTAAAGGATTTGAATTCTTGGATAACATTTGAAATCATAATTCAAAATATAAATCAGTATATACAGAGTATTAAAAAATCATTTCAAATATAAACCCAAACTGTCAAATAATTTATTTTTTAATTATAGGGCATGATGATTGAAATCTTTGCATTTTTTCCCTAACATTAATAAATTTGACTTGACAATATGTTTACTGAAAGTAAATGACAGCAGAAGCAAAGCTTTAAAAATTATCCTGTTAAAATTATAAAAAATTCTATCATCTTTATTAATAATCTTCCAAATAGTTTTAAAACATCTAAATAATAGATTTATTGTAGGTGTGATGCTGTATATTTTTGACAATACTTTTATAAGTATTTTTTGATTTGATCAACCCAAGGAAAATGTTAGTAGCTATATGGTCAATGGTCTATATATGAAGATGAGTAAAAAAATTGATAATGAACCAGATATTAATAAATAGTAGTAAAAATGGCGTTTAATAATTATATGACAAAATTGTTTATCATGGATCTTTTTTTAAAAAGATTTATTTATTTATTTATATAAGAACGGGGGTACAAGCCAGATGCGTGGGAGGGTGAGAGGATCCACCAGAGACAGGGCGAGGAAAAGAACAGGCAGGCTGAAGAAATACACTGCTGAGGGGAGCAGCGGGCAAGACCGGAGAGGTCTGCCACGTCATTTGGGACTCTCTCCACCTTGCGGGGATTGAACTGGCGCTGCAGAGGCTGCAGAGAATTTCACAGCAAGGCGCTCAACTGCCTGTGCCACCAAGGGAGGCCCTATCATGGATCATTTTTAATTGTACAATATAAACTTCACTTCATATGAAAGACTTTTAAGATACTGATAGAGGAAAAAGGACCAGGCAATCTTAAACATAATTTCATTTCTTTACTGGGTCAAAGTATCAAAAATGCTTAATTTTTTCTAAGTCCATTATTAATGTAGCTTTAGATTTCAAGTAATAAAAAGCTAACTGAAATCAGTTTTAAAATAAATAGATATATATTTAAAAAGGCATGGAGATATATTGGATTATGCCATTTGAAGGCCAAGGGAATGGTCATGTAAGTACAACTGGATTTGGATCTCATCTACCCAGATCTTTCTCTCTGCCTGTCTCTTGATTTGTCCTTCCTTAATACATCAACTTCATTCCCAGAAAGACGTCTCAATTTGCACTAATCATCAATAGCACTTTACCTCTTACAGTAAAGGGTAAAAGGAATTAAAAAAAAATGGAGTACTCATTCTCCAGTTGACTTATGGAAAATCACCATAAAGACTTGTCCCTTGCTTTGCTTGGACCTTCTTTGATGGAGTCACTTGATTTGGTTTTCAAATATTCTGATTGGTCAACTTAAGCCAAATCACTTCTCTTTGTGCATTCAGCCATATCTGTGTATTTTATAGTTCCATAAATTAAGATAGTTGAAGACAATTAATCATATCGGAACCATTGGTTAAGAAAATATGATATAAAAGCCTCATTCTCCTCCTGACCCTAAGCATCCACACACTCTTGTTTCTATATATACATATATATATACCAAAACCTTCCCCTCCTAGATACTATAATACTATATACTTCTTTCAAAAGAAGCCAACGTCAAATTTTTCAGGTCATTCAACTCGGAATCAAATCCAGCTTTTTTGGGTGATGTCAGTTCTTCCCAGCCTTTCTTGGCAACTAACAGCTAACAGATAAATAGCACCCAATTTAATGAACAAAATAAAAATTTTTAACTAGTTAGATAATAAAAATATTTAATAAAGATAGGAGGAAAACCTTTGGTTGGAGTCTATTTTTAAATACAAACTGAATGTATAAGAAAATATCATATTCTTTACTTTCTATGAATAAATTCAATTTTTATTTCAATCCTCTCATCCCTTCAAAATAATACAGAATCCACATTAGAGTCAGGATTATCCACTTTTCCTATTAGGTATAGGAAGAACTGAGTGCCAATGCATTGGGGGTAAGCAGTGAGGATAAGGACAGGTATCATGCACCCACCACCAAATCAACCATAGTCCACCACTGTTGTCCACCACTATCATCCATTGTGCTCTCATTCCTCTTAGTTCTCACCAACCCTCTTGCACCTCCAGATGCTTCAGTAATTAATTTTACCTTAAATAGGACAGAAATTAGAATGTCAAGTGTATCCAAATAAGGAGTTAAGTCAGCAGACAAAACTATTAGGTTAATATGAATGCATTGCAAACTATCATTCTTTCTTTAAAATGCTCTCCAATTCAGACCTGTTTCCAGACCATGAATGCAGGACAATACTGATTTTAGATACTAATTAGAAATTAGATCCTACACTCTTATACTATTCTTGTTACCTAAATTATTAGTGAAGACTTAGTAATGTTAATGAGAATAGTATGTGTTCCATCTAATATAAACTGTATTGTTATTTTTATCAAACCAAACCTTGCCATGCTTTATGCTGAAGTCCCTGGCATATGACAACTAAGGTTTGGAAAAATAAAGTAAAACATTATCATTCCATTCATGGTATGTACTGCCTCATTATGACCATTGAAAGGAGTATCTCAATTATTAAGGGTATTGTGTAGATATTTAACCAATATGCATGTAACATTTTTTGGCAGAGTTAAGAAATAAGAAATACCTGAGGAAGATTTGCCAATTGTGATTTATGGGTGTATGTCATCTAAACTGTCTTCTGTTGACATTAACAGAATTTATACATAGTAAAATAGTTTTGGGATATAAGAAATTAAAAGAAATCCAGGTATTTTCCTGTCATAATGCTCAAAAATTTTGGCATCCTAAGGTAAACTTGACTCTCCAAAAGGAGCCGATGGAATCCTTTGTGTCTCAGACTATTTGACAGTGAACCACTTTTGATGCTATACTCCATTGAACAATTTTTGGAAATTTCAATATAAATGCATATTATATTATATTAAAGATGTAAGTATCCCTATAAATTACCTGACTGAATATATTTATTGTATAGGCAAAGAAATTGAGGTCTAGAAAAATCTCTAAATTTGCCTAAATTCTACTTAATGGTAGAATAAGGAATTCATATTCATGTTCCAGGTCAGGAATTTTTCTCCAATACAGTTTTCAATTTTAGAAGTTAATTTCACAGTGCTTTATTTCAGTGTTGGCCAATACTGAGTTTAATACAAATTAGCTGTGAGATCCTAGGTGGGATAACATATGAAACAAAATATTGAAGACCCTGTTGTCAAAAGTTAGAACTAGCCTGTGGAACAGGAAAAGCTGAACTTTACACTCTCAAACTTTGGAATAATTTCAGCTGACATGTAGCAGTTGAGGCTAGAAGACTAGCCTCAACTTCCTTTTGTGTACTCTTGTACTAGGGAAATAAGAGAATAGAACTTTCACAGAACTCCAACAATAAGATTAAATAGATGAGAAATGGTACACCAAGAAGCAGTTTAAAGGGAGCTAGTTTGTCTAGAAGTTGAATGCTATCTCACCAACAAAACATTCAGTTTTGGGCCTCCCTCTTGGCGCAGCGGGTTGAGCTCCGCGCTGTGAAGCTGTCCTCATCCTCTGCAGCGTGGGTTCAATTCCTGGATGGCCAGGGAGATACACACATGGTGCGGCAGACCTCTCCTGTCTCACCTGCTGCTCCCCTCAGCATTGTTTTCTGTCCTCTGCCTGTTCTGCTCCCCCCTCTGTCTTTGTTGAATTATCTCACCCTCCCATGCCTCTGGCCTGTACCCCAGTTCTTATATAAATAAATAAACCTTTAAAAAAATATTCAGTGTTGTGAAGGGAGAAGGCTCCTGTTCATTAATTTTTAATGAGGGTCATCTTACCAACTAGCAGTTTTAATACGCAGTAAATAAACTCGTAATTATGTCTTTGCCGTAGAAATAATTTGAGAAAAATATGGAATACAGTATCCTTAATCCTGTCCTCCTGTACCCACTGATGTGATATCACTGAGATACAGCACTAAAGAGAGGTTGTGTATTTCTTTTTTTGAAGGTGGGCAAGGAGAAGAAGAAGATGTGAATCACTTTCCTTTTCTTCTCTAAAACATTGTTCTCCAACCCATAATTCTAGCAGGATGTTTCTGTAATTCAGTTTTTGAAAGCCATTTTGGAAACTTTGATTTTTTGTTTTCCACTCAGAACATTTTTTTCATGTCTGTAGGCATCTGAGTATCTTCTCTTTTTTAAAAGGTTTATTTTTATTTATGTATGCATACAAAAACTGGGGTGTAGGCCAGAGGTGCAGGGGGTGAGAACATTCACCAGAGACAGAGCGGGGAGCAGAAAAAGCAGATCTACTGAAGTACAATGCTGAGGGGAGCAGTGGGGCAAGACGGGAAAAGTCTGCTGCACCATGTGGGTTTGCTCTCTGGCTGGGGATCGAACTTAGGCCACAGGAGCTGGTGATAGCTTGATAGATAGCACTGAGACTTTAACCCCTGTGCCACCAGGAAGTCCCTTGAGTGTCTTTTTGAGAGAAGTGTGTATTGAGGTCCTTTGCCCATTTTTTAATTAGGTCATTCATTTATTTGATGCTGGATTGTGTGAGTATTATGTAAATTTTGGAGGTAAATCCCTTATAAGATGTATGGCATGCTAATATTTTTTCCCATTTTGAAGATTTTTTCCCCTTTTTCTTTTGTGGTACAAAAACTTTTAAGTGTGATGTTTCCCACTTGTTTATTTTTGTTTTTGTTTCTCTTGCTGTCGGGGTTGTATTCCCAAATATATCTTTGCGGTAGATGTCCTGTAGTGTGTCCCCAATATTTTCTTTTAAGCACTTTGAAATAAAGCATTTTTATTTTTAAATACTTTAGAATACTTAAATGACGTATTAGATCAGATAGATTTACTGGACATTTACGGTTTTCCATCATAAAAGCAATGAATAAACTTTCTTCTCCAGTGCACATGGAACATTTTCAAGAATAGATCACATTCTATGACATAAAACAAGTCTCAGAAAATATACAAAAATAGAAATTATATCAAGTATCTCCACAGATCACTATGCTTAAAGCTAGAAATTAACCATGAAAGGAATCCTGAAACAAACCAGAATAGGTAGAGACTAAACAAAATGTTTCTGAATAACTCTTAGGTCAGTAAATATATCAAAGAAGAGATCAAAAAAAATTCTAGAGATTAATGAAAATGGGGAGACAATTTATCAGACTTTAAAAGCAGTATTATGTGGGAAATTCATAGAAATACAGGCCCGCATTAAAAAAAAAATCTCAATTTAACAATCTAACTTCAGTAGAAGAAACTAGAAATAAGACAACAAAACACCCCCCCCCCAGTCAATCAGTAAAAGGCAAGAAATAATAGGAAACAAAAACACTCCAATAGATTAGTGAAACCAAGAACTGGTTCTTTGAAAAAATGAAATTGACAAGCCATTACCTATGCTTATGAAGATGAAAGAAATCCCAATCATTGTAATCAGAGTGAGGGTGTTTGTGTGTGTGTGTGTGTGTGTGTGTGTGTGTACCCTGTGATGGAGGATGTCCTGGCCAGGGTTAGTTCTTTTGTGCCCTAAGCTAGAGGACAGGCATTGGACACCCACTGAACTGAAATAAGGGGGTTGGAAAATGAAAGAATGAATGAGTAAAATCAAATTATTATTCAATATTGGAAATGTTTTGTGTCTTTATTTAGAAATTTAATAATGTTTTTGTGACCAGAAATATGCCTAAGGACTTAACTCTCACTTATATCAATTAGCCTATGTAATATTGGTTTCATTATATGTCATCTTATTTTAAATTACAGCTTCCAAAAACTTACTGATAATGTTAAATAAAGACTTACAGTTCATCAACTTTGAACTACCCTGCTCACAACTGAGAGAAAAGAGTGGTAAGGGAGTATGACATTAAACATCAACTACAGGAAACCAGATCATGCCTATCTGTATTTTGGAAGCAAGGTCTAAATTCTTGGTCACATTGTCAAATATTTTCAATTCTATGCATTTCAAGTCAGACTCTTTATGGCATTTTACTGCAACTATAATAGGAACTATAACAGATGGGATGAAAAGTTGATAACCAAGGATGGCAGATCCAGCTATCCCTAAGGAAATGTGATTTGAAAAGTATCTTGATAAAGACAGGAAGACTAACTGAACTAAAACAGATGCAATTGAAAAGCAAAATAACTCAAACATATTCTCTATTTGATGTGAGTTCTCTTGATAATATAACTGTCCATGGAAGGGATAGATACAAATGAATATATATATATGTGTGTGTGGTTTGTGTTTCTGTGTGTGTGTGCGTGTATTCTGCAGACTTGAAGCAGTTTGCTAAAAGGATATCAGCAGTAGCTACTATTCTTAAGAAATTAAGTAGTAAGGATCTTTATTATTCTTTGTTCTTCAAGTCTCCCAGCTACACACATAACAAATTGGCTAACTATTGTGAACATATGGATACAGTCACTTTTCTTGAGGATGAATTAATTTATTCCTGTGCCTGGTAAGATCAGCTAGAGAATCTTCCATTTAAGGTTAAAAATTGCTGACTAGACTAAGGAAATTTGAAATGGAAAATAAAGTTCAATATTGCTTTAGAAACAAGACTGATATTAAGAGATATTAGGAAAAACCTAGACCAGAATCAAACATTTAACTAATTAAATATTGTGGGTAAAGAAAAAATAAGCATTATTTTCTCAGTTGCAAGTCCTTTGCTGAATTAGATGGCCAAATATTGGCACAAAAATTTGCCAGACTCCAAGGCCTGACTCCATCAAAAGCACATTTATATCACTTTAATTGATGTCTTCCATAAAGAGATAGTAGAGAATCATCTTTTTTTCCTGAATGTTATTTTACAAGCCAGTGCACCTGACCTTAGAACAGGCATACTATATCAGGATTTTGAGAGACAAGGACAAGCTTGCAAAGTAATCCTGTCAGCAAACTCCCCATAGGGGTTCTTTGGAGTTGTGTTATATACCTGAGCTTCTTTTTATACATTAACTTGCATTTGAAGTTTGTCTTGTAATTAGAAACCCAATGAAAGGCACAATAACACTGTAATGGCTAAATTATGGATGAAAATAGTTCCATTTTGAGGACTCTTGGCTGACTCCACTACTGTAAGAAAAAAAAAAATTCCATCTAAAAAAGATACACTGTGAAGAGGAAGACATAGCATAAAATGAATAGAAAATGTAAGGAAATGCTATGCTCATACATTACCCAGGAGACAAGAAGTCTTGAAAAAGTTTTTTATCTGTCTGAAATGTAAAAAAAATGCAAAGGATATTTTACCCACTACTCTTAGAACCTTTGCAATGTTAGTCCCCAAGTCAGCATTTCAGATCTCCCTATGGAATTACACTGTGGAGTTTTTATATTTGGTATTACCTTTGCTAGAATTACTTAAAAGTTCAGAAAAGTTGTGTCATATTGTAACAGGAAAGAACTTTGTAATTGGGAGCAATATTCACAACTTTTCTGATTTTGATAGTGAAGATGGATTCAAGCTTGTGATTCAAAGTGATATTCAGAGAATGGCCATGAGAACATGTGGCAATGACATTTCCATACTTTCATTTTACAAGCATTTCTTCTAAAAAAAGCAAATGAAAAAATATTCTAGTTATCAGTTAATATATCATTTGCTTCTTCACATAATCTGTGCTTTTTAATAGCTCTTATTTTCTACAAACTATGTATTTACAAATTCTTTTCTGCACGAATAACTTGCAACATTGAAGCTTCGTTAGAGTTTTTAGTTGTTTTATAATTTGCTAGAAGAAGGAAATGCCACATAAAATGCCTTATCACTTACCTTGTGGACCACTGAATTCTATAAAACTGAGAATGTTTACTTTATATATTAAATGTAAAGCATACCTGAAAATATTCTGTCATCATTTGTTTTTGATATATGAACTAAAATTGATGCTATGTAATTTTAAAGTGATACCTTAAAATAATATTACACAAATCATTTTAAGGAGAATTAATAGTAAATTTCTTAGAAAATTGGAACTTCGAATTTATTTTCTCTTAAAATATTATGCAAAATACCAAAGAAAATATACCAAAAATTAAAATGGCATAAATGACTGACACTATGTAAACATGAACAAAAAAAGCATTAAAAATTTTCTGAAATGTATTTTGCAGGCATGATGGGTTAATAGTGAGAGCCATCGTAACTGTTATGTTTGATTGTGAGATTAAGTGGAAGGAAATCAAATGAATTAGGGTTAGTTATAGACTTAGGTGGTTTATGGGCCAGGAAGCAACAGGATACAGGGGATGTACACAAAGGGTCAAGTTCAAAGAAAAGAGTACACACGGTAGTGGTGTAGTGGTTTTCCCTATTCATTTCAGTTCATTGTTCTTGGTGCACTGGTCTCCTGGGAGAGAGATCTCTGCACACACAACTGTTGTTCTCTTAAAAAAGTTGAAAAGCTCTAGGAATGACAACACAATAGCTCCCAATTCTGCCCTGGTGGCTACATAATTATTATAGGGAGAAACAGAATTGAAGTTGCTGGTTAAAAGGAGGAAAGTGGTCACTAGGCAGAAACTTAGATCCAGCACACCCACGTTCTTTAGCCTAACACAATGTCAGACTTTAATTTATATCAGAATATTTGAAAGATCTCAGAATTTTCCTGATGGAGAGGCTTCCTGAATTTGAGGGAAGGAAGCTAAGACTCCTCAACAGGAAAGCATGACGCCTGCACTAAATGTTGTTATCAAGTGAGAAAACATTTTTTGATGTTATCCCCTTGAACAAACTTCACAATGTCTTTATAGATCTTCAAGGGAATATCTCTTTGTTCTTAGAACAAATGCCTGACATTTTTTTGTTTTCACATATATATTTGACCTCTTTGAAATGCATGGTTGACCTTTCCATTTTACTTACTTTTCAAGTAGACTCTTTAAAGTTTGATAAGATATGACTATGAAGTGTAAATCCTACCCACCCACTTTTATTTATCAAGTACTTTTTCTTTTATCACAACCTGTAACTTATTAAACTAAAATAACTGCAAATATAAACCCTCCATTCTTTCCTCTAAGCTTAAAGATTAGAATAGGGATTCTCAAAGATTCTGACAGAACACAGAACACATAATGCTGGGAGTTATATTCATGTCTCTTAGAAAGAATAAGCAAAGAAAAAATAGCATTAGGCATATGAATATGAATATACTAAGCAGATATAAGTGGAATAATTTGAATAGCCAAAACAGATATAGCTCCATATAACATTCTACAAAGTATAAACTAAATCTGTTGAAGTGTTTCAATTCTGTTTTCAGTTGGAATTTGAGAATATTTATGTTATTATATGACAAAAATTTAAAACAATTATTATGTAGCAAAAATAATTATCAAAATATAAAGTATAAAATATCATCTGACAAAATGTGAAGATATATTAGAAAAAATTTCTCAGAAATTATATGATGGAGTTTAAGCACTGAAAATAAATCTGGGAACAGTCAAAGGCAGAACTGGAATTAGAGAAGAAACAGGAACTATAGACTCATGCTTATATTTAGATACATTTTTTTTAATTAAGAATTAAAGAATTTGAAGACCAAGTAGACAAATAAGTAGAAGTGAAAATTTGTAAGAGAAGGAAGCGATCCTGAATTATATATTAAAAAAAAAGTGGTGGGGGGGGTAGATATTCAACCTATATATTTAAATAAATACATAAAGTACAAGTAGACTCAAACTAATAGTCTTAAATGTTCTTGTACAGAGTAAAAAATAAGATAGGACATTAAAAGAAATGAAGCAAATCTAACCCCTTTCTTCCTACCCTTCAGGATCCCAAAATATTCTGGTGGGCAGTAGACTTATCCACAACACAAAATGTTTTAAGATAATTGTTTTAGACTATGTGGGTTTTTATGACAAAAAGCCACAGATAGATTCTGATCCAAGATGATGTATGAGGTGACCTCACCTCCTCCCATGGATACATCGAATCTGTAGCATACACAGAGCAATTCTCACTGAAATAAACCCAGAGTTCAGATGAGAAGCCCTGCCATATTAGGTGAACAAGAAAATTCCTGCATACTTCCTCAGAATGGGTAGAAAATACTGAGACACCACTTGCCAAAAACCCTGCTCCCAACAGAACAGCATTTAATCAGGAGGGAGCTCCCAACTTGTAGCTTCTTCCTGAGGAGTGAAGGGTTTGGACCTCACATATAACAACTTATTTTTTTTTTTTAATGGGAAGGAACTTTAATACAATTAGGAAACAATATAGGAATGACAAAGAATATACTTTTAAATCAAGTACCCAAAGTTACCCATCCCCTCGTGGGTAAAAGTCTACCCAAGCAGGATTGGCCCACAGCAAGGCCCCAAAACCTGCCACAAGCCTAAAGCATCCTCCAGCGGGGACCCACAGAAAAGGATCAGAAACAACCAGACAAGTCTGGAAGGAAAAGAGCAAAATCAAATCAAGACAAAAACCGTCATTGTCACCTCCCCACTGATCTCTCACCCACATCTGTCAACCAGTTCATGACCAAAAGGCAAACACAGTTTCTTCATGTGTCTCTCGGCTCCATGTGCCTCCTCCAGGTCTCCTTCTGGCTCCATCCTGCCTCCTTCCCTCCCCAGTCAACTTAATTTTAAAGACTTCCAGCTAAGGGACAGACTCCCAAGACACCTAGATCTGAAAGTTAGAAACTTAAATAGGATGAAAACCACAAGGCTATAGCTAACAGCCCCAGGCTCAAGGCAAGGGAATGGGCAGAAAACTTCTCTCAGTGTTATTTTATAAGAAGCTGCTGCCTGATACTCAGAGTTCTACTTCTAACTTATTCAGGGTTCTCTGATCCTCCTTGGAGAGCCGGAAAACCAGCAGATACCACCTCTGTTTTCTCACTGGAATCTTCTACAAATTGCTAATATCTCCCTGGAAGGAGTTTATGTACAAATCTGGCACCCTCACTTTTAGTTCTGTGACCCAAGGCATATGTCTTTGGATTGCCTGACTGATAGCCAAAGGGCTTGCATTCATGAGTCCCACAGAAGTATAGCAAGCAAAGTGGTTATTGACATAACACTGGTGATCTGAGAGGTGACTATATATCCAGGCACAGTACAGAGAACATAGGCAGTAAAACCCTTCTCCCAGTTCCCCCCTGGAAAAATCCTAACTACATACTTTCACAGCTACTGCTGGAGAGTCCTGTATCCAATTAGCCTACATAGATGCTGGCTACGTTTCTGCCCCGTGAGACTCCAACAGGTTTTGACACATCCTCAACTATTGGAAGCCACTGAAAACAAAGAAGGGTGGTAAAAGCATAAAAGTTTGAGAAACAAAGGTTTTAGGCCAGGCTGGACAATAAGGTTTATCTTCTATATGATGTCTCATCAACACTAGGAGATGTGGCTCTTTTATCTAATGTGCTGAAATAGATAGGCATAAATAAATAAAATAGATCTTTTTCTAAAAAAAAAAAAGAAAACATAAGGAAGCATCAAACAGAACTCTTAGGATGGAAGAATAAAAAAAAAAAACTGAAATGAAAAGATCAATAGAGGAGGAAAATAAGACTAGATCAAGTGAAAGAAGATTTCTTCAAAATTAAACTAAGAACAGTAACAGTAAGCCAGTCAGAGGAGCAGTAAAAAAAAAGAATGCAAAGAGTGAACATAAATGGAGGAACTAATGTTACACATCAAGCAGATGAATAGATACAGTATTATAGGGCTTCCAGGAGAAAAAAAAGAAAGGGGTAAGAAAAGTTATTGAGATAATGGCTGAAAACTCCCCTAAGTTGGGGAAAGAAACAGATAGACCAATCTAGTTAGCCAGAGAGTTCCAAATATAATGAAGCCAAGGGGAACCAAACTGAGACACATAATTAAATTGTCAAAAGTTAAATACAAGGAGAAAATCTTAAAAGGCAAGAGATAAACAACTTGTTATGTACAAAAGAAGTCGCATAAAACACTATCACCAGATTTTTCAAAGAAATTTTACAGGTCAGAAGACAATAATAATATACAAAGTGCTAAAATTTTTAAAAAGCCTACCAAAAATGCTCTACCCAGCAGAATTGAAGGAAAAACAGTTTTTCTAGACAAGCAAAATCTGAATGCAATCCATCAGATTGCATTTATAAGAAACATTAAAGGGAATTTTCAAAGCTAAAATTATTTAACAACAAAATATATGAAACTATAAATTTCACTGATAAAATTATATGTATATATAATATAGTATATATTCATATTTATATATTTAGTACATATAATAGGCAAAATAGATTTTAAGGCAAAAATGTATTTAAAATATACATTTATTTACCATATCAAGTGACATAATTTTATAAATTATTTAAATAATATAAATTTAAATTTAAATAATATGAATTAATTATAAATTTATAAATTATTAATAATTTTTATGATTTAAATATAACCAAAAATTCTCTCATTTTAATTAGGTAGCAAAGATAGAACCATCTGTGTGAAAGAATGAAAGCTACAATGAAATAATATACCTATAAAATAATGAAAATTACAATATAACCTGATGTATGGAAATATGGAGAATTCTAATTAAATTGTTAACAGCTTTAATTGCCTGTATTAAATGAATAATGTGATCTGATAAAGTATCATTTTCTGGTAGAATGCATGGTTAGTTAAAACATATTATTATAATTAATTGATCTAACACCTGTAAACCTGTAAATGAAACTCTTGAATTAACTTATCATTCATTTCAAAGATGCTGATGTTGAATTTATTTCTGGTGTGTACTTGTATCCTAACTAACGCATTGTAATCTTCATGTTAGTTGTTACCATTTGTCTTTCTCATTGTTTAATTTTGTTTTCTTATTTTTTAAATATTCTAGATTTTATCTACCTAACTTTATTTAGTGAATTCTATAATACCTTTAATTTTATTGCGGTTACTGCTCAACAGATTTTATATATCCACATATTCTGATGTATAAACTCTTTATTATAAAGATTTTCTGATATTTTTGTAGTATTGCTTATGATTTATTTTTGTTTACTTAAGTTTTTAGTTTTATTGAACAGTCACCAAAAATGTATTATGAAGTATTTCTATTTTGAAGTGTTCTACCGAGGTTTAATTTGTAGCATGCAAGTCACCTGACTCTATGAATTAAGGGCAAAAATTTCTACTTGCTTCATTTCCTAATTTTCTCCACTTAAAACTTGTTTTCTAAAAAGGAAACAGCCCAGGAAACAGCCCCAAAAAATGGGGAGAAGAGCTAAAAAAAAATTCTCCAAAGAGGAAATGCAAATGTCCAACAGGCATATGAAAAAAATATTCGACATCATTTGTAATCAGGGAAATGCAAATCAAAACCACAATGAGATACCATCTTACACCAAATGAGAATAGCAAATATCAAAAGAAAACTAGCAATAACAAATGTTGGCAAAGAAAAAGGAACTCTTGGAGACTACATTGCCTGTGGGAGGGCAAACTGGTCCAACCACTATGGAGAGCTGTGTGGAGATTCCTCAAAGTACTAAAAATGGAGCTTCCATATGATTCAGCAGTTCCACTCCTAGGTATCTACCTAAAGGACACAAAAACATTAATTCAAAATGACACATGTACCCCTATGTTTATTGCAGCACTCTTTACAATAGGTAAGCTATGGAAACAACTCAAATGCCCCAAAATAGATGACTGGATCAAGAAGATGTGGTACATATACACAATGGAATATTATTACTCAGCAATCAAAAAGGATAAACTCATGCCATCCGCAGCAACAAGGATGGAGCTGGAAGGGATTATGCTCAGTGAAATAAGCCAGAAAGGAAATGAAAAATACCAGATGGTTTCAATTATAGGAGGAATGTAGAGGAAGCAAATAAGGGATCAGGAAAAAAAAATAACTATAATAAAGTAAAAATCAAAATCAGGACCCTCCCTGCTGGTGCAAGGGTTTAAGATGCATCACTATGAAGCTACCCGCAGCACGAGTTCAATCCCCTGCCAGGGAGGTGACCCACATGGAGCAGCAGACCTCTCCTGACTCTCCTGCTGCTCCCCTCAGCAATGTATTTCAGTCAATCTGTTCCCTACTCTGTCTCTGGTGAATCCTCTTACCCCCACACCTGGCCTGTGTCCCAGCTCTTATATGCATAAATAAATAAATCTTAAAAAAAAAAAATCAGCAGGTAACCACAGACCAGAGACATTCTGTAGGGGAAGAGGAGAAAGGATCAGGACAGGGGTGGAACAAGCACAAGGGACTATGGTGATGGTGCATGGGTGGATTGGTGGTGGGAATTTCATAGGGAAATCATACATTGTGCAAAAATGAAGGATGATGTAATATGTGTATATATATATATATATATATATAATAAAAAATAAAAAGGAAACAGCTCGTGTTTAACATAGCAGTGGTCCATTGATGAAAATATTTAGCTTCTCTATATTTTTCTCTAGCCTAGGAAAGATTAGTCATGGTCTAAAAAAACTGAAAGAATATATTGCTTTGATTACATTATAAAACCTAGTTACAGTTCTATTTGCTTTGTGCATCATGTTATACTGTTATATAGTATTTGGACTATTTATTTTGAACTATTCTCCTTTTTTGTTACTTTAAAAATATTTATCTTACATATTAAATATTATTGAGTTTATCTCTCAATCCAACCTGAGAGGATTTTGACAAAACAGATTTACCTCATTTATGATTTTGATGTGCCAGATGAAATTTTTTTGGTTCAGTCATATGATTTTATTACATTTTTTCTTTATATTCATTCATTTTTTTATAAATATGGGTTTTTGGATGTTATGGAATGTTTACTCTTTGTAATATTGTTGCCCTAATATGAACATAATATAGTCACTTTTCATGTCTTCCTGTGATAGTCTTTGTAATCTTTTTTTTTTTAAAGATTTATTTATTAATGCAAGCACTAGGGTACAGGCCAGAGGTGCAGGAGGGTGAGAGAATTCAACAGAGACAGAGCAGGGAGCAGAGCAGGCAGACTGACCGAAATGCACTGCTGAGGGAAGTAGCAGGCACGACAGGAGAGGTCTGCCGCACCATGTGGGAATCTCCCTGGCGGGCCGGGAATTGAACCCGCGCTGCAGAGACTGCGGACAGCTTCATGGTGCTGTGCTCAACTCTCGGAGCCACCGGGGAGGCATAGTCTTTATAATCTTTATAATTAGGCTTATGAATGCTTTAGTCTCCTATGGCTAGTGAAGCACATTAAAGCAAATTTAGTGGTTTACAACAACAAAAACTTACTATACCTCTGGAGTCAAAGGTTCTAAATGGATCTTGAGCTTCAATCAAGGTGCCAGTGTGGAGGCCCTGAGGGAGAATGCATTTTCTTATCTTTTCCAGAAACCTATATTCAGTGACTCTTCAAATCCAGGATTGACCAAGCACATCATCCTCACATCATACCCACTAGTATAAAATTTTCTGCTTCCCTCACTCACATGAAGAACCTTTGTGATTACAGTGGGCCCACCCAGATAATCAAGGTCAATCTCCTAATTTTAAAGACATCTGATCAGCAGCTTTAATCTCATCTGCTAAGTAGATTCTCCTTTGCCAATTAATAAACACATGCACATGTTCTGTGGATTAGGGAGTGTGTATATGTCTGGGGATCTTATTCTGCCTGCTACAGTGTCTTATCTCTTAGTGATTAGTGCACAAACAGAAAGGGAAGAAAAATGTTGTAATCATTATAGCTTTTCTATTTTGAGCTCTTGTTTCAGAGTTGATTGTTTAATTTCATGAATATGTTTACTCATAATTTTTCATCAACTTAACAGTGGAAATTTTCTGGTGTGCATCATTCTCCTCTATTTTGTCGTATATTCCCTTTTCCTGAAATCTGTTTGCAAAGACCCCATTGTGATTACTGTTAATTTTTTAATGGGGCTTGTTTACTTTTCAGCTATTCACAGAGGTGTCTGTGAGAAAGGGGAGTGAATTGGGTGAAATGACTTATGATGACTTTGATCAATTCCTGTAGCACGTGTGTCTGTATAGGACAGTCAGAGGCTGGTACTTTGTATGGCATAGATTAAAGCTCCAAAGTCTCATGCACTTTACATGGTAGTAACACGTTCATTTCTTTTGAAATAACCTGACACTGTGAAATTTGAGAATAAACAGACCAATAAAATAAGCAGCCATATATTGTTTAGAGAACTATACACAATGTATATACTCTTACAATACATTGGCCCATTTTTGGCTTTCTCCCTCAACTAGAACCCCGTTTTCATTGTGCTTATTATCCTTTCTTCATGCGTGTATTTCATGATTGTGAGCATTAAATTTTCTTTACTGTAGGCATTGCATGCATTTTCCATTTAGTTTCAAAGGGTAGAAATAAGATAGTAGCCAGTAACTACTCTCTGCTTTCTGGGATCTCTCTCCGAAGGGCAATAGGCCCAGTTTAAAAACTTTACCTTCATGACCAAAGCACCTCCCAAGGGCCTCATTTCTTAACAATATCAATATCACTTTGAGGGCTAGGTTTCAACATATGGATATTAGGGAACACAAACCTTCAGCTCCTAGCAATCACCTGTAACTCCCTATATACTCTTTTTTTTTAAAAAAAGAACTGGGGTACAGGCCAGATGCATGGGAGGGTGAGAGGATTCACCAGAGACTGAGCAGGGAACAGAACAGGCAGACTGACGAAATACACTGCTGAGGGGAGCAGCAGGAGAGATGGGAGAGGTCTGCTTCACCATGTGGGATTCTCACTGAGAGGCCGGGATCAAACTAGCACTGCAGAGTCTGTGGACAGCTTCACAGTGTGGCGCTCAACCACCTGCACCACCAGGGAGGCTCCCTATATACTCTTGATGTCTTAAATAGTCTGGCTCATAAATGCTTGAGGTCTGAATTATGGGAAATACTCTCAAAAGAGTAACCCAACTCTTATTTTTTAACTTGAAATTTTATACATTTCCAATGCTATTTCTTTACTCTGTTTTTTTTTTTTCTAGTTTGTTTCAAGTATCTTGTTACATGCAAGTAGTAATATCCAATATCTCAAGAGTGCTTTGTGATCACTCCATTTTGTGCTATTATTATGTATCTGCACTGATGTTATTCTTATATCTAACATTTAAAAATTCTAGAACTGCTTTGTATTTATTGAAAAAATAGAGTTCACATATACCCTGCAGCCTTTCTCCTGATTGTGAACATCTTTTATTAATGTGATGTGTTTATCACAATTGATGAAGCTGTGCTGGTACATTATTATTAACTAAAGACATACATTATTCCTATACCATCAGTAGTTCCCTCATCTTTTGTTTCTCTTCCAAAATCCTATCTAAAATACCAGATTACATTTCTTCATACTGTCACCTTAGGCTCTTCTATCTATTTTCTAAAAACTGCTGTAACACATTATCACAAACTGGGTAGCTTATAAACAACAGACATATATTCTATTTAAGTTCTAGAGGCTAGAAGTGTGATATTAAGGTGTTGGTAGCATCATAATCTCTCTCAGGTCTCCAAGGAGAATCTGTCCCAGGCCTTTCTCCTAACTTCGCGTGTTTCTGAAATTATTGGCATTCCTTGCCTATAAGATGAAACACTCCAGGGCCTCCCCAGTGGCGCAGCGGGTTGAGCGCAGCACTGTGAAGCTGTCCGCACTCTCTGCAGCACAGGTTCGATTCCTGGCGGCCAGGGAGATTCCAACATGGCGTGGCAGACCTCTCCTGTCGCGCCTGCTGCTCCCCTCAGCAGTGTACTTCGATTGGTCTTCCTGTTCTGCTCCCGACTCTGTCTCTGGTGAATCCTCTCACCCTCCTGAGCCTCTGGCCTTTACCCCAGCTCTTGTATAAAAATACATAAATTAAAAAAAAAAAAAGATGAAACACTTCAATCTCTGTATTTCTTCCTTTTGTTTCTGGGTTTGTATCTTATAAAGACACATGTCTTCATTGGATTTTTCTTTATATGCTAAGTTGGAAGCTTGGATGATTTCTTTAGAGCATTCTCTTTAAAATGTATGATGTTAATGCTATAAATTTCCCTTAAGTCCTGTGTATTCTGCATCTACAACAGATTTTGTTGTACTATTGTCATTAATTTAAAAATACTTTGAATTTTCCTTAAGACTATATTTTGACTCATATGTTGTTTAATTATGAAAAATTTGGGTATTTTCTAGATACTCATTAGAAATTTCTAGTGTAATTAAATGTAATTCTAAAAATGTATTTTGTATGATTTATAATTTTTAAGCATTTGTTAAGATGTGCATTAGATTGTATTCTACCTTTTTGAATGTTCCATGTGATTTTGAGATTATGTTTTCTATTGTTGTCTTTAGCAATCTGTGGATAACCAGTTCAGCAGCTTAATGCTATTCAAGTCTACTATTTTTATTTATTTTTCCTTGATCGATTGACCAGTTACTAAAAGAGAGGAGTTGATGTTCCTTCATTAGGTTTGTCTCTCTCTCCATTCAGTGTTATCAGTTTTTACTTCACCCATATTGACCCTCTTTTAGGCATATTTATGTTTAGAATTACACAATTTCTTGGAGAGTTGATCCTTTTATCAGTATGTGATACCCTTGATATTCTTCCTTGATCCAAAGTCTGCCTTACGTAAAATTATAACTAATACAGATTTTTGACTAGTGGTACCTTCAGATATTTTCTCCATCCTTTACTTTTCACCTTTATGAGTATCAACATTTAAAGTGGGTTTTGCAGGGAACATGTATTTAAGTCTTGTTTTCTTGCCCTACTCAGAAAATTGTTATCTTTTAGTTGTTATATTTAAATAATCTGATTCAAAATAACCATTGATGTAATTGGATTAATATTGACAATGTTTCTGTCATCTATTAGTTGATTGTTATTTTTTTCTCCCTTTTCTTGCCTTGTGCCCTTTGCTGATCTCTCTTGCTTCTTATGTGATTCCATTTTATCTTCTTCATTAGCATATCAATTATAATTATTTCTTAAATTTTGTTATTGGATTACCATTACACAATTTTAACTAACCTAAGTTTACCCTGCAATAACTGTATGCCAGTTTACATAGTGCAGGTACTTTTCAAAGATAATTCTCCATTTCTCCTACCCAATTCTTCAGTCATTGCTATAATTCATTTTTCTTATCCACGTGTTACTATCTCCTCAGGTATTGATAGTGATATTACCACAAACAAGCAGTTGTCTTTGGGTTAATTTTAATTTTTTTAAAACTTTATTCTGTCCCTTTTATTGCATTTATTCCCTTCTTCTACTCTGCTCCTTCTTATTTCATGTAGACCTAAGTTTTTGACATGTAATAATATTTGTTGTATATCATCAGTTTGAGGCCCATGCATGCACAAAGAATTATAATTTATGGTAGCAGGAACTCCCAGAGTAAGCTATTTTTTTTTTTTACAGAATACTGTCTAGAGTTTTCAATTTAAAATTATTTTCAAAAATCTCAGATTGCAAAGTTATTGCAACAGCATGTGGTTGTAATCAGATCTTGACAGGGACTTCACACTGAAAATATTTCTGCACTTTAACTGCATGCTTTTCCACTAAAAGAATTTTGTTTGGCAAGGATTTGAACTAATTTCAATGATGAGGGCAGTCTCAATTGCAGGATGCCTGGTTTATATGAGCAAGCATTTGAATTGAAGAGTGATTTATTACTAGTCAAGCTATTTTTGATTTTTTTATTATTTTTCTTTTACCTAGTGAGAAATAAGAAATTGGAAGGGTACCAATTCTTCAATATGCTCATAATATTTAGGATTCAGAATAGGAGTTAAAAAATAATGTATTTGAGAAAGAAATATACTGAATAAGTTAACAGATAAAATGAGTGTGGAAAATAGTATTTATAGCTCTTTTTGTTGACAGAAAGAAAAATTTAGAATTATCATGAAGCTGAGCATCAAGGAAGAAGTTTGAAGACCTGTTTGGAACACTTTACCTCAAAGACTTAGATTTGTGAAGAGGCAAAAAGAAAACCACAGTTAGCAAGGTAAAAAAATAAAAGTCTTCAGAATTTGGTGTGTGAACAAAAAGTAAAGTTCATACTTTGAAATAAGAACATCAGAAACTCACGAAGATATAGAACAACTTAAAAACAAATTTTGATCTTGTGGTCAAGACAAAAATCCTGGGATAGAAAGAAAAAAAGAATCCGGCAAATTCTTTTAACCTACATGTGGTAGAAGAAAAAAGGGACCAAGTTAAGAAAGAGGCAAAAATTTTAAAACGTAGATAAACTTTTATAAAGAAGGTAGATACAAACCATGTAGAAATGAAATGTAGCACAAGTATTCTGCTGCTATTTCAAAAGAGAGTGGACTTGGAGTGTGTTGGGGGCTCTCAGTATGAAAAAGTTTCACCAAGGTCTTGAAAATTGAAATATTCGTGTTCACAGTTGTGCATTGAAGCATAAGCTAGAAATGCTGCTCCCCATCGCTTTAGGCTGCATAGCACTCACATCCTTGATGCCGTAATTTTATGCTGATGTTATCAATCTGCTCTTGAGTGGAGTCTTTGTTTTCCATTAGAGCCCTTAGCATATTAATCATAGTTGTTTTAAATCCCATGTTCATAATTCCAACATCTGTAGCACATTGGAGTCTATTTTGGATGCTCAACTTATATCTTTAGACTGTGTCTCTTCTTGTCTTTATGTGTCTCTTATAAATTATTGTTGAAAACCTGGAGGAATCCCTGAAGGTAAAACCCACAAATGTCTTGGAGCTTCCTATGATTGAGAGTCCCAGGAGTTTCTCACTGCTGTGTAAGTTGCCTTTCAGTCTGCAGCAGTTCCCTAAATTACCATTTTAATTTTTCCTACCAGCTCTCAGTTATGGCCTCTGCAGATTTCTGCAACCTTCGCTGAGGGACCCAAGAAAATTCATTAATTTTTATTTTGTTTAACTTTTTCTTGATGCAAGGAAGGAGTGATGATTTCCAAGGCCTTTACACTCTCAGGTTTAACCTAGATGTCTCTCATGTGATTTTAACTTCTGTTTCCCTGATGTTAATGTGTTAATAATCAGAGCATATTTTATATGTTTAGTCATTTGACTATGGTTGTTCTCTCTCTCTCATATGTTACTCAAAGAAAGGACATTAATATTTGCAACATATTAATGATTAAGGATTTATATCCAGAATAAAGAAATTGTATTAATGTCAGCAAAAAAAAAAAAAGACAAACTAGGAAAGAGACAGTCCTCGTATAATTTTTCCACTACCATCATGATTTATTAAAAAATATGTACAAAAATCCCCTAAATCAATCCTCTTCTCTCATTCTGTAATTTTATCATCATAATCCAAAATACCATCATCTTTTACTATACACTATAATTGTATCCACATTTAGTCTGTCTTCTTCCAAGCTCAATCTTCCAATTTCCATTCTCCAATGTTATTCAGAAAGATTTTAAAAGCATAAATATCATTTTACTTCCCTAGTTCAGAACTCTTCAGTAGATTCCAATTGTACATTGCATCCATATTTACTACCAGAGTCCCTGAAGCCCAACAAAGTATCACTCACCACTTCAATTTCTTATACTCTCCTTACATAATATGCTCTATTAATTCTGACCTTTTAGTTTCTTATACCTAGTGAGAGTATACCTGCTTTACAGTATTTCCTCTGTGTGAAATGATTTTACATTGTGAGCTCCTTCTTGTCATTCAAGTTTCAGCTTAGATGTCATTTACTAAAAGATCTTTCCTTTCCATCCAATTTAACATGATCTTCTATGTCAATGCAAATATTTACAGCTGTAAGGGAAACTCTTACTGAACTGAAGTAAATCATAAGAATAACATATAAATTACTTGATAGCAAGTTCTGAGTTAGGTTAGCTTTGGCTATAATTTTTAAAATGACTCAGTGATGTCATAAGAGATTCCATGTTGTCTGTCTTCTAAATATTTTTTTGGGATCAGCTCATTGAGCATTGAAGACGGGCTATCCCTTGGGCAGGCAACAAATGGTGTCAGTCAATGACACTTCCTTTCCTTACAAGTGTTTTCTTTGATAGTTTCTTGTTCTATTTCTCAGTCTAGAACTTTACTGTGGGTATTTTCCTTTTTATTTGTTTAGAAGGGAATTTATGTTCTGATGTAAAGTTCAAGCTCTGGAACTCCTCTGCTTGGGTTGAATTTCTGATTCTCCTTCTTCCTAAGTTTTGAACTTAGGTGATTTACTAAACGTCTCTGTACCTCAGTTTTTCATAGTAAAGTAGATATAATTATAATAGTATGTATAAGAAAGCATTGTTGTAAAGACAGAATGAGCATGTAACATGCTCAAAAGTGTGTCTGGGATATAGTCAGTGTGTAATAGGTCCACTTTTTTTTTTTTTTTCACAAAAATGTGATTTTTGTCTGTCTCATTCCATCCACACATACATACCAGATAATAAGTTTTGATAGTACTAGTATTTTATGTGCAGTTTTACAGAAAAGAATGCACATAGCAGGCATGTAAACTATTGTTAGAAAATCTGCTTGTCAGGTATTTGGGTACTTGGGTTTCAGAAGGGCTCCCACAAAACCATAACTGATAAAAATGTCTCGCTCACCCTAAATCAACAATTTAGTTGATGTTAAAAACCTTCAGGGATTCTGAAATTTCTATATATATTTTTTAGGCAGAGACTGCCTTTGTAAGCAGTACCAATGAAAACTGTTGTTACTGACACTTCAATGAGCTTTTGGAGTGGACAGTATTTCCCATGGATTGTTATAGCTTCTGAGTGTAGGAAGTGTGTTCTGTGTGCTCCTTTGTGTGAGAACTCTTTGCAGCTTGCACATTTCCTTTGGATCTGGCTCCCCGTACCTCTTCCTTTTGCTGAATTTGCTTGTTTCTTTTTGATGTGATAAATCAAAGTTTGGGTAAAATCATATAATGAGTATGGGCAATCTTCATCACACTTAGGGGTGCTCTTGGAGATTCTGATACAGACTTGTTTGCCAAAATCTAAACTAATACCTTACTTACTAATACCTTACTCACTAATACCTTACTCACTATAAATTCTCTATAGTGTTTGAATAAATACATAAATAAATGAATATTTACAGGTCTGTATGGTCACACATGTTTAGGAAAAGAAAATCTTTAATACAAAGAGGCTCTGCTCCATGCAAGATGACTCTATTTACCACAATTTACCATAAATATTCCAAATGTGAGAATGATTGGCCATGAGGAAACTGGGGAAAGGAACAAACTGTTACTCTACAATAACATTATATCCAACAGCTGTTTTGATCAGTGCCTTTATCCTCAGTTTAAAATTGGTATGGGGGGCCTCCCTGTTGGTGAAAGGGGTTAAGTACCTCACTCAGCCTCTACAGCACCAGTTCGATCCCCGGCCGGCCAGGGAGCAACACACATGGCGAAGCAGACCTCTCCTGTCTCACCCGCTGCTCCCCTCAGCAGCATGTTTTAGTCGGTCTGCCTGTTCTGGTCCCCTCTCTGTCTTTGGTGAGTCCCCTCATCCCATGCATCTCTGGCCTGTGCCCCAGCTCTTGTATGTATAAACAAATAAATCTTCAAAATAAAATAAAATTGGTATGGGGCCTCCTTGGTTGCACAGGGGTTAAGACAGCACTGTCAAGCTATTGCCAGCCACTGCAGCACAAGTTTGATCCCTGGCCAGCCAGGGAGCAACCCACATGGTGCATCAGATCTCTGCTGTCTTCCCTGCTGCTTCCCCTTAGCAGTGTATTTCAGTAGGTCTGCCTGTTCTACTTCCCACTCTCTCTGGTGAATCCTCTCAACCCTGCCCCAGTATCTCTGGCTTACACCCCAGTTCTTGTATGTATAAATAAGTCTTTAAAAAATTAAAATTGGTGTGAAATATAAATTGTTAAGTGCTATATAGAAGGTTAATAATAAAGATAGAATGGACATTAAGATTAAAACTGAGATTCATTTCCATCCCATGTAACTCTAAGTTAAGTGGGGTGAGATAAGTAAGAAGATTTAGATCATTTTGAATATATAAGCAAAGGAAAAACTGTTATTCACAAACAAAAGCAGGGATCCTAGGGAAATGCATAGGGAACTGCCAGTCCTTTAGTCCGAGTCTATACAGTCTTATTCTCTCTCCATTTTGGAAAAATCAAATTGTGCAAAATTTATATTTTATTTACTCATTTTTTGTCTGGATTTGAACACTTCCAAAAGCAACCATAAAATACTGTTCTGTTTTGCTTTGTCATTATTCCCTAATGCCATGCTTAGCAGATAGTAAGTGCGCCAAGAAGAGAAGGTGGAGTCTACCAGGTAGTAGTGATTTCCAGGTGAAAGAACATAAAAGCAGGAGCAGCTTTTCAGGGGCCTTCACAAGCACTCTGTTTCTATACCTACTATGTTTTCTTGAACAAGTAATGGAAGTAGTAAATACTCTCTGAAATACTGTAGGTTGCTAATTTAGAAAACACAGAAAACAGTCATGGTAAATTAAAAAAGTTATTAGCCATGGATCAGAAGATGTCAGGTCAAGTCCTGACACATTTAGATGGTATTGACAAGTCATTTATTCTGTAAATTTCTGTTTTTCTCTGCACATTGGAACTAATCATAGAACATTTATAAGGATTGAATGAAATAGTATAACTTAGGAAAGCAATTTCATAAGCACTTTAGAAAAGCTAGGCATTACTGTTATAATACAAGGGAGTAGTAAGAAATTTAAAAGTAATGTTTTATGAGATTATGCAAGACTATGAATATTGGAGTTTTTTATATAATATACCAATGGGATTTTTAATATAGTATGTGGTTTGTGTGTGTATGTTTAAAATTGAAAAGATTTTGCTTTTCTATGAGCAAATATAAGAGCAAAGAGAATACAAAAAAGTTATGTTTATTGAAGAAACTAAAATCATAAATAAGTTTGATGGTGTACAAGAGTAGAGATACAAAGAAAATGATAAGTAAAACACTAAGAATTTTTCTATCTTTCTAATTACTATTAACTTAGTCCTTCATTTTCAGTTAAAGAATATCTTGCTTATTTTATAGCTCATGTCGTTTAGCATAAATTTTGATGCTTTAGTGGCTTTCAAATTTAAAATGTGTGAATTTTTTCCTACTATAGTCCAAGATTCTTGGTAACTAACTCTTTGGGGCTCTATCATTTGCTGCTTTGAATAATCTCGAGTTCCTTGAAATGGCTTTTGTCAAAGGTTCACCTTCTTTAAAGAATTCCTCAAAGTAAGGAAGA
Organism: Talpa occidentalis; assembly: GCF_014898055.3. Lineage (NCBI taxonomy): Eukaryota > Metazoa > Chordata > Mammalia > Eulipotyphla > Talpidae > Talpa > Talpa occidentalis. The sequence goes on along the minus strand of NW_023604861.1, from coordinate 88,472,741 downwards.
ATGAATAAATGAATAATTGAATTACAGATGTTTTTTTTTTTTTTTTTAAAGATTTATTTATTTATTTATACAAGCACTGGGTATAGTCAGAAGCGCGGGAGGGTGAGAGAATTCACCAGAGCCAGAGCTGGGAGCAGAGCAGGCAGAAGGACCGAAGTACACTGCTGAGGGGAGCAGCGGGCGGCAGGAGAGGTCTGCGCGCCATGTGGGACCCTCACCCGGTGGCCGGGGAGCAGCCAGGGATCCAACCGGTGCTGCAGAGGCTGCGGGCAGCTTCGCAACCCAGCGCTCAAACACTGTGCCACCGGGGAGGCCCTGAATTACGGATGTTCTAAACGTTACCCCAGGGAGATAATATATAACAACCAAATTGTAATGTTCCATAGACGAGTACTGTATTATAAAGTACTGTATTTTGGATTTTAAGTAAATGTTCACATTTTAGGAAAAATATATTAAGAACTTTTGAGAAAAAATTTGTGCAATGATTTTTAAATGGCATTTTTAAGGTCATTTTAATTTTGACTATTTATCACTATTAAAATTATGTTGTTTTTTTTTTCTGCATGTTCAACTATTTGAGGAAGCAGGGCTGAAAGTCAAATTTGGTACATTTTCTTTCACTTAATTCAAAAAGCCTCTGGAAAGTAATGAGATTTATTCTGTGAATTACTTTATAATTGTTCTTTAACCACACTGTGATATTTGATAATGTCAGAATGATTTTGCTTTAGGGAAAGTGATTTTAGCCCCGAAAAAAAAAATAATTACTTCCCCCTAAATAAAGAGCATTTTATATATTTTTGTGAACAAGGAAATATTTTTAAGGTTAATTAATCTGTCTTCTGACAGTTGTAGAGAAATTTTGGAGAAAAAAATGTTTATGCATTCAGGTCAGTTTTTCTTATGCTAATATATTGACACACAGGAAAACATTAGATTCATCCTATCACACTTGAAAGTAGAGCACTTCCATTTACTCTCAAACTGAGATTTAAGAGCAGTGTGACTTCAACACTCTTTTGTGACCTAATTTTCAGATTACTTTCTTTAAAACTTTGTTTCAAGAATTATTCTAGAAAATGGTAAATCTACTGATCTTTCCCTGATGTTTTCACTTGTTAATGATATACTTTATGTCAAATTAAACTCTCTAAGAATTTATGGGTAGCTATATGGAGAGACATCTATATATTCATATCTATATTTGTTATTATATTAAAAAAGATTGAGAGCAGTACACCAGAACAGGGCAGATGAAGTGCTGTGTGAGGGAGTTTCCTTTTAAGTGGAGGAGGACATTAGAGATACAGATGTAAAGTGAATCATTCAACAAGATAATTACGGTGAGATGGGATCTATGGAAGAAAGAAAATAGGGCGATGAGAGGGATAGTGACAAATAGACAGCTTTAGATTAGGGGATTAGGGGAGTCCTTGAAGAAATGATAAGGCTTTTGAGACTTTAATGACAAGATGAAATGTAAAGAGCTAAAGGTTGAGCATTTCAGGATAAGGAAATAGCCACATGCATATGTTGAGAAATTTAATTCTGAGAAACAGGCATCACCAACGTATAAATCAACTCATCTGTTTCAGAAATGAATTACAGGTTATGAGTCCTGGAGTATAAGGAAGCAGAGGAGAAGTTGTTAGAGAAGTGGTTGAAATGGGAAAAATTCATGTCAAATTTGGAATCCATGGTAAAAATCTTGTATTTTATTCTGGTCACTGGAAACAAAACTGGAGGTTTTAGTTGAAGGCAGTGACAAAAGCAGTTTGCATTAGACAACTAATTTGAGATGCTCCAGAGAAAAGGATAAAATAGGAAAGTCATGGACAGAGAGACCAGTTAGGAGGCCATTGTCATTGTCCATGTAGAAAGTAATGGTTGTAGATGAGGATACAAAAATGTGCAGATAGGGCCTCTCCTGGTGGCGCAGCGGTTGAGCGCTGGGCTGTGAAGCTACTCACAGCCTCCGCAGCACTGGTTCCATCCCCGGCTGCCGGCGAGTGTCCCACATGGCCCTACAAACCTCTCCTGCCGCCCGCTGCTCCTCTAAGCAGTGTACTTCGTCGGTCTGCCTGTTCTGCTCCCCACTCTGGCTCTGGTGAATTCTCTCATCCTCCCACACTTCTGACTGTACCCAGTGCTTGTATAAATAAATAAATAAATCTTTTAAAAAAAATGTGCAGATTGAGATATAACGTTTAACCAAATGAAATGGTCCATTTTGAACTTTTAAAACAGGTCACTCTAAGCAATTTGTTTTTGTACTTTAACTGATATTTTGATGATCCAGAAAAGTAATCATGGAATGGACATGATGGGTAAGAAATGTCAAGGGAAGTAATGAAGGCAGAACTGCCTCTGGATGTTGACATCTATGAAAAAGAACATTGGATTAAATAGGTCAGAGTGTGAGAGACCAAGTGTTCTATTTGCATAAAGTAATTTAGGATGATTATTATACATTCAGCTGAGATGCAGGTATGCTAGTAGATAACATCCTGGGGTACTGTGAGGACCTGAAATTGCTGAACAGTAACATTTCACGATTTTTTTCATCTTGTGCAATCATGGAAAAGTCTTAATTTCACAACTTTTAGCAGATTTTCTTCTCCTTTTGCTTTAAAAGTTGAAATTATTTCCAAAATATTTTATATTTTATGTTCTTCATTTCTTTAAAGCAAAAATTTATATTCTGGAATGATTTCCTGTGCAATCACAAAATACCAGAACCAGATATATTGCCATGTTAATTCATTTCTATATTTGCATTTTTTTTGAGGAGGTAAATCTTTTTAATCATTTCTTTCATTTGTCACAGCTGATCAATGAAATCTAAAAGACTGTACTTATCGTATCTTCTTCATTTAGCATGAATACTGATACCATAGCTTATAAAATCTGTCACAATCCATAGGAGTAAGAGAATTTGAGTCAGTCAATTTGAGCCAGACCCCACTCCATCTCAAGGGCCAACCCTTCTCCAGAAAATAGTAATAGGACTCAGAGTGTGCCACTCATGTCATCCATCTAACGTGACTGCCAAATAAAACATACAAATATAAGTTCCTTTTTTTAGACTTAAATCCTACCATATCAGTAGTTACATTAAATGTAAATATTCTCTGTATACAATTACCAGAAAGCATTGGTCTAATTAAATATAAAGGTAAGACCTATATGATAATTACAGGAGATACAATTTAAGTACAAAGATGTAAATAGATTAAAGCAAATGGATAGAAACAGATGCCAAGTGCTAGCACTAACCAAAAGAAAGCTGGAGTGGCTATATATTTAGACAAATTAGATTTCAGAGCAAAAATGTAATCACAACTAAATAAACCTGTTTCATAAAGATGATACATAAGATGACATAGCAACCCCAAATATTTGTCACCTGATAACAGAGCTCCATATTATATGAAGAAAAAGCCTGTTGAACAATAGAAAAATAAAGACACTCACAATTATAGTCAGATAGGTCAATTTTACATTATCTCAAATAGATTGGAAAGGTAAAAATTGGTAAAGATACAGTTTTTTTTTTTTGAATTTTTATAACCCTCCACTAAACAACAGCAGAATATACTTATTTTCTTCTGTTATGCAGGTAACATTTAGATAGATCATCATCTAGGCCATAAAACGAGTCTCAGTAAATGTAAAAATTTTCAAGGTATACAAAATACATCCTTTAAACACAATATAATTAACATTTTTGACTGCTTGGGCAAGGACTTTTTTATTTTTATTTTTTTAATGATCAGAAATTTTTAATTTAAAATACAATCTTAAACTACAAAACTATACTAGATGTTATGAGGTGAGGCATCTATGGGGCATTCAAAGTGAGAGGGGGAGACAGCTCACAGGATGGGATATCAGCAGCTAGAGGGGACCCCACTCCCAGGCCCCACCACAGCTGAACCCAGGAAAGCCCCTGGCAGCACAGGGCCTCTAAGAAGGAGCTCCAGGAGCACCAGGCTGACATGGAGAAAGATGGTATTTGGGCTCCCATCTGGTCAGCTCCTTCCTGAGGCGTCCACTGCTCATTCTGAGCTTCTGTAGCTCCGTCTCCTTGGGCATGGCAGCCTCCTGGCTCTCCTGAGCCCTCTGCTCCCAGTGGCAGAGCTCTCTCAAGTGCCAGGTAGTGGCTCTCTGCAGGGCTATGGTCTGGGTGCGGATGATGTTCTTGTACAGGTCCCGGGCCTGAAGAGCGGTGTCTAGGCCCTCACAGGCTCTGAGCAGCAGCTTTACAATGGTCAGGTGCTGCTGCTCTTCCTCTGCTCTCCTTCTCTCCAAAGCCAGGACTCGTTGACGGTAGGACTCCAGCCCCTCCTGAAGCTGCACCTGCAGCCTCTGTATCTGGCCATTGAGATGGGCATTCATGGCTTGCAGGTGAGCCCTCCGATTTTGGAGGCTGAGGATACCCAGAGACAGCTTCAATGTAGCCAGGTGATGGTTGGTACTTTGGGAGGAGCAGGGTCGGTGTCTGGTTCCTGGAGGGCTTCAGGGACGGCTGTCTCCTGGCTGGTCTTGTTATGGCCTTGCCCTGGGTACTCTGGAGAAGGTCCTTGTCCTCTGCTCAAAATCTGTCTGATTTCGAATGTAAAACCCAACAGGACAAAATAAAGGAGTAACTGCCAGGCTACTTCCAAGACTCCTGAACCTGTACAGTGCAGTGAAGTAGCACCAGCAGGGCAGCCCACAGCTGCTGCTGCAGCATCAGGGCACACATGGCCATCACTGCAGGCTGTCAGGGCTTGGCCACCAACTGCCAGTGTCTGTGGGCCTCACGGACTGCACAGAACACAGTGGAAGTTTCTGTCTCCAAAACAAACAGCTGCCTGGCAACAGGGCTCGTTACTATTGGTCTGGGGGAGGGGCAGACAGTGGGTACTAGCCACCCCTCTCCACCCTTGCTCTGCTCAGGCACAGAGATAACACACTTTTTTTTAAAAGATTTATTTATGCATATAAGAACTGGGGTACAGGCCTGATGTGTGAGGGGTGAGAGGATTCACCAGAGACAGAGTGAGGAATAGAACAGGCAGACTGACTGAAATACACTGCTGAGGGGAGTAGCTGGTGAGCCAGGAGAGGTCTGCTGTGCCATGTGGGTTGCTCTCTGGCCGAGGATCGAACCTGTGCTGCAGTGGCTATGGATTGCTTCATAGGTTGCTTCTCAACCCCTTGCGCCACCAGGGAGGCCCCAGAGAGAACACACTTTGCTCACTCTGTGCAGTGGGGAGGGGGCAGGTGGATGGGGCCCAGGCCACTCTGGGCCACATGGCTCACAGCTCACCTGTAGTCAGTCAGGCCCTGCCATTCCTTCTCTGCAGTAGGGTGTCGTACCTGTGATATCTCCTTATCAGCTGAAGCCCACAGTGTACAGTTGGGGTTGCTCCCGTGTGTACTGTAAGAGGGTTGTGTGTAGGCCTCATGTCCTTCTCCCCAGAACTCTATCACTCAGAGCACTTTTATCCCTAAAATCACCTGTCTCAACCTCATTTCCTTCCCTGATCCCTGAATCTCTTGTGCTCACTGTCTCTGTCTGATAGGATATTAATGTGCATGTTGTGGAAACAATAAAAAGTTGTAGTTTGTGTATTTATTACTTTTTGTTCTGCAGTCTGTCTTTGAATTCATGTATTTATACCATAATAAGTAACTGATTCTGGATATATTTAGATTCATATCTACTTTATTTGTTAAAGTTCCACCAGTTGTCCTTGTCCTCCCTACTTTTCTTATCTACTGCTTTCTGCCTTATCAAGTTTAGTTTGTGTGGAAGGTTCTTTCTTTTTTAAATTTTTTTATTTCATACACTTTTTACATCATTTTTCATTTTTGCACTATGTATGCATTTTCATCTTGGTTATAGTGCTCATACAATTCCTACCACCCTTGTTTTGCTCTGACTCCCTTTTCCCACCTGCCCCACATAGTGTGTCTCTGGTTTATAGTTGCTTATTGCTTGTTAATTTTTACTTTATTATATAATTAGTCTTTTTCCTGGTCCCTTATTTAGGTTTTCTAAATTTCTGCTATGAGTAAGACCATCCAGTATTTTTCTTTTTCTTTCTGGTTTATTTCACTGAGCACGAACCCTTCTAGCTCCATCCATGTTGCTGCAAATGGCATGAGTTTATCTTTTTTGATTGCTGAGTAATATTCCATTGTGAATATATACCACTTCTTCTTGATCCAGTCATCTATTTTTGGGCATTTGGGTTGTTTCCATAGCTTAGCTATTGTAAATAGTGCTGCTATAAACATAGGGGTGCTGGTGCCATTTTGAATTAGTTTTTCTTTGTCCTTTGAGTAAATACTTAGGAGTGGAATTGCTGGATCATACAATAGCTCCATCTTTAGCAGACTGAAGAATCTCCACACAGCTGTCCATAGTGGTTGGACCAGTTTGCACTCCCACCAGCAGTGCAGGAGAGTTCCTTTTTCTCCAAAACCTCGCCAACATTTGTTGTTGCTAGTTTTTTTTTTTTTTTTAATATGTGCCATTCTCACTGGTGTAAGATGGTATTTCACTGTAGTTTTGATTTGCATTTCCATGAACATTTTTTCATATGCCTGTTGTCCATTTGCATTTCCTCTTTGGAGAAGTTTCTTTTTAGCTCTTCTGCACATTTTTTGACTGGGTTATTTTCTTTGTTTTTGTTAATTCTCTTTATAGATTTTTGTGGTCAGTCCTTTATCATTAGTATTGTGTGCAAAATTTTTCTCCCAGTCAGTTGGGTGTCTCTTTGTTTTGGTTGCTCTGTCTTTTGCCTTCACTATCACTGTTTTGTGTAGTATGTCTTTAAAGATGCTACTTAGGTGTATGTCATGTAGTGTTCGCCTGTATTTCCTTCTATATATTTTATGGTTTCAGGTCTTGTGTCTAGTTCTTTAATCCATTTTCAGTTGGCTTTTGTGCACGGTGTGAGGTAGTAGTCAAGCTTCATTCTTTTGCATGTAATGACCCAGTTTTCCCAGCACCATTTATTGAACAGACTTTCTTTGCTCCATTTCAAAGATTAGTTGACCGTAAATCTGTGGGTTTATTTCTGGATTTTTTTAAACATATATTTTTTTTAGGATTTATTTTTTATTTATACAAGAGCTGGGGTACAGGCCAGATGTGTGGGAGGGTGAGAGGATTCACTAGAGACAGAGCAGGGAACAGAACAGGCAGACTGACAAAATACACTGCTGAGGGGAGCAGCGGGCGAGACAGGAGATGTCTGGCTCAACATGTGGGTTGCTCCGAGGCCGGCGGGGATGGAACCAGCACTGCAAAGGCTGCATGCAGCTTCACAGCGCTGCGCTCAACTGTCTGCACCACCAAGGAAGCCATCTGGATTTTCAATTCGGTTCCATTGGTCCATGTGTCTGTTCCTGTTCCAGTATCATGAAATTTTGATTATTATGACTTTGTAGTATAGCTTGAAGTCTGGGAGTGTGATACCTCCATTCCCTTCTTTTTTTTTTATTCAAGAGAGCTTTGGCTATTTGGGATTTTTGGTGGCTCCGTATGAATTTCATCAATATTTATTCTATTTCTTTGAAGAATTCTATTTCTTTGAAAAATTCTATTTCATTGAAATTTTTATTGGAATAGCATTGTATCTGTAAATTGTTTTTGGTAGGATGGCCATTTTGATAATGTTAATTCTTCCAATCCATGAGCAGGGGCTGTCTTTCTATATCTTTGTGTCTTCTTCTATTTCTTTTAACAGTGTTTTATAGTTTTCTTTATATAGATCCTTTACCTTTTTTGTTAGGTTTATTCCAAAGTATTGATTTTTTTTTTTTGTTTCAATAATAAAAGGGATGGTTTTCTTGATTTCTTCTTCATCAGATTGATTGTATATAGGAAGGCTACGGATATTTGCATGTTGATTTTGTATCCTGCTACTTTACTAAACTGATTGATTAGTTTGATTAGCTCGATTAGTTTTTCTGTGGAGCTTTTTGGAGTTCTCTATGTATATTATCATATCATCTGTGAATGATAGTTTTACTTCTTCCTTCCCTCTCTGGATTCCTTGTATGTCTTTCTCTTGTCTTATTGCTCTGGCTGGCACTTTCAGTATTATATTGAAAATCATTGGTGAGAATGGGCATCCATGTCTTGTTCCAGATCTTAATGGAAATACTTTCAACTTTTCACCATTGAGAATGATATTGGCTATGGGCTTGCTATATATGGCTTTTATGATGTTTAGGTATGTTCCTTGTATCCCGAGAGTTTCAAGGGCTGTTACATAAATGGGTATTTTACTTTGTCAAAAGATTTCTCTGCAACTGTCGATAGTATCATATGGTTTTTATATTTCTTTTGTTGATGTGTTGGATTACATTGATTGATTTTTGGATGTTGAACCATCCTTGTGTCCCTGGAATGAATCCTACTTGGTCGTGATGAATTATCTTATGGATACATTGTTGGATTCTGATAGCTAAAATTTTATTGAGGATTTTTGCATCTGTGTTCATTAGAGAGATTGACCTGAAGTTTTCTTTTTTTGTGTTGTCCTTGTTTGGTTTTGGTATTAATGTAATGATGGCTTCATAGAATGTGTTTGGTATTATGCCTTTCTTCAAATTTTTTGAAAGCCTTTGTGAAGGATAGGCATTAGTTCCTTTCTGAATGTTTGGTAGAATTCATTTGTAAATACATCTGGTCCTGGGCTTTTGTTTTTGGAGAGGTTTTTGATTACCAGTTCAATTTCACTGCATGCAGTTGATCTATTTAGGTGTTCTATTTCTTCTTTATCTAGCTTTGGGTGATTGTAAAGTTGTAAGAATTTGCCTATCTCTTCTAGATTGTTGAGCTTGTTTGCATATAACTGTTCATGGTAGTTTCAGATTATTCTTTTGATTTCTGCTGTGTCTGTTGTGATTTCTCCTCTTTCTTTGTGATCCTATTTATTTGTGCTGTCTCCCACTTTTCCTCTGTGAGCCTGGCTAGGGGTTTGTCTATTTTATTTCTTCTTTCAAAGAACCAACTTTTGGTTTCATTGATCTTTTGGATTTTTTTTTTTTTTTAGTTTCTATTTCATTTATTTCTGCTTTGATTTTTATTATTTCTTTTCTTCTATTGGTTTTAGGGTTTTTTTGTTGTTCTTTTTCTAGTTCTTTGAGATGTGAGATTAGGTTGTTTCTTTCAGTTCTTTCTTGTTTCTTGATATGAACCTGTATTGCTATATGTTTTCCTCTTATTACTGCTTTTTCTGCATCCCATACATTTAGGAAATTGGTGTCCTCATCATTCAACTCAAAGTATTTTTAACTTTCTTCTCTGATCTCCTCATTTGTCCATTCATCTTCCAGCAGTATGGGTTTCAATGTCCATGAGGTGGGAGGGTTCCTTACTTCTTTTTATGGTTTATTTCTAGTTTGATGTCTTCAAGTTCAGAGAAGATGGTTGGTATGATTTCAGTCTCAGTGTACCTGTTGATGTTTGCCTTTTGTCCCATTATGTGATCGATACTGGAGAATGATCTGTGTGCACTTGAGAGAAATGTGTACTTAGATTTTTTTGGGTGTAGTGTTCTACAAAAGACTGTGAAGCCCATGAGGTCTAGATCCTTATTTAGAGCTTTAGTGTCCTTTCTTATTTTTTGTCTTGTTGATCTATCTATTGATGATAGTGGTGTGTTGAAGTCTCCTACTACATATGTATTTTCTCTGATGTCTGTTTTCAGAGATGATAATAAGTATTCTTGGTTGCATTTGTTGTCTTGGAGTTTGTTGACTATGTCCCTTCACTCTCTCCTTGTCTGTAGTGTTTCTTCGGAGAAATCTGATGGCGGCCTCATTGGTTTTCCTTTGTATGTTACTTGTTTCTTCCCTCTTGTCTGCTTCATTATTTTTTCCTTGTCTTGGATTCTTGGGACCTTTACTATTACGTGTCTTGCTGTATTTTTCCTTTTGCCATGGAAGTTTGGTGTTCTTCTTGCTTCTTATATGTCTATTCTCAGCTCCTTCTTCATACTTGGGAAGTTTTATTATTTCCTTGAATATTTTCCTTGAATTATTTCCTTGAATATTTCCTCTATTCCTATGTCTCTCTCCTCTCCTTGTGGGATTCCTATAACTCTTATATTTCCTTTCCTCATGGAGTCCGATAGTTCCTGAAGTCTTTTTTCATTGTTTTTCCTTCATATTTCTCTTTCCTTTTCTGCTTGGGTTCTTTTTATTTATGTGTCTTCGAGAGTACTTATTCATTCTTCCATTTCATCTATTCTGCTTTCACTGCTTTTCCCAGGGTTCTTTAGCTCCTCCATTAATCCCTTGATTGCCTGCATTTCTTTCACTTCCCTCTTTAGGGACTCAATTTCATTCTTCTAATTGTTGATTATTTTTCCCTTATCATTGTTTTCCTTTATGACTTCTTTCAGTTTTTTAATCATGGCAATTTTAAATTCTCTGTCTGGAAAGCTCAGAAGTTCTTCCAAGTTACTATTATTGCAACCTGATGGGTGATTTTCTTTTTGTGGTATGTCTTTTCCCTGAGGACTTGCTTGGTTGCTGATAGTCTTTCTTCTCCCTGCTGCTTGTTTTCTAATTTGTCCTATTCATTGGGGCACTGTGTCATTGGTACTGCCTGGCATCTCTTTTTTGTGCTCCTTCTGGCATGTTAGAAACTGGTGGCCTAATCAAGTCCAATACTGTTATACCGGAAGTCCAGTAGGGCATGTTTACTAAGCATTTGTTGATGGGTGATGTCCCTGGAAATACACCCCTTCTGTATTTATTTAATACCAGAGGTGGTCTTGAGGTCCCTCAGACTGCCCTGGCAGTGGCTGGATCACCCTTGGGCACCTAATCACTGGATCCCCTTCTGGGTTCCAACTCAAGGCCAGACGTAGGGCCTGGTTTGTGCATGCTTTTCGGCTCACCTCTGACTGTGGGGATAGTCCTTTCTCAGTTCCACACAGTTTTGGTGAGGTCTGGACTCAAAACTCCCAGTCTTAAGGATGGGTGGTCTTGGAGGCACTTCCCTGCTCCCTCAGATTGCCCACTGGTGGATGGATCCCCCTCTGGGCTCCAGCCTGCAGTCAGTGGCAGAGACTGGCTTGTGTGGGCTTTCAGCTCACCTTTGACTGTGGGGACAGCCCTTTCTCAGTTCCACACAGTTTTGGTGAGGCCCGGATGCAAAGCTCCCTGTCTTAGATATAGCGCTACTGGGAGGCACTTCTCTGTGCCCTTAGTCTGCCACGGTGGGGCCTGGATCACCTCCTGGATTCCAATCCCTGTATCCCTCTCTGGTTTCCAACCAGGAGCCAATGGCGGGGCCTGGCTTGTGCGGGATATCAGGTCACCTCTGACTGTGGGGTCGGCCCTTTCTCAGTTCCACACAGCTTTGGTGAGGTCAGGAGGCGAGCTCCCTGTCTTAAATATGGCGCGTCTGGAATCACTTCCCTGTGCTCTATGTTTGCATTTCTTATCACCCTCTCATGGGTGATAGAAGTGTCTGTCTCATTGGTGATGAAAGTGTCAGCTGATTATGACGACTTGTTATGATATTCAATAATTATTTATTTGTAAATATATCTTATATACTCATAGACGTAAATGATCCAGAATTGTATTTAAAATTCTAACCATGACCTCTTACACAATGAAAATTATTGGGTTTGGGTAATCTAGAAAATGAATCAATTGATTTTTTAATATGTAACAATCAATTTGTAGGCTCTTAGAAGAATTTCAGACAATTTATAAATATGTTTTAGGTATTTTCTATTTCAAAAAATTCTCTCAACTCAGCAAATAGGTGTGAAAGTTGTGCAATTCTGATATATTTTATTACTCTTAAGTTGAAATACGCTAATTCTCTCACAACTTTTTTTTCCCTTACTATATCAAATGACACAAAAATGTCACTGAAATTTATAATTTTATGACTTGTTTAAAAATAGCAGTAATATTTATTTACTTCATACTCTTAGTTTTGAAGACCTTTTGATGATTTTTGCGAAGAGTTTACAATTTTGTTATGTCTCATTGCTATAGACTTTTCACTATCTGTGTGAAATAGGGGTAAATATAGAAATGAATTTTTATAGTTCTTATAGTCAGTCAATCACTGATAATGTTAATCATTGATGTAGTCACTTTTGTTGGTTGATGAAATCATTTCATTCTTATAGTTGAAAGAGATTTGAATTTTCTCTTGAATTATAAAGTAGAAGTCATGCTTCCCTTTTATATATTCTCTTTATTTATACATATTGCAAATAGTTAAATTTGTAGAAGAAAAGATAATATGTCACAGAACTATTTTCTATGTGCCACATCCAGTAGCTGATTTTGAGGTCTTTGTAAAAAAGATGTCCATGACCTTATGAGAAAATTCTAAGCCTTGATTAAAAGAAATCTAAAAGGAGTATTTATTGATAAGTAATTATAGTATCATTAAAGCACTAAAAGGTATAGGTATTCAGATATATACAAATACATATCAGTATATGTATATGAAATAGATAAAATATTATATATTATAAATTTGATATGTGACTGCTACCATTGTAGGTTACTAGGGAAAACAGAAACTATTCAAGAAATAATTCAGATAAAAACTTCTATACATATGAAGAAACATAGAATTTAATCAATAATGCCATTTTCATGCTATATACAAAATGAAATAAAGTGTATATAAACACACTGAAAAACTCTTACAAACTTTTACCAAAAAAAGTTTCTTTTATCAAAAAGTATAGAGAACTTCCTAAAATCAGAACTCAAAATTGAACTGTAAAAGGAAGAATATGAAATTATGTTAACATTTCTTTTCAGCAAGTCAATTATAAGATACTGAAATAAAAGGCACACAGTAGAAGAAATTATCGAAAATAGGTAGTTGGAAAGTTGGATAAATAGCTATTTAGGAAAGGATCCTAGTATATGTCAAATAATTTGGAAATTAATAAATAAAAGATAGTTGATAGAAGAGTAAACCTTAATGCCTATTAAATACGTGTGAATAAGGTACAGTTTTAGTTGTATTGGGGGAAGATATTTACTAAAAAGTTTTAAAGTGTGACATTACCATATATGGTGGAATATACAGAACAATGGAGATGTTCAAAAACTGATGTGGTATCATGGATTCAAAGATTTTAGAAAACAATCCACAGATATCTATGAAGACATATCTTCACGGTTAAAAATTAAGACATATCTCTCCTGTGAATTAACTGCTTCACTCCTGTGTGTATAAACAGCGGTGAACTGCTAAGTTTCTGGAAGGGGTGTGTTAGATGATTGATAGTGTTTGATATATTCTTTGGTGTAAATAAACCATTGCTTATTTCAAGCTGACAAAGTAACATACTAAATGTGGAAATAGGAAGAGAGATATCTAGTTGACTCTTCTAAGCTGATGCCAGACTGCTCGGACACACCACTATGTAAGGCTATATAACATTACTTAGAAATATTTTCCCACATATGTGTAGGGGAATATATGCCAGAAAATTTATGGCATTATCTTTAGCTTAGCAAATTATAGTACAATCTTAATTTTAGTAACAAAATGTCATGTACTTACACATTGAAATGCTATACAAGAATAAAAATAAAAGAACCCAAATGACATGTGTCTAAAAGTATGACTCTTGTAAATATAACATTTTATAAAACAAGAAAGAGATAGGGAAGTATATAGAATATGTAGGGATTATAAAAATGTATAAACACATAACAATATTATCTATTGCTTAGAAATATCCACATTTATTATGAGTGTAAGAAAATAAATGTGAACAATTCGTTAAATTTAAGATAGTGGTTGTTTTTCAGAGATACAAAGGGAGAGGCACCAGAGTTTCTAAGAAACTAGAAATTTATTAGATGGTATGTGCATAAGTGAATAGTATTTTTTTTTAATGATTTTTTTTTAAGATTTATTTATTTATTTATACAAGCACTGGGTACAGTCAGAAGCACAGGAGGGTGAGAGAATTCACCAGAGCCAGAGCAGCGAGCAGAGCAGGCAGAAGGACGGAAGTACACTGCTGAGGACAGCAGCTGGCTGCGCAGAGGTCTGCGTGCCATGTGGGACCCTCCTCCGGTGGCCGGGGAGCAGCCGGGGATCGAACCGGCACTTCAGAGGCTGCGGGCAGCTTCACAACCCAGCGCTCAACCGCTGCGCCACCGGGGAGGCCAATAGTATATTTTTTAATATACCTTTCTATGGTAATTTTAACTCTGCCATCTATCTATTTAGATTTATATGGACACACATGGCACACACAGGCATAAATTCATACCATGCCTTTTTTTTCTTCTATGTGCGTGTGTCTGTAAAAAAAAAAAAAAAAGCGAGTACTATGTTTACCTGGAAGTCTTAATGCTGCTCTGAAAATGCTAGCCATTATATATCAAGAAAGTACTGAAAGAGGTGTATTGATGTTGATATATAAGAAAATATAATTACTGGCGTTTTAGTTAATATGATGGCAAAATCTGGGGATCCTTGAGGAATTAAGGCTATTAGATAATTAATGATGTTAATATACGAATTCTCTTTAAATATAAGACAAGTGATACAAAATTCTCATTGAATTATTAAGGTTGTTTAATTACTGTTTACTGAAAGGTATTAAAGTTTATCAGAAGAATCATATGTTTGAGATAGCCAGAAAATTTATAAAAAAATATTTCAAGGAAATACTAGCTCTCGCAAATAGTTAATAGTTCTTTAGCTATCAAAACAGAATGGTACTATCACAGAAATAAACACAACCAGAAAGAAGTATATAGGTAATTTTTATGACAAAGCAAGGCTTTATTTATTTATTTATTTATTTATTTATAGCATGTTTTATTTATTTATTTATTTGTTTGTTTGTTTTGTTAATACATGCACTGGGTACAGTCAGAAGTGCGGGAGGGTGAGAGAATTCACCACAGCCAGAGCGGGGAGCAGAGCAGGCAGAAGGACCAAAGCACACTGCTGAGGGGAGCAGTGGGAGTCAGGAGAGGTCTGCGCACCATGTGGGACCCTCCTCCGGTGGCCGGGGAGCAGCCGGGGATCGAACCGGCGCCGCAGAGGCTGCGGGCATCTTCCCAACCCAGCGCTCAACCTCTGCGCCACCGGGGAGGCCCAAAGCAAGGATTTTAAATCATTAAAGATATAGTAAAATTCTTAAATTGTTCTGGAGATGCCATAAATCTATCTGAAAACCTCATGCTTTAATAAATATATTCCATGTGAACGAATCATTTATGTTCAAGATAGAATTTACAGGAGTCAGGTAATCCCACAGATTCAGGCTGCGACTGTTGCAAATTATCAATCTTTGCATTAATTACAAAAATATAGCAATCATGGATGGGTTATAGGACCAATAATTGAAAAATATAGAGAAGTCCCACACCAAAAGTAATGTAGAAGCAAGTCAGTGTTCAATTCCTCTGAGGTCTGTTGAATCAAACTCCATACGACCTCGGAAGTTGGATGAAACTCTGAAACTAGGGACAGAAGATGGTAGAGTAATTAAGAGAAATAAGAGAAATACACTCTCTGCCAAGTATAATAGCTATTGTTCAATCCTTGTTGGGAGTAGCAGAAAGCAAATCAACTAGGATCTGGCCTAAGAAGATTGTAAGTTCAGGTAATTCCTGAAGGTTGGAACCCTGCATCACTAATGTCACCTCTGAATATGAACTGGTAAAGATAGAGGATTTAATGAGAGGAGTGAAAAATATAGTGGTGAAAATAAACTACATTCCACTCAACAGAAGTTTGCAAACATCTTTCAAGCACAAATGAGACAATAATTTCATGATAATAAAAAACCTCAATAGAGAACTCATACCTCAACAAGTGAAAAAGAAAACTAAAAGGACTTCATAATAATTATGAGTAAAATTCCTTTGAGAAAAATGATAAAGTTGTAGTTAGAAAACAAGATAAATATATTGATAAAAAACAAAACCAAATGTGCTTTGATAAAAACCAAAACCAAATGTGGGCAGAAATATAGTTAATCAATTATTATAATGATCATAAAGGCATAATTATGAGTAATATAACATTTGTGCTCATAAAAGAGCAAGGAGAAAAGAGAGGAACAAAAATCAATCTGACAGAGCATGAAAAATAGAATGAAATATACAAAGTATATAGCAGAAGGAATGGTGAACTGACCAGCAGTGTCACTGGAATCCTAAGTTTAAATATCAGAGATGTATTCTGGGTAATGGCCTAAGGAGGCCACATGGAAAATCTGTCACCATTTCCTCAGATATATAGTGAAGAAAGATCTTTGGAAAGAGGTAATTAGACAATTGAGTTGCAAATATAATCCTTGAAAATTTATTCCATGAGATTATTTTTACCACCATTCTCCTTCCACCTTTCTTTTGGTAGTTTTCTTCTCGAGTATAAGTGTATAGTTATTTTCACATCTAATAATGTACGGGTAGTCTAAAAATTGCATTGTTAGCTCCCCGAGTCTTGCTTAATTTGAGAGTTATAATTAGCTTCAATTTTCTTGAACAGAGTGAATGCAAAGTGTATTGGATTTTAATTTAAAATGCTATTTCATAGTTGATTTAAGTACTAAAATGTAATACACAAATTGCACTTTTAGTCAAATGACTCTAAAGTATTTTTTGAAGTGTATAATTAAAATATTCAAATGTGTACTGATAAGCCACTTTCAGAAGCTCTGGAGTACTCCTAAAGGTGACTTGGAAAACACCCAAAAGCAAACTTCCTCTGTTCTTGCCTTCTACAACACCTGGTAGACTCTTTGAATAATTTGTTTTTGAAATACTTCAGAATAAGATGCTTTTCACTGGTTATTAACATAACTCAACGGAGTTAGTCTAGTTTGCATTTTATAGACATTTAGATGTAGGACATATTTTCAAGTGACTACACCTCATTACCTTTAATAAGAGTGGCCTCGTGCTACTTCAGTAGGAGATATTCACAACCTTCATTGGCACGTGTGATTTAATAAATGTGTTCATCTTATGTGCATAAGCATTGCCATCTTATCATAATAAAACCTTTTAAGCTCTTGACTTTTCTTCAAAACAGCCTATTCTTACAAAATAAATAACTTTAATAATTTGTCATGTTTACTTTCTTAAAGAATACAGGTTGTTTGCCAAGACACTATTTCATCTTTTAAGCTAACTAGCCAAACATAAAAAAAAAGCAAAAGGGTATCTCACTTTGTCACATGGTAACAGTAAGGTTGAAAGACAGTCATTACACTACTCCTCCTGTCTCAGGGATGTATTGTTTGCTCTGCTATGGTCTGCATTGGGTTGGTAATTTCATGTGCCATGTGTATTAGTTGTAACGATTTTTCACTCTTTGGTTATTTGTCTGTGGTTTGAAGTTTCTCTAACATATGTGTAGAAATTTACTAATCATTCCCATTTTCCCTGATGCAACAGAATTTGAGAATTTCAAATTGCTGTTTATTAATGTGAATGACATGAATCTCTTTACTCTCAAATATGATATAAACATTTTGTTCTTTTGGAACAGCTAAGATCACATGTGGTATATTGTGGTACTTTATACACACACACACACCCCACAACATACATGAAAACACACATATATGCTGTTATACAGTAAGTATAACAATCCTAAGTCACTCTGTCCAGTTGCCCCTAATACACTACCAACTTCAGAATGATACTAAAACCCACAGGACAACACCCTCTTCCTTCATCACCAAATGAAAACTATTGTCTCAAAATGGAATTTAGACCAAGCATAGTATAATAGTTGAAGAAAATATGGATTTGCATACATATATACAGTATTTAGTATAATGAGTTTAAAATTCATAAATTAGGGCCTCCCTGTGCAGTTTCATCAAGACATAAAACTAGCAGGTTTCAAAAATCAATGCATTATCATCTGAATCTTTATTGTGTGCCTCAAGGTTCATAAATTGGCAGCTAACACTCGAATGCAATGATTTTCAAATTGTGGTCAATGGTCAGTTTGAATCAGAATCTCATGTGATCATTGCTAAAAATGCAAACTACTTGGATGCATTCCAGCCCTACAGAATCAATTATCTAGAAGGAACACTCATTAAACCAGCAAGCTTGGTGATATCGATGTGCATTATGCCTGACTGTTACCACTGTGTTGTATGAATTCTGCTTTGTGAATGCTGTTCTTACTGACTGTTGTCTTGCTTTCCCTGTATTCTGGAAATCATCTGAAGGGACTGAGGATAAATCCTAAGAGAAAAGGAAGGCCATCAATGGGTGAGAGGGAAAGAGACATAGTTATCATGACAGTGACAGTGACAGCGCTTTTTCTGGTACTCCATCAGCCTGAAGTTTCAGACAACCAGATAGTGGGGTTCAGATAAAAATCTCTCTTGAACAAGCAGACTTCACTGGATGAAAGTCACAGGATCAGAAGAAGAGACATTTATATCAAACTGCCATGCTATAGCACATGTGAGATTTGAACATCATTCAAGTACATAGAAAGTAAAGAAAACAGTAACACCAATCAAAAAATACAAAAGGAAGACATTCCATGTATTTTTACTTGTTTGAAGTTAGGAACATCATCCCAGTAAGCAAGTAATAATTGGATGGGAGAGCTCTGAAAAGTAAAATGCTGCAGAGCAAACAAGAGAACATTGTGTTGAAATCTGCCAGGATAGCCGGAGTTCTGAAAATTATTCTATAGAAGCCAAATCAGCTGACATCCTTTCTCTGATACAGGACTCCATGTGTGCAAGAAAAGGAGCAGAAAGGCTTTTTGATTACACATATATATACTGTTTTCCTCCAGTGAGTCTCATGGAAATGCCCTCCTAACTATGAGTGCTGGGATTTAAGAGAGGGAAACAACCACTCAATAAATGCAGAGCCCACAACGTCAATAATCATTGGCACCCTAGGAGCAGACGGGACCCAATGAAGCACCAAAGTTGATATTCTATGTAGGCAGCCACATTTTTGTTGCATTTCCGAGGGGGAAAGCAGGCACAACAAACAAAACATGTTGAGAGAGTTTCTAATTAGGAAATTGGAAAAAAATACTGTAACTCAAAGAATAGAACCATCATGAAGAATTACTGAAAGAGTATCTTATTTTACTTGATGAAATTTTTTAAAAAGTGTACAATTTTTGTTTATCAAGAGTTTAAAATTGCTCTTATTAAACTAGAGGAACAATTTAGGGAAAGAAAAAAAATTAGCCTTTCTAAAAAATGTGACATAGCATAGGGTCATAGAATTTTATGACATTATAAAGAATAATTTTTCAAATGTCAAAGAGAATTTGATAAGAAAAATATTTTTACAAAATGAAGAAGGGAAGATGTTTTTAAGGAGAAGTATTTGCTTTTATTTAGTGATCAATTTGTTCTATTAGTGTGAGATTTGCATCTACAGCCTAATTTTGAATGGATGTTCTTTTTTCTTATTGATTTGTAATTGCTATTTTGATATAAGTTATTTTAGGTTTTTGGACAATCCTCACAGTGTTTTCTTGATTGATGTTTATTTAATTTATTTATTTGGATGTCTAATTTCAAAATCTTTAAAAAAAAGATTTATTTATTTATACAAGAATCGGAGTACAGGCCAGAGGTGCAGGTGGTGAGAGGATTCACCAGAGACAGAGTGGGGAGCAGAACAGGCGGATCTAATGAAATACACTACTGAGGGGAGCAGTGGGTGAGACAGGAGAGGCTTGCCGTGCCATGAGGGTATCTGCAGCTGGCAGGGATCGAACTGGCACTGCAAAGGCTGAGGACAGCCTCACAGTGCTGCACTCAACTGCCTGCACTCAGCTGCCTAAGCCACCCTAGGGAGGCCCTAATTTCATAATTTTTATTGAAGTAATATAGCATTAGAACATTATATAAGCTTCAGATATGCATCGCTGAAAATCATTATGTGTATATAGGGCATTAAGCTCAAAACCAAAAGCCCATTTCTGTCCTTCACCATACAGTTGATACATTTTACCAAATTTACCTCAAACTCCTTTTCTTTACCCTCTGGTAACCACTAATTTGGTCTGATAATCTAAAAGTTTATTTTTTTTTTGATTTAGTTAATTGAATTATTTGGTTTCTCGATACTACACAAGTGAAATCACATAGTGTTTATCTTTCTCCATCTGATATATTTTACTAAGCATAATACTCTGTGTCCATCCGTGTTGTTGCAAATGGAAGGCTTTTATTTTTTTATAATTGAGTAGTAATCCATTGCATAGATACACCACAGCTTCTACCCAGCATAAGACAAAAGGCAATTTGGTTGATGCAAACTCTTGGCTATTGCTCATAATGTTGCAATAAACATGGGTGAATATATCTCTTCAAATTAATGTTTTTGCATTCTTCAGGTAAATACCCAGAAGTGGGATTACTGGATAATACGGAATTTCTATCATTAAGTTTTGAGGAAGCTTCAAACTGTTTTCCATAAGGCTGTACCAATTTTCATTTCCATCAACAGTGTACAAAAATTCCTTTCTCTCTAAATCCTCTCCAGGACTTCTTATTTCTAGACATTCTTACAGTTGCGAAGTAGTATCTCAATTGTTTTGTTTTGAATTTCTCTAATGATATGAGAAGGTGAGTATCTCTTCATGTGCCTATTGGCCATCTATCTGTCTCCTTTGGGAAGTGTCTGTTCAATCCTTTGTCCTTATTTTAATTGTGTTGATTGTCATTTTATTGTTGAGTTTTATGAGTTCCTTGTATAGTTTGGATATTAACCACTTGCTGGATGGATGATATGCGAATATATTCTGCCATTCATTAGGATATCTTTTTGTTTTGATGCAAGTTTATCTTACTGTGCAGACATTTTTTTTAGTTTTGTGTATTATTTGTTTATTTTCATTTTGTTTCCTTTGCCAGTGGAGTCCAGTTCCCTAACACTGATGTCCATTGAGGAGCATATGGTCTGTCTTTTCTTCTATATTTTTTATGGTTTCAAGTTTTATATTCAAGTCGTTAACCCATTTTGAATGAATTTTTATGCAATGGGCTATTTTCATTCCTTTGCCTGTGATAGTCCAGTTTTCCTAACACAATTCATTGAAAAGTCTTTCCTTGCTCCATTATAATCTCTTGGTTCCTTTGTCTTAGATTAGTTGTCCATATTTGTGTGGGGTTTTATTTCTCAATTATGTACCATTAATCCTTGCTTCTGTTTATATTCCAATACCAAACTATTTTAATTCTATCACTTTGTAACATATTATGATGTTGAGCAGTGTGACACTTCCATTTTTGCTTTTTGTTTTTTTTTTCCCCTCAGGAGTGTTTTTGCTATCTGGAGTCTTGTACTTCCATATAAATTCCATGACTTTTTTTTTCTATTTGTGAGAATGTCTTTTGGATTTTGATAGGGATTGCATTGAGTCAGTATTGGTATTTATATCTGCCTTTTACATGTCTGCATTTTCTTTGCTAAAAAAGATCCAGTAGAAATATTTCTCTGCTATCTCTGTCCCAAGGTGGTCTAATTTCTCTTTTCAGAAAATCACTCTAGCCAACTTCTTAAGTATTTAGAAAGGTGTATAATATATTTGTATAATATGTGCTTAAATTAGTGTGTGTACAAGTGTGTCTATTTCAATGTTTATATCTACATAAACTTCAAATTATCATAGCACAAATTCAGCAAACTCCTACAGTTAACTTTGTAAAATTCTATTAATCAGACTTGTTTAATGTCAACAAATAAATAAATTTTAAGAACAACATCATATCCCCTTAAATGAATACAGTGATACTCATTTAGTGTCCTACTGAGAGGCATTGAAGTTGTTTCCAATCTTTTGATATTATAGATTATGCTGTGATCATTTTCTGTTCATATTAGACATTCTGTTTATTTATGAACACATTTATAGAATACATTTGTGAATGTATCTAAAACATTAGTTCCCCGAAGTAGAATTGTTCAGTTAAAGAGCACTGATGGATATTGATTGCCAAATTGCTCTTTTTAAAGTTCCTGATATTTTATAGTTACAGTAACAGTATAGTATTGTGGACTTATACTTTTGCATTCATTATGTTAAGACACTTGTTGTTTTATGATAATCTGAGAGAGATAACTTGGGGTATCTTAGTCTTTAGTTCTTATTTTGAGTGTGTTTGAGCATATTTCACATGTACAGAAAGTATTTTTTCTTGTCTTTTTTGTTGAAATCTTTAAATTAAATTGAATTTTAATTAAAATTAATTTAAAAAGTAACCTGCAAGTACTTTCAGCACTTCTTTATCTTTTGTTTTTTCTTTTATTATGTTTTCTCTTGCATAATTTTTCCTTTGTTCCCTAATCTTAAACAAATTGTTGATTGTTTCTGTAGCTCAACACATTCTCCATAAAATAAAGGGATTTCCCTCAAATCCCTACTCCTTAAATGGTCATGTTGTCTTAATCATTCTTAGCACTCTGTAGTAAATATTTTGCAGGAGGGTGAGAGGATTCACCAGAGCCAGAGCGGGGAACAGAACAGGCAGACTGACGAAATACACTGCTGAGGGGAGCAGCAGGCGTGGCAGGAATGGTCTGCGTGCCATGTGGGACCCTCGCTGGCGGCCGGGGATCAAACCGGCACTGCAGAGGCTGCTGGCAGCTTCCGCAACCCAGTGCTCAACCGCTGCGCAACCGGGGAGGCCCTGGTTTTTTTTTTTAAGATTTATTTATTTATTTATACAAGCACTGGGTAAAGTCAGAAGCGCTGGAGGGTGAGAGGATTCACCAGAGCCAGAGCGGGGAACAGAACAGTCAGACTGACGAAATACACTGCTCAGGGGAGCAGCAGGTGTGGCAGGAGAGGTCTGTCGGGCTATGTGGGACCCTTGCCTGTGGCCGGGAATCAAACCAGCGCTGCAGAGGCTGTGGGCAGCTTCACAACCCAGCGCTCAACCGCTGAGCCACCAATGGAGGCCCCATATCCACTAACTTTTAATATATTGCCTCACCTTCTCTATTTCCCTTTATATATGTCTTTATATCTACAATGATGCCTATCTACCATCTATCACCTATCTATCCATCTATCATTTATTCACACACAGACACTTCTCTTGCTAATTTATAAAGATTATTTGAAAATACCCTGCAATTCACCCCTAAATGTTCCCCGATCAATAACATTTTCTATAAAACAACATCACCATCAAACAGATCAGTATAATTTCATTACCAATATCCACCATGACCCAGATTCAAATTTTGCCACATACTTGCCATTATTTTCTGGTTTCAATCCATTTACTATTCCATTTACTATCTACTATTCATACAGTATATTGGGTGTCATGTCATGTCTTATTACTATTCCATTTATATTCGTATAGTATATTTGGTGTCATATCTTATTTCTTAAAATCAAGAAAAATATCATTGCTTCATTTCTTTTGAAAAACTCAGAACAGTTTTTTCAGAGCATGTAATTCTGGATTTAACTGTTTCCACTTGATTAGATAGAGGTCATTAGCTACACATTCCTCCCACTACATTACATCACAAAGGCAATGCCAGATTTGACAACTAAGTTAAGACACCGCCAGCAAGACTCTCTACTGTAAATACACATTTCTTCTTTATAATTGATATGTAATTTGTTCAGTTATGCTTTAAGATAGTGTGAATATTGTTTCCAACTTTTATGCATTAGTGTTAACATCCACTATTGAAATTGCCTGATGCAGTTATTATGTTGATTGTTACCAAAAAAGAGATTCAGTTAGAATGACTTAAAATGACTATGTGTACTAAAATTCATTTAATAGGAGAGATAATTAAGGATAACATCATCTCATTCACAATGATATATTATAAAATTGAAGCAATTTATGTTAAAATTCACTTTAAGCCCACCACCAGCAAAATCCACATCCAATAAATGCATGCAATTATAAAAGTCTTTTATTTTGTTTAAATAGTTTTATGTTTATTCTATTTATAGATTTGTTCTCCTTTTAAACTTTATTTTCAATGCCTGTGCAAAAACTTAGTTAATGAATCAAATGCAATATCCTCTTGAGTTTCATCTTCTCTGACACAATTCACAGCATAGTTAATATCCATGTGAATGATAAATAATTTTCAGTCATACTTGGGGAAGATTAACTTATCATGGCAGTAGCAGGAGAGTCATGAGGATTTTCTGGGGTATAGACAGTACTGATAAATGCTACAGAAATGGAGAACAGCTTTAAGGAAATAGGATATCAAGGTATAGGAGTTTAGAGGTTAAAAGGGGGAAATGCATCAATATCTAAGTGTGAATACACTATGCAAGTAGTCATGTATCTATGGAATGTGGATAATACCTGCAGCATTGCAACTGAAGAAGCAGAGGTACTATGATTTGAGTACATCATCCTCGTCTAAGACGTTGATTTATTTCCATTTTGCTAAAATTGAATGACCAGTACATAATTCTTAGCTGAATCTTTTCTTGTTTTATAAATTGAAATACTTTGGTTAGTAACTAGCCATGTGAAAAGCTCATAAATATTAATGCAATGTTCTAAAATGTTCCATTTATTGTCCATGAATAGTCGTGAAAGATAGTAAAAGTATTTGATTGAAAATAAGTCTTAAACTTCTGTAATAAAGACACACTTCATTGGAATTTTTCCTCTAATGTCATGGTTTTATCTTTTGTTATTCTTTTTCATCAGTTATATAGAGAATCGTAGTGAGGGTGACTGCGAAATAAAGGTCTGAGACTACCAAGCATAGCAAAATTCATTACTTACATGAGGTTTAATGATCCTTACATTTGTTAAGAATTTGAATCTGTATACAGTCGTTTTTTTTTAACCATACTCAGCCAAAATATGATACTTGTTTAGATTCAAGAATGGTTTGTTTTAAACAGGGGGAAAGAATTGTAGTTACTTAGAATTTTTTTTTAAATATTTGGGATTTTTTAATTAATTAAAATTCTAGAAAATAATGATGTGGGAACATGGTTTAATGAGATTCAGTGGTTTAAAGGAAAACATTTGGGAAAGTTAATGTGGCCATGTGAAAAACGCATGCCTTATTTTGGTTTAATTTTTCCCTAAAATTCACTGATATGTACCTTATTGTGAAATGGGAATTCATAAAGAATGAGGGAGAAGCTCCATTTTGGTCAGTACTAATAAGTGCTGTTTGTATATGCAGGCAACAGGGCATCCAGCACTCCATGCAGGTTAAGTTTTAAACAAACAGAGAACCGTAAGCTAGAAATTGTTTTTGTGTCTGATACCTAACTAAGGACTATGACATATTTCCAATTCTTAGTGATAACTGTTTACAAATTTCCTCAGCCTTCTTATGTAAGTAATTTCATTGTAGGTCCAAGGAATTATCAGTAAAACAACCCGTTAAAAACTCAAATCATATTTGTAACCTGAAAGATTAGGAACACAGGGTATTATCATTCTTACAAGATAAATGGAACATCATAGGAAGCTCAGTGCTTTTTTTTTTTCTATTCATACATTTGGCAAGGATTACAGTTCATAGAAAAAGGGAAAAGTATGAATATATTAAAACAATTAAAAACTATAATTAAACACAGGCTGATAAGGTATACATGCTAACAATTAATGCATTTTAAAGAGGAAAAGAACTACAGCATACATACAAATAATAAAAAATATTTACTTAGAAGATATTATCATAAGTAATTATTTTGAAACTTTTAAACACCATTTTATCATTGTTACTGCAATTTTAAATCAAATTTATCTCTAATTAATTCACATAATTATAAAAATGTTAATATTATAAACAACCAATAACAATTACAACTTAGCGAGTAAAAAAAATATTTGCAAAGAGTAATTCTTTATCATGTATATTGAAAAGTTTGTAGTGCTTCTTTGATAGGTTTCTATTTGTTATTACAGTTATCTTTGAGTCTAACCATGGTAAGCCAGTGGGAAAAGGATATGCAAAATTGTAAAAAGACAAAGCTCTTCATTTTTCCTGTCTTATTTCTTCTGGAGGATACTTCAAGTAGCTGCATTCTTTCTACTTATATTTATTTGGGATTTATTAATTGTTGGTTAGGATAAGTGAAATCCAAATATATGTCTTTATTCATAGATTTTTAGAAGTTTGCATGTACAAAATCATTAGAAAAATATTCTATATTGTGAAAGAGATATGTGTTTAAAATAATGGATAAAGTTGTTGGTCATCTTTGGCACACAGTTCTTTTCATATTACTTTCTTATAACAAATGGTATAACTCTCATTCTACCTTATCAGTCATCATGAAAATTACATGCTTGGTCGTAAGTGAATCCCAAATTGAACACAAAACTGAAAAGGAAGGAGAATTCCATTAATATGAGAGATTTCTGCTCTTTCAAAGGTTAAGTTTTTACTATGTCATATTTAATATTTGGGTGAGAGTGGACATGCATCAAGGTGGTTCACTGTTTCAATTTGAGAGGTATCATAATTGTATCCCTATCCCCTCATTTGATTTAGCATAGAATATCATTTCTTCATGTTGGTTATGGCATTTGAATGTTTTAAAAGCCACCAAATGTTTATCTTTCTCAGCAAGCAAAGAAACCTTCATGTGTAAAGGAAAATATAAATTCAGATAGTAAATGATTTTGAAAATAGTTTGCTTTGATATAAGTATTTGATATTATGATCATATTTGCTCTAAAGATATGTCAGCCTATTTAAAACACTGAGTATAGTTTTAAAATGTGGTTTTTTGACCAACTGAATCAAGATAATTAAATTAGACTTTTAAAATGATATCAAATAATAAAAATACTCTTATTTTTCTCTTTCTCCCATTTTAAAACTATAAAAATCTTTTCTTTGCCTATTAATAGTGAATCCATGTGAATTTACAGTATTTATGTTTCCTCTTTCATTGCATAAACTATAATTTTTTCATGTAAAAATTGTCTGAGATTTCAGTTAACACTGAAACAAAAGAAATTGAGAAATAACACCATATCTGTGACTAAATATACAGAGGGCATTTGATTGAATTTTTATTTGCATCATATTATCTTTCTGCTTTACATATAGTTGATGCTCTATTAGCACTAACTTCATCTTGTGTTGAAACCCACCTAAGAGTTCACAACATAATCTTCAATTATATGGAAGTTTCTCCCCAGTGTAATGGAGTTCTATAGAAAACACGGTCAAAAACATTGACTGCATATATTTACTACTCCTGTTCCAGGGACAGTTTTTGCACTCTGAATACCAGAGGATTAAATCAGTTGTATAGGGCCTCCCCGGTGGCGCAGCGGTTGAGCGCTGGGTTGCGAAGCTGCCCGCAGCCTCTACGGCGCCGGTTCGATCCCCGGCTGCTCCCTGGCCACTGGAGGAGGGTCCCACATGGCGGGCAGACCTCTCCTGCCGCCCGCTGCTCCCCTCAGCAGTGTGCTTCTGTCCTTCTGCCTGCTCTGCTCCCCGCTCTAGCTCTGGTGAATTCTCTCACCCTCCCGCGCTTCTGACTGTACCCAGTGCATGTGTAAACAAAACAAACAAATAAATAAATAAATAAAAACATGCCTCTAAAAAAAATAAAAAATAAAAAAATAAATCAGTTGTATAGCAAAATACTAGGTTATGCATACATTAGTGATTGCTCTTACAGATTGTGAGCCTATGAAATTATGGAATCTAATATGTGCCATTTGATGAAGAGATAGTTTTTCCAAATAAAATATTGTGCATTTTTCCAAATAGAAAGTATAAAACTTTTCTGTTTTGTGGTTTTATTCAGTCATCTCAGAAAAAGCACAATGAGTCAAATAATTCTAATTTTCTCATTTTCCCTTGGATAATACTCAAGTTTTATACAAAAAAAAAAGATTATTCTGAAAAAAATTGCGTCATCAGAGAGATCCTCTATATAAAGATGGAAATTTTTATACTCCCCCCACTTTTTGGAGAGGATTATTTAAATGAAACAATCACACAGATTCTCCAATCTCAGATTCATATCCTATTTTCCTTATAATTATCTTGATATGTGCTTTCTTCAATTTATTTTAAGTTGTAGTGTTTGCATTAGTATTTATATCTCTAATTTTTTCCTTAGTAATATAATTAATTAAAAATTTCAAGAACAAGCATGAGTAACAATGAAAATGCACACTAATATAAGAGTAATTATCGTAAGGGAGCTAAAAAACAAGACAAAACTTACTAAATAACATTTTCAGACACTGGATAATAAAACTCTAACAATATAGAACTTCAATCCCTAAGAGACGGGTAAAAACAAAGTGAATTTGACAGTTTCATCAGATTGCTGTCTAGAAACCACCCCCAGGACACAATGCAGGAAGTGAAAACTCAAAGGAAAGCACCTCTGGTGGTTAAATTCATGTGTTAACTAGGCTAAATTTTGGTTCCTAGGTGTTTGGTCACCCACTAGTCCAGATATTTCTGTGAACATATTTTGTTGATACGATTAGTATTTTAGTCAAGTGATACAAATAAAGGAAATTACGATCAATAAAGAGGGAGGGAGTCCTACATTCAGTTGGAAGCCTTAAGAGAAAAGAATAAGTTTTTTAAGTAAGAAAAATTCAGTTTCAAAACCTTAACATAGAAAATTTCCCCAAGTCTTAGCCTGCTGACTTGCCTTATAACTTTCAGATTTCTCAGCCCTCACACTCAGGTGGGTGAATTCCTTAAAATAAACCAAGAAACACCACTGTGATAAGAAGAGAAAACAAATCTTCAGAAGAGATACAAATAATAGTTCTAAAGATGAAAAGTATGATATGTGAGATTAAAAATAATGGTATGTGGAATTAACATTAATAGTAAGATACCAATGAAAATGATAGCATACCAATAAAAACTATGCTAAAAGAAAGCAAAAAAGGAAAAATATTGAAACAAAAAAATAAAGAGGACCAGTGGCACATAGGATAGTCTCAAACTCTCTAAAATATGTATATTTAGTCACAAAATAAGAGAGATGTTTATAAGAATTATCTGAAGAAGTGGCCAAAATTTTCCAAATGTTATAAAAACATAAACCAACCAATTTAAAAAGTGGATTGAAACCTGCCAGAATATACAAAAGAACAGCACACCAGTGTGTTTTAATTCAAGTGCACATAGTCAGTAATAAGTAGAAACATTTTACCGAAGTTCACTAGAGCAATGGAAAATTAAAATATAATGATATATGACCACATACACCTGCTATGGGTAAAATTAATAAAGATCAACAGAAACATCTTTTGATGAGAAGGTAGAACATCTGGAGCGCTCCTACATTGGGAGATGAGAATGCAAACTGATTCCATCATTTTGGAAAATATTTTTGTAATGATTTATTAAATTGAATAAATACTAATATGACCCACTATATCCACTGGTAGGTATATACACTAGATAAATGAAAACATGTCCATGCAGAAACTTGTACTTAAATATTCATAGCAACTTTATGCATAATCTCCAAGAAAATACTGGGAATAACATTGCCAGTCAAGAGATGGAGGGATACATGAATTGCCATATTTTACATGCATGAAATACTAATCTGCAATAAAAACGAAGGTGCTTTTGATAAATAGAATGAAGTGGATACATCACAGAAGGACTTTCCCAAGCAAAGGTAGCCAAAAACCAAAAATACAATGTATAGTTCCATCATACTAGAAATTACCCAGAAAAACCTAAGTAGGGGTAAAAGTATAGTGTTAGAAAGTAAATAAATGTTTTCCAAGTGCTCAGGTCAGCATAGGGAACTGTGCACAATGAAACAAAGAGAAATGTTTGTCTGATTAAAGAGTTCTACATCAAAATTGTGATAGGTGCCTTACTATACCATTGTCAAAACATCAAATGGTACACTTGAGATTGATGCATTTCTTTATTATATCCTGTGTCAAAATGAAGCAGCTTTAAAAAAATAAATGGGAGGGTAGCACAGTCGGCTATGGTGATGTACTGTGGGTGCTTTGGTAGTAGACTCACTATGGTAATGTGACAAACCTGAGGAATCCTGTACATTTAAAAAACAAACAACAGTGTAAACCAGTGTTACCTCAATAAAAAAGAATAAAAAGCATATTAATACAATATTAATCATCCATTTAGTACTATGACTTTTCTCTACTTGGCCTCAATGTATATATTGATGACTTAAGAAGATTATACTTAGTGAAATAAACCAGAGAAAACTACCATATGCCTTCACTCATGTGGTAGATAGAGCAAACAAACAACTGATTAACTAAATAAAGCAAAATAAACTTTTGGACTATTAGATCAATTAGTGGTTATCAGGAAGAAAGGGAGAAGGGGAATGAGTAAACCGAGAAAAAGAGTGCAGTGATGGACCTCCCTGGTGGCCTAGGGGTTCAGCCAGGGAGCTAACTCACATATGGTGTAGCAGACTTCTCCTGGCTTGCTCTCTGCTCTCCTCAGCAGTTTATTTCAGTAAATCAGCTTGCTCTGCTCCCCACTTTGTCTCTGAGTCACTCACACCTCTGGCCTACACCCCAGATGTTCTACACAAAAATATATATTTTTAAAAAGAGCACAGTGATAGAGTGAAGGGTAGAATTGGACTTTCAACAGTGAACTTAATGTAGTCTATACGCATGCTGATGCTCAGTGATGCACACTGGAAACTTATATAATGTTATAGAACAGTGTAACTTCAACAAAACATGAATTATGTCTTTCTGACCTTGTTATTAATCTTTAAAAATATGAGTGTGGAGAAATCATAAATTGCTGCATGAGGATTGTTATAACCATTCCTGTTATTTCCACTGACTTCTGAAGATGCATGATCCTGGTTTGTGTGGTGTTTGAAAACATCCTTTTCCATAAGTTTGAATGTCTTTCCTCAGGATTTTGACATTTTAATCACTTATCAGGGATTAATGTAAAGTAACAATGAAAAAGTGAAAGAAAGATGCATCTTTATGATTTAAAAAGGGATTCTGGCAGTTACATTATATTCAAAGAGACCATAAAATTTCATAGAGAAATGAACAGGCTGTTATGCTCATTATAGGCTCTTAATTAATTTGCTTCCTTCAGGTGACATCCTTGCACACTGATTTAGGACACTGCACAAATGACAAAGATGCCACTGGAGTATTGGGAAGGTTATTTAATAGATGCCCAACCAAATAAAATACTGCATGAATCATTTAATTGGATGGCTTGCTTAAACAACTAAGATTTTTTTTATACTTTTTGTTGTCATCAGGTACAGAGGTGACTTTCTTTTCTTTTTTATTATTATTTTAATAGCGTATGGAAGGGAAGATTTGAAATTGATGTCACCTCTAAAATACCAATTCTCCTTAGTCTTCAACTTAATTTAAAATGTTAGAGGATTCATTATTTTTCTCTATGTCATTTGTTGTTTTTTTTTTCTTTTCACTTTTAAAAAATGATACATCTAACCATTAAACGTTGCTTTTGAAATAAAAGTGATGGTTTATAAGTGATTAATTTCTAAAAGTTCATAAAAGATTGGGCAGAAGAGAAAATGATATTGGCAGGAATTTCTGTGTAAATGGTATTGGCTAATTTGAAATGCCATTTCCAACACATGGGGGCTATATTATTATTTCTAAATATGATTTCTATCAAATTATTAAGATGACCATGTAGCTGAGTTTTAAAAAATATATAGATCCAACAAAGGATGGAAAGTTGTAGTTTAGAGTTTGCTTTTATTTGTCACTATAGAAAATCATTTCTATAAAATTTCCTTAAAACTTTGAGTTATATTTCTCTAATTAAAGTACCTTTGAGAAGTTGAATTGAATACTTCAAATTTTTCTTTTAAAGATTTATTTATTTATGCATACAAGACCTGGGGTCCAGACCAGAGGTATGGGGGGATGAGAGGATTCACCAGAGACAGAGTGGGGTACAGAACAGGTGGATTGACTGATATACACTGCTGAGGGAAGCAGCGAAGAGACAGGAGAGCTCCGCTGCACCATATGTTGGTGGGCCAGGCATCAAACTCATTCCCTGCTGCAGTGGCTGCGAATAACTTGATAGTGCTGAGACATAACCCATTGTGCCACCAGGGAGGCTCTTGAATGCTTCTGATATTGAAAAAATTATTGGGGTTTGGAAATGCCATATAAAATAATGTGAAGAATTTTTCTTTATTTTAAAAAATCAACTTTTAAAAATCAAATTAAGTGTTCTTAATGATTTACTTCAAACCAAGTGAGTATGCTGTAACAGTAATAATTTGAAGATGCTGTAACAGTAATAATTTTTTTTCTTTCTTTCTTTGTTTCCTTTGTCTTTATTCAACTTTTGTTCTATAACTATTAATATGAATTTCAACTCTTTATTCAACAGGATGACACAATTGTATTTTCTTTCACTTCGCGTTCCTGTGCTTTAGACTACATGTTTTCTTCTGTCCCATTTTTAGTTCATTGATTATTTTTTTTTGCATTCCTAACAGCTACTGCAAAAAATAATTTGAGCATTTTTAGGCAAATTTAATGTATTTACAAATATTGCGACCACTAACTATATTTTTGTGAGGTCTTGTTTTCTATTTATAAAGATTTTTTGTTCCATTCTCAACATTTCTCTTTCCACCACACATTATCAGTCTATAATTTTGGAGATCACAACTTTCAAAAAACTCTTGACTACTTCCTTCTCTGTCCACCACACTCAATTAACAACATTTTGTATGGAAATTAATTTTGTTAGTAGCTGCTCTACCTCTCTATCTCTTTAGCCGCGGGGTATGTGTGCTAGCGTACAAAACAGAGTTAATAGAGACAGAAGAGCAGAGAAAGCAGCAACCCAAAATAATACTGAAAGTAAATGAATATACTGTATACAGAGAAGGTAAATGCAGCTGTCATTCTGGTTTTTTTTTTTTAAGAATTGATAAAAAATATAACTGCTAATATTTGTCAAGAAAGAGACGCTTATGTTGTTAATTAATTTATTTTTTATTGAACTGCCATCATTTTACATCCGTGTTCTTGTTTTTGCACAATAAATAATTTTCTGACCTCCAAATCACCCATAATCATCCACCATCGTCTTATTCAAGGCGGGTTTTAAAGTTTATCTTTGTCTGAGCCTTTGTTTGTTTCTTCCCTATTCAACATATAAGTGAAGCCATTTGGTATTTACTTTTCTCCTTGTGGCTTCTTTCACTTGGGAACAATAGTGTTTCACTTACCAACTTCTTAAAATTCGAATGTAAACGTCTATATTGTAAGCATTAAAATTAGGTTTACTTTGGCAAAAAAAAAAAATACTTCACATTGAAATATCAAAACTTTTTATTATTGCTCCTCACTGGAGATAATGTCAACATATTCCTGGTAGACCCCAAATTTTAATTGGATTGCCTATGCAATGACTGCATTTGCCTAATTGTTTTCAGATATTTAATAGCCTTTTTCTCTTAAAATAATCAAAAAATTTCTCACGAGTTATTCTCTTTTCCCTTATTTGAAGGATTAATACATAACTACTTTACTATAACATGAGCTAGAGCAAATATGGTTAGTATTCTTTTTTTCTAGGTAGGTTTTATTAAAAAAGTGCACATAGGTGGGCTTCCCTAGTGGCTCAGGCGGTTGAGTACAGCGTTGTGGAGCTGTCCGCAGCCTCTGCAGTGTCCATTGGATCCCAGTCGGTCTCGGAGCAACCCACTTGCTGAGCAGACCTCTCCTGTCTCCACCGCTGCTCCCCTCAGCAGTATGTTTCGTCAGTCTGCCTATTCTGTTACCTGCTCTGTCTCTGGTGAATCCTCTCACACTCCCACGCATCTGGCCTGTACCCTGGCTCTTGTATAAATAAAATAAATCTTAAAAAAAAAAAACACAAAAAAGTGCACATAGGTATTAAAAAAACATAGTTATATTAGTATGTGAGTAACATCGCATAAAAAATGTGGATGCATTAGTAGAAGATGTATTGTGTAAATAGCAAAATTTTTAGTACTATTGTATTTTGGGTTCCAGAAAAGATGGTTGTATAATAACCAGATAATGATTGTTATGTTTCGTGACACCCAAATTAACTGCCAAATAAGCGATACCAGCAAACAAAATAAATGGGCAGCAACCACACAGAATATATCATGAGATGATGCCAGCTGTGGTAAATTTTGTGTCCAATTAACAGACAACTCCCAAAGGGACACAGAAATTCTCATCTCTGATAGGTAGTAAGTTTGGTTAATCAGAACAAAATACAAATTCTCATCATTTAAAATCTTTGTTGATTTAACAACAACAACAACAAAAAATAATATAACCATATTAGCAGAATGGAAGAGAAAAAGTGTATTATGATATTGGGTAAACAAGATCACTTCTGGTCTTTAGTAGGATTGTCAAGAGATTAGACGTAAAGCAGAAAAAAAAATAATAAAAATCAATCACAACCATACTAGGCATTGGAAACAAAAGAAAAGCAGAAACAGTTTTGGCAGACAAAGGAAAGATGGAAGAGGTGATGACTGCCTAAATGGTGAGCCTCCTCCCCATTAGATAAATAGCATTCAAACCATAGGCCAAGTTTGAAGAAGAAGTGCATAGTCCACTCCTCAACACTTAGCTCATTGGCTCATACTTAATATTAATAATCATTTGGAAGTCTGTCTACAGAGGAGGGTGATAGTACTAATTCTGGAGAGATGATATTTAAAAGCACATTGCTAATATGGAAGTATGGGGCTACATGCATTCTCTGTCCTGTTGCAGAATAGCACATTCATAACAGCACAGGAAGATGTGATTTAAAACCAGAATGAATAAAGAAAGCATCAACACCAGAAAGTCCTCTGATATTTCAAATTGTTAAAAACTGTGTGGAATATTGCAAACTGAGGGAACAATGCAGATACAAAAGCTTTACACCACAAAATGACACGACGTAATGAAGCTAAAAATTAGCAATAAAAACTTACTGCCAAGAATGTAACACAAGGGCCTCCCCCGGTGGAGCAGTGATTGAGCGCTGGGCTGCGAGGTTGTCCGCAGCCTCTGCAGTGCTGGTTCGTTCCCCGGCCACTGGTGAGGGTCCCACAAAAAAAAGGGGGGGAAAGAAAAAAGAATGTAACACAATATATACAATAAAATACAGACTTTTGGCTCTATGGTGAATTGAAGTTATAAAATTATTCCTTGTCTCTAAAACAAACCAGGAGTAGTATAAGAATGTATAAACTAATATAAACAAAGAAAATAAGAAGACCAAAACACACACACACACACACACACACATACACACATGAGTGTTATCACTGAAAACTTGGAGAATGGCTAACAGAAGGGAGATAACTCCTGCTAACTTAGCAGAACAGAGGAAGCTGAAACGTTAATTATAAACAAGAAAACTGCTTTATTTATTTATTTATTTATTTATTTATGAATCTCAAGAATCCAAATAAACTCAACAATTGGTGGTCAAAAATACCCCTGGTACTTCTGTATTTATGGAGTTGGAAAGAGGATAGCTGGTAAAAAGTGTTTGTGTGTGTGTGTGTGTGTGACTTCCAGCAAAACCTCTCCACCCCCCAGAAAGGCAGTTTACACTTAACCACAGTGGTATATGATAGAGGTTTGTTATGTGCACACACACACACACACACACACACGAGTGTTATCACTGAAAACTTGGAGAATGGCTAACAGAAGGGAGATAACTCCTGCTAACTTAGCAGAACAGAGGAAGCTGAAACGTTAATTATAAACAAGAAAACTGCTTTATTTATTTATTTATTTATTTATTTATTTATGAATCTCAAGAATCCAAATAAACTCAACAATTGGTGGTCAAAAATACCCCTGGTACTTCTGTATTTGTGGAGTTGGAAAGAGGATAGCTGGTAAAAAGTGTTTGTGTGTGTGTGTGTGTGTGTGACTTCCAGCAAAACCTCTCCACCCCCCAGAAAGGCAGTTTACACTTAACCACAGTGGTATATGATAGAGGTTTGTTATGTGCAATGGGTATATCGGGGAAAATATAGAGTTTGGAATATCAAATGTAACTGAGGGAATGACACCAATGAGTCTAAATCGAAATCAGCATAATGAATGGTGAGACCAGGCACCAGCTAACTTTAGGTTTTGGGCTCTAATAGTTCAAGTTTCAAGTCTGGAACTTAGAAGATTTCATGAGAGAATAAATCAGTAGTTGATATTTGGTGGCTTTCCATGAATATACCATACCCCTGGTCAACTTACCATGAAGAAAAGAAGTCAACAAATCAACAAACCCCATCCATGAAAACAGAGCATCTAGTTTTATTTTAGTGGTCCCAAGCCACATACTTTTTTGTTGTTGTTTTTCTTTTTTTTTCTCTTTTTGTTTAAAAAAAACAGGTCAAATTTTTTAGTAGGCATTGAACATACAAAATAAGTTCTTAAAGTAATGATTGGGGGGAAATGTATTTAAAATAGAGAAAACTGACACAGAATAAAAAAGAACCTAAAAATAATTATTCTAAACTAAAAGATCAGGAAAGATATCCAAAAACTGGAGTCGTAATTTGGAATACTCAAAGAACAAGAGTAAATTTTTAGGAATTAAACCTTTGAGTATGTGACCAATATTATTACAAGTTCTGGAGCTTTAAGCAATTGCAGTTTTCTAAAGGTAGTAAAAATTAAAATAGCAAACATGGACAATATGAGCAAAAACACTGGATTCAGTCAAAGAGTAATGACTATTGTGTAAAAAGGAAAATAAATTTAAAAATAAAATTATCAAAAATATACAATAAGAAAAGTTATAAAAGAATACAGATAATATTGGATAGACAACTAAAATTATCAGCAAATATATCTTTATAAGAGTTCAGGTGACTAAAGGGAGCAAAAAAGAAGGGAGAGGAGGGTGGGAGCAGATGAGAGGTGAGTAGAGAAAAAGTTAATAAAAAAGCATCAGGATGAAAATAACATTGGACCTTTCAAAGTCTCTTTTGGTAAAATAGAGCATATTTCAAAAATCTGTAAATTATTTCTGTTAGAATATTGTAGTTAAATCATCACAGAAATGTAACATAGAATTAGAGCTTTTCAAACATTCAGGGTCTGAAAAAAATCACTCGTTTGTTTTTTTTTTTTTTGGCAGTTATGTGGTTTTATATGCCAGAGAAAATAGGGTCTAGGATGATTTCACTCAAATGAGAAATATAGAGAAACAAAACTAATGAACTGACAAAACTAAACCAAAGCAAACCCTAGATACAGAACTGCAGAATTGACAGTACTTGAGGGAGCGGGAAATAGGGGTGGGAACAATGGGATTTCTCTAAAGAGAGATATGTCAGCTTGGGAATATAGAATGTGGAATATAGAATGTGGAGATACAATGAACCAAGACAACTCTATTGACAGAATTACATGTATTAAAAGTAGTTTATTTTTCTTTCTCAAAAACTTCAGGCTGGAGAATAGGGTGGTTTAATAGATCTGTGGAAATCAGGCCCCTTGTGCATTTTTTTCACCATTTAAATGATGTCTACCACTTGGACGTTCCTTTATGTTTGAAGATAGCTGTCTGTGGTGTAGATGGAAATGGAGAAGAAAGTAGGATAAGCATTATTGGACACTTCCACCCTGAAACCTTGTAACACAGCTATAAAAGAGGTATCCTGACAACAGTATGTTTCATGTATGAAAATCTCATTCAATTGGAATATTCAAGGATGAATAGTAATTGGTCAGGGAACAAACAGTGTTTAAATGGAAGAGAGTTTCCAGTAGGGTAAATGCATGTCCAATGTATTAGAGATGCTGGGACTCTAATTAGTGAGCTATTTTTAATGGAAGCTATTAGTAGTAACTTTGTCTAGGGAATTTAAGAATATACAAATTCTATTTCAAAACTGTCTCCTCCTGAATGATATTTGAGGTTGGCAAATACACACACACCCCAGAGCAAAAAAAAATACTTGTTTTTTTTGACTCTACAGAGATACTCCATGATGCTAGGATGGGCCATGTTTGGGACTCTCCGTCTGCCACATACATCAATTTCCAAACCTGACTCACGATGAACCACCAAATACAAAAAAATATATAAAAAAGAATATTGGAGGCCTATACTCAAAGTGACAACCTGCTGATACATTTTAATCTATGGCATCAGTAGTTCTTTGAGGTAGGTATATTTGCTTGCGAAGATCTTGTCTCTAAAGAGGATATGTCACACAGGTGACCCCATCACAAATTGAATCAGTTTGTGAAATCAGGGAAGTTGAGTCCAGACCACTCATCCCTTTACACTGTTCTACTCTGTATCTTTAAAAAACATTTTTATTAGTGTTCTATTACTTGACCTTCCCAGCAACTCAGTGCAAAATGCAAAACAGGTATTCTAAGTACACTGTCATTTAGGTGAGGAAACTAAACTTCAGGAGGATTTATTCAATGTGTACACAACTAAGTGCCAAAGCAGAGGCGATTTATGTCTTATGATTCCAAGTACAATTTTCTTTCCACTCTATAACTGCTCAAGATTTGTAAAGTCACTGCTGCTTTCTGTTCCTAACTCATAGATAGGTAGCTTTAATTCAGTCGTATTTGTAGAAAAATAATGCAATACATTGTTTGGCTATCTTTGTCTATCTGTTGGAGTTAGATCATAACTCTTTCTGGTATACTTATTTTGCACATTACATGTTATTGATATAAAAGAGGTGTTCTGGAGACAGTAGTATCACTTGAGGCTTTACTAAATCATGTGAATCACTTCTCATATCTCTCAAAATACGTAGATACAGAATTCATTCACTTCATTATCAGGCTTCCCAAATTACATGCCTTTTTCTCTTTGATAAATTCAGAATTATAGGTGGAATTGATGTCCTTTATTTATGTTTGAATTAATCATCTTTATGTGGAATCTGAAACAACAATATGGAAGAATAGGATTTCAAACATGTAGACTATTATTTAAATGAAGCCATATCTATAGGTGGAGATAGTAAAGTTAAGCAGTAAAGTGAAGAGGTATGGGAGATAGA
The DNA here is from genome assembly GCF_014898055.3 of Talpa occidentalis. Lineage (NCBI taxonomy): Eukaryota > Metazoa > Chordata > Mammalia > Eulipotyphla > Talpidae > Talpa > Talpa occidentalis. The sequence goes on along the minus strand of NW_023604861.1, from coordinate 88,433,716 downwards.
TTTGGAAGCCCTCAGTATACTATACTAAATGTTGGAAGAAGTTGTTGATGTATATGCAAACAACAGTCATCTTACACTAGTCAATTTTCAAACTCAGCTTCAAAAAAATGGAAGGAACCTGTGTCATCCAATTAAGTTGTCAAGAAAGACTGTCTTAGCCAATCCTTTTAAAAAAACTTACACCAACTCAAGAAAGTCATTTTAAAGTCAGGGTAAAAACACAAAAAAAGCACACATTTAATGGTTTGTTTTCTCTTTTTTTTTTTAAGTAAAAGGGCCTTTGCATTCACTTGAGAAATATCACTGTATTGTCATAATGAATATATACTGAAGTCCAGAAGGACTGAGAGCAGAGCAAAAATATAATAAAGGTTTTAGTTCTATTTAATGGACCACAAAAAGCTTATTAGAACTCTGAGATGCTTGTCATTTCAAAATCTGTCACATCTGAAACTAAAAATAAAAAGAACAAAAAAAAGCTATGAAAAATAAAACATTTGTTAGATTAGGTGTGGGGTAGAGAAAGAGAATAACATCTAAAGGAATGTTGAATCTAAATTGGTAGCTAAAAAATTGGACCTTTATGATTCTATGAAAATTGGGTCATGATCATTAAATTCACCTTTAAGAAGTAAACAACTTCTACCCTATGGCTCTAATTCCAAAAAAAAATTAATTATGCAAACACCATCATATGTCAAATCATCTCACAAGCATTAGGGCAAAGAAAAAAAATAAAATAGCCCTTACCTCAAGATTTTCAAAGGTAAGTGGCAGAAAAATCAAACTAAAATCTCAGCTAGCTACATAGGGGTGTCATACATCTGGCAGAACTTGTTCATTAACTGTCAAAGAATGAATAAGAAGGATTTTCAGAGATGGTTTTGAATTTTCTGGTTTGTGTTTCCTGATGGATGGTGATGTCATGTACTGAGAGGATATACTAAGAAATAAATGCAATTGGAAATCCCTTATAGAGGATTTTAACAGTCAGTTGGACATACTGATAACTCAGAAACTAGCTGAAAGATAGCAATATATTTGGGAGCTACATGGGTTATAATCAAAGAGCTGTATATATAAGATCTTCCTAAAAAAAAAATTATGAAGACATGTACAAGAGTAGAAACCTGAAGATTATCACAAGGTAATTGGTGACTGAAATAAAAAAATATCCCTAAAACATAAATGGGATCCTTTGTGAGGAAAGAGGAAGAAAAGGAGATTGTGGTGGTATGTATGGAAATGAATATAATTTTTATACCAAAAGAATTTCACAACAGGGTCAATTAAATCAATGAGGCAGAAATCAGGACCAATAGTAGCAAAGTTTTTTTATATATATTATCAATTCAAATATTTAAAAATTAAGTGTTTATGTTACATGATATTGTAAACAAATACCTGCATCCAAAATGAAGAGATATTAGCATTTTTAATTCTTGATTCAGAGTTTATAAAAAGAAATTTAAAAATTATAGTGATTTTAAGTTTCCGTATGGATATATGTGGAAGTGACATTGTAATGATCCAACAGGAGCTTCAAGAGCTGGTCTCTGATTTGCCACATTCTTTCCCTCTTCCTTGACCATCAATGGCACCCTATACCTTTACTATCCTGTATGCATCCCACCAGCCACATATGGCTCTCTAAATATAAATTAATTACTATTAAATTAAATTATAATTCCATTTGTCATTCTCACTTGCCACATTTCAAGTGCTCAACTGCCAGCTATACACTACATATTGCTGGTAGGCACTGTATTTGTGAGCATAGCTATAGAATATTTCCAACATTGTGGAATGTTATATTGCATCTAATGGTGGCTTTTGATGAGCTGTATGTGTTCTTTGTCTTTAATTTTAATTATAATGTGTCTTGGTGTGGATCTATTTGGGTGTATATCATTTGGAAATCTCTGGGTTGCTTGTATCAAAATGTCTGCTTCCTCTTCTAGTTTTCAGTGATTATTCCCTTAAATTTTCTTTTCTGGCCTTTTCCCACACTTCTTCTTCTAGAGCCCCTATAACCTGAATTTGTTTCTGCAAGGCCCTAGCCACCAGGCTCCACATGGGCACCATACTGCAGCCACTACTTCTAGTAATCCAGCTACTCCAGTTCACCTCCCACAGTCTAGCTAGCTAGCTGCAGGCCGTGCCTCCCCACTGGCGACATCTTGGACTTCTTCTGGCTCCATTACTAAAAGAGCAGGCAGCCAGGACACACCAACACATTTCCAACAGGGGACCACTGATACCCCAGTTGTAGTACATGTAGATTGATGGTTTTGGTGCTGTTTCTCTTGATATTGTCCCAGACTCTCTTAAGGAATTTTCATTTTTTTTTAAATTATTTTTGCATTTTTCTGTCTGTTTGGGAAACTTTCTTTGTCTTCCAACTCACTTATTTATTCCTCTGCTTTATCCAGTCTACTGTTGGACCCCTCTTTTGCATTTTTTAGTTCTGTTATTGTATATTCCAGCTCTGTGACTTCTTGTTAGATTTTCCTTAATTATAATTATTCATCTACTCTTCTCCCAAGCTCAGTGAGCATCATTATAAGCATTACTTTGACTTTTTCCTTTGGTGCTTTTCTTATCTGTTTCTGTTTCTTTCCATTCCTTTTTTTGGAGTTTTCTTTCATTTGGGCCACAGTCTTCTGTTTCCCGATTTTACCTAGTTCTCTGTTCTTCCATATTTTAGGTTACTACGTTCTAGCAGAATGTTTAGTCTTATGTAGGTGATGTCTCCTGGCATCCTGAAGCACACTTTTCTGTTTTTCCTAGTTGATTGCTGAAGGTGTGTTCCCTCTATGGGCTGCATCTACTTGACTGCTGTGTGCAGGTAGCCCTGTGACTAAGGTTTCCAATCTTGGCAGGCAATGGCATCTTGGTTGGGTTTGGCTTGGGCCCTATACTAACGTGTGCTCAGCCGGGTCCAGCCTCAGTGTGTGGCACCCTGAAGTTGCTGTTGAACATATGCTCGTGTGTCTTGGCTGCCTGCTGTTTTAGTATTCGTAGGGCCAAGCAGAAGGACAGAGTGCCAACAGGAGTGCAAGAAGTGACCAGGGTGGCTAGTGTCTGGAGGCATGATCCTCAGCTAGCTAGCTAGACTGAAGAAGGCTAACTGGGGTAGTTGGATTACTAGAAGTGGTGGCTGCATTATGGTGCCCATGTGGAGCCTGGCGGCTAGGGCCTTGCATGTGTGCCTCTGGTGGGAAGGCAGGTCTTGCAGTCGCAGCTGGAGTTCTGAGTATGTTTGGGTATGCAGGTCTTGCACTAACATGTCTACACAAATGAACGCTACTAGAATAACTCTTATCTACTATTTGCTTCCCCATTATATTAACCTTTCCAAAATTTGCTACCCCTAGAAGACCGAACCCTGCCTGCTTTGCTCTTGTCATTTTCCCACAATTTATCACTATTAAAATGATGTCTAGCCCCCAGGTCTGATTGCAGTTTTGGGATCCCCACTTCTTTTCTATGAGGGCCTCTGTACATATGAAAATTAAAATATTTTCAAATTAAATTTGTGTACTTTTTTTCCTGTTATAAAAAGAAAATACCTTCTTTATTCAGTGAACTTTCCATCCTATGATCTTCTTATTATTGTATAAAATTGAGATTTCAACTTTTTAAGCACAGAATGCATTTCTGTAGTCATTAAGTAGATATGCCATTTCATATTGAAATTTTTGTCACATGTAGTTTCTAGTTTTTCAGTTTTTCTGCTTTCATCTTATCTATAAATATATTCTACACTAAATATTTCATCAAGGTTTTGTGGGTTATACACTTTGTTAGATTTTTTTTTTTTACTATCTGAAAATATATCTCTTGATTAATACAGTTGGCTGAATATAGAATTCACAGAAATACTTAATTTCCCTCAACACTCTGAAGATATTGCTCCATTTTCTTCTTACATCTGGAGTTGCTTATTCTGCCATTATTCTGTGATTATTCTGCAATCAGTCTAATTCCATTTCTTTCTGTTTCTTGAGGTAGTTTTAATGTGTTCTCTTTATCATTGATACGCTGATGTTTTACAGCCTATCTAAGTCTGGATTTATATGTTTGTTGGCAATTATGAGCTATCTATCTATAGAAATAGTTTTCATCAATTCAGATCAATTCTTATTATATCTTTGAATAATTTTTCTGCTATTATCTCTAGCCTCCTTTTGTGAAATACCTACCCAGCATGTATTTAAATTTTATTAATCCTCTCCTTTTTTTAAAAAAAAATTCTGTCATTTTTTTCATTATTTTCTTTCTATGCACTGCTATCTGGATCAATTCCTAGTTAGCAGCATCAAATAATGTATTTTCTCTTTGGCAAACTGAGTCTAGGTTTTCAAGACATTCTCAAGATTTCTTATTATTTATTTGCACATCTACATGTGGTGCTTTTAAACATGTACAGAAATTATTTGACACCTTCTCACAAAAGGTGGAGTGTGATTTGTGTCCCTTTAAAAACATGCCAGATTTGGTTGCTCACTGATAACAGCATTTGGAGGAATCAATGCTGCAGGGCCTTCGGAGGCTATATCATGAGGGAAACACCAGTTCAGCCTCTCATTTTTCCTTCTTTGCCTCTGTTTCTCTTTCTCTCTGAAGTTTTAGAATTCTGAACTACCATGTAAGATACATGTTTATCCTAAAGCCATCTTCTTGGAAAAGCTGTATGTAGAAGCTACATAAAGATAAAAAAAAAAAAAAAGTTCAAGAGGACTTCAGCTGCTCCAAGCATCAGATATCCAGATCTTTACAGCTCACCCATCAGCCCTGTGAATGAACAAGGCTTCACATGATCAAGGTTCCCCATTTTTAAAAATAATTTAATACACGTTGAATGAGACAAAGTGCCCCTACTCTGCCCTGTCCAAATCCCTGACTCCCCACACAACTGTAAGATTATAGTATTATTTGGTGTTTTTATGCCACAGACTTTTGGAATAATTTGTTATTCAGCCACAGAAACTAGACTGGAATTTTGTATAAATATTTGGATATTGCTCTTATATTAAAAATGTGACAGTGGCCATGTGATGGGGTGGCATAATGGTGTTGTGGAAAGGGTGAAGAAGGAGCTGCTAATGAGAACATGATTCTCCTAAGGAGACTATTAGAGGCAAGAATTAAATGGATATAAAAAAAATAGTTATGGAAGTCAGAGGAAAGTTATCCTCATTATGCAGAAAGTTATCTTTACTATGCTGCTATTTAGCAACGCCTTTATCAGTATTGCCATGGAACCAAAAAACTAAATGGTTTAGCAAAAGAAATTTCTAGACAGTGTTAAAAGTGCTGCCTAGTCTATGAAATACTATTGTTATGTTTCAGAGAAGCTAAACTAAAAGAGGAACTATCAAATACAAAGAAGTCAGGGGTTAAAGACACAGAGCTAGCAAGCGATCCCCAGCCATTGCAAGATGAGTTCGATCCCCGGCCAAGAAAATAAACCACATGGTGCAGCAGACCTCTCCTGTCTTGCCCACGGCTCCCCTCAGCAGTGTATTTCAGTAGATCTGCCTGTTCTGCTCCCCACTCTGTCTCTGGTGAATCCTCTCACACCCCTCCCTCTACACCTCTGGCCTAAACCCCAGCTCCTGTTTGCATGAATAAATAAAATAAATATTTTTATAAAAAAGCACAAAGAAGTCAGGGTCTTCCCATTTTCGGTCTCTCCAAGATTTCCTCATGAAGAAGGGACTACAGAACAAACATCAAGATTAGGTGGAACTATAAGGTCCTTTGTTAAAACCTGAGAGATATATAAAGTGATACTGGTGAAGGACGCTACAGTCAGGGAAAAAAATCTTCTTGAGGGAATTTTAAGGTGACTTATAGATCCTTCAGTTGAACATAAAATTTATGAATGTTTTGGCTCTCATTAATTGTACAGGAAGTCCAAGGTCAAGAAGGGCTTATCTCAAAGATATCTGTGTGCCTTTTTGTCTAGTGATGGGGCTTCTAAATACAATGAACCTATAGACTTTTAAAAGAAAATATTAGTTTAGACTTAAGGGACAGAGATAGTACAAAATTAAAGAGTGCTATGGATTCCAAAACTTTGGTGGCCGGTTCAGAAAACAACACAGCTGCAAAAAGTATTTTGTATTTTTTTTTAATAGAAAATGATGAATAGTTTAAAAAGCAAAACCAAGAACCTAGACTAGAAGGTTCGAGTCAAGAGCCATGTAGAAACAATCCCAGGCAGTAATACTGAACTGTAAATCGAGAAATTAGAAACACAAGCTTGGCTGAATTTCAGAAATACTTTGGACCAGTGACTTTGTATGCACACCATTCTCCCCCTTTTTAAAAAAGATTTATTTATTTATGTATACAAGAAGTGGGATGTAGGTCAGAGGTGTGGGGGGGTGAGAGGATTCTCCAGAGACAGAGTGGGGAACAGAACAGACAGACTGACTGAAATACAATGATGAGGAGAGCAGCAGGCAAGACTGGAGAGGTCTACTGGGCCGTTGGGTCAGCTCCTTGACCTGGGATTGAACTCATATTGCAGTAGCTGGCGATAGCTTGATAGCACTGTGTCCTTAGCCCCTGTGCTCTCAGGAAGGGCCCCCCATTTTTCCCCTTTTGGATCAGAATTTCCTACAGCAGTTAACATGTCTATCCTATCATTGCATGTTGAGTGTGAGCAGTGCAGATGACATGTTTCTTTAGCTCACAGGACTTTGAGCTTAGAAGAAATAGTCTTGACAAGCTATATTTGAGAGAGAGCACCAGTGATGCTGTAGTTCTGATTTAATTGAGATCTGGTATCTTGAATCTGATCCTGGTATTTCAAAAATTCAGTTTGAAAGAGCAATTTTAAGAAGAAGTAAGTATATATTTCATGTGGGAGACATGTAACTGGAGGTAAACTGTGATGTTATTTGAAAATTATTTGACACTCCTTTGACAAAGGATAGAGTCTAATCTCCCTTCCCTCAACTATGCCTTAGCTTTAGTGACTCACTTATAACAAATAAAACGTTGCAGAAGTAACACTGCGTGAAATTCAAATGCAGCTTAAGAAATGATGGTGCTCTTTCCACTCCCTCCTCTCATTTCTCTCCTTTTATTTTTACCATCTGGAACAGAATGGCTTGAACTAGGTGGCCTCTAAGGTTTCTTTCCAACTCTAATATTCTTATGTTTTAAAATTATTTACTATGGACTAGTGATTATAAGTGACCTTTAAGACAATGGCAAAAATTGAGGTGGGAATCCACGATTATAAATCTATTAAAATTGAGATAATCAGATAAATATGATTTTTTTCTTCCTCAAATAATTTTACTGGAGTGTTTAATTATTCCTTAAAAGTTATGTCATATCAAGAGCAATGAGGTATCATGTCTAAAACAGTGACATCTGGTGGCTTCAAGTAAGTGTTGCAGTTACTATACCTAAATTTAAAATACAGTAGTAGTAGGCCTAAAGTCCATGATAAAACACCACAAATATGCTTTAGTCATTTCTTTTAGAAATAGCATTTATAATTACATTATTTCTTATAGAGCATGCTACATCATTAATTTAGAAAAATGCCAACATTTGCACATTGCTTTGAGTTTCTGTAATTATAATATAAACCTCACTATTAAAAATCTAGAAAAAGAAACACCTTGATCATTATTATCTTTGCCAGGCTATCAGAAAAGATTAATTAGTATATTACATAATATTATTATTACTTTTTATTATCATTTCCTAAAGGTAGAATTTTGATTTGAAAGGAAAAAATGCTATTTATCTCAAAGAGTCTTGTCATCTATTCCCTGAGTTTATGAGAAATAAGGTATAAGTAACAGCAAATACAAAGCTATTTCTCCCTGTTAGGCTTTTTTAAAGTCTATGTTTCCATTAAGACATTTATTTTTGGAACTATTTTCCTTTTCTTGCATGTACAAAAGCAAATAACTGAAACAGAATTATGATCTTGTCTGAATGACTATAACTTCTCTCATCTCTACCATTTCAGCTCTCCACTAGATTGAAAATTATAACTGGAAAATAATTTAAGGGCATAAAGCATCTTCGATTTCTCTGAAGTACTCCTTGCAACTTGTACAGTGCCAGCAATGCTAAGAACAAAGTTATGTGTTCAATAAATTCTCACTGAAACAAGATTTATCCTGAATCTTCCTTATTTACCATTGCAGTCATTTCCCTCTCCACTTCAAAAGTATCCCCCAGTTAATATAATCTTTCTCTCTCTAAGGCTAAATTTTCTGCCTACTCTCTTGACCCTACCTCTTATTACCTCTTCAGGGAAATTGCTTCATCAATTACACATTCTTTGCCAGACTTTTCAGTCATTTGTTTTTACTTCTTTCTTTCTCCTTTAAAAAATATGTTTCTTCAAAATTTGAAAATAATTCAAACCAGCCAACTGTGCAATCAGCAAGCAACAAGAGTTGACTCTTTACCATTTAGTCCTCTATTTTCTTTCATGACCTATATTCTAAAGTAAGTTAACTTTGTGCTTCTTCTTTTGTGCTTCTTTGTGCTTCTTCTTCTTAACTTTGTGCTTCATAGATAATTCAACAGTCAGCCTCCAGGACTTTATCAAAACTTTTTATTTGAATTCTCTTTTCTCTGAGGACTGTTTTTGGTCCTCTCCACAACCAGAAGTACCTCATATCTAACACAGGTTGTTGCCATATGTCTTGAGAATTCTGGGGCTGATCATTTATTTTAACAAAATCCCCATCTGATCAGTTTGACAATTAATGATGAAGAGAAGAGGACCTCTACCTGCTGAGTTTCCTCTTTGATAAAGTGGAGATAAAAGAGTGTTACCTCATAGTAGTGTTGTGATATTAAGGGAACTCCTACAAGTAAAGCACTTCAGTGGTGCCTTGTATGTAGCAAATGTTTAATAAACATTTTACATTTCATTTTGTAATTATATTGTCAACTTGGTATTTGTTACCTCAGTGACTCCCAAAGTACCAGCACCCTCCCTCCTTGTTTGAATTTTTGCCTACTTATTGCCCATTTCTGGATACCCATTCTAATTTGTGTTTAACAAGCCGCCTCTTGGTAATTTCTGCATTTTACTCCTTTTGTCTTTCCATATTGACCTAGTGACACTGAAGTCATCCATCAACAGTGCCTGCTATGTGCACAGATTACTCTCTTCTAGTCCCTCAATGAAGGGATTTGCCCATCGGCCCTTGTTTTGCTCTTTCCCTGACTGCTGTGACTTTCTTTTTGTATCACTCTCCCAATGTGCTGCTCACATCGCTCTAGCACCTGTAAGAGTAACATGCCCTTTCACAAATCTTATGTAATGTAATTTCTGCAGCTGTGTGCTGGAGTGATCTTTAACATCCCCACAAGGGGGACTTAGTTTTCCATGTATAGCACAATAATTAATACCATTCTTGCTTTTCCTTTATTAAAAGAAATTCAAAGTCCCTCTGTAATTTTTCCAAAAAATTTAGGGAGAATCTCAGTGCATCCTGCTCTGAGACATTTTAAGATGATGTTCCCTGCTCTTTCGTCTTTATTCATGAAGCTGCTGTCTTGTCTTCAGACGTTGATCTCTGAGCTTGAGTACAGTTCACCCTTTATTTGGCCACCAAGCCCTGTTATGCATGGCTCTTACAGAAAACCAGCCTTAACTCAGTTTTCAGAATGCTTGAGGAGGAAGCACAGTGCAGAAGATGATATGATTCTGCCCTGTCCTATGATAACAATTATTCTTAGTTTCTTGGCTCTCGGGATCACAATAAATTTCACCCTTGCCCTGCTTCACATTGGGCCCCTGCCTGCCAATATTTTGCTCGGATGAGCTTCCATCATATTTCTTTTCCTCAAATGTAGATGTACCCTTCCAAGAACATCTAATCTCAGTTCGCAGAAGCTAATAAAAAAAGTTTCTGTTACTTTATTAAAGTTAGTTTCAGGTTTCATAAATCTCTTCCACACAGATCAACTTCCAAATACCTTTTTTTTTTTAAAAAAAAAGCATGATTTTAAGTCCTCTAAGTGGAAGAGTCAAAAACTGCATGAAATGAACTCTTCTGTAATACTTCATATCTATATTGCAGAGAGGAATGCATTAATTTATGTTTAAGATAATATTGTCATCCTTTCTGTATTATATGGACTTATTTCAGATATTGCTATAGTTTCACATCTTCCCTGTAATTTTAACTGGTATCATTTTTACTCCAGTTCACTTATAACTTATAAGAAGATGTCATTTTTTATTATTTCAGACTTAACACTTAACATGGGTAAAGATATTTCTATTTTATTTCAGATAAAATAGACTGACTTCCTCTCTATCTTGCAGACTTGTAAACAAAACCTGCTTTTCATTTCTAGCTACCATGGAATTCCTTCATGCAGAGAGTTATTCACACATAATCCTTATTTACACAAAATTGGACTGACTTGGTTTTTCACTTCTAAGAACCATTTGTGCACTTGATGAACTTTAAAAGTCTGGTGCCCATCAGATTTAATGTGGAATGGTGGTGCGTTCATTTCTTGTTAGAGAGGTATGTGTAGTAAATTTTTTGTAGTGCACATTCTTTAAATTTTTCTTATATTTTCTCATTGTGTCCAGAATATGTATTTTTGTGTATGTGTTCATATATCCACCTACTTTGGGTACATAAAAGTGCATACATTATTTTTGCAAGTCTAATTTGGGAAACAATTATAGAAGGACTGACATTGTGAAGGAAATTTTCTAAAGTTGGCAACACCTAGCTTGACCTGCAGACCAAATTCTTGGTGTATATTGAATCAAGCTTATCTGAGTACTTCTTTTCAGCTGATTGAAACTGAAAGTGGACTCTTTCATGAATACCTAATAAATTCAACCAAATATTTATAAAGATGATTATAATGTACCATAGATTGAAACAGACATAACATACTTATAACAATATATATTTACAATACAGCAATGCGCAACTTTGTACCTATCTAATTGCCACAGTGCCCACACAAGGTAAAGGAAATTCTGGTCTGAATCTTCTTATTTAATTATCTTAGATGTGGATGATCTATTGACGTTGGAAAGTTCACATTAATCTATGTTAGATGCTAAACCTTCTGCATCTAAACTGATATATTAATTGCAGTCTGTCATTCTGCATTTGCTCAAGATTCAAATATGAGATGAAAGGTTGTCATTAGTTTTATATCTCCAGTTTCAAATATTTTTATTATCTCCTTACAGATTTATGCACTTTGAAATATGGAGAACATGTATTATTTGTAAGAGTGCTCTGGGGGGAAAAAAGCTTACTGCCAAATTTCCAACCAGAGAGAGAGATTAATACTTGGAGTGTTGTAAGGTGATAGAAATCAAACTGATAATAGAGACTAGATTGAGGTCTGTATAATAAAGTTCTCTATAGTTCTGTCACTTCCTTTTTATAACTAAAGACCACCAACTATGACAGTTTGTGATTTTGCTATTTAAATATCTGGCAGTCTCTTAGGTATAAAAGATATTAATGGTTTTAAAAGAAAATGCAAATTTAACCTGACCAATAGAAAAATATAAGATGATGTGAATGTTCATAAGGGTGAGAAAGTGATTTTAGTTTGAGAGATGAGTTCATAAAATGACATTTAATGTAAATCTTGAGGACAGATGTAAACCTGTCTTAAATATGTAGGGTGGTCTTATTCTCTCCAAGATCCTTTTAATATCACTCTTAGGAAAAACTTCTCCAGTCACCTTTTGTGTTTAAATTCAATCTGTTTGGTCTATAAATTCCTGTGAAAATATATAGGTCTAGATTTTTTACAATAAATGCACATACTTAATATAAGCTACCTCTAATTCTAGGTTAAATTATTTTAGGTTTACATAAAATACATAGAAGGAAATATAGGCGAAACACTACATGATATGCACATTAAAGACATCTTTACAGACACATCACCCAAAGCAGTGATAGTGAAGGCAAAGATAAACAGCTAGGAATACATCAAATTAAAGAGCTTCTGCACAGCAAAAGAGACAATAACAAAAACAAAGAGAAACCCCACCGACTGGGAGAACATTTTTGCACCCAACACTAACAATAAAGGACTGATCACAAAAATCTGCAAAGAGCTGATGATGAGACTCAACAACAACAAAGAAAATAATCCTGTCAAAAAATGGGCAGAAGAGCTAAAAAGAAGAAACTTCTCTGAAGAGGAAATGCAAATGGCCAACGGGCATATGAAAAAATGTTCAACATCACTTGTAATCAGGGAAATGCAAATCAAAACTACCATGAGATACCATCTTACACCAGTGAGAATGGCACATATTAAAAAAACTAGCAACAACAAATGTTGGTAAGGATGTGGAGAAAAAGGAACTCTCCTGCACTGTTAGTGGGAGTGCAAACTGGTCCAACCACTATGGAGAGCTGTGTGGAGATTTCTGGACCTACTAAACATAGAGCTTCCATATGATGCAGCAATTCCACTCCTAGGTATTTACCCAAGGACACAGAAACACCAATTCCAAAGAGCACCTGCACCCCTATGTTTATAGCAGCACTATTTACAATAGCTAAGCTTTGGAAACAACCCAAATGCCCAAAAATAGATGACTGGATCAAGAAGATGTGGTACATATACACCATGGACTATTACTCAGCATTCAAAAAAGATAAACACATGCAATTTGCAGCAACATGGATGGTGCTGGAAGGGATCATGCTCAGCGAAATAAGCCAGAAAGAAAAAGAAAAATACCAGATGGCCTCACTCATAGCAGGAATCTAGAAAACTTAAATAAGGGACCAGGAAAATGAATAAGTGTAAGAAAGTGAAAATCAAAATCAACAAATAACTATGAACCAGAGTCACTCTATGGGGGGTGGGGGACGGGGAGGGGAGGGATTGGGGGCAAAATAAGGGGGTTGTAATTGTATGAGGAATACAAAAATAAAATTTATTTAAATAATTAAAAAAAAGTATTTTAGGTTTAGCGATAAACTTCTTGGAAAGTATGCCAATTTTATATTAGAAAAGATTTGAGTCAGAGAGTGCATGTCCTAATTCTATCATCCTTTGTTTATTCAAACATCAAATGGCATATAATGATAATTTTGGGGTTTAGGATGAAGATCACATTAATATACATTTACAATTAAATAGTATGTACATTCTTGCAGGTATTTCATAACTGGTCATTTATTTTCAACACTTATTTTTAAAATCCATTGAAATTATAAGCACTATCTTTAAAAGTATTGTATTAAACTCATGATGTTGTCACCTTATCTCTAATAAACCCTGCTAAAATTATAGTAGGGTTTAATTTGGCAATAACAAAGTTGTAGACAACCACAAAGGCAAAGAAAACATTAAAAAAAATTCTACAATAAAATTTTAAAAGCTAGAATGCCAGTAATATATATATTATTGTTACCAGAAGACCAGAGAACTTGAACCTCAAACCTGTAGGAGTAAGCCTAGACAATCCTAGACAATTCCATAATTGAAAATATCAATATCTCTAAAATTATGGATGTGTTAAAATGTTGAAATCTATAAAAAAAAAGTTGAATAACTATTTTAAAAAGTTGCATATCTATAAAAGGCTTTTACATTCACAGATCCCCTTCCCCATCTACACAGCAGCACAACTGTGTCTTTTAAACTCCAGTGGAAGGATTTGTCGATATAAATTTTGAATGGGCGGAGCAACATGGCGGCGAGGAGACGCTGCGAGTAAGATCTCCCATTAAAAAAAGTTAATAGGGAGGAAAAGCGGCAGGTCCCAGTGAGAACTGGGACACGGAAGATAAACGGGTGACTCCAGCAAACTACCCGAAGAAGAAAGCGGCCATAAAAGAGGACTAGAAGGGAGGGAAGCGCAGAACCCTGCTCCCCTCCCCCGCCCACAGAGGCGGCACTCTCCGACCTGCAGAGAGGAGGGAAACAACAAACCAAAACAACCAACAAGAACAAACGCAGCAAGCGGGACTGTGAGCGGAAAGGAACTATTGCAGCCACCACACCCCGTGAACGGGAGCTGAGGCGAACCCTGCAGGATTCGCCGCGGCGGTGAGCGAATGGCTCCGGGCGCCAATAGAGAAGAACAAAGACCCCGGGAGATGCGCACACAGCCCGGGCTGCCGGTAAGCTGGCGCGGAAACGCAGCACGCTCGGGGAGCTTGAAAAGCAAGTGCAGACCAGGATCGCGGCTGCCCAGGTCCCCGCGCCTGCGACCTAGGCTTGCGGGGAGACGACCTAGGCTTGCGGGGAGACGCGCGGAGGTCCTCACTGAGGTGAAGGTCCCTCCCTGAGTGAGCAGGAACCAGGCACCCGGGCACGGGAGCAGTGCAAAAGGCGCCATTCCTGCGCCACTGAACTGGGCTACAGCCCGCGTCCTGGAACTGAGGGCTTTGAACTGAGACCCGGGGCACGAAAATTCGGGGCGTGGGTTCTCCACGACGGTGGGGCACAAGGCAGACACAGCACCCCAAAGCTGTTGAGGTGTACCCTACCATTCCCGCTCTGCTCCCTGTCCCACGGGGTTGGGGGGACGAAAAACAGCCCCCCAAGGACAATAGGAGAGATCTCTGGCGCCACCTAGTGACCAGGAAAAAAAAAGTCACTAACACCCCATAGAACAGGAAATTTCTTAAGACTGCTTGAAAAGGGCAGAAGGCTTCTGCAGTGGCCAGCCGGGAAGTTATTCCACGCCAGGCCCCTTCCGACCAGCAGTCTGAGCCCACAGAGGGAGCAGGCACTCACGTCCTTGGCAGACCGGGGGCGCAGAAGAGTGTGCCTGAAACCGGAGGTGCAGGGACTGCATCCCGCTTCGCCATTTGAGAACAGGGACATTTCTTCAGTAAAAACTGCCTAAAACCAGCAGAAAGCTCCCCCAGAAGGCAGAGATGGCTCCTGGAAGAGCCAGAGGGGAGCGGAGAAGTTCACCCAAGATGCCAGTCAGTCCGAGCATCACAGTGTCCCAACGCATACGACAAATTAGAAAACAGACAGTAGGGAGTAGAAGAACCACACGCAACCTAACAACTCCTCAGGAAAGAAGCACACCACAAAAAGAAAACCACTCCCCAGATTGCAACGACAGCAACTTGGAAGAACTTCTGAGCCTTCCAGAAAGAGAATTTAAAATTGCCATGATTAAAAAAGTGATAGATCAGAAGAAGGAAATTGAGTCCCTAAAGAGGGAAAACAATGGTCAGAAGAATGAAATTGAGTCCCTAAAGAGGGAAGTAAAAGAAATTCAGGAGATCAAAGAATTAATGGAGGAACTAAAGAACTCCGGGAAAAGCAAGGAAAGCAGAATAGATGAAATGGAAGAACGAATAAGTTCTCTTGAAGACACAGAAATAAAAAGAACCAAAACAGAAAAGGAAAGAGAAGTACGAAGGAAAAAGAATGAAGAAAGACTTCGAGAACTATCTGACTCCATGAGGAAAGGAAATATAAGAGTTATAGGAATTCCAGAAGGAGAGGAGAGAGATGTAGGAACAGAGAAAATATTCCAGGAGATAATTGAAGAGAACTTCCCAAATGCGAAGAAGGAGCTGAAAATTGATATACAAGAAGCAAGAAGAACACCAAACTTCCACGACGAAAGGAAAAACACAGCAAGACACATAATAGCAAAGCTCCCAAGAATCCAGGACAAGGAAAAAATAATGAAGCTGACAAGAGGAAAGAAACAGATAACATTCAAAGGAAAACCAATCAGGCTGACATCAGACTTCTCTGAAGAAACACTACGGGCAAGGAGAGAGTGGAGGGACATAGTCAACAGACTCCAAGAAAACAGATGCCAACCAAGAATACTCTATCCCGCAAAGCTCTCTTTCCTCCATGAAGAAAGAATATGGACCTTCCCAGACAAAGAGAAACTCCGGAATTTCATTACGAATAAACCCCCACTCCAAAAAATACTACAAGGAATCCTAAAGCCAGAACCTCAGAGGGACGAATAACAACGAAAGAAGACCAAAAAAAAAAAAAAAGTTATTAAAAGAATAAATAAAATCAAAGGAAAGACAAACATAATGGCAAATACAGATGCTAACATATCAATATTAACTCTAAATGTAAATGGACTAAACTCTTCAATAAAAAGACACAGAGTTGCAGCCTGGATTAAGAAACAAAACCCAACCTTTTGCTGTCTCCAGGAAACACATTTAGCTACAAAAGATAAAAATAGGCTCAAAGTCAAAGGATGGAAAACAATCCTACAAGCAAATGGGCCAAAAAAGAAAGCAGGAACAGCTATACTTATATCAGATAAAACAGACTTCAAACTCAAAAAAATAAAAAGAGACCCCAATGGTCACTACATTATGATTAAGGGGACAATACTTCAAGAAGAAATAACACTCATTAACATATACTCACCAAACGAAAGAGCACCAAAATATATCAGACAACTGTTGTCCTCTCTGAAAACAGACATCAGAGAAAACACATACGTAGTGGGAGACTTCAACACACCACTATCAACAATGGATAGATCAACAAGACAAAAAATAAGTAAAGAAACTAAAGCTCTAAATAAGGACCTAGAGCATTTGGGCTTAACAGACATCTATAGAACACTAAACCCAAAAAAAACGGAGTACACATTTTTCTCAAGTGCACACGGATCATTCTCCAGGATCGATCACATACTGGGGCACAAGACAAACATCAACAGATACACCAAGATTGAAATCATACCAACCATCTTTTCTGACCACGAAGGCATCAAACTAGAAATAAATCATAAAAAGAAGGCAAGGAACTATCCTACCTCATGGAGATTAAAAGCCACACTACTGGAAGACCACTGGACTAACGAGGAGATCAAAGAAGAAATTAAAAAATTCTTTGAATTGAATGACAAGGAGGACACCAATATCCTAAATGTATGGGATGCAGCAAAAGCAGTAATAAGAGGAAAATATATAGCAATAGAAGCTCACATCAAAAAACAAGAAAGAACTCAAAGAAACAACCTAATCTCGAAGCTCAAAGATCTAGAAAAAGAACAACAAAAAAACCCCAAATCCAGTATAAGAAAAGAAATAATAAAAACCAAATCAGAAATAAATGAAATTGAAACTAAAAAAACAATCCAAAAGATCAATGAAACCAAGAGCTGGTTCTTTGAAAAAATAAATAAAATAGACAAACCCCTAGCCAGGCTCACAAAGGAAAAAAGGGAGAAAGCACAAATACACAGGAACATAAATGAAAGAGGAGAAATCACAACGGACACAGCAGAAATCAAAAGAATAATCAGTAACTACTATGAACAGTTATATGGAAACAAGTTCAACAATCTAGAGGAGATGGACAAATTCCTACAACTCTACAATCACCCAAAGCTAGCTAAAGAAGAAATAGAACACCTAAACAGACCAATTACAAGCAGCGAAATTGAAATGGTAATCAAAAACCTCCCCAAAAACAAAAGCCCAGGACCTGATGGATTTACAAATGAATTCTACCAAACATTCAGAGACGAATTAGTGCCTATCCTTCACAAACTCTTCCAAAAAATTGAGAAGGAAGGGACAATACCAAACACGTTCTATGAAGCCAATATTACACTAATACCAAAACCAAATAAGGACAACACAAAAAAGGAAAACTATAGGCCAATCTCCCTAATGAACACTGATGCAAAAATCCTCAATAAAATTTTAGCTATCAGAATCCAACAATGTATCCATAAGATAATTCACCACGACCAAGTTGGATTCATTCCAGGGGCACAAGGATGGTTTAACATCCGAAAATCAATCAACGTTATCCAACACATCAACAAAAAGAAATATAAAAACCATATGATAATATCAATAGATGCTGAGAAAGCTTTCGACAAAGTGCAACACCCATTCATGATAAAAGCCCTTGAAATTCTTGGGATACAAGGAACATACCTCAACATCATAAAGGCCATCTATGACAAGCCAACAGCCAGTATCATTCTCAATGGTGAAAAGCTGAAAGCAATTCCATTAAGATCTGGAACAAGACAAGGATGTCCACTCTCACCACTGCTTTTCAATATAATACTGGAAGTCCTAGCCAGAGCAATAAGACAAGAGAAAGACATCCAAGGAATCCAAATAGGAAAAGAAGAAGTCAAACTATCACTATTTGCAGATGATATGATAATATACATAGAGAACCCCAAAATCTCCACAGAAAAACTAATTCAACTCATCAATCAATTCAGTAAAGTGGCAGGATACAAAATCAACACGCAAAAGTCAGTAGCCTTCCTATACACAAACAATAAATCTGAAGAAGAAGAAATCAAAAAAACCACCCCTTTTATTATCGAAACAAAAAAAATCAAATATTTGGGAATAAATCTAACAAAAGAGGTAAAGGACCTATACAAAGAAAACTATAAAACACTGTTAAAAGAAATAGAAGAAGACACAAAGAAATGGAAAGACATCCCCTGCTCATGGATTGGAAGAATAAACATTATTAAAATGGCCATCCTACCAAAAGCAATATACAGATTCAATGCTATTCCAATCAAAATCTCAATGGCATTCTTCAAAGAAATAGAACAATTATTGATGAAATTCATATGGAATCACCAAAAACCCCGAATAGCCAAAGCTCTACTGAAAAAAAAGGAAGGAAATGGAGGCATCAAACTCCCAGACTTCAAACTATACTACAAAGCCATAATCATCAAAACTGCATGGTATTGGAACAAGAACAGACATACAGACCAATGGAATCGAATAGAAAATCCAGAAATAAACCCACAGATTTATGGTCAACTAATCTTTGACAAAGGAGCAAAGACTATGCATTGGAGCAAAGAAAGTTTGTTCAATAAATGGTGCTGGGAAAACTGGGTCGCTACATGCAAAAGAATGAAGCTTGACCACTACCTCACACCATACACAAAATTCAACTCAAAATGGATTAAAGAACTAGACATAAGACCTGAAACCGTAAAATACAGAGAAGGAAATATAGGCGAAACACTACGGGATTTGCACATCAAAGACATCTTTACAGACACATCACCCAAAGCAGTGATAGTGAAGGCAAAGATAAACAGCTGGGACTACATCAAATTAAAGAGCTTCTGCACAGCAAAAGAGACAATAACAAAAACAAAGAGAAACCCCACCAACTGGGAGAACATTTTTGCACCCAACACTAATGATAAAGGACTGATCACAAAAATCTGCAAAGAGCTGATGAGACTCAGCAACAACAAAGAAAATAATCCAGTCAAAAAATGGGCAGAAGAGCTAAAAAGAAACTTCTCTGAAGAGGAAATGCAAATGGCCAACAGACATATGAAAAAATGTTCAACATCACTTGCAATCAGGGAAATGCAAATCAAAACTACCATGAGATACCATCTCACACCAGTGAGAATGGCACATATTAAAAAAACTAGCAACAACAAATGTTGGCGAGGATGTGGAGAAAAAGGAACTCTTCTGCACTGTTGGTGGGAGTGCAAACTGGTCCAACCACTATGGAGAGCTGTGTGGAGATTTCTGGACCTACTAAACATAGAGCTTCCATATGATCCAGCAATTCCACTCCTAGGTATTTACCCAAAGGACACAGAAACATCAATCCCAAAGAGCACCTGCACCCCTATGTTTATAGCAGCACTGTTTACAATAGCTAAGCTTTGGAAACAACCCAAATGCCCAAAAGTAGATGACTGGATCAAGAAGATGTGGTACATATATACCATGGAATATTACTCAGCATTCAAAAAAGATAAACACATGCAATTTGCAGCAACATGGATGGCGCTGGAAGGGATCATGCTCAGCGAAATAAGCCAAAAAGAAAAAGAAAAATACCGGATGGTCTCACTCATAGCAGGAATCTAGAAAACTTAAATAAGGGACCAGGAAAATGAATATAAGAAAGTGAAAATCAAAATCAACAAAAAACTACGAACCAGAGACACTTTTTGGGGGGTGGGGGGCGGGAGGGGAAGGATTGGGGTCAGAATGGGGCGTTTGCAATTGTATGGGGGAATATAAAAATAAAATTTAAGATTAAAAAAAAAAATTAGAAAAAAAAAAAAAAGAAACTCCAGTGGAAAACTACAGGTTTATCTGTTGTCTAGGGAAATTAAATCAGAGCGTCTTTGATTTCCTTTGGAAGTAATATGCACATTAAATCATGGCATTCCTATAAAATATACCCTCTTTTCTTCATAAATAATTCGTACAAAGCTGTTACTTCCATGCAAATGATGAAAGATTTCCTCTTTGAGAAAACCAAGTTGTTGAAAATGAAAAGACAGGGAGACACTGACAGCTCAGTGCACTGGTATAATGACTCAGCCTATTTATGGAGAAATCCCACCATTCACAAGACTCTCCATACAATTAAACAGTCAAATGGTGATTAGTGCTCTATTCTAAATATGAATGGGCCACTGAACTCCAGGCTATTAAGTAATAAGACATGGGACAAAGATGAAAATCAAAGAGAAGAAAAGGAAATGAGGGAGAAAAGACACAATGCAATGAATAGGAAAAAAAAATATTAAATCTACCATAATATTCTCAAGACAAGAAAAGATATTTCATCCATTAAATGTGGAGTGATTTTATAAACAAGGAATATTCAGGAAACCATAAAGATCTCTAGAAAATTGAAATAATAAAGCAGGAATGAAAATCTCACTAGATATTCTGGAAAAAAATAATTTTGAAAGAAGTCTTCAATTCTGAGAAATTAAATAAGACTTTGATGCCGGCGTGTGCAACAACTGCTGCCACTTTACCACAAGTTCTTGTCTCGCGAAATCGTAGAAAGGAATTCACAGACTTTTGGAGTAAGTGTATATGGATTGGGCACCACAGGATGTAGTGGGACCACTGCCTCATTGATAACCCTAAGGTCCTATACTAATCTCCAACTGCCATTAGATTTTTGAACTCCTAAAATAGGAGTATTACAAGGACTATTACAAGAGACTAAAAGCCCTTGTTTCTTTAGATTTTCAATAATGCCTTTTAATCCTATCCGGACTTCAGGTCGTAGAGGATATTGGCGCTGGTGAGGAAATTGGCTAGGGTTTTTTAGCTGAATATTAGCAGGAGAGGCCGACTTGGCTCTCCCAATTTTCCCACCAGTTGCCCATACATCCGGATTAACCTCTACCTCTACCAAGGGCAGGCATAGCTTAGTTTCTTGATCAATGCCCATATGGATAGAAGTTTGCATTTTGGATAATATGTCTCTTCCTAGGAGTGGAGTCGGACTTTCAGGAACCACCAGGAAGGCACGGGAAAACAACACTGAGTCCCAGTCTCAACTCAAAGGTTGAGTAAAGAATTTAGTCATAGGCTTGCCAGATACGCCTCTAACAGTCACTGACTTGGAGGAAAGTGGCCCAGGATTGTGGAGAAGAACAGAGTAGGCAGCCCCTGTATCTAAAAGGAAATCAATAGTCTGGCCCCCTACGTTGAGAAACACCCGGGGCTCCTGTGGGGTTATGATGGTGACAGGAGCCAGTGTCGACCCCAGGCCGCTTCATGCCTGGTTCTGTTCCTGGCCTTGAGAATCTGGCCCCGGGAACCTCTGGTCCCGAGGACAGAATTTCCGCCAGTGGTTTCCTTGGCAGTTGTGACAGGGCCTGAATGGCTTTTGCTTCTTCCTGAAGCAGCTCTTCCTAAGGTGGCCTTGTTCGCCACAAAAAGAGCTGGTCAGCCCTTGTCCCTGCTCCCTCCCCAGAGCCCCTGGTTGTTCTGGTATGGCCAGCGCAAGAGCCTCAGCCTTAAGTTTGTTCTTTTGTTCCAGTTCCTGTTTTTCCTCCTGATCTCTATTATAAAGACCGAAGTAGAGGTACTCAGGAGATTCTCCAAATTCCGTTCAGGGCTAAAGGCCAATTTCTGCAACTTTCTCCTGATATCTGGAGACGATTGAGTGAAGAATTTGTCCTTTAACACTATTTGCCCTTCAGGCGAATCTGGAGTCATATTAGTGTGTTTAACCAATGCCTCCCTTAGCCGGTCCATGAAGGCCGATGGGGTTTCATTATCTCTCTGTACTACTTCTGCCAGCTTTGAGTAGTTTATAGGCTTACTACGTGATTTTCTTAGCCCTTCCATGATACACACAATAAAGTGTTTTCTTTTCTCAGAGTTTTCTGTGTTCCACCCTGGATCAGAGAGAGGAAGGCCTGACTTCCAGTAGGGCAATTTCTAAGTTCCTCTCCTGACTTTCCGGGTGCATGAATAGCATACCAATCATCCCCATATTGCAGGGCCTCCCTAAGCACCTTCTCTTTCTCTCCTGAAGAGAGAGTCTGGTTGAGGATAAGCATGACATCTTTCCATTCCAAATCAAATGACATGGTTAGGCTCTGGAACACATCTATATATTTATCTGGATCATCAGAGAACTTTCCAAGGTCCGCTTTAATTTGTCTCAAGTCTTGCAGGGAAAAGGGAACATGTACCCTAACAGGTTCCCTGAATCCATTGGCTACCAGCTGAAGTGGCAACAGAGAGGGAGGAAATGAAGTTAAGTTGGGAGACAAGCCTGTATCTTTCTGTTTCTCAGTTCCCAAATACGGAGGACCAGAAGAATTAGTTAACTGGGGTGGCAACAAAGGACTTCCACTAGGCACTAGGCCATATTTATTACATAACCATTTATTGTCTCTAAGGGCGGAGAAGACCTGTAGATAGGCCACCTCAGTCCATTTCCCTTCTCTTTTACAGAACAATTCTAATTGATGGATAGTATGAAAATTTATACTTCCCTCAGGTGGCCAGGATTCCCCATCCTCAAGATTATAGTGTGGCCAGGCTTGCGTACAAAAAAAGACAAATCGGTCCTTATTCAAGGATTCAGGGTCAAACTGACCCCAATTCTTCAGAACACAGGAGAGAGGCGTGCCCTTTTGCATGGCTGACGAGGAGGCTCCCATCTGCAAAAAGGAATGAAAGCGGGCGTCCAGCACCAGCTTCTTTCCCCAAAGGCGGAGAAAACCTATATACAGGTCAAATTATGGATTTAGGGTCAAATTGAACCCAATTCTTAATCCACTTCTCCCTTGCCTTTTACCGGAGGCGTCCCTCCATTTAAACCCAGAGCTCTAACTGTGAGTGATCAACAGTTTCCTCGCATAAAAGTCCACTGGAGTTAACCACTCCTTTCCAGTGTGACCGATGTATCTCTGCCTGTCTCCCACCGAACAGACAGGTGTGGGGTACCGGACTTTGTGGGACCCTACCGGCGACCCCTAACCAGTCTCTGTGCAAAGGGTTTACATTCTAAGCATCTAACGAGCTTATGATAGGCTACTCTCCTCATCTGGTAAAAGAGTCCTTGAACACACCGAAAAAGTAAAGACTGAACGCAAGTTTCAGATAGAGTCCTGGGGCCTAATTTCCAATGTCGCCCTTCCATCAAACCACGAAAATGGTCCTCACAACCAGGGTCCTTGAACATATGATAACCTAAGGCCCGATTCTTACTTTCCCTAAAGTCTCCCGTTTGAACAACTCCCATCAAATAAACACCCAGCATCAGGTTATGATACCAAAGGTGTACACGCTCCGCTGGACTTAGAATTTGTGGTAAGCCTGTACAAATCAAAAAATGCCGCAACCCTGTCAAGATGTAAAACTCAATCTGATCCACCTGTGCCCACTGATGAGATTGAAGTGGACACCAGGGACAAAGTTTTTGAGGGTGTCCCAAGATTTTTATAAGAACCTCTCGCATTTCCCTACTCATAATCTGACTCGACAATTGTTGCAGAAAGTCTGCCCTGTAGGGGGAGGGACCAAGAAGGTGGAAGTCTCTTTCTAAACTGCTTGACCTCCGTGACTCTCGCCTAGGTGCCGACCTAGCAGAACGCCTTGTCTGAGCCATCGGATCTCCTGGATGTCCAGGGTTCCAAGGGTCACAGCTTGGTCTCTCTGAGCACCCTCGGAGTCCACGGATGATAGAGGAAAGTAGGAATCAGTGACAAGAGGGTCCCGACATTCCCACTCAGCAAGTGGGGGATCAGGAAGCCTTGCCAGCTGAGAAACCTTTCACCCGAGACTTTAAGAATGGCGGCCTCAAGCTAGTCGCTTTTACCGGGCCGATGGGTGCCCATTAATTTTCTTGTAATCAAATAAAGGACAGAGTAAAGGTTTGTGAAATGTCTACTGCCTGTTTGAAGCCCACAGGTAACCAAGAAGTAAATCAGTTGCATTGCAAGAGAAGGAAGAATGGAAAGGGAGAGAGAGAGCAAAGAAAGATAAGAGGAGCCATTCAAATAATCCTAGCAGGGATCTAGGCCAGGGTAGGGTTATGTGTCGGATCCTGTGTGGTGCTTAGTGAGGAATGACTTTCCCAACTATCACATTGGGACCATTCATCCTCCACTGTGTCTTGGCAACTCCCCCTCTGCTGAAGGCAAGGGAGGATGGCCCGAGCTGCTGGGAGATCAGCCCCTTATGTGCAGCTCCCGGATGGCCTCTACATGACGTATGTGCCTAGCTCTTCGGAGACCGGAGTCCCTCA
Source organism: Talpa occidentalis (assembly GCF_014898055.3). NCBI lineage: Eukaryota > Metazoa > Chordata > Mammalia > Eulipotyphla > Talpidae > Talpa > Talpa occidentalis. Next base: position 88,409,191 of record NW_023604861.1, on the reverse strand, counting down.
TACGACTACACACCAGACTTTTATTCTTTACTGGCAGATGGGCTAGTCCCCTTACCTGGTCTGGTCACCAGTTTATCCTTTCACGGGAGATTTTAAGGCAGTCGCCCTTTGGCATTTACTGACTGTCCTGTGTCCTTTTTATGGCCTCTTTGATGACTCCGAGAGGAAGAAAATTTTTAGCAAGAGAAGTTTAGGACAAGCTGAAGATAGAAACAATTTGTGCCTCTCGGCTCACTTACCTTAAATCTTGTGAATCCCGGATGAGCCCCCAAAATGATGCGGGCGTGTACAACAACTGCTGCCGCTTTACCAGGAGTTCTTGTCTCGCGAAACCGTAGAAAGGAATTCACAGACTTTTGGAGTAAGTAAGCAGAGAGAGACAAATCTTGTCTTTGAAAGAAAAGTTTATTTAGGAAGAAAAGAGACAAAGAAGAAAGACTCCCAGGTATAAAGTACCTGGGAGGGGCCAAGATGAGCCGGTATGGGATATTATGTTGGCAATATATACTTTCTCTCCCTCATTATGTTTAAATTTTACTCTTTCTCTCCCTGATTGGTTAACTCCCAGAGGGTACTAAGCAAGGAATTTCACATTCCTTAACAGTATTTTCTTTTCCCATCTGTTATGCTTATCGCTTTACCTTTATGGTCTAGCCCTCCCGGTGAGCATCTTTACACTTCATCTTATCATCTGAAGAAAACCAGGACCATCCTTAACAAGATTACCTGTGGTGCTAGGATGTTTGTTTTCCCCTAGAGTTTAACAATGGTGTTTGTTTTTCCCAGTGGAATTGGTTGCATTTCCTTGGTTATCCTTATCTCTGAAGACTTCCTGATTTCTTCAGAGGTCCCCCTTCCTGCACTATCCCTAAAACTGCCTAATAACCCTAGCTTGCCCTGTCTCAACTTCAATTACAAAAAAATAAAGATAAGTGAAATAACAAGGAACAGGCTAGGACACTGGTACATTGGTTAAATATCTGAATAACAGGGCCCAAAAAGAGAGAACTCAGGATAGGGGAGGGAGAAAATGATCAAATTAACTATTCAGGAAAATTTCCCAGAATATTCATTTTCATTTGAGCAAAGTGCTAAGCAAAATAGAGGGAAAAAAGAAATGCAAAAACCACAACATAGTGAAATATGCCACTGGAGAAAAAAGAACATAGCAGCTTATGGAAGAAGGCAGCTGTCAGTAATCATTATACCATTTTGAACCAAATGAGGATAGCCAAATCAAGCTAACTATATGGATGATTTGACATGAGTTTCCTGGAGTGGTTAAGTACAGGGAGTGTTTCCTAGGGAAAAAAAAAATTTAGAGATGCAATGTTGTTTTCAAAGCTGTAACAAAAAGTAAGGGCTGATACTTGTGCTGCCTCTACTCTCAGGATCTAGGAATGAATTTATGAAGGTTTTCCTCGAGCGAAGTACTATGCAAGTTAGCAAGGAGAAAAAGAATGATTTTTGAAAGAGTCTTACCCAATAGTGATACTGTAATTTCAGATTTTCAGGTCTAGAATCCCAGCGAGGAATGAATCCCAGGCTGTGAGGGCAGCGCTGAGCCCCAGCCAGTAGACCACCATAGACTGGTGTCTCAGGAAGCTTCAGCAGGATCTTCCCTGACACTCAGGCAAGCAAGTGAAAAGAGGCAGATTTGTTTAGAGAAAGAAAAAGTTTATTAAGGAGAAAAGAAACAGAAATAAAGTGGGACTCCCAGGCCAGTGGAACCAGGCCAGGGAGGGGCAAGGAAGCCTAAATGGAGTCGTGCCTCAGGGTATACACACCTTCTATCCCTGATTATTCTGAAGCCCTAGAAGTCTCTTTGTGATTGATTAGTTCTCAGAGGCCTCACTCACTCTGCCTTAATGTCTCTGTGCCAAGAATTAAGACTCTGTGTTTCAGCCCTTATCTTAGAGTTCATTTTCTTTATTGCCCTTGTCCTGCTGTCCCTGGTCCTGGGGTGTTTGATTAACTCCCTTTGGAAGTTGTTGCCTTAATCTCTGGAGCTTCCCTTTTTCCTTTTGTTGCCCTTACCACAGAAGCCTCTTTAACTCTACCCAAGTCCCTGCCTACACTGTCCCTGGAGCTGCCTAATTAACTTTAACTTGCCCTGGGACTCAACAGCAGTAAGTGAAGTCACCGGAATGGGGCTGGATGAATGAAATGAAATTTATGCTAGATATTAATCTAAAAGAGAATAGTGACATCAAGTGACCCCTCTTTACTTGGAACAAACAACAAAGTAGTTTTTCTCCTTGGAGGACACCCCATTCCATGCAAATGCATTATGAAGATTCTCTTTCTTAGCATGTGATTCAAGAAGCAAGGATTGCCTTATATGTGGCTGTGACTTTAGGTCATTTCAACTTGCATTACCTGTGTCTTACTTTGAGTAATATTTAATGAGTGCTTACATGTGCCAGGATCTGTGATGATATATCTGTGAATATAGAAACAAATTCTTGTTTCATGAAGATTCCAATCTAATGTCCTTAATTCTAAGGAAGCAAAAAGAAAGCATGCATCTGTATAAAATTATGTGGCGATCTCAGATTAGAGAGTAGATAACTATCCCTAAATAAGAGAACACTTGCCCGAAGCCCCTATTTTGACTTTGATACTTAGGTTCAAGTTTCTATATTTTGAGACCATTGTGTGAATATTTTATTGGTATATGTTTGTGCTTATGTCACTGCATGTTGTTTAAATAATGTGTCCCAACATATCTTGAACAGTATTTTATTTATATATTTTTAAAGATTTATTTTATTTATGCATACAAGAACTGGGGTACAGGCCAGAGGTGCGGGGAGTAAGAGGATTCACCAGAGACAGAGTGAGGAACAGAAGAGGCAGACTAACTGAAATACACTGCTAAGAGAAGCAGCGGGCAAGTCGGGAGAGGTCTGCAGCGCCATATGTGGGTAGCTCCCTGTCCAGGGATCAAACTCATGAGACAGTGGCTGCAGATAGCTTCATATGTTGCTTCTTAACCCCTTGCGCCACCAGCGAGGCCCTTGAACAGTATTTTAAAAGGAACGGCATTTTGTATTTAAAATTTAAAAAAATTTTCTTCTATGATTCACCTGGAATCTGTTGTCTGAAGCTAGTTGACTCCCTGCATGCATGTTAAGCCCTGCTGCCATTTCAAGCATCCCTGCTAATATGAAGTAAGAGAGAAAAGAGGAAATATAACATGAGGTTGCAAATTTATAATTCTAAACTAAATACCAATTAGCCATAGCTGTTCATGTGCCATTGACCCTGTGACTTGTTTCTACAACTTAGAGCACTTCCTTTCCTGAAGCATGTTGTCCTCTTCAATTTTATTAGAGTAGAGCTAAAGTTCTAGTGTTTTCTGTTCCTCTCTGAGAGTCATCTCTTGCCAATAAACACTGATAATATTTCCACAAATCATCTAGTTATTTTTCAGTTTTAAAAATTAAAATAATTTGTAAGCAGATAGAAAGGTCCAAATGTTAACAGAAAACTTATACAAAACTGATACTCTTGTCATTGCTAATTCCCAGTCTCACTCCACAGAGATAATCTCTATACAGCTTTTACCCCCCTCTGTATTTACCATCATGTTTATAAATCATTTTATTTCATGCTGTTTCTTTAATACATCAAATTTAGATACCTTCTTTTTACTTTCAGTTGTGGAAGCAGAACGAGGAATTAATTAGACTAGTTCCCAGTCACCACTTATCCCAACACCGACCTTAATATCGTTCCTTGCCAATTCCTCCAAAGTGTTCTTAAAATAATTGAGTGTGGAGGGAAGTTCTGATCATTAGTATTACAATTATTATGCATCAGTAAATATTGTTCACTCTGGTGGCATCTGATGAACTCTTGTTTTGCACTAGATTTTATTATCTCAGGTTGTCTGATTTTCTAAATAAAAAACAGTGATTAAGAATATTTTAAGGTTGTGATGTAGTGATTTTACTTCAGTTTTCCTGCTGCTAAACTTAACTTCAGTTATCTCTCTTGCTCTATCTTCAGACAATTTCTGTTAACCTTTCCAGGTCTTAGTTTCATTTTCTTTAGTAAAGTCTTGCAAATTTTTATCCTTATTTCTTACATGTTTTATTTTTACCTTCTATTTTGCAAGGATATTTGAAAATGTTCTAATTTCCGAGAGAAAGTAGGCGATATTCTAGCATTTGTGTAACAAAATGACTTGCTGATATCAAATAGCTACTATTTTTCACAAATGTTTTATTTTGGAGCTTTATTAAATTCAAAAAATATGTACTGCTTTTTGTTTGCGCATGTATATGTGTGTATGTTATCTGTGTATGTTTTTACTTAAAGCTGTGGTGTTTAGTTTGGATCTCAATGTGCTAACCTGGGTTGAGATGCTTCAGTTGTGACTCAGGCCAGTCACACATAATCACAATACAATTTATTGGGAGACATCCACATTACAATAATATAGCAAACAATTCAATTGACAATAAAAGGGGTGAGTTATGGGGCCTCCCTGGTGGCACAGAGGTTAAAGTCTCAGGGCTATCAAGCTACTGCCAGCCACTACAGCACAAATTTGATCCCCAGCCAGGGAAGTGACCCACAGGGCACAGCAGATCTCTTCTGTCTCACCCGCTGCTCCCCTCCGCAGTGTATTTCAGTAGATCTGCCTGTTCTACTCCCCAGTCTGTCTCTGGTGAATCCACTTACCCCCTGCACCTCTGGCCTACACCCCAGTTCTTATATAAATAAACAAACAAACAAATAAATAAATAAATAGATAGATATTAATCTTTAAAAAAAGGGGGGGTGAGTTATGAACCACTAAAATAAGATTTGGAACCAGTGCAAGAGTTCAGGTTCAGGCAGTGTTGAGGGTCAGCAAATTCCCTTGTGTCATGGAGGGAGTAGGGCAGGGCTGCTTTCTTGACAGAGCCCCAGCAAGAAGGTGACCAGTCTGGGGGAGACTTCAGAGAAGCCATAGGTAGGGAGGGAGTCCACAGTATCTCAGATTGTTGTATTTCATCTCCTATATTTATATGGCTTCAGAGGTGTGTTATCAAAGCCACCTGTTAGTTTTGGAGGTTTGAGCTATTTGCACAGTTAGGCTTTTATCCATCCTTGCCTTGTGTGTCTTTTTATTGAATACTAACATCCTAAACAAGTGGTCACTTTCACTTTAGTTACTGGCATAAGTCGCTGCATTTAAATTATCCTATTTCCTTATCAATCGGGATCTTGTTAATATCAGTACATATAACAAAAACTTATACATATTAAATTAAATAAATAAGAAAGATTTATTTTTTTTGTCATGGGACTGTGATGTGGAAAATATGCTTTTGCAAGGCTGATGTAGTAGTTCACCTTATAATTAATAGGCCTACTATTATTTAGGTTTTTTTTTAATTTTTAATTTAATTTTCCTCATTGAATACAGATTTAAATGTAGGGACCTCAATCTAGCTTTCTTTGCATTTATAAGCATGGTGTATGTTCTTTTTATTTTATTTGTTTTTTGCATGGAAGAACTGGAATATAGGCCAAAGGCACAGGGGTTTAAAGGATTCACCAGAGATAGAGTGGGGAGCAGAACTGGCAGATTTACTGTAATATAATGGTAAGTGGAGCAGCAGGTGAGACAGGAGAGATCTGCTGTGCTATATGTGGGTTGGCTCCCTGACGGGGTATGGAACCCAGGCCTTGCTGGTGATTGCACTGAGACTTAACCCCTAGGCTACCAGGGAGGCCCAATATGTGTTCTTTTTAAATAAAATCTTTCCAATTTCATTTGTAAGACATACTGCATTTTCAATGTGTCTCAGAAAGATTCTGTCTCTCCCTCAGCTCTAAACTGGCTCAGAATGGGAGTTGTTGCTGGAGATTTTTAAAAGAAACATTATTAATTATTAGCTAATAGATGTCTGAGTGCAAAGTCATATGCCTTTCTTCCTCACTGCCATCACTGGTCTTCCGTACATGCACTGCATTGGGAGCAGACTGTAGGCTCTCTGTCTTGTTAACTAAATAGAAAAAAATAAACAAACAAAAAGAGAGCCAGTGCAAACTCCAAAGTTTCCTCATTGCCAACTGTGACTGTACCACATGTGTGGCTATCTTGCTCCAGCTGCAGATACATCTGTTGGTGCTTTTTTTGGCATCATAGTATATATCCCAATAGGATTTTTCCAAAATAGCAATCTGTCAGTACAAATGTTTACAAGCACCATTTTCTGGAGAATGTCTTATTTTGCCCCCACAAAGAGGAATAAAACATTGATACAAATAAACATTTTTATTGAAATGAAAACTTTCTTTGTGAAATTCTTCAAATGATATAGAAAAGATGAAAGGATAACATAAGCACTTCTCTTTATTCCTGGTCCTAATAAATGCTGGTTATTTATTTGTTCAGTTCATCCAGAAAATTAAAATATGGCAGATATTTGAGATCTCTAGGTTTTCTTACCTAATCTCAATTCCTTATTTCTCACCTCTGTGGTGATGTCTGCCATAAGTTCAAAGTCTATGATCCTGGGGTACATTTTATTCAATACTTATTTGCAAATATTGTCTCTTACTGTTTTGAATATAAGCTATTATGTAGAAATCTGGAATATAATGCTATATATGTGTAAACATATGAATTGAATCATGAAAATGCAATCAGCAAAATCCAGACTGTAAGCAATACAACAGATCAAAAAGCCAGAGCTCTTTAACAAATATTTGTAAGGGAAAAAAAAAAAAAAGTATCCAGAAAAATCTGTAAATTTAAAAAGAAACTGTATCAAATGGACTTCTGGTTTCAGTTCCAACAAGAATAGAACTTGGAGGTCTCACAAATACACTTATAATGAGAAAAAAGCTTAAACAAACTGAATCGATGACCTTTCTTGTAATTGTCAGAGAATGAAGTTCTCAGAGAAAATTACTGCCTGGAAATTTGGAGAGACACAGGGACTCAGAGAACCACATTCATGTTCAATTTACCTGAGACAAAAGCCATTGCAGCACAGACTGGTAGAAACATTTATATGGTAATCTTGATGAATTGCTGGAGGCTGATTATGGACTACCTAAAGTGAGAACTCCTTGGGGGCTGCCTTTAAAGAGGGGTTCCATACTTTCAAGGGTTGTACTTCCAGGAATGCCACCAGGTTTTCACATTAAAGCCAAGAAATTCCCCTCTATTTTTCCTAGTAGACAATAGGGAAAGTAAGCATTTTTTTTAAAATATGCCCAGAGCATTTGCCATACAAAGGTTTAATCTACAGGAGAAAAGACTACCAGAGCATTAGCCCACCTGGGGAAAGAACATTAGGTAATTCTAATACTTTCCAATCTTCCATTAGAGGGCAGTCAAGGTGGGAGGGAGGTAAGATACAGTTATAAAGGCCTCAGCACATGGATGCAGAGCCATTAAAAGGCTAAGATATAATCATAGGAATAATTTCTTTTTCCCACAATTTACCACTATATTGAAAGAATTATGCAGTAAGAGTGGATTACAGTTAAAAGAACTGCCACCATCAGGTTCTATCCAATGGGTGTTTACCGTAAAAAGTCAAGGGAAAAAAATCCCCTTATGTTTCTGGCAGGAGAATGGAGAAAATAATAATTTGGAAGACTTCTAGGCATATTTCTTGAAAAAATGCTATTATTCTGGGGAAAAGACTCTTGGGGCCTTAGCCCACTTGAACAAGAGCAATTATCCCACTCTAGTGCCCCTTAGCCTTCCTGTTCCACATAAAATTGAGAGAAAGCTAAGGTTTATGAAGGACACAGCTCAGGGACACAGGTCCACTAAAAGTCTAAGATTGTTAGAAGATTATTTTTCCTCCTTCCCTACACTTTCAAACAGTAAAACTGCAGTATAACAACAGTGGATTAAGGTTGAAATAACAGCAAGATGCAGACTCTACTTAAGAAGAATTAGGGAAACTCAGACACCAAGGAGATAGAAACAGACAAAGGAGGACTATAAGGGATGATGTAGATTTAAGGAAAAAGTTACTATGTGTGCTAAATTTTGCAAATGAAGAAATGAGAGAATACAAATATTAGTTTTAAATATAGAGGTTAATATCAAAAATGTTGCTATAGAAGGATTGGAAAAAAAAACAAAAAAACAAAATTGCTAACTTCTATATATACCACAGTGCAGTTGCTCAGTGTGTGTGGTGTGTGTGTGTGTGGTGTGTGTGAACACAAAGGTGTGCAGTGTGTGCAGTGTGCCCAAGCATGGTGATAACATATGCACTACAAATTAGTTTTGGAGGCCTGTGTCAGGTACAACACAGCATTCAAGACAACATTTATTCATACCGGTATGGCATCCATGGGTAACACAAACCAACACAAACATGGCCACAGCACAATTTCTGAGTGTGCACTTATCTCAGACCTGCACCTGACTGGTACACAATAACACACTGAATGCACACACAGAAAGTAAGATATGCCTAGGTGTGTACAAAAAGATTGTGAAAAGACAAAAACCACAGGTGTCCACGCTTGCCACTCTATTCAATATTATATGTGAAATCCTTGTTAGTATAAGGCATTAAAATCGATAAAACAATTGGAGAGAGGAAATAAAATTATTATTGTCCCCACATGATATAATTTCCTATATAAAAAATCCCCAAGAACTGACAAAAAATTCCACCCTGCAAATAATAAGCAATTATACAAGGTTATTGGATACAAAGTTAATATACAGAAGTTAATTGGTTTTTATGTACTAGTAAATTATAGTTTAATTTGAAATTAAAATATAATATGATTGACAGTATCACCCAAAAAGGAAACAATTAGTTATAAGGATAAATCTAACAAAATTGGCTGATGATCTTTAGGCTAAAAACTACAAAGCAGATGAAAGAAATCAAAGGTCTAAATAGAGTGATAGTCTGTGTTCATGCATTGCAATCTCGACACTGTTCTAATGAAAATTCCCATCAACTTGATCTACAGATTAAATGTACTCAATAAAAACACCTGCAAAATCCTTTGGTATATAAAGAAGTTGATTTTACAGTTTATATGCAGGAGAAAATGACCAGAATAGCCAAAGTGATACGAAGAACAAAATTGAAGGAGCGATACTATCAACTTTAAGCTTAATAAAAAAATGCAACAATGAACAGAGTGTGGATATAGCAAATAATGTACACATACATCAAGGGGACAGAATAAAGTGCTTCAAAATTTACCCATGTAAATATAATCAACTGATAATTGATAAATAAGTAAAATTTCAACAGTGATACTGGAAAAAATAGGTAGCTCTATGATGCAAATATAAATGTAAGAATAGACTTTGTAACCTTTCACAAAAGTTAACTTGAAAGAGAGAATATACTTAAATAAAAACTACATTTTAAAAGTTTTGTAAGGGGGCCTCCCCGGTGGCGCAGCGGTTGAGCGCTGGATTGCGAAGCTGCCCGCGGCCTCTGCGGTGCCGGTTCGATCCCCGGCTGCTCCCCGGCCACCAGAGGAGGGCCCCACATGGCGCGCAGACCTCTCCTGCCGCCCGCTGCTCCCCTCAGCAGTGTGCTTCAGTCCTTCTGCCTGCTCTGCTCCCTGCTCTGGCTCTGGTGAATTCTCTCACCCTCCCGCACTTCTGACTGTACCCAGTGCATGTATAAACAAACAAATAAAATAAATAAATAAATAAAACATGCCTCTATTAAAAAAAAAAAAAAGTTTTGTAAGGAAACAAAAAATAATCTATTTAATCATATGTTTCACAATGAGTTTTAGATACAATCCTAAAAGTATAGTTCATGAAAGAAAAACATGATGCTGAGTTTTATGAAAATTAAATATTCTTTCCCTGTGAAGGTCATTATTAAAAGAATGAAGAGATGAGACAAATGTATTCAATAACATCTGATAGAGGACTTATATCTAATATATAATCTGTATATCTTATATATATGTTTGTGCACTCTTAAAATTCAACAAATAAATTTAAAAACAAACATCCCAATTTTTAAAAATGAGCACTTGATATTAATATATATGATATATATATATATATCACCCAGGAAGATATATAAATGGCCAGTTAAGAATATGAGATAATGAACTCTGAATAAACTATGAATTTTAATTAATAAAAATGATAATTATTTGCTCATTAATTGTAGAAAACACCTCATGAACAATTACATTAATGATATGGAATATTGGCTGTCAGGTAAGGGAAATTCTCTCTATTATCTTCTGTATATTTAAAACTATTCTAAAAATGAAGTCTATTTATAAATTCAAAAAATATTCAAATTAAAAAGAGGTTAAGAGCACAATTTACAATAGCTAAGCTTTGGAAACAACCCAAATGCCCAAAAATAGATGACTGGTACATATATACACCATGGAATTTTACGCAGTATTCAAAAAAGATAAACACATGAAATTTGCAGCAACATGGATGGAGCTGGAAGGGATCATATTCAGCGAAATAAGCCAGAAAGAAAAAGAAAAATACCGGATGGTCTCACTCATAACAAGAATCTAGAAAACCTAAATAAGGGACCAGAAAACAGAATAACTATAAGAAAGAAAAAAAATCAAAATCAACAACTATGAACCAGAGACACACTTTGGGGGGAGGGACGGGGAAAGGAGGGTTTGGGGTCAAAATCAGGGGGTTGCAATTGTATGGGGAATATAAAAATAAAAAAAATAAATTAAAAAAATACTCTTAGAAAGGAAAAAATAAAAAAATAAAAAGAGGTTAAGATTAAGTTATAATTTTCAATGATGCACTTTTTAGTGATATAATATAAAGAAATGCACTACAGTAATTCTTATGGAAGTCATTATAATGTCTTCTTTTTATGGAAGGGAGCTGGTTGTAATTAGTAGAAACCTAATTGTTGATTGTGGATGTTAGAATATTGCCCCATAATATTTCCTTAAGTTCAACATTATATTTGATATTTTATTATATGTGTTTTGTTTTACAGTAAGTACATTTAAATAATTTTTTTTAAGTCCTGTGGGCCTGATATTTTATTATTGATGCAAGGGTGACCTGTCATTCATTGTTACCCAAGGTTTAATATATTCAATTTATTTTTCTTTCTACTTAGTAAAACTTTAGAAATTATTTTCTTTAAAATAAGAAATTTTAACTTGTGTTCCATCATTTTTAAGTTGATTTATACAAAAATTGTTTATAGTTTTTATTTGTGATTTTTTAAATTTTCTATTTCATCTGTAGTTGTATCTGAATTCTCTTAAGTGTAAATTTAATTATTTTTGCTTTTTTTAATTTGAGGGTCAAAGTTTCTTTAGCCTTACTATATTCCACATTATATACCAAGTTTTGACAATAGTATAAGATCAATTTGCATTTTTATTATTGTTTTTCAATTACAACATTTTTTCAATGTTTGTTTTCTGTATTTACAGTAAACTTGTTGGATCATTATCTGTTAATGATTGCCATTACTATTGATGTAGTTTCATGTATTACTGATATAAAAATACGGAATATAATTTAACTGATTCTTTATGCCTCAGAGCTCTTATAATGAAATTTACTCTGTGGATGTTGTGAGATCTCTTCAGTGGATATAATTAATTGTAGGTTTTCAACTGGCCTCACTGCATACTTTCCTCCTTCTGGTATATTCTAGTTCATTTTTCATTTGACATTTTTTCATCCATGATGTGTATCAACGTTTTCCCTTTATTTTTGTGTAGTATTCAATTGGAGAAATATATAACAATTTGTTCTTATAAGAATTTCTTATGTGTTATTCTTTATCTCAATATTTTACTTTTCTTTAGCAGTCTTTTAGTAAGCTTCTGTGGGTGGTCAAATCACTTTTATTTTGCTCACTCTTGAAAAATATTATACTTGGATATAAAATTATATGTTAGAGTTATTTTCTTTCAGCAGTGTGAAGATATTGCCACATTTTCTTTTGGCATCTGTTGTTGCAAATGAAAGGTCCATTGTCAGTCGGTCACTCCTTTATTGTTAAAAATGTCTTTTTGCCTGCAGCTTTTATAATTTATTTTATCCATAATGTACAGCATTTTCACTGCAGTGGATTTAGGTTTAGGCTTATTTATCAATTTTCTTTATTATTAAAAATGCACATTTCATTTGAGGTCACATTTTGTATCCTCCCAATTTTGGAAACATTAAGATTACTTATTCAAATATAATTTCTTCTTTATTTTCCTCTTTTCTCTTTTTAAAATTCTTACATGAATGTTGCATATTCTCAGTGTGTCCTCCATGGCTCTTAAGAATTCTTTCATATTATGTATCTCAGTCTTTCTGCATGTGTGCTGACTGATTTTAACTTTATCATGATTTTCCTTGACACTATCCAGTTTAGAGATTTGCAAGGCCAATTTTTCAAAAAACATTTTATTTATCCATGAAGTCTGTTTCGTGTCATGATTTCTAAATCTTTTTCATTTTAGTGATAGGTTATTTCTTTTCATGATTTCATGTTGCCTTTAAATGTAATTTGATCACATGTATTTTTTGCTATAACTTTTGAAGTATTTGTTGGAAAGATTTATAGGACTGATTTAATCCAATGAAAAGTTGTTTCTTGAGTGTTGTTTTTGTTCTTTCTACAATATTTGATTGTTTTTGATTGGAGTTGCTTTTGGTAATCTGGGTAATGTCACAAGTCTAGTCATTTAGATAGCATTGAGAGTCTTGCTTCACTTTAGCTCTTGCAGCTACTCATAAGGTAGCATTTGAATTTTTTTCAACATTCATTCTTTAGCACAAGACCTAAATGTAGTTCCTGGTTGCTATCTGTGAGTTTAGTTCAACTTGACTGAAGGACTTTGAGGTACTATTTTTCCCAAGAAGCAAAATTCCTGGTTAGTGCTACCCATTTCTATGTCTGTCAGAACTCAGTGAATCAATTGGTGGATTTAGCACATTTGCCATTTTGTATTTCTGGACAGTCTACAGGTAATTAAGATGTTTGGCTTATATTTGATCTTTGGTTTACATATATAATGGCTTTATGTAGCATTCTAACAAATACTTTAAATTATAATTTATATATTTTCATTTTGAATATATTACATTTATTTTGTGTTACAATTGGTATTTGAAACATAAACCAGTGTTACCATCAAGAATATATTTTTTTAAAGATTATTTATACAAGAACCGGGGTACAGGTAAAATGTGCAGGAGGGTGAGAGGATTCACCAGAGACAGAGCGGGAAACAGAACAGGCAGACTGATGAAATATACTGTTGAGGAGAGCAGTGGGTGAGACAGGAGAGGTCTGCTGCGCCATGTGGGATTCTCGCCAATCGCTGGGATTGAACCGGCACTGTAGAGGCTGCGGACAGCTTCACAGTGCAGCGCTCAAACACTTACGCCACCAGGGAGGCCCAAGAATTTTTTTAACTTAATAAAAATATCTCTCAGTTGTATGTGGCCTGAATTGACTTCTATTTCTACTCAAAGGTTTAATATTATTGGGGCTTCCCTGTTGGCTCAAGGGGTTAAGCACCACATTATGAAGCAATCTGCAGTCTCTGCAGCACAAGTCTGATCCCCAGTCAGCCAGGGAGCAACCCACATGGCGCAGCAGACTCTCCTGACTTACCTGCATCTCCCTTCAGCTGTGTATTTCAGTCAGTCTGCCTTTTCTGTTCCCCACTCTCTCTCTGGTGAATCCTCTCACCACCCTGTACCTCTGGCCTGTACCCTAGTTCTTGTATGCATAAATAAATAAATCTTAAAAAAATGTTTAAAATTATTTAGGTTTTATTTTCCTAATAGCAAATATGTGGTATAGTGTTTAGAAAGACAATCTGTCTCAATTTTGTATATGCTTTAAAAGAAACTAATATTATGAGAAAATATAATTGTTTGATATAAGTTTAACCAATTAGAGCCATCAATTATTGTATAACTTTGTATAAATTAAATTTGAACTTAAGCTGCAGCAGATAATCATGGCGTAGCTTCATGGTATAGTTTCAGCTCTCGAGCCAAAGATTTTGGGTCCATATCCTAGTTTTTCCATTTTCTAGCTGTGCAAGCTTGATCAGGATTATTTAATTCTATTCATTTCATTTTCTCAATATGTAAATATATGCAATGCATATGTTCATAGATTTATTTGAAATTAATCAGAATATGCAAATTACTTAGGATAGTTTTCCACCAAGTACCTTTTGATTATGAAGTAACAAGGAAATGGATTTTAGAAACAGTGGAAAAATAGTTTTCAGGAATTACTTCATTTTGATCTAATGTTATTTTTTGCTATTAACATTATTGAGTAATGGATGTAAAAATCAGAATTACTGCAAGAACAGAAAAACAGTTAAATACATTCAATTGTGTCTAAAGCACATGTTATTATGCTTCTGGGAATAATTTGGATACTGGGATAATATGAACAACTTTATTTTTTTTTTCAGGAAATCTAATTGATTGTACCACTAAATTAAATGAGGCTAAGCAAATATTCAAAGTTTTGCTATGTGTGGAACAACATTCTGCTCTTCCTCCGAAAATGACTTGAAAATGCCTTTCAATTGTTCTGCTATCCATTTAAGGTGACATAATTGTTTTGAAATGATTGGAGTGAGCAGACAAATCTTTAAGAATCAATGGTGAATTAGGTGAATTCAGAAAACAGCAGAGAAAATTACATAAAGCATATTTTTCAAAATGTCAATTGGTTGGTTAATTATCTCCCAGAAGGGGGTGAAATGACAAAAAAAAAAAAGAATGACTGCAGCAACAATAAAACAAAACAAATAGGAGAAATAATATTGGACATAAGTTTCTGGGTTTATATCCTAGTTTTGCACTTTTATTCTTTTATTACTGTGTGATATAATTGACTGAAACTTAACCTTTTCTTGAAAATTGACTTTATGCATGTGTAAAACTCAGATTATATTTCTGACAAAGTCTGTGATATCTTGTCAACATCTAAAATGTATTTGAATACAAACTGAAATAAATGGAACCCTTACTTTCACACCATATATAAAAAATAACTCAAAGAGGACTTTAGACTGAAATGTAGGTCCTAAATTATAAATTACTTAGAAGAAAATAAAGGAGGTAAACTTCAGAAGTTAAAATAGGTAAATTAGACTGTATCAAAATTAAAACATCTATGCATCAATGCATACAATAACTATAGTTAAAGGCAGCTCTTAGAATGGGAGAACATAAGTGTAAATCATACATTCAGTAAAACTTCAATATCCAGAATGTATAAAGAACTATAACTCAACAATAAGAAAATAAAAAAACAAAATAACACAGTATTTATTTATTTATTTATTTGTAATGTATGTGCATACAAATGTTGTGCGCTTTCAGGCTTGCTTTTTTTTTTTAAGATTTATTTATGCATACAAGAACTGGGGTACAGGTCAGAGGTGCAGGGGTGAGAGGATTCACCAGAGACAGAGTGAGGAACAGAACAGGCAGATGTACTGAAATACACTGCGGAGGAATGCAGAGGGCGAGACAGGAGAGGTCTGCTTCGCCATGTAGGTTTCTGTCTCACCGGCTGGGGATGGGACTTGTGCTGCAGAGCCTGTGGATAGATTCACAGGGTTGTTCTTAACCCCTTGCACCATCAGGGAGGCCCAACACAGTTTTTAAAAATGGACAAAAAACTTGAGTAGACATGTTCCAAGTAAAATATACAAATGGCTAGCAAGCATATAGAAAGGCACTCAGTGACACTATAACAATAGCACTAGCAATTAAGGAAATGCAAATCAAAAGCACAAAGAATTATCATCTGAGAAAGACTATAATATTAAAAAAATAAAACTGGGCCCTCCCCTGGTGGTGCAGCAGTTAAGCGCTGCGCTGCGAAGCTGCCCACAGCATCTGCAGTGCAGGTTCGATCCCCGGCTGCCTGCGAGGGTCCCACATGGCACGACAGACCTTTCCTGCCGCACCCACTGCTCCCCTCAGCAGTGTATTTCATCAGTCTGTCTATTCTGTTCCCCGCTCTGGCTCTGGTGAATTCTCTCACCCTCCCGTGCTTCTGACTGTACCCCGTGCTTGTGTAAATAAATAAATCTTTAAAAAAATAAAATAAAATAAAATAAATAAAATTGAAAATAACAAGTGTTAGTAAGGATATGGATAACAAGTGTTGGTAAGGAAATGGTAAACCTAGTGTACTGTTTTAGGGAATGTAAAGTGGAAACAGTATCTATGGAAAACACTGTGAAAAATTTCAAACAATTAAAAATAGAGTTTTACTATATGATCAGGCAATACCACTTCTGGTATATAACCAAAACAATCAGAAGCAGAATCTCAAAGAGAAACTTGCATAATGGCACATTATTTATAATAACCAAGGTAGAACCCATAGGTAGGGCCCATTGATGAGTAACAGAATATATAGGGCCTTCCTGGTGGCTCAAGGGGTTAAGCACCTCACTATGAAGCAGTCCACAGCCTCTGCAGCATGAGTTTGATTCCCAGCCAGACAGGGAGCTACCCACATGGTGCAGCAGACCTCTATTGACTCTCCCGCTGCTCCCCTCAGCAATGTATTTCAGTGAATCTGCCTGTTCTGCTCCCCTCTCTGTCTCTGGTGAGTCCTCTCACCCCCTGCATCTCTGGCCTGTCCCCCAGCTCTTGTATGCATAAATAAATAAATATTTTTTAAAAATAAATAAATATATAACAGAGTATATATATATATATATATATATATATATATATATATATATATATAGAACAGTATTGATGGACCTTGACACTGGGCTATGTAAATAAGCAGTTGTAATAGAACAAATACTGTATGATTCCTCTTCTTTGAGGTACTTAGAGTAATAATCAAATTTCATAGAAACAGAGTTGACTGGTGATTGCCAGGGGTCGGGGGGAGGTGAAACAGATCCATTGATTAACGGTAATGATAGTGTGATGTATGGCAAAATATATATTTGATCTTTGTCCAATTCCTAGCTCATTGATCTTAAAATCCTTGTTATTTCTTAAGTGATAAGAGCAATGGAACATCTTTTAGCATACTATTTGATCTCTTATCCACTATTCCTGAAGTAACTTCAGTTATAAATATGAAAATGTGCTTATTGTTATTCATTAAAGCTTCTTTCAATTGCATATTAGTTACTGTTAATAAGGTGGCCAAATTTTTTTTTACTCCTTATAAACACAAATTTATTATAGATTCAATTTTCTTTTTCTCTGCATGGGTTCATACTTTCCTTTCTGGGTGTTTTTCTGATTTTAGGGGTGCTTCTTCCACAGGCATGCCTTTGTGCTGATCATCCCATCCCCGTATACTTCCGCATGGTTTTATCTATCATGTCCATGTAATAAAGGCCTTTATTAAAATTCCTGAAGTAAAGGGATAGAGATCGTCCAGGTTGGTGAATACTATATGTGGAGTTGTTAGGAGAATGGTGCCCCTCCATCCTCCATAGCAAGGAAGTTCTATGTCCTTTACCACATACCTTGCCCTATAAATCTCTTCTGACTGAATATGACCAGTATGTATCCTTTTGCAAAAAGCCAGTATTTTAGTAGAAAACTATTTTCCTAAATTCTGTAAGCCACTTTAAGAGATTAAGGAATAAGGTCCTGGAAACCTCTGATAATTAGCCAGTTGATCAGGAGTATAGGTCACAATCTGAGATTGTGATTGATGTAGGAACGGTGAGTGGTCTTGTGAGACTGAGCCCTTAAGGAGTAGGATCCTACACTAACTTCAGGTGGAATGTATTAGCTTGACTTGAATTTCAGACTAAAGAGAATTGGAGAATTGCTTGGTGTGGAAAACCCCCATATGCTGGATGTCAGAAGTGGTGTTCTGAGAGTATTGAGAGGAGAAGCAATTTTTTTTCTTCCCTTACAAGTGGGTAGGGAATTTCAATTTTGCAAAATGTCAAAGTTCTGGAGCTTGCTTGTGCACTCACCTGCTTGTATTTAGCAGTATAGACTACATACTTCCAAAAGGTTAATATGGTAGATTTTATGTTATATGTATTTTGTCATGATTAAAAAAAAAATCCTGACATTGGATATAAAGATAAAGCAATAACAAATATGACAAAATCTTTGTAACCTTGAAATTTAATGAGTTTAAAACTAAAATGGTACATGTTGTCACAATGACAGTGGTATTATCAAAGTTATTTCTTCCTTAGTCTTTGAGACATTAAATTTTAGCTTAAATAGTCAATTAAAAGAATCTCAGCCAACAGAAGTAAGTGAATTATATAGTATTTTATTCCAAAAAATAGTTTTATTTAAATTACCTAACTTTTATAGTGTCATTTTCTTGAAATCAGTTATCTTATATAAATAAAATGTGATTGATTGAAATACTGTTTTTCAAGTTTTATGAGCAGCAAATTTTTGAAACATCTTATTTAAATTAAATTACTAAGTTCTATTGCTTTCAATAGTAAGCATCACTAAGTTTACCAATTTGTTTCAAACAAAGGCAGTCCTAAGGGATTCATATTCCCAACATATTAATATAGAATATTGCCATAAAACTAGGATGGAATTTGAAATTGAAATGCTTCAGAAAATAAGGGGGGTATCTACTAATCATTCTGATTTTAGTATTTATTTATTTTTGCCTTTTTGAAAGCATGATTATCCTTATTGTTTCGTTACTTATGGCTATATAAATGCTTGTTCCATAAAACAGATAATAAATTTATTAATTTTTATACACATAGTAAATGTGGCATTGCAAGCCCCCACATATTTTCTTTTTCTTTTTTAAAGATTTATTTATTTATACATACAAGAGCTGGGGTACAGGCCAGAGATGCAGGAGGTGAGAGGATTCACCAGAGACAGAGTGGGGAACAGAACAGGCAGACTGACTGAAATACACTGCTGAGGGGAGCAGCGGGCGAAACAGGAGAGGTCTGCTTTGTCATATGCATTGCTCCCTGGCCGGCCGGGAATTGAACTCGTGCTGCAAAGGCCTAGGATTGCTTCATAGTGTGGTGCTCCACCTCTTGTGCCACCAGGGAGGCCCCTTCTCTTTTTTTTTTTAAGATTTATTTATTCATGCATACAAGAACTGGGGTGTAAGCCAGTGGTGTGGAGGAGGGGTTAAAGAATTCACCAGAGAGAGTGGGGAGCAAAACAGGCAGACCTACTGAAATTCACTGCTTAGGGGAGCAGCGGGCAAGGCAGGAGAGGTCTGCTGTGCCATGAGGGTTGCTCCCTGGCTTGCTGGGTGTTCGAAGTCACTCATGCTGCAATGGCTGGCAATAGCTTGATAGCACTGTGTTTAACCCCTGCACCATCAGGGACCATGACCCGACCCCTCCCATTTTCCCAAAAGAAAATGAAAAGTTTTATTCTATCTTATGGAACTGTATATGCATTCTGCCATTAAAAAAGGAAAATGCATTATTGAGTCTGTATTAGCATTAGATTTGGGCTTTGATTTATTTTATAACTTACTACATGGTATATACTGTGACAATTTTTAAAGCTTTTAGTATAGAGGGAGGAAAGAGAGAAAGTGTCCTGTGATGTAAACTATTTTAGTTATTTTGCATTATCCAACTATTTAAGCATAATTTCCTGTTTTAATTTAATCACATACTATCTTAATATTTAAGGTGTATTTATAACAAGAAACAAAAGTACACATGAAATGTTCACAAATGTATTTCCTATCCAACTTTTAAAAACACTACGAAACTTGGATAATGCAATATCATATGCATTTTATAATTTTGCTTTTGGTAGATCTTGATATTATTTTATGTTACTACAGATGTTTCCTAATTGTGCTTAGCAATAAATCTTTAAATAAATCAATAAATCTTTAAAAAAAATCCTTTCTCACTTTAAAAAAAAGAAACTTTTGGAAAATCATCTCAGTTATATTGAAAATAAATGCAGACACAAAAGCGAAAAATAGAATGATGAGAGTTATTGAAAATTATGGAGAATTTTTTTAGTAAAAAAAGTCCTAATTTTTTCAACAAAGATTGCAAAAATTAGATATACCCTCCTGTACTGGGTAACCCTTCACATAGTATAAAATAACAGCAAAAATATGTAGTTGAGTAGATATACTTCTATAATGTATTTTATAATGTATTTAAATAAGCATGTTCTTTTTTACTTTACTTGACAGTGATGTAAAGTCAACCCAGCCTTTCTTGGCAGTACTATGTGAAGGGTTACCTAGAGGGTATATCTAATTTTTGCAATCTTTGTTGAAAAAATTAGGACCTTTTTTCCTAAAAAAATTCTCCATAATTTTCAATAACTCTCATAATTTTATTTTTCGCTTTTGTGTATGCATTTATTTTCAGTATAACTGAGATGATTTTCCAAAAGTTTCTTTTTTTTTTAAAGTGAGAAAGGATTTTTTTTGAAGATTTATTGATTTATGCATGCAAGAAATGGGGTACAGGCCAGAGGTGCAGGGGTTTGAGAGGATTCACCAGAGACAGAGTAGGGAACAGAACAGGCAGACTGACTGAAATACACTGCTGAAGAGAACAATGGGCAAGACAGGAGAGGTCTGCTGCGCCATGTGGGTAGTTCCCTGGCCAGCTGGGGATAGAACTTGTGTTGCAGAGGGTGTGGACAGCTTCACAGTGCTGTGCTTAACTCCTTGCACCACCAGCGAGGCCTCATTTTCCAAAAGTTTCTGTTCTGTATATTTCTGCTTCAAATGTAAGGTGAAATTTATTATTGCATGGTGGATCTCATTTCATTCTAATTACTCTTACTTTTTTTTATTTTATAGTATAGTTTGACATGTATGTGTTTTGAATTTTTATGTTATAATTGCTGTAGATTTATTGAAATTTTGTGAAGATCATACACATAGATCTCATGTGCACTGGACCCAAATTCCCCCTATCAATATCTCACGTTAGTATGACTCATTTGTCACAATTAGTGAATCAATATTGATACATTACTAATTAAACTTCATGCCTCATTCAAATGCAGGTTTTTGTTTTATCCATTTTCCTTTTTCAAATAGAATTACAGTTAGTCATTCCAGATCCTATGTTCTATATGAGATGCTTTTTTCATCTCAGTTACATAGCTGCACCTTTTATCTTGTTGGTTGCAATTTGTTTAAAACCAGATTTTATTGCCTCTAATATGCATATATATTTGCATAATATTTTAGAATTTCTGAAATATCTGTCTTTTAGAAATTGGTTCCTTTTCTACAGGTTTAGTGTCTTTGTGTAATATTTATCAAACCTTGCACCCAAACATGAAACCATGGTCAATCCACCATCAGTTGGAACAGTTATGTAGATTTAATGACCTGTTGAGCTTGTTTTCACAGAGGCAACAGGGCTTGATGCTTGTCTGTGTGTCATGTAACATGAGCATGCATAGAAGCAATTAACCTTAAGCTGAACTCCAAGTAGGCCAAAGCCAAAAGACCACTGACAGGGAACTAGGGCACAAAGAAGGAACTCCCTGCACAACCTACAAAAACAAGATTGTCGGGCCTTCCTGGTGGCACAGGCAGTTGAGCGCAGGGCTGTGAACCTGTCCACAGCCCTTGCAGTACCAGTTCGATCTCCACTGGCCTGGGAACAACCCACATGGCGAGCAGACCTCTCCTGTCTTGCCTGCTGTTCCCCTTAGCAGTGTATCTCATCAGTCTGCCTGTTCTGTTGTTCCTCGCTCTGTCTCTGGTGAATCCTCTCACAGTCCCGTGCATCTGGCCTGTACCCCAGTTCTTGTATAAATAAAATAAATCTTTAAAAAAAAAACAAAACAAGATTGTCAACAACTGCCTGGTCTATATTTAAATGTGCAGGGCCCATCAACAAAGAAGATTCAGTGGCTAGGAGAGACCATCTCTATATATGGACAGATTTGTGACTAACCAATTAGACATTGCCAACTCCAACTGCCACATTCCTAACATTTTCTTTCTTTTTCTATCCCATGAAATCTACGTTTGTCCCCAGATTGGGGAGATAGATTTAAGCTTTGCCTCCTTCTACTTACCAGTAGACCTCACGTAAACTTTGTTTTCTCAAAAGCTGCTACCATTTTGAACTTCTGAGTGCATCAGATAGTGAACCCTTGACTGGTAACATACATACATACATGGTGAGAGTTGGTTATATTGTCATTACTTCCATTCGGTTTGTTATGATTAGTGCTCCTGTGCTGAGTTTGACATTTAAGACTTCAAAAAGCTTATGCTCTGAGATGGCACTGTGAATAAAAGTTACTTTCTATATAGAAAGTCATAGAAACAGACAAAGAAGAGTCAATTTAATCTGAAGAAAGTATTCATCATCATAAATAGGAATATAATTTCACATTCTTTTTTATAACAACAGAAAAATGATTTTTAGGACTTAAGAAAGGAAAGCATGTACAAGTAGAAAATACCAACTGTACTACTGAGAAAAGCATAAAACTTTGATTTTCATTTGCCACACAATGCAACTTTATAGATAGATACTTGATGTAGATGAGAGAGAGAGAGAGAGAGAGAGAGAGAGAGAGAAGTGTAAATAGGCGGTTAAAGAGAGACAATCACGTATTTATCAAAATAAGTTTCAAAATAAATAGAATGTTATTGGTAGTATTATCCAAAGGTAATAAAAACTATATTAAAAGCAGTCCTTCATATTTTAATATATTTTTTTTAGGGATTGTACATAATAATTCCTCCTAGTATTTGTTTAACTTTGAAGTCAATATAACCAGAAAATGCAAATTTATGATTTTTAACTATTTAGATCTTTTCCAAGTTTTGCTTTTTAGAACTCACTCTTTTATGAACATCTTTTTACCAGTCTCTGTGTACTTGCTTATGTACTTCTGCATAGATATCAGTTGGGTAAGGTTGATTCTCATAGTATTCATACATTTAGGAGACAAGGCTGTTAAACGCTTCTACAGGTGCTTATAAATTATTTTTAGGTTTCTATGGAGTGTATGAAACTATAATTTCTCCACTCTCTTGAAAACATATATTTAAAATATTTAAATTCTCCAACATATTATGTCAACATCGTTGTAACTTTCAGTTATTTGCTCTTACACATACTACTCTTTCACTATTTGCAGTAAATAATCTACCATCCAAATCATGATCTTGGGAAAGAAAGAAAGTAATAGAAATTTAGCCACCATTTTTTGAGTACTGGAATTTATTTCTCTTGGTTGTCAGATTTGTGAAGTAGCAAACCATAGAAATGCCTGGCACCGTCCTGCTATGGTTCAGTGGCTATGGTTCAGCACTGGAACCGTTCCCATGTGACTCAGGCACACTTTGAGTTATTAAAGAACAAGATGGGAGATAAAAGTTAGACATGTAAGTCTATGCTACATTGTAAAGTGTATTTTAAATTATACTAAGAAAATTGGATTTTTTTTCTTTAATGAGAAGCCAAACCTTAAGCATGTAAGTGACATGTAGTCTGAATGGCAGCAGGGAAGATAACACTGACCCTTACTGTGGAAATGGATTATATGAAAGTAAAGGTAGAAATATGTAAGCAGTCACATAGGAATGCACTTTTGTAAAAGAAATAGTTATGAAGGGGTTTGGGGGAGATTTAAAATGGAGGAACACTGCTCAAATGGATATATAAATTGAAGAAGAAAGGATAGTCAGTTATGACTATAAACCTTTTTGCATAGGTTCCTGGTTCATTAAATTGAAATTCAAATGGATAAGGCTCATGTAAGATACAGCAGTATAGAGAGGGTCCTGATAGAGAAAAGATCAACTGACAACCAAGGTTAACTTTATCTTTTTGAATTAACCAGCAGTTATCTTTTACATTTGTTTAAGGATCACATTGGATTACATAGTAACAAAAAGAGGGATCATCACCCTGTGTAATTCATAATACACTTACAGGAATACAGATAGTGCCTTAGGTCAGAGGAATCAACTGTGGACACAGATAAGCCCCAAGGTTATCATAAATAAGGCAGTTGATATAACAGTCACATTATAAAGACATTCTATTGACCTGTGCTGGATGTCACTACCCACGCATGATCAGGTTTAACAGTGTTCTTCCTGGGGTCCTGGACTCCTAACTCCCAATCCTCTATTTGCAACTAGATTGCTGTCTCTTTAAGTTGGCCCTCCCGAAATGCACTTTCTTCACAAAATTGTCCTTTTATATTTTCACTCCCCACCCACTATGTTCCAGTGGTTAAAAAAGTATCAAAAAAGATAAACACATGCAGTTTGCAGCAACATGGACTGAGCTAGAAGAGCTCATGCTCAGTGAAATAGGTCTGAAAGAAAAAGAAAAATATCGATGGTCTCACTCATAGCAGGAATTTAGAAAACCTAAATAAGGGACCAGGAAAAAGACTAATTAATACAAAGAAAAATCAAAATCAACAAGAAACTATAAACCAGAGACATATGGGGGGGGGTGGGGGAAGAAGGGAGTGAAGGGGAGAGGAAGGACTAGGGTCAAAATAAGAGGGGGTGCAATTGTATGGGGAATATAACCAAAATGAAAATGCATACATTGTGCAAAAAAAAAAAGTATGGAATGGGGGTCTCCCCTGTGGCGCAGAGGTTGAGCGCTGGCTGCTGCAAAGCTGCGGGCAGCCTCTGCAGCGCCAGTTCGATTCCCAGCTGCTGGCGAGGGTCCCACATGGTGTGCAGATCTCTCCTGCTGCCCGCTGCTCCCCTCAGCAGTGTACTTCATCAGTCTGTCTGTTCTGCTCCCCGCTCTGGTTCTGGTGAATTCTCTCACCCTCCCACATTTCTGACTGTACCCAGTGCTTGTATAAATAAATAAATAAATAATTTTTGGGGGAAAAAAGTGTGGAAGGGGAACTTGTTAATCATACAGTAGTAAAATCTGGTAGCTTTAAAAAGCTTACCCAAAAACTTTCTATTCTATTTTAGCCTTAGAAGTTTGCAGTGAAGAAAAGAATGTTCCCATTTCTTTGCTGAAAATCACCTCTGTGTGTTGGCTCATGCTAGCAACTTTGTTCTCCCCAACTTTCCCTCTCCCCCAACATCCACCTAATGCCCTCCTAAACTAGTTATGTCTTTAGAACAAACAGTGGGAAGGAAAATCATAATACTAACATATTAAATCATAATGAGAAACTGGACCAAAATGCTTGACTTGGAAGAACTCCTGCATGAAAAGTTAATTGTAATGTGAGGGTCATCCTATTATTTTTACCCTAAGAATAAAACTTCCAAAGTAAACAGTCACATTCTTCAAGCAACACATACTTTCATTGTGGCATATTATTCAGAAAGCCAAATTGTAATCAATTATTTCAGTAATGATAACTTCATAATGAAAGGTGAAATATAAATGATTTGAATTATAAATAGTATCTCCTAAAGGTAAACTTTATAACACTGCAGATTGTGGCAAGGCTATTTGTGTGTTATCCTTAAATCCTAGTACTCACTTCCCTGTACAGTGCTGAGTGGGTTTTGTCACCCTTGGCATATTTTTGTTTTCTCTACACTTAACAAAGTAAGTGTAATCAGCTCACATATCAGAAATGTATTAGTGGACAATGAAGAAGATGGAAGAAGTGTAAGATATAGAGCACTGGAGCCTCCCTGGTGGGGTTGGGTCTCAGCACTACCACCTTGAAGGCTCACTGCAACGTCCTGAGTTTGATCCCCAGCCAGCAAACTGACCCATTTGGCACAGCAGACCTCTCCTGTTTTGCCCACTGCTCCCCTCAGCAGTGTATTTTAGTCAGTCTGCCTGTTCTGCTCCCCATTCTGTCTCTGGTGAATCCCCAACCCCTGTACCTCTGGCCTACACCCCAGTTCTTCTATGCAAAAATAAAATCTTTAAAAAATAAAGTTGAGGGCCTCACCTGGTGGCGTAGCGGTTGAGCACTGGGCTGCGAAGCTGCCCGCAGCCTCTGCAGCACCGGTTCGATTCCCAGCCACTGGTGAGGGTCCCACATGGTGCGCAGACCTCTCCTGCCGCCCACTGCTCCCCTCAGCAGTGTATTTCGTCACTCTGCCTGTTCTGTTCCCTGCTCTGGCTCTGGTGAATTCTCTCACCCTCCCATGCTTCTGACTGTACCCAGTGCTTGTATGAATAAATAAATCTTTAAAAAAATAAAAAATAAAAAAATAAAGTTGAATGTATAACACACTAAAAAAAAAAGAAATATAGAGCACTAATGTAAGAGAATCATGAATTGATAGACAATGGGTTTAGTTTAAGTATGAAAAAAATTATTAAATTAATAGGAGATTGAACTATATATTTTGCAGCTGTCCTTGGAAAACAGTAATTGCACGTACATGATTTCAAAGATTCCTAAGTTGTTTTAGATATTAAAAAATCTTATGTTTGTCAATAGTGATATAATACATTGTGACCAGACACTACTACCCACTATATCAGTGTTGCAAAATACTGTAGAGGAATATTGTACAGGAATATTGTAGAACTGTAAGTGGGAACCCAGAAGAATTGGTTCCCTAAGAGACACTAACTAGCTTGGATTTAATCAGATCTCATGGCCAGCCTAGTTAATTTTCATATAGATGGAATTATTAGTACAAGTACTTTGTTGGAAGGTCAAGGCACATCAAAGATAGCAAAAGATGAAAAGATTAATAGGATAGATAATTTAAGATATTGTCACCTCACCAGGTAATGATCACTAGTGCCTCAAATTTTGCATCATACAAATATATGTACATAATTGCATAGTACCCAATGAAACTCAGTGAATACAGTTCCTTTCAGAAAGGCTTGTATATGTATATATATGTGCATTTTCCCATCAAAACGAAAAAGGCAATGGTAATTCTCTCATTTATCCATTCTACCCATTGAAATATATGATATTTTAATGCACCTTATTAGGCCATACTTAAAAGGTCCTTAATTAACAGACACTTGACCTCAAATTTTGCCTTTATTTAGTTACTTTGAAAATCTTCAGGTAAATCAATTAAGAGCAAATTCTGACTCCACAATACAGGGTGGCAGTCGGAGCAGAAGAAAGATAAAATAGAAGTCGTTGGCATATTTCTTTTAAATTTTGTGATAAAAAGAAAAAGATATGCAGAGTATTGCTTTAGATAGTTATTTATAATATACAAGGTGAATACTTGTTTCCATAAAATTCAAATTAGATTTTATGTACATTAAACTTCCAAAGGGAAAGAAATTTTTGTACAGGATGGAGAAAGTATCTGTGCTATGCTATGATAGTCTGATTAACACAATTTGGTGTTTGTATCAGTTATTCACATAGAATACCTATTAGTGGTATAAGTGGAGATTTAGGGGAACATTTAAGTTCTTATTTTGTAGCTTTGATTAGTACTGATGAAAGCTATTGTACTATAGGGTGAGGATAAAGACTTCTCTTCATCCTCTTAACCAAGTTGGCAAGGTAGATGAGCTTAATCCTATAATCCATACCTTAAATCTCCCAGGGAAAAAATACATTTTTCTCTCCAAACACACTCATCCTGCTGACTATTGCCACTTGGAAGGCAGTTACTTAGAATATAGTCTTATTATATGTTTCATAATAACTGAAATGATTGAAGCCATCAAGGCTAATCAGATTTGTAAGAATAATTGAGGTCAATATGTTCAGACTAGAGAGTGGAAGATTTACCATTAAATACAAATGAAATTATAATCTTCTCTATCTGAATGATAAGTACAGAGAAAGTCAGGAACAACTCAAGTAAAATTCAGTTTAAATAATTAGAAGAATTGAAAGATGAAATGCTTGGGTTATAATATCTATCTGACATTTCATGGTAGACTGCGCAGAGGGAAAAACATCATTACTGCATAAATAACCTATCATACCAGAATTATTTATCACTGAGCATAATTATAATCTTCTTAATAATTTAATTGCACAACATCATGGTACACACAGAAGAAATAAGCTTGTTCCTTTGCAAATATCACCTGAGTCTCTATTTACAATGGGTTCATATTAAAGAAAACACTGGATAAATGAAGCTAAAGACTATAGAAATGTAATTCACCTTTAAAGTTAGCTACATCATTTAAAAATAATCCCAAGTGAAAGGCAGTGATTGTAAACTCAGATTATAAACTTCCTTTGGAAGGAAGTTCCAACTGAGAAGTCACAGTTTCAATCAAAATGATAGAACACTTATATCCAATAACACCAGAAAATGCTCTCCCAGTTGGGTGCCCTGTTAAAAGAGTCCAGTTGTCAGCCAAAGGTCTTAATTTGAAATTAATTGAGGCTGCCCAGGAAAATTGTGTTGACTCATGTTGACTGCAAAGGAGATTTTAGGGAAGAAAAAATGTAGATGAACTTAGTTCTCTGACTTGGACAAGTCATTATTTTCCTTTGCTGCAATTTGGTGCACAGATTCTGCTTCAAGATGAGACTGCAGTCTAAATACCCTGCATGTACTCATCTCCCATAAGCCCACAGGAAGAAGAGAGAAATGTCCCATGGTAAGCTGGTGTGAAATGTGTAATCTCTTATAAATCCGCAATTTCTGATGTTAGAGAAAAATGAAAAAGGTTATCCGAAAGGTATGTTGAACTTCAAAGTTGCCAAATGGCTTTCAATTTCAGCATTCCAGTTTCACTCTGAGTGCAGAAAGTTCTGCACTCTCCCTATTCCTAGGCAACTACTGATCAGATTTCTGTTCCTGTAAATGAGTTTGCATTAGTGTTCCAGAGATATCTCTATGAAAGGGCAAGGTGCTATGTTCCCTGCCCATTTTAATGATGGGCAGAGGCAAGCGGTCAGGTGAAGCTATAGATAAAACACAGAAGGTAAGTGGGTTCTGAGAAACAAAAGAAGGTAAGGGCAGAACATTTGCTTCTGTTGCCCTGGTTGTACCCTGGTACTTCCAGGAAGGTGATGTGGTAGGAGACATGTAGATGAGGGGCATATAGAGACACATGGGTGAGAGATGTGAGGGGATGCTGCAAATGGTGACTAGTATCTTGATTTTTACTTTGATTTTGCTCCTTTCGTCTCAGACTTACCTGACATCTGAAGCCCCATTCCCATGGTTCCCTGTCAGAAGGTGCCTTCAATTTGTGGTAAGCGTTTGGCCCTCAGTGACCCAAACAGGGATGAACCTGTTTGGCTGGGCATTTGCCCACCAAGGATTGGTAATCTTGGGTGCTTTACTGGGAAATTAATATGTTTTCTTCTCTTCTCTTCCTGCGGTTGCTAATTCTGTTGAAGATCATCCACACCGCATCTCCTTTGCCTTTGTGTGCTGGGGTGACTGGGCCCCTTTAGGGCATGTAAGTTTGGAGATCCTGAAATGCCTCTTGGCTCTATGCTAACATTAGTATATTTAAATATGCATGCAATCATAGAGAAAATATACTGTATTTTTATTTTTTTTTGGTCTGAGTTCTTTCGCTAGTGGAATATTTTAAGTAAATGCTGAAAAGTAATCCGCTGTATGGTTAGGCTGCAGTTCATCTGTTCACTTGTTGGTGGCCATTTGGGTTCCTTGGGTTTGGGCTAGAACTGGAAAAGCAATATTATGGGCATCTGTATACAAGTCTTTGTATTGACAAATATTTTCTCTTTAGTAAATTCTTAGGAGTAGAATAGGTGGGATATAAGTTTCTAATTTGTTTTTCATGTGCTTTTACCATCTGAATACCTTATTTACTGAAGAACCTCATAAAACGTTTGCCCAAATTTGGGTAGTAGGGTGTTTATTTTCTATTGAATTTTCAGAATTCTTTTCATGTTTTGGATAGAAGTCCTTTATTTGCAAATATTTTTTGCTAGATTGTGTCTTGTTTTCTAATTGTCTTTGTAGTATCTTTTGAAGTAAAATTTGTCAATTTGTTCTTCTAGGAATTGTGCTTTTGGTACAATCTCCACAAAATCTTTAACACAGGATCATGGTTTTATTCTCTTGATTACTGTAACTTTGTAATATTCTTGAAACCAGGTAATATTTACTATTGCAAATTTGTATTTTCCCAAAAAATATTTTTGTGGCTACTAAAGGAGTTTGCATTGACATCATCTTATCAATTCCTACATAAAATGCTGCTCAAATTTTGACTGGGATTGCTTTGAATCTAAGTAGAATTTGTTGAAGATATTACAAATATTAAGTTCACAATTAAAGCATATCTCTCCAAAATGCTAAATGAAATAAATCGGAAGGAGACAGACAAATGCCAGATGATTTCACTCACATATAGAATATAAAGACACAAAACAAAAGAACAGGCAAAACTAAAATAAGCAAACCTTAGAAATCTGACTAGACTGTAGACAGGAGAGGGGAAGAGCAAAGGGTAGGAATGGGTCCATTGTACTGTGGTGGAAGACTATGGATACCTTGGTTATGGTTGTCGTATGGTTAGACATCTGAAGTGGTGTCAACTCATATCCTAAATGTTACCCACTGTGATGGACCAATGTCACACCAATAAAAAAATAATACAATTAAAAACATAAATTCTCTCTTCAGTTAAACCCTAAAAAAAAGCACATCTCTCTCTACTGATTTGTCTTTTTTAATTTCAGCATTATTTTATAATTTTAAATGTATAGGTTTTGCACATATCTTGTCAAATTTATCTCTAAGTAGTTTAAATCTTTTCAATGTAAATTTTATTTTTAATTTTGGTTGCCATTTTTTTGTTGCTAGTCTATAGGAATGTAAGTGATTTAGTACATTGATCTTATTCTATGACCTTGCTGAACTCACTCATTAATTCTAGTAAACACTTATGTAGATTATAGTGGATTTTATGCATTCATGATCCTGTCTCTCTAAAAGAAGACAGTTGTAGTTTTT
The DNA here is from genome assembly GCF_014898055.3 of Talpa occidentalis. Lineage (NCBI taxonomy): Eukaryota > Metazoa > Chordata > Mammalia > Eulipotyphla > Talpidae > Talpa > Talpa occidentalis. The sequence continues at coordinate 88,378,412 of NW_023604861.1, read as the reverse complement.
TTTTTTTCCTTTCTAATCAGAATCTTTTATTTCTTTTTCTCACCTTATACACTTGCTAGGACCTTCATTAAATTACATGTAGAGGTGAAACTTGTGTGGTTCCTGATATTAAGAAGAAAGCTTTTGTTCTTTCAACAATAAATATATCAGCTATAGATTCCCTCTTCTGAGTAGAGGAAGTGTTCTTTTCATCTTAGTATACTGAGACTTTCTATCAGGAATGTTATGTTTGGTCTGATAAAATTATTTTTCTTTTTCTATTGCAATGATTATATGGTGTTTCTTTAATAGTTTTTTTAACTTGATAAATTACATTGATTGAGATTTGAATGTTAAATCAACCTTAGGCTAAACCTAAATGGAACAAATTCTGCTTGGTTATGAGTCAATCTTTATACATAATTTTAGATTTCAGTTGCCAAAATTCTGCTTAAAATATTTCTATTTATGTTTTTGAAGAATATAGTCTCTAGAGTTTAGTTTTCTCCTGAATTATTTTCTCTAGTTTTGTTGAAGGTTATATTTTGCTTCTTAGAACAAATTTAAATATGTTCTTTCTTTTTTTTTTTAACTTTTTTTTTATAGGCTTTTTTTTTTAGATTTATTTATTTATTTAGACAAGCACTGGGTACAGTCAGAAGCGCAGGAGGGTAAGAGGATTTACCAGAGCCAGAGCGGGGAGCAGAACAGGCAGAAGAACGGAAATACACTGCTGAGGGGAGCAGCGGGCGGCAGGAGAGGTCTGCGCGCCATGTGGGACCCTCGCCCGGCCTCCAGGAATCGAACCGGCACTGCAGAGGCTGCGGGCAGCCTTGCAACGCAGCGCTCAACCGTTGTGCCACCGGGGAGGCCCTGTTCTTTCTTTTTAAACATTCACAAGAGTTTATTTTTAATTGATAATATTTCTTACTGAAAAGTTTTTTTAGAGTATACCACGGAACACATTTGTCTCTGGAGGGTTTTTTTGGAGAAAATTATTTACTTCAAGTTAAATTACTTTAATAGGCACAGGTCTAATCAGGTTGCCTATTTTTTCTCGAGTGGGCTTTAGTGTATAATTTGTGTCTTTCAAGCATTTATTCTTTCTATTTAGCTTGTCAGATTTATTGTTTTATATTTCTATTAATATCTTTTTTAAAAGATTTATTTATTTATACAAGAATTGGGGTACAGGCCAGAGGTGTGGGAAGATGAGAGAATTCACCAGAGACAGAGCAGGGAGCAGAACAGGCAGAGAACGACTGCTGAGGGGAGCAGCTGGAGAGACAGGAGAGGTCTGTGGTGCTTTGTGGGTATCTCCCTGGCCGGCTGAAAATCGAACCTGCATTGCAGAGGCTGCAGACAGTTCCACAGTATTGCGCTCAACCCACTGCCCAACTGGGGAGGCCCTTTATTAATATCTTAAAATGTACTGTAATGTTACTTTTCTCATTCCTGATATTAGGATATATGTGTCTTCACCATTTTTTTTTTGGTGATCAATTTGACTAGAAGTTTGCATTTTTCCTCAAATAACTAGCTTTTGAATTCATTGATTTTTCTCTTTTCTCCTTTGTTTATTTTTTCTATGATCTTTATTTTTTCCTTTCTTCTTTTTTTCCATTTAGTGATACTTCTCTAGTTCCTTAAGGGAAAGCGAAAGCCATTTGCTTGAGAACATTCTAATACATACATTTGTTATTATAAATTTCTACTTAATACTGTTTTAACAGAATTTTGTATTTTAATAGATATTTCATATCTAACAGTAAACCACAACTGACAATAGGGGAAACTTCGTGGTTTCACTTTTTTACTTTAATGAAGTTGGAATAGGCACAGCATTACAATGCTAGCATCTAAACTAATAGAATAATTTTGTATACTTAAAAAAATTATATCCAAAAAGACCAGTTTATTATTTAAGAAAGGAAAGGAAATGATGCTTGCACAGATACAAGTGGTCAGAAAGAGATGCCTGTATTTTATTCTTACTCTCTTCAAAAAAGGTTTTTGTTTTTAATTTTTTATAGTTTCTTTGACCCAGTGATTATTGAAAATTTTGCCATTTAGTTTCCAAATGGTTATCCATTTTTGAGTGGTTTCCTGATTTTAAGTACTATTTTAATTCATTATTAACAAAGAATACACTTTATATGACTTGACTTCTTTTAAATTTATTGTGACTTGTTTTATGATCTATCTTGGTAAATGTTCCATGTGTACTTGAAAAGAACTTGTACTCTGCTGGCTTTGGATGAGAGATCTATAAATGTCAATTAGATAAAATTGAATGATAGTGTCTTTCCATATCACTACTGATTTTCTGTCTACTTATTCTCTCCGTTATTGAGAGTGACGTTGAAATCTTCAACTGAAACTGTGAATTTGTCTAGTTCCCCTTGAAGTTCTATCCATTATTGCTTTGTGTGTTTTGAAATTCCATTATTAGGAGATTAAGCATTTAGGATTGTTGTGTCTACTTGATGTATGAACACCTCCAACATTACCAAATGGTCTTTACTCCCAGTAATAATCTTTGCTTTGAAAACATCTTTATCTGAGATTAATATAGCCACTAAAGTTTTCCTCCTTCTCATTCTCTTTAATCTTTTAAAAACTATATCCATCTTTATCTCATAGTTGTATAAGTCCGGAATCTTGGTAAACTTAGATTGCTAGTTTCTCTGCTTAGGAATTCAAGATGTTGAGTGAAGTGAAATGTCATCTAAAGGGTTGGGGGTAGAATTCTCTTTTGAACTCAATCAAGTCAATGGAAAAGTCCAGTTTCTTGTGTTTTCAGGATAAGAGTGACCTGTGTTGTTCGTAGCTTTTGGCTGGAAATTCTTTTCAGTTCAAGAGATCTCTCAAGTTCTGCTTAGTCACTTCCATCAAAAAGATATCACTATTGCCTCAAAAGCAGCAACAGTAAATTAAGTCTCTCTCATGCTTTGAATATTTGTGGCTGTTTCTGAAGTCAGTCATAGAAAACCCTGCTTTTAAGGACTCAATTGGTTAGATCAACATCCCTCCAATCCCTTTTTATTAATTAAATGTCAGTAGTAGACCTTAATTAAAACTTTGATATGCTTTTGCCATGAATCCTAATAGAATCAGGGTAAAATATCACATCACATTTATATTTCCAGGAATTAGGGCAAGAAATTGGAGTTAGGGTAAGAGTAATTTAGGAGTCTGCCTGTCATGCTCTCCTAAGCTCTAACTTGGTCTTTTTCTCCTAAACAGCTATGAATGTTGTATGAGCACTCAAAATAAGCTCATTTAAATGTTTCCTGGCTTTGTTATTATCATCTGAGTCAGTCTAATTACAAAAGTAATTCTATTCACATAAAAGAGAAGCTGGTAATTCTAGTGTATTTTAATTTTTTTTAAGATTTATTTTTAAAGATTTATTTATACAAGCACTGGGTACAGTCAGAAGCGCGGGAGGGTGAGAGAATTCACCAGAGTCAGAACGGAGAGCAGAGCAGGCAGATTGACGTAGTACACTGCTGAGGGGAGCAGCGGGTGTGGCAGGAGAGGTCTGTGCACTATGTGGATCCTCACCCGGTGGCCAGGGATGGAACCGGTGCTGCAGAAGCTGCGGGCAGCGCTCAACCACTGCACCACCAGGGAGGCCTTAGTGTATTTTAATTTTAAAAATTTCAATAGCTGGAAATATGAACAGAGAAAAATTAGGAAAAAATGTATAAATAATGAAAATTTTATTTAACATAAATAATTCAGGACAAGGATAGTTACAAATGAAGCATTACTTTAATATAGTGACTATGTAAGATCATCTAAGTCTTCTCCAAGAAGATTTTTTTTGTACTGAAAATTAAATTATTTTTAAAAAAGCCATGTGAAGTGAAAGAAAGGAGAATTTTCCTTCAGAAGTTCAGCAGGAACAATATGCTTATGTTGGAAAAGAATCTGTCATGTTCAAATAATAAAAAGCACACTGGTGCAACTGGGAGACATAGGGCAATGGGCAGAGTTACAATGTTCAGGGCAAGATCACCCAGGACTTAGAGATGATGTGACTAGTCAGGATTTTGTTTCTGTTATTTTGAGTAGCCATTTGAGCTTAAGCTTTGCATCTGGGAATAATATGATCTTATTTTTTATGTTAAGAAAAAAAATTACTCAGTTTTTTAAAGCATCTTTCTTTTGTATAAACCATGACTCATAGTTCTACATAAGTGGGAACATTAAAGATTGATTCAGGAGATTTGTAACTCCACAGAAGAAAGCAGATGAGGGTATGACAATAGTGTTAACTGAGATGCAAAAAATGTTGATTATTTGAATTATACTTTATAGATATAACTGACATTTATCTCAATGGACTAGGTTTACTGTTTTTTTTTTTGAAGCTAAGTAGGTGGTTAAGAAAGTAACTTAAGTTTCATGTCTTAAAACCTCTAATTCTCACTCAAATTAGAATTGAGGCGGAACCAGGGAAATCAGATGAATAATCAGTGTTGCTTTTTTTTTTTTTTTTTTTTGTGAGACTCTCGCTGGCAGCCGGGGAATGAACCGGCGCTGCTGAGGAGGCTCCGGGCAGCCTCGCAGCCCAGCGCTCAACCACTGCGCCACCAGAGGAGGCCCAGTGTTACCATTTTTTAAAAAAAGTTTATTTTGATAATTTTATTGAATGTTCATATTGTAAAGACATGTAGAATTTGGATGACAAGGGAACCAAGAATATTCAGTGGGACAGGTTGATCTCTTTAACAAATGGTGTTAAAAAGTGGATATGTTCAAAACAATAAAATTAGACATTTATTTGCCGACATTCATAAGAATCAACTTGGAATGGATTAAATCTAAAACATAAGAACTGAAACCATAAAAATACTAAAAGAAAACTGGCATTAGTCTTGGCAACAGTTTTTTAGACAACACCAAAAGCACATCCAACAAAATAAACATCATTTTTTTTTTTTTTTTTTTTTTTACCATTTCAATGAAAAGCTTTAATGAGATTTTTGCACCCCAGTAGATGACCCACTTATTTAGGTACCACACAATATTCAATACTACAGAATTCCTTGATGACACAACAATTTACTCAATCTCTTACAATTGGGTGTAATTTAATCACACCCAATAGCAATTGAGGACATTTTCCTTGCAGTCAGCATATTGCATCTTTTTTTTTTTTTTTTTTTTTTTGTTTTTTTGTTTTTTTAATTTTTTTTTTTTTATTTTTTTTTAAATAATAAATTTTATTTTTATATTCCCCATACAATTGCAGCCCCCCCATTCTGACCCCAATCCCTCCCCTCCCACCCCGCCCCCCAAAAAGTGTCTCTGGTTCATAGTTTTTTGTTGATTTTGATTTTCACTTTCTTATAGTTATTCATTTTCCTGGTCCCTTATTTAAGTATTCTAGATTCCTGCTATGAGTGAGACCATCCGGTATTTTTCTTTTTCTTTCTGGCTTATTTCGCTGAGCATGATCCCTTCCAGCGCCATCCATGTTGCTGCAAATTGCATGTGTTTATCTTTTTTGAATGCTGAGTAATATTCCATGGTATATATGTACCACATCTTCTTGATCCAGTCATCTATTTTTGGGCATTTGGGCTGTTTCCAAAGCTTAGCTATTGTAAACAGTGCTGCAATAAACATAGGGGTGCAGGTGTTCTTTGGAATTGATGTTTCTGTGTACTTTGGGTAAATACCTAGGAGTGGAATTGCTGGATCATATGGAAGCTCTATGTTTAGTAGGCCCAGAAATCTCCACACAGCTCTCCATAGTGGTTGGACCAGTTTGCACTCCCACCAACAGTGCAGGAGAGTTCCTTTTTCTCCACACCCTCGCCAACATTTGTTGTTGCTAGTTTTTTTAATATGTGCCATTCTCACTGGTGTAAGATGGTATCTCATGGTAGTTTTGATTTGCATTTCCCTGATGACAAGTGATGTTGAACATTTTTTCATATGCCTGTTGGCCATTTGCATTTCCTCTTCAGAGAAGTTTCTTTTTAGCTCTTCTGCCCATTTTTTGACTGGATTATTTTCTTTGTTGTTAAGTCTCATCAGCTCTTTGCAGATTTTTGTGATCAGTCCTTTATCATTAGTGTTGGGTGCAAAAATGTTCTCCCAGTTGGTGGGGTTTCTCTTTGTTTTTGTTATTGTCTCTTTTGCTGTGCAGAAGCTCTTTAATTTGATGTAGTCCCAGCTGTTTATCTTTGCCTTCACTCTCACTGCTTTGGGTGATGTGTCTGTAAAGATGTCTTTTATGTGCAAATCACGTAGCGTTTCGCCTATATTTCCTTCTATATATTTTATGGTTTCAGGTCTTATGTCTAGTTCTTTAATCCATTTTGAGTTGATTTTTGTGTATGGTGTGAGGTAGTGGTCAAGCTTCATTCTTTTGCATGTAGCGACCCAGTTTTCCCAGCACCATTTATTGAACAAACTCTCTTTGCTCCAATGCATAGTCTTTGCTCCTTTGTCAAAGATTAGTTGACCATAAATCTGTGGGTTTATTTCTGGATTTTCTATTCGATTCCATTGGTCTGTATGTCTGTTCTTATTCCAATACCATGCAGTTTTGATGATTATGGCTTTGTAGTATAGTTTGAAGTCTGGGAGTGTGATGCCTCCATTCCCTTCTTTTTTTTTCAGGAGAGCTTTGGCTATTCGAGGTTTTTTGTGATTCCATATGAATTTCATCAATAATTGTTCTAAAATAAACATCATTAAATGGGATTTCATCAGACTAACAAACTTTTGCACAGAAAAATAATCAAAAAAGTGAATTGATAATTTTTCAAATGGGAGAAAATATTTGCAAGCTTCCATTTTACAATGTGTTATTATAGAAAAAACACATATAAATCAGTAGCAAAAAAAATCCTATAAAAATAGTAAAGGAATTTGAAAATATTTTTTTTTAAAGAGGACATGACAGATAGGTACATATGAAAATATGTTCAATATCAGTAATCGTGAGGGAAAGGCATATCAAAACCACAATAAAATATCACATAATACCTATTTTAAAAAGGTTTTCATCAAAAAGACAGTGAATTTTGTCCCTGTGTCAAGAAAGATGAACCCTTCTACATAGTTAATGAGAATGTAAGTTTTTTGTAAGCCATTGTAGAAAACAGTTTAATGATTGCTCAAAAAATTAGAAATATAACACCCAACTCTCGGCCACTATTTCTAAACAACTGAGGAAAATTCTACCAGATAACTAATCATCATAGTATTTTATACTTACATATCAATAGACACATTTCTCCAGGCATAAGTGGGTAAAGAGCTTGAAAAAGAAAGATTAATATCAAATACATTTGAATTAATTAATAAAACTAATTTCAACTGAACCAAAGGTAATTTAGGCTATACAGAAGAAACTTAAAAATGTCTGTTTCTTAAGATATATGAGAATAAGCATTACTTCCACAAAACAGCATGGATTGCCGTAACAGCATTTATTAATGCAAATAGCTTTGCCAGACTATGTTGAAACAGTAATAAAACTCTCGAAATTAAGGATCAACATTGGTTAGTGGATTTTTGATCATTTTCTTCTAGGCAATTCTAACACCTAGCCACTGGCCTCTCTTCTCTGGCTCAGAAAGTGATATTTAATCAATCCACTGTGAATTCTGGGAATCATATTTTAGAAGTGTGCAGAGTATTCTACTATGCAGTTGTGTTTGAGAACCACTGTTTTAAGATAGGTATTGCTTCAAAAATCTGAATTTTATTATTTCCATACAATAATTTAAACACTGATCTGATTGTCTGTGACAGGTTGGAGATACTTTTCACTGTTTTTTGTATTCTTCTACATCATTGTGTTCCTTATATGAGTCCTAGACACCTATAAAAGCATATGATACATAAACTAGATTTTTAAAGAGGGTTTGTATATTACTGATACTCCCTAATTTCTCTGGATTTTTAGAATGAATCACTTATAAATTATTATAATGTATTACATTATGAATGCCCTCTACTTGCAAATATTAGTCATTTGTGATTCTTTGAACTTCATTTATTTTACAAATGGTTAGCTGTTCCATTCCATGATTCAGATATGATTCCAAACCATACTTGAGGGGAAGAAAATGCATAGCTGCTGTGTTTTATTGTGTTACCAAAGCCATTCAGTAGAATGATTGCATTTTCCTATTATATATTATTATATACTACATAATATATGAATTTTCTTCCATTGAATAATCTCTCCTCTGTTGTGTGTTCCTACATATCATGTATCCTAATATTAATAAATCTGTGCTCTCTTAACATTCCTCTGTGCATTGATTTAGTTTTATGCAGCAGGGCATTCACTCAGCCTTGTCAATTTAGATAGCATGTATCATTAAAAATGTAATTGAAATAACAAATGCATATGAGTCCTTAAGATTTCAAGAACATACTTAGAGGGTACAAAGCTACCAAATTAGAACTGGTGACTTTTCTCCTTTTTTTCATGGGGTTGCTGTTTGTAAAAGTAAAATTTTATGTCAGTGTTTAAACACATTGGTGTTCATAAAAATAAAAAAGCTCATCGCTTTCCATTAGCTATTATGCCTGTATCCATAAGGTTGTAAAAAATTTTTTAAGTGACACACCCATGGGAATAGTTGAGAGCAATAGCCCCACTGACTATGGTTATAAATTGCCAGAGGTTGCTTGAAGTGACAAGTGCTTTTAAATTTCTAAATAAACAGAGCCATTGAATGAGGAGACTTTTGTTATAAACTTGGTCAACTATGATAGATGACATATGCAAATTATGATTACTCATGTGTTAGACAACATTTTAGAACGGTATAAAAATAAGTTATACTTTCAGAAAATTAAAGCATCCTCTGAAAATGAAATTCAGTAAGTATCTCCTGAACCTGGATACTATAAATCTGTCTTTGGTGAATTTGGTTATTCTAGATGAGCTATGAGTCAATAATCAGGTCCCTATTTATATGATGTTTTAACTGTATTTCTACAATTTATTTCATTAAATGTTGGAAGAAAATTTCCTTTGTGCTTTTCATATTTCTGCCTGTACTGTATAGGAAGGCACTCACTGCTTTTAGTATTAAGCTGTATATTCAAAGAAATTTGCAAAACACCATTTTGATAGGAATTGCATTGAATTTGTACATTGCTTTAGGTAATATGGCGTTTTAAACAACCTTAATTCTTCCAATCCGTAAACACAGAATATCATTACACTTTCTTTTGTCTTCCATTTATTTTGACAATGTCTGAGTTTTCAGTGTACATGTCTTTAATTTCTTTGGTTAAATTTATTCCAACATATTTAATTATTTTTGAGTAATTGTAAATATAATGGTTTTCCTGATTGCTCTTTCTGCTAGCTCGTTATTAATGTATAAAAAAGCACAGACTTTTCTGTATTACTATTATAAACTGTCACTGACTATATTCATGTATTATTTCTAATAGCATTTTACTGGAATCTTTCAGATTTCTAAGAATGTACCTAGACTACTATCTAGCACCATACACAAAAAATAAATTCAAATGAATGAAAGACTTGGATATAAGAACTGAAGCCATATAATACCTGGAAGAAAATATAGACTGTACACTCCTTAACTTTTACCTTAGAGTTATCTTTGGCCAGGGCAAGTGAAACAAAACAAACACAAAAATAAACAAATAGGACTAACTTCAAAATTAAAAACATGCAACAAAATAAAATTACATCAAAGGAAAAGACATGCTACTGAATGGAAGAAAATATTTGCACATCATAACACCCTAAAAAGGATTAATATAAAAAAATACATAAGGAACAACTAAAACTCAAGAGCAAAAACAACTCAATAGGCAGAGGCTCTGAATAGACACTTCTCCAAAGAAGACGTTTGGGTGACTTATAGGTGCATGTCTGTCATTTCTTATTATTAGAGAAATGTAAACTAAACAGATGAGATACCACTTAACACATGCTATAACGGCTATTATCCAAAATACGAAAACAACAAATGTTGAAATGGATAGTGAAAAGGAAATCCTTGTACCCTATTGGTGCAAATGTAAATTTTCAAAAAAAATAAAAATAGAATTTCAATATGATTTACTCATCCCACTTCTGAATGTTTACTTGAAAAAATACAAAAAGACTAACTGAAAGAGATATGTACACTCCCATGTTTATTACTTTAGGTACAATAGCCAAAAACTGTAAATAACCTAAGTGTCTGTGGAGAGATGATTGGATAAAGATGGTACACACACACACACACACTCACTCACACACACACACAATGGAATACTGCTTACCTATAAAAAATATGAAATCTTGCCATTTTCAACAGTGTGAATGGACCTAGAGTGTATTATGCTTAGTAAAACAAGTTAGAGACAAATATCGTAATTTCACTCATGTGGTATAAAGAGAGGAGAATAAGATGAACTAAAAACCAAAATAAAGGTTTAGACTATAAGGCCAGTTAATGGTTATCAGAAAGGAAAAGGGAAGAGTGCTTGGTCAATTGGGTAAAAGAGGGTCAACTGTATGGTGAAGGACAAATTTGTACTTTTATTAGTGAGCTTAATGTAGTATAACAGATGTTGATTTCTAGTGATGTTTATCTAAAACTTATATAATGTTATTTTTTATATAATGTTTTATATAATGTTATAATGTTTATATAATGTTATTTTTTATTATGTAAGTTTTAGATAAACATCACTAGAAATCAACATCTGTTATACTACATTAAGCTCACTAATAAATGTACAAATTTGTCCTTCACCATACAGTTGACCCTCTTTTACCCAATTGACCAAGCACTCTTCCCTTTTCCTTTCTGATAACCATTAACTGGCCTTATAGTCTAAACCTTTATTTTGGTTTTTAGTTCATCTTATTCTCCTCTCTTTATACCACATGAGTGAAATTACGATATTTGTCTCTAACTTGTTTCACTAAGCATAAGGGATCATGCTCAGAGAAATAAGTCAGAAAGAAAAAGAAAAATACCGGATGGTTTCACTCATAGCAGGAATTTAGAAAACCTAAATAAGAGACCAGGAAAAAGACTAATCAATACAAAGTAAAAATCAAAATCAACAAGCAACGATAAACCAGAGACACACTGGGGGAAGTGGGGGAGCGGGAAAAGGAAGGACCAGTGTCAAAATAAGGGGGGGTGCAATTGTATGGGGAATATAACCAAAATGAAAATGCATACATTGTGCAAAGATGAAAAAAGATGTAAGAATTATATAAAATAAAATATTTAAATTAAAAAAATAAAATTTATATAATGTGGTATAATTTCATCTGATTCAAAACTGAAAATAGTTGTATTTCAATAAAAAGTAAAGTAAAAAATAAATATAAATAAAATAAAAGCCTTCTTCTGACACTTAAATAAAGAAATAAAATAAGAAGAATAATATTGACATCCATCTACTGATAAGGAAACATCACAGAGATAAAATGTTTCGACCATTTGAAAGTTAGGAAGATTTCTGTGTGCAGTGTGGATATGTGATGACACATCATTGATTTAAAAAAGTGGAATATAGTTCTGTATATATATCTGTCATTATTTATATGAATAAATGTAGAATAGTCATATGTATTCAAATATGCACATGTTTCAGTAATTTGGAAGATAATATGAATAAGATAATCAGAAAGGATTTTATTTTTATTTACCACTATTTCCCATACTTTATGTCTCTTCACATACCTGTATTATTTTAGTAATAGCAAAGGAACTATAACTACACATAGTGTTTTCTGTTTCATTGGTGTGGGTATTGCATGCATGTATATATATATACCCATGTCCTGAAATAAAAGATTTCCATTTAGTGGATGCAATAATAAATGCATGGTTCAATACTGAAATCTTGTTTTTGGGGAGATAGACCAATTCCAAGAAAATTCAAGTAAAAAACTGTTATGGTGAACATACCTTGAGGGGCTGCCACACAGCTTTCTCTCAGCAGACAAGTATCAGCCATAGTTCGCAGGAGCAGCAGATCACACTCACTTTTCTTTCAATGTCATCCACTACAGTGATAGAGTAACTAGTAAGTCACAGCACAGTGCAGAAAGCAGGCAGGAAGAGTGAGAGTGTAAAAATTATTCCTTAACAAAATAAGAAGCAGAGAGAGTAAATGCAGCCAGTGGGTGGCAGAGTAAGTAGCCTAAGGTAGCGGGGTGAAGGATAGAGGAAACGATGAAACAACAGCTTTATCAAATCCAGAGTTTAAATAAAAATCAGAGATGAGTTCTTCTTGGGCTTCCAGTAACTCTGACATCCTTGCCAATTATGATAACTCATCGTGTAACTAGTGACATAAATTAATGAATTTAGGTCATCAAACAGACCTGCACCTTAAGCTCTAAAAGAAACTTAAAACAGGATGCAAGTTGATATTATCAAGGAGAAGCCATCTCAGGGGTCTTTCAGAACAATAAAATAAAATATCTTGATGATAGTCATTATATTTAATGAGAAAAAGTTAGAGAACAGTAAGATAATATCTAAAAACTAATTTTGTAGCTTAAAAGAAAGAATCAGAGAGTACTCATTGTTACAGAAATTAATAACAGAAAATCAAAATTAAAGTATCTGCTTAGTAATTTACAAACCCAAAATTGTTTTTAAAAACAAAAGGTACTAGATGGCATATATTTAAACTTTTATAAAATAGACAAATGCTTGGAGGAAAAACAAAGCCTAAGATAATTTTATTTTCAGGAAAGAGAATATTTTTTTTTTTTAAAAATAGCATTTAATGAAGGAAGGTTAAAAAATGACATATGGGAAGTTAGTTCACATAACAGAAAACTAAAATTTAGGAATCTGAAAACAATAATTATAATAAAGATTGAAAACTAAATCAAAACTGGTTCTTTCAAAAATTTAATAAAAAAATAAAAATAATATACAACAAAAGCATCAGGTAAGATGACTGTACTGAAGCAGGAAAAATATATGTGGACAATGATCAGTAACATTCATTAGTACAGCATATAGTGTGTATGCATTGATATATGTTCTAACCCTGATTGATTCATGTAATGGTTAGTTATGGTTTAATCAAAATTTATAAATCAGAAGTATCAATCATAAATACTTCAGCTTTATCTGCATTCATCATTTTAGACAGTTTAGTTAGCTACATGAGTGCTAGAGATGTTTTTTATTGGTAAAATTAACAGCAAATATGTATGAGGGCAATATGTATTTTACTGTTAAATGAACAATCTCAAGATATTTCCAAACATTAGCATATGAGCTACAATATCTATATTACTTTGAAAATAATCACTATATATATGTGATGTAGATTTTATGCTGTCATTAAGTTGTTAATTTAGTTTTATTTTGAGGAATAAAACTGAAGGTAGTTTATGTGTCTTTCTTTTTAGTTTGTATTCTTTGAAAATTATGTAAGTCTTGGATTTGAGGGTGTAAATATGAATAAACCTGTTTATAAATCTCAGAAAGCAATGGTTTATTAGCCAGAACTCTCTAATTTCCAAGCTACATATAATAGTTATTCTTTTATTTATTTATTTAGGTATTACCACAGGTAGTTTATTTATTTATTTATTTTAATGAAGATGTATTTATTTATTTATACAAGCACTGGGTACAGTAAGACGCGCGGGAGGGTGAGAGAATTCACCAGAGCCAGAGCGGGGAGCAGAGCAGGCAGAAGGACCGAAGCACACTGCTGAGGGGAGCAGCGGGCAGCAGGAGAGGTCTGCGCGACATGTGGGACCCTCCTCCTGTGTCCAGAGAGCAGCTGAGGATTGAACCAGCGCTGCAGAGGCTGCGGGCAGTTTCGCAACCCAGCGCTCAGCCGCTGCGCCACCGGGGAGGCCCAATAGTTAGTTATTGTTTAAAGATTGTCAGCCTGGATCATGAGGACCTTTTCCCCAAACATATTTACCAAATGATTCCTATTTTTCAAATAACATAAAAATGTAAAGTATAATTTTATATTTAGAAATTCTAAATGAAAGTATCTTGAACAAATTCAATTAACTTCATTGAAATTAGAATGCAATCACAGTCTTTTAATCACATTTTTATGTAAGGAAATTCTACATTAAATCCTGAATAATTAAATTATCTAACAAATAAGCTAATACACACCTGAGGAAAATAAAAGTATTGTTATTTTCAATAGACTGTGTTTCTAAAACATTGAAATACTCAGAAAAGCTATAAGAAAATAGCTCATTAAGACACCTGGCTGAAAGTAAAAGAACAAACATGTACTTCACTATGTTCCCACAATTATCAGTTAAAAAATGAAAAATACAATAAATCGATTACTTCCCAAGATTAAGATTATAAAATATCTAGGAAAACATAAATCAGTCTTATGTAAAGAAAACATTTCTTATGCATAAGAAGGCATAAATATATAGAAAGACATTTATATTCTGATAAGATAATTCAGTCTTATAAAGATGCCAATTGTCCATTTGTTTATTCATCTAAATGCTTGAAATATCTCTATTTAGATTTGTAGGTTTTATCTTTTTTTTTTTAATAATAAATTTTATTTTTATATTCCCCCATACAACTGCACATGCCCCATTCTGACCCCAATCCCTCCCCTCCCGGCCCCCACCCCCCAAAATGTGTCTCTGGTTCATAGTTTTTTGTTGATTTTGATTTTCACTTTCTTATAGTTATTCATTTTCCTGATCCCTTATTTAAGTTTTCTAGATTCCTGCTATGAGTGAGACCATCCGGTATTTTTCTTTTTCTTTTTGGCTTATTTCGCTGAGCATGATCCCTTCCAGTGCCATCCATGTTGCTGCAAATTGCATGTGTTTATCTTTTTTGAATGTTGAGTAATATTCCATGGTATATATGTACCACATCTTCTTGATCCAGTCATCTATTTTTGGGCATTTGGGCTGTTTCCAAAGCTTAGCTATTGAAAATAGTGCTGCTATAAACATAGGGGTGCAGGTGTTCTTTGGAATTGATGTTTCTGTGTCCTTTGGGTAGATACCTAGGAGTGGAATTCCTGGATCATATGGAAGCTCTATGTTTAGTAGGTCCAGAAATCTCCACACAGCTCTTCATAGTGGTTGGACCAGTCTGCATTCCCACCAACAGTGCAGGAGAGTTCCTTTTTCTCCACAACCTCGCCAACATTTGTTGTTGCTAGTTTTTTTAATATGTGCCATTCTCACTGGTGGTTTTATCTTTTTAACTCAGTTTTCCAAACATCAGCATATGAACTGCAATATCTATATTACTTCTGAGAATAATCACTATTTATGTAGTATAGATTTTCTGTTGTTATTAAATTGTTAATTTTGTTTTATTTTAAGCAAGAAAACTAAAGGTAGTGTCTTTCTTTTTAGGAAGTCAGACATAAGAAGTAATCATGACCATGAACAAATACCTGCCTTTTCAAAGAACTTCAAGAAAGAATAAACTGGGTGAGTTTTCTCTAGAACATTTTGGATGTCCTAGATAAGTCCAAAATTGCATTAAATTTCTATTCCAAGAATGCAGATCCTTAGCTGCTTCTAGGCATTTTTCTATATCTTAAAAAGCAAATGAACTGGGTTATTAAATGATACAACTAGGAAGGACTTTCGTTTTCTTACTCTCACCTTCCAGCAGTCCACTCAACCCTCGCATTACATACCCAGCTCATCAGCACCTCCATGTTATCTCTACTTTGATCATCCAATTCTTCAGAAATAGTTATTAGACAATATAGCATATTCCATTAAAAATTTTTAGAAACTGTTCCTCAGCAATATGTCAGTGTGTTTGAAGAGGATACCCAGCTTACACTGTAGTTAAGTAACTACATTTCAATCTAGTTTCCCATTGCTCTGAATCACTCTTTAGATTCATAATCATTGCTTCTATCACAAGTTCATTATTTTCCTTCAGAAATATCATATCCTCAAATGGAAAAGAATTAGTACATTTCATGATCTGCGTGAGTCTCTCTCACAGCGCTCAGGGACAAAAGAAAAACTGTCCCTTAGAAAATCCTGTGAAATGACTTCATTCAAATTGTTTATTGAACACCTACTAAAATAATGCTCTCGGTTATATGCCTCATGGATATAAAGACTCAAAAAGTCCTTTTATTCAAGTTGCTGCTATTTATTTTAGGTGTTAAACAAATGAACACGTTTTTATAAAACAATGAGTAGTGGGCCTCCCCTGGTGGCACAGCAGTTGAGTGCTGGGCTGCGAAGCTGCCCACAGCCTCTGCAGAGCCTGTTCGATCCCCGGCCACCGGGGAGGGTCCCACATGGCGCGCAGACCCCTCTTGCTTCCCGCTGCTCCCCTCAGCAGTGTATTTCGTCAGTCTGTCTGTTCTATTCCCCGCTCTGGCTCTGGTGAATTATCTTACCCTCCTGCGCTTCTGACTGTACCCAGTGCTTGTATAAATAAATCTTAAAAAAAAACAATGAGTAGTAAGGGATTTTTTTTGGTATAAAAATGATAACAGGCATACTTTGTTGGAGTGTGGTGTTTGATGATTCATGGCCTGAAAAAAAAAATGAGTCCAAGAATTCTACATTAAAGAGATAACACTTAAAATGAAGGAACCATTGAATTCCAACCTCCATATTTGTATTAAGAGAGCAAAGGGGAGTTGTTCTGAGCTCAGTCTAGCATGGTTTCCATGGTCTATAGTGTATGTTCAATCAAGGTTAGTTTTTATTAATACTGTTTTAATAAGAACTGTAATCTTACATGTACTGGTGGGGAAGACACATGAGCAGACACATGGGGAAGAAATATGAGCAAAAAAAGCCTGACAACAAAGCATGAGCATTTTTGAGAAACAGGAAGTTAACTTTGATTTGAGCATATGGTTGATTTGCAGAATCATGACAGAGTGTTAAAATTGGTAAAGTAAATTGGATTTGTGGAGGGGTTTAAGTGCCAGGTTAATAAATTTATAATTAATTTGGCATACCAAAATTAGTCACAGAAGTTAATTGAGCATAGAAGTGATATACAATTGGACCCATTCTCTACGAAGATTAGTCATGGTCTTTGGTGAAAAAAGAAAAAAATCAGGAAGACCAATTTGCAGACTATTAAAGTAGTCATTTCAAAGGAAATAATATCCTTTACTAGAAACATAGCTATAGTAATGTAAATACATACTTCAGGATTCTTACAGAAGAAGAAGCTGCATATATTGGCTCTCATTAGAAGTAGAAAATGAGGATCCACTAACTAAGAGCACTCTCAACAACTAGAGATGAGTGGGAGCCATAAATTAAAACAGGAAAACAAAGCTGAGGGAAATTGGTTCTTTGAGAAATGTGGCACTTTGATTGGCTATATAAAGTAAGAGGACTCAGTGATACCTACTGTTTTGGGTTCAGTGGCAATTAAAAGTCAACCCAACTTAAAGAGATAGCACAGGATTATAAACATATTTTGGAGATGTTTACATTTTATTGAGAGTCAGTTTAAGACACTGGAGAAGTTAAACTTAAAGAAGAGTATTTGAGGGCGGCACAGAGGTTAAAGTCTCAGTGCTATCAAGCTATCCCCAGCCATTGCGGCATAAGTTCTCTTTCTGGCCAAGGTGCTAACCCACATGGCTCAGCAGACCTCTCCTGTTTTGCCCGCTGCTCACCTCAGCAGTGTATTTCAGTAGTTCCACCTGTTTTGCTCCCTACTTGGTCTCTTGTGAATCATCTCACGCCCCGCACCTCTGGACTGCACCCCAGTTCTTGTATGCATAAATAAATGAAAATAAATCTTTAAAAAAGAAGAAGAGCCTTTGAGTAGGAAAATACAGTTCTGAGAGGAAATTTTTTTTGTTATTTTTCCAGTATCTCTTCTAAACAGATCTAATTTAAATGGGTCAGGTGGGGACAATTTAAATCAAAGTCTTCTACATCCAGTTGTCCCAAAACTCAGCATACGCAGGTCATATAGATCAGTAAGCTGTCACATCTTCTCATTCCCAGTTCAGGGTTGTTTATAAGAAATTATGCAGGCATAGAGGAGATGACCCATGTAAGAGCTATGTGATCTATTATCCAACTGACTTCTTGTATAACGATGTAATGGATTGGTGCCTTCCCTAGGAATTCTTCAATAGACAGGTTCAGGATTAACCCTTTCCTCTAATGCTTTCATATCTACTATGAAACCACTTCTTAATTTCCCTCCTATATTATTCCCCATATTGGTTCCCGGTGTCCAAAACTTTTGAATTCATTACTGACTTTATTTTTTCCACTGTATTCTTATATCTGTGATATGACTATGATGAATTTCTCTTTTCTCCCCACTTCTACCCTCTGCTTCCTTGAAGCAAGCTATTCTTGACTTGTTCCAGTTTCATGATTACATTCTTATAAGCATTTGAACTTCAATGTAACTGTCTTCTGAGTTCACTAAGTTCAGCATTTTATGTTGCTTATGTCCTCAATATTATATATAAACCCTTCACCAGTCTTTTCCAATTAATATGATGGCAGAAATATGAGAAAAATTTATTGTTCATTGAGTTTATGAAGAGGGAGGAGAGAAATTTCAAAAAAGGAGGAAGAAGCAAAATATTCACGAGAAATTGCATAGAACAAAAAGCATTAGTTAAATATAGAGTTGTCAAAACATATAATATCATAGATAACTTAAGGGACATTTTGGTATTCTAAGCGTTTTGTTAATAAATGGGTGATGCATTTAAGGGACATTTTGGTATTCTAAACGTTTTGTTAATAAATGGGTGATGCATTTCTAAATGATATTAAATAGAATCATATGGTAAGCTACCAAAAAGCAGCGTCTGTAAATATAATTATCTTAAAAGAGAGGTATTTATGGGAGAAGATTGGAATTTTGAACATAATTAATAGTCTTCATCATTACTGGTCATATTTGTCATAGTAAGGGCAGCACAAGGAAAAAAAGGAATTTAATAGAAGGCAAAATTCTATTATACAGTACTTTAAAATAATATTTGTAATGTGGGCCTCCCTGGTGGCACAGCGGTTGAGTTCTGGGCTGCAAAGCTGCCCGTAGCCTCTGCAGCGCCACTTTGATCCCGGCCACCAGGTGAGGGTCCCACGTGGCGTGACAGACCTTTCCTGCCATGCCCGCTGCTCCCCTCAGCAGTGTATTTCGTCATTCTGTCTGTCCCCTGCTCTGGCTCTGGAGAATTCTATCACCCTCCCACGCTTCTGACTGTACCCCGGTTCTTGTATGAATAAATAAATAAATCTTAAAAAAATAATATTTGTAATGTATTTATTAATAAATACTAATAACATTTTGTTTGCATTTCTTTTAGTTGCATTCTTTGCTACCAACATTAAATCTAAAAATAAGTAGATCAATACTTATAGTCTTGACATTTTATTCAAGTTCCTGGACCTTATTTCTAAACAACAGGGACAAACCCACAACTGTCACGGTCAATGAAATAACACAATTTTTGATTCTCGAAGACATCTCCTGTAATTATTATTTACTGCCATTCTCATTACTGGAGTGCATTATTTTTTAGTCACCCTGCACCAGAAAACAAACAAACAAACAAACAAACAAACCATAGATTTCTAAGAGGACTTTTATTCCATTACATCTATAGACAGCTAACCTTATTTATTCTAAAACTTTCAATGTAATATTAACCTTTTGTCTGCAGGGACCTGTCTCTCTTTCAGGAAAACATTAATTGAAGTGCTCAGCATCTGTTAATACTCCCAGGTGCCACACTATAGTGATCTAGACTTTATATTCCCTCTTGTCTAAATGATATGTACCTAGCAAATCCTAACAGGAGAAAACTCTTAGCCCACCATGGTGCTCCATTATTCTTACTCTTTTAAATCCTTTTTGTAACCAATATACATATTCACAAATCATAAATTATACTTAATATCTTACTAAAAACTTTCATATTTATATCACATGCCTATAAATTTTGCTGTTATGTCTTATCCCTTTTGTCCTAGGTATTAAAGTTGGTCTATTCCCTGTAGATAAAATAAGCCAACATAGTGACATACTTGCCTGTCTAAATCAATAGTGAAGTACTTCCTTAGGTGCTATATTTTATTTCCATTGTGTACCTGAGGAGAAAGGGGTTCAGAGAAGTTAATTGAATTGTCCATATAATGGAAAGAGTATGTGGCAGAGGAAGTCCCCAAATTCTGGACCTAGTCCATTTCCCCTTCAAACTCACTATTTTCTTTCATTTCCAATTACTTTCCCCACATAAATATAAAAATCCAGTTCTACAGCACAAAGTGATGTATATAGATTAGCATTTTTATTTTCTATTTCTTCAAGGTGCTGAAGTTCTGGCATTAAATAAGAACTTTGCATTTGACTTTGCTTTGGATAATACACCAGTTAAGAGATGCAAGCTTCAATCATATAGGATAATAGATGATCGGCTGAAGAGAGAAATTGATTTTGAAGTTGTAATTTACGTGAAGTGTTTTGATGATCTCATAAAATACAGGCACAAAATTGCAGTTATTTAGGATTTCATGACTCTCTTAAAGCCTGAATTACTACTTCAGTGCCTAAGTCCCCAGGAAGGAGCCACAGGTTCCTGTATTACAGACTATATATATGCACTGTGTATATATTTCCTGATACATAAGATTTTTTTCCTTTACCATCTCACACTCTTATTCAACGTCTCTCTCTCTTTCTTTCTCTTTCTCCTAGCAAGTGTCCAATTCCCACATTCCCATACCCACCCCCCATGGGTATCGGCCCATGGCCTACATTTATTTCAAAACATGGTTTCATTTATGAGAATAAAAATAGTACTGTATCTATCAGTGTTTTAACTATAAACTATGTCTCTTATATACAAATCTAGTGTTAGCGTGTGGGACTTTATTATTTATTTTACCATTTATCATTTTGATATCTGTAAGCAAGGACAATAGCATCTAGAAAGCAGACTTTAAAACACTCTTTTCTGGATATCTCTTCTATGGAAAGAGATTAAAAATGGGTAGCTTGAGGAAATTGAAAGCTTGCTGGGGGCAGTGGCCCTCGATCCTGGAGGCATGACAGACCACTTGGGGAGCTTTGTAAAATACCCAATTTTAAAATACCCAATTTTATCTCTAGAGGAGATAAAATTTTAAGCTCCCCAAGTGATATTGATGTGTATCAAAGTATAACAGTCATGGATCTAATGAAAATCCTTTTATGAGAAACATGAAAGTGTGGAAAAGTATTATCCTCTGATAATGTATGTGTGTATAGGTGAGTATGTAGACAGACAGACAAATAGAAATGAGAGAAATCAAATAAGAATATATATTACTCAATTGGTTCAAAACCTAGAAAAATAAAAGTAATGTGATTATCATTGATCCAGTGTTTATTTGGGAGTTATATACCACCTGAAATTAATTTTTCAGCTGTCTCCCAATATGTAGCACATGAATTCATTTATAATAAATATAGTCATTTAGGTGACAAACATATGAATATATTTTCGGAGGCTTTTAGAAACTTACATGTATCCTTATAAAACACAAGATTTTACTAACTTCTTGGATTAAAATAAGGTTTGCGTAGAAATTATTGTAATTGTCCCCTTTGTACAGACCACACAATTTATACTTGGTATTAATTCAGCCAGTGAAGTTTCCACACCATCCATTTCTATATCTTCTACAGACTGTTGGAAGTATGAATTACATAGATGACATAGATTGAATGGATGGATGTTTAAAAATTAAATTTCAAAATTTTCTGCATTTTCACAATAAGTTTAAAGTCAGTTTTAGAAGTGAATAATTATATTATTGATCACTTTTTATAAGCTTCTATAACAACTAAAAGTAATTAGGAAATACTTTGTTTTGTTGCTGTTGTGCTGACAGCAATAGATTTTGAAGAATCATTAAGTCACATTTTAAACATTTTAAAACGTAAAGTTTCTGATCTTAAATATTCATGGTCATTATAACAAAATATTCATATAGGCTTTGTATCAATATGAACATCAACTTAATGAATCATTGAGCAGTATTTTGGCATTGCAATCAATTACCGATCTGTGAAGAACCATTAATAATTTTTTTAAATTCTTGGTCTAAGGTGATAATGTTAAACTTATAATTTGTTAATCTAATGTATATTAATTTATTTGATTTAATTTATTATTACTCAGGAGCAATTTTCATGGTCATGTTGGCTATTTTGATTACCCCCTCTATTAACTTCCTATCATTTTCTTTGTATAGTTCTCTTCAGTTTTTTTTTTAATTTATATTTGTTAAATCAAAGACATTTCTGTAAATTCTTAACTTTCATCTTTAGTTGGTTATATGCATTGGGTGTAGGCAGGGGCACAATGGGACATGGTGCAGGATTGTTGGAGCACAGGTGATGAGCAGGTGTGAAATTCTACATTTATATAGGTATGAACCTCTAACCCCCAGAACAGAAATAAATACATAAATCTGCTCTACCACAATAAACATAAATTGGAGAAAAATATATTTCCTCAAATTTGCTTTTATATTCATCTTAATTATAGAGATTTTGTGATATTGCTAAGAAGTTTTAAAATTTACTGATTTTTTTTTTTTATTATTAGTAGTTTGTGCTTTCCTGTCATTGAGAAATACTCCCACTCTTGTAGGATCTGAAAATGTGTTCTACATAGAGGTCTGATGGTTTCAAAGTTTTTGTTTTACAAATAGTATAGTAATCCATCCAGATTTTTTGATACAGGGTTAGTTGACATTGTCATTTTCATTTTCATATGTAGACGCTATTGGCTCAGCAATATTTATTAAAAAGTTGAAGTCATTTCCACTAAATATAAGGGCCTTTCTCTATCAAGTTGCCTTCACTATTTGAGTGTGTTTCTTGGTTCTCTATAATAATAGAGTTTGTTCTATTTGCTTTCTACTCTGCTGGTTCCACACCACTTTTTATTACTATAATTTCACTAACTTTTTGCAACTGGTAAGAAAAATCTAATTCTCCTTGTTTCTTTTTTAGAAAATAATATTGACTATCCCTGTTTCTTTAATCTGTTGTATAACTTTGGTATAAGTTTTCCATTCTATATGAAAAGTAGTATTGATAATTTTATTGAAACTGGAATTCATACATAAACTTGGAAAATGTTGGTTATGTTATGGCCAGTTATTACATAATTGGTACACCATACGTAATGTGATTTTGAGTATTCTTATCTGCAGAGATTGCAGTATTATGCTGCGTCCTCTGGAAACTCCTTGCACAAAGTCAAGTTTTGTGTTTGTAGTTCAGAGATCCCATAACATAGTGGAATGGAGGACATTTCTTTTTACTGCTTTAGGATATTTCATGGTATGGAATAAGCATTTATTAATTAATTACCGTAAATAAAATTATTTTAATCTGTTTAGCTATTAGAAAACATGTTAAAATAAACAACATGGATAAATTTTCTTAGATATGAATATATGTCCAAGAATTTCCCTAGATAGGCACTGAAAATTAGAATTTTCCTTGTGGTTATCTGACAAAATTGATCTTCTGCTTGGCCTCAGGTTCCAACTATAAGGTTAGTTTAATGCTGTGCCAGTTATTTGGGCATTATTAATATTACTTGGCTTTAGTGACTGGGTTTAACAACACTAAAAGTGTATACCCTTGTCTGAAAAGCTTGTAATAATTTAGGAATCCCTGATTTCAAGAGCATTCTACTCTTCATATTCCAAATAGGAGGTATTTTCTAGCTTTCCTTTTCTCTGACCATTATTATATATGCTTGTTGGCTGTGTAAATCTTGTTGTATTTCTATTTAAAGCTCTTTCTTCACAATCCATAGAAAAATTTGAGAGTCCCTATTGTGAGTGTGTATGTGTGTGTGTGTGTGTCTACACTCAAATAGAAGAAGCTCTTCACATGAATAATAAGTGGAGTGGCAGGGAAGAACAGCTACATGTCATAAGCAGAATGAATAAATAGAACATTGAAAAGTATGACCAAGATTATTGATGAATTTACTTCTTCATACTATATTTTTGAGAGCATAAATATATTCATTCCTTAATTCTGAATTTTGTATTCAAAAGATGTCATCAAATATAAAATGAACAAAATTTTTTATAATAAATTTTCTGCTATTATTGCAATATCAAAATGCCAGGAAAATACTTAGAAAGCACCATTTAGTATATGTTATGTACATGTAATGGATGGAAACTCAAATAACATTTGAAAAAATGCATTTAACTGCCAGAAAACACACATGGGATATATTTAAACCAGTAAGTTAAAATAATTAAATAAAATATCACTAATGTGTGTGCTGGAACAGAAAAAGGAATGTATGTTTTTCCTTGCTTTGAAATATAACTTAATACGGTTTTAGTTTGGTAGTGTGAGGAAATTCTATTTATTGGTATCTATTATCATTATTTTCAAAGATTTATTAATTTAATTTCTTTGAAGTAGCTATAATATACAATGATTTTATCTTTCTAATCTATTGAGTACCTAGACATATATCTTCACAGTTGTATCAGTGTATTTTTAATTGTTTAGGCTTATAAGATTTTAGCTACTTCATTGATTTTTAAGGATATGTTTCACAAAACAGTTTTGTGTTAGTGTTTCAAATGATTTATGTAGGATTCACAAATGTCCAGATTTAAAGAATTAGATTATAGAAATCATTGGACTCAAACATAGAGGAGGAGACTAGATTTTGTAGGACTGGATCCACTTTGAAAAGAGAAATATATAGCATGTTTAGCTAGCTTCAGCAGAACCTCAAAGAACATTCAGGTTACATGTCGAGAAACAACGTGGTGGTTGCTACTCACATCTACTTTAAGTCTCAGCACTATGAAACTATGGCAAGCCACTGCAGCACAAGTTCCATATGAACTAAGGAGCAAAAACCTACAGGTGTAATAAATTAAAAAATTTAAAAAAGCAACACAAGCGGGGTGGGAATTTTATGGGGATGATAACCAAGATGAAATTGCATACATTGTACAAAAATGAAAAATGATGTAAACATATATAAAATGAAAATTTAAAAAAAGCAACACTGGTACTCAAGTAATTCTGTTATAAGATCCTATGAGGGATCTTGAAAAGGTGTTGAAATCAAGAGAAACACATTTCCCTACCCATTTTACAATAGAGAAATAAGCACATTTTCAACAGAGTGGAGCTATTGTTTAAAAAAAAAAAAATCCAGTAGAAATTGAGAATCTGTGATACCAGGTCCCAAGTGGAATGAAAGAGAAGTTGAATCTCCTAAGCAGAACAGCAGTTGTCATGTGCATGATAGTCTAAATACTAAAAGTTGTGTGCTGGCTACCAACAGTGAAATTTTTCTTAATTATGGGATAATGCAGGGTTTTATATTTAACTGTATTTTCAAGCTATTCTATAATGAAATTGAATTTTATGAATATTCTTGCTATAATAATAAAAATTTTATGATAGAAATAACTTTACATTAAAAACATACATTCACTTAAGAATTTGAAAGAGTCAGAGCTACACAAATATTCTAATATTGTTTGAAACATGCAAAAATATTTTTAAAATTTAAAATACCAAACCACTTGTTCAGTTTTTTTTTTTTTGCTTAATTTGGTCTAACAAAGAAAAGATTATAAGCCCCATAAGTTAACAATGAAAATTCCTGAACTTAAATCACAGCCCAAAAGCAAGATAACTCCATAGTAAATGAGTTTCTGAGCTCAAATAAAGAGACCATATGCAAAAATGACAACAAATTGATACACCTGGTTTTCCTTGATTCAGAACATTGGCTTAGGAGTCATATACACCAGAAATGCATTTCTGACTCTACCATTTACTAGCAATGCATCTTTTCTCTAAACTATTTTATGCTATAAACTTCTGTTTCCTAAAATAAAATTCTCTATTCCTAAAATAAAATTAGTCATATTTCATTGGATTTTTATAAACATTTTATGAGAAAAGGTATGCAGTCAATTAGCCCTATGGTCTATAGAAAATCTCAAAATGAGAATTATGATTACATATATTTAAATATTAATCAATAAGGTTTTAATGGTATTATACAACTACCTCAATAAAATGAAGTACATTCCAGTGGTCTTTCTGATTTCCAGAAGAAATCACTTCACTTAATTTCTTATGCCACAAGAAGTTATGAAACCCCGTAGATATTTAATTAAGAATTCCCAATATCCCTGTTATAATTACAGAAAACACAGACTGTGTTAGCATGCAATATGCTGAACACGTTTCATAAACCAAGTTTTAAATGGGGTAGACTCAGAGGTCCCTAAAGGCAGTTACCAATCAGCCAACTGCTAAGTGGAATAACCTCAGAATTGCATTAGATGCTTTGATCAAACATAAAAAGCTCTTGTTAAACAGCCATAATGAAAGATCTCATTAACTGTGGGATAGGGGTGTGTGTGTGTATGTGTGTGTGTGTGTGTGCATGCACATGCACGAATGCATGTATATGTGTGTGAATAAGGTGAATGAGATCTTTCTCACCACTTTTCAATAAGAAAAAAATAAGTTGTCTGGTATTTATATTATAAGAGACAATCTCCTCCTGATTGTTCAGTTTAGATAACAAAAATGCATCTGTCTCTCAATCTTGGAGTTCAGGAATGATTATTAATAGATTTTACATTTTGTTGTTCCATTATTAAAATATCCTGTTGACTTATGAATTTACAAATATATAATGCTCCCCAGCTCAACACACTACATTTTATTATATTTCTATGAAAGGACCAAGGTCTGAGCAGTCATCATTGATATTTAGATTGAAGAATTAGTACCTCTGAATCTTGTTGTAGATCAAATATTTATCCAAAATAAGGTCAAGAACAATTATTTCCCTTATTACTAGCTGGGCCTTTAAGTCATGTCATTTAATCTGTCTGTTTAAGAAAATTTCTTATGGGCCTCCCTGGTGGCACAAAGGGGTTAAGTCTATGAAACTATGGCAAGCCACTGCAGCACAAGTTTCATTCCCTGCAAGGGAGTTAATCCACATGGCGCAGCAGACCTCTCCTGTCTTGCCCACTGCTCCCCTCAGCAGTGTATTTCAGTAGATATGCCTGTTCTGCTCCCCACTCTATCTCTGATGAATCCTCTCACCTCCTGCACCTCTGGCCTCTACCCCAGTTCTTGTATGCATACATGCATAAGTAAAAATAAATCTTTAAAAAAAAAGAAAAGAAAATTTCTTAAGTTTGTGGTAGGCAAGAATACAGCCAACTACTTGGAAGTTGGGTAAAGCAAAGAAGTAGAGGCTCCAGGAGGCATGTAACTTGCCAATACTGTGTAATCCAGTAAGATCTAGGTTAGGTTGACCTTATGTATCCTCTAGAACTGGAAGATTATAAATTGTGTTTTCAATCACTATGTTTAATTTGTTACAGCAGCAATAAAAGACTAATGCACAAGTTAAAATTGGCAAGACAGCTCATAAGATACACCTTTTTCTAATCGATATAAATATAGATGTATTCATAATAAGCTCAGGGGCATTTTTTTCTTACCTGGATTAAATCTGTCATCCACAATCCTGAAAACTTCAGTGTAATTTTGTTTTTGAGACAGATACTCAGCCCTTCAATAAAAGTGCCTGGCTGTGTCTGGATCTAAATTAAACATATACCTGGTTTATCTACTGCTTATTTATTTTTGTGCATTTCTCCTTTTATGGCCCATAAATGAAACAATATGGCTATATTAATTGTAATCATAAGCACAGAGCCTGACATGATGGATACTGAATAACTATTTGGCATCACTACTTTATTCATCAATTCATCAATTCACCTTCATCAAAGGTAATATTTTCCATATAACACATAAAAGTCTGCATTTCCATTGAACTATACACTATGATAATCTTTAATTATTCTATGACATGTTTTTTTCTAAATTCCTTCACAGAATTCATTCCATGAATATACCTCTCTTAATCAACCAGTGCTCAGTGACACATGCTTTATGAATCAATCACTATATTAGGTTTAAGAATCACTGTTCAGTCACAGTGGTTCATCTACCTAATAATTCCCCTAGGATAAATTTACAGAAGGGGAGTTGAAGGATCAATGGATATAGAATTTCCTCCTAGGAATATAGTAGCAATGAGAATGTGTGGCATGAGTCATACTCTTCAGCCCTCACTGGGCACAATCACTCCTCTAGATGGAATTTTAGAAAATATCAACCAGATATAGCAAAGGAATGACACCTGAATGATCTAATTCTTTGTTTAGCGTATCCTAAATAGTACATGTGCCTGAAAACAAAACCTCAAATAAACAACTGAACACCAGTGCTATTGGTTCTAGACTTCTTTTCTATCCAACTATAACTCCACCAGGTAACTTGTTAGAAACAAACAACATCCTAGAGCATATAACAGAACAAACAGAATGATTTTTACACTCCTTCTCTTGTAGAAAGGGAGTAGAACAAACCTGGAATAAAGCAAAAGGCACATAATGAACATAATAATATATCAAAATCACATGATGAAAAAGAATAATTACCTTGTGATGATTAGAAAATAAGAAAGTAGGCAAAATATTGGAGCCTGCAAATAAAAAGCAGATAAGGATTCTACACTAGTCCTCCAGTAGATGTGAAGGATAAGTATGAGAAATCCTCAAGTACAGAGAAGTGGTTAAGGTCATTGGGTGGAAGCAGAAAGAATTAAGGGAGAATTGAGAAAAGTGAAAGCCAAATTATAGGTGGTTTTGCATTGTCACACGCACATACGTTTGTGGCTGACTAAACCTATTTGCATTTGAGCCAGGACCAAGCTGCACATTTTCACATATTTGGAGTTTATAAAAGAGTCTATAAGTAAAGAAATAAATGAGAAGTTTGGAAATATTTGACTCATTCCAGAATTCATTGTCACCCTCAATGTCCACCTTATCCTATGGAGTCAGACACATTTGCCACCATTCTAGATATCAATAATCATAAGGGATATGACATTTACTGTATAAAGGAACTACACAATCTCTTTATATGTTTCCTAAAAAACAAAATTTTAATTTAGTTCTGGGAAATAATGCATTAAGAATGTTTGCCTCTAGACAAATATCATTTATTATAAAATCTTGGACGAGAGAATATCCACTGGGAAAACCAAAGCATTCAGCTTTAGAAGATTCCGGTGCAAACACAAGAGATATAGGTGGTGTTGGAGGGACATTGTTGGTGGCTAGACATTTAATTCAAGTTATTCTATTTTCCCTCAAATAATAGACCTTTGTTTGATCAGTGTTAAACTCCTAATATTAAGGGATTTGTAAATTCATGTATTTGTATTGTCAAGAATGACTGATGTATGAATGCCTGGATGTATGTGATGTGAATACCAAATTTGGAATGTAGAGAGGGCATGGACTTCCACATCTACACTGAGTTCTAGTCTAAGCTCTGACATTACCATGTGTGCTAACATTTTAAATCATTTAAGCCTTTTGTGATTCAGTATCTCTATTTTTAAACTATTTTTGTTACAAAACTATTATGACTCAAAAGACCTACAAAATTCCCCAGTAATGTTATTTTTTAATTTTTTAAATATTTATTTTTATTTATTTATGCATACAAGAACTGGGGTGTAGGCTAGAGCTGCGGGGTTCATGTGAGAGGATTCCCCAGAGACAGAGTGGGGAAGCAGAACAAGCAGATCTACTGAAATACACTGCTGAGGGGAGCAGCAGGAGAGGCAGGAGTGGTCTGCTGCACCATGTGGGTCAGCTCCCTGGCTGGGGATACTAGGCCACAGTGGCTGGCAATAGCTTGATAGTGCTGAGAGTTTAACCCCTGTGCCACCAGGGAGGCCCCAATAATTTTAAATGGAAACAAAGAAAGCAAGTTATTTCCATCTAATAAGACTGTGGAAGTGTTTACTAGATGGAAGGAATAAAACCAGCATGAAAAAACAGAAGGATATTTAGGTTGGAAGATTGTTGACCTCTCACCCCTTAGTCTCTGCCTTAGGGTCCAAATGAACTGCTGTTCAGATAGTTTTATTTCCCTGGATCAAAGAATTCTCCTGTTTCACCTAAATTTGATCAGATTGAGTCTTTGTCATCCACAAGCAAAAATGATCTTGTTGGGCCTCCCTGGTGGTGCAGCAGCTTGAGCGCAGCGCTGTGAAGCTGTCAGCAGCCTCTGCAGTGACAGTTAGATCCTGGCCAGCCGGGGAGAATTCCACATGGCATGGCAGACCTCTCCTGTCTCACCCACTGCTCCCCTCAGCAATGTATTTCGTCAGTCTGCCTGTTCTGTTCCCTGCTCTGTCTCTGGTGGATTCTCTCACCCTCCCGCACATCTGGCCTGTACCCCACTTCTTGTATAAATAAATAAATCTTAAAAAAAATTTTAAAAATGATCTTGTCAAATTATAAGAATAAGCTCAACCTTCCTTGCCTTACTGGCAATGCTTCAATCCCCTACTGCCAAGAATATTGTTACTGAATATGGTGAACTTGCTTTTTACTAAAAATAAATTTAAGAGGTATTATTTGATAGGATAAGATGTACTAGTATACACAAAAACTTTTTCCATAATGAAAGCAGAAGATAATGGAGACAAAATAGACTATAATAGACACTATATTTTCAATAATAACATCCTAAAGGGAATATGGTCTGTCAAGATCATTCTCTTTAATTCCCTGTCAAACACTCTAACAGTCCTCAGGTCAATAGAGTCAACCCAGTTTAGTATTGAATTTTCACTGACTTGTCAGCATAAAAAGAAAAAAAAGAAAAAGTTTGAAAATTGCTAAGAATTTTTGGAGAATAAATGAATATTTCACATTTATATATTTTTGCCTAATCAAGTTCACAGTAAATGCTTTATAAATATTTGTACCATAATTAAATCTACATCTTTGAATATGTTTCATTATTTCTAACTATATTGATACATTTCAAAGTTTAAATTTTTAGTTTAGTTTTTTAATTTTCTCCTATTTTAAAATTAATTTCCTTATAAGTACTACAATTTCACTAGAAAGTGAAAAATTATGTTTAACATCATTTTGAGAGAATAAATCAATTTAGCACCCATTTTATTAAACTTAATTGCTTTATGAATTGCTGTAATAAAAGCATAAAATGTCTTAAAAAGTAATTTTTAAATGAAATGGTCTAATATTCAGTGTCATTTTAAATAACTAATAAAACCTTAGCATGGATTTAAAAACACATTATAATAAATGTAAACATAATACTTTAGCTAGACAGACATTTCTGGGCTGTATAAATAAAAATACAGTGCCCCAGCTCTTGTATGCATAAATAAATAAATCTTTAAAAAAAATGCATGATTCCAATAGGTCATAATTTTATCAGTTACTAACCCCATCAATGTATTCATCCATTTCCATATAGATTTTAAATAATTTTCCATTGACTACCTTGGATATTTTCATTTACAATTTTCAAAAACAATTCTTTATCACCCTTAAGAATTTTAAATCTCGGCCTCCTTGGTGGCGCAGCGGTTGAGCGCTGGGTTACAAAGCTGCCTGCGGCCTCTGCGGCGCCTGTTCGATCCCCGGCTGCTCCCCGGCCACAGAAGGAGGGTCCCACATGGCGTGCAGACCTCTCCTGCCGCCCGCTGCTCCCCTCAGCAGTGTGCTTTGGTCCTTCTGCCTGCTCTGCTCCCCGCTCTGGCTCTGGTGAATTCTCTCACCCTCCCGCACTTCTGACTGTACCCAGTGCTTGTATGAATGAATAAATAAATAAAAAAACAAACAAATAAATAATAAAATAAAAATCTAAAAAAAAAAAAAAGAATTTTAAATCTCATTTATTTGTGTTTTCTATGTAGCCTTGTTATTCCAGAATATGTAAGATGGAATAAAATTCATGTAGATAGAAGAAATTTTACAAAAGCATACTAGGCTTATAAATAGAGTTATAGATCTGAAATTAGTTATTTTGGATAGACTAGGAGAGGCACAGTTGGGTGGAAGAATCAACATCTTAATGGCATCAGAAATGCTCTATATTGATTGCAATTAGCTACAGGTAGAACATTTTATCACCCTACGAATTATATTTAAATTAATCAATCATTTTAGTGTCCCTAACAGCAAAAAATTAAATATATTTGAAGAAGGATGGACTCTATTTTCTGTAAATTAATCCACTTGTCATTTTATTGGAAGACTATTACATGTATGATCAATAGTTTGTTGTTAGTTTCAAACAATAGTTTACTTTTAAATAATTAAGATCACTGTATTACCATGACAATATTGATCCCAAAAGGTTTCTCTCAACCTTCCATAATTTGTCCAATAGACTTAACTCACTATACACATATAAATCAAAATCTTGCTAATTTTTCCTTAAGATTTTCTCTAAATATATTATCAGAATATATTTATTAATAGTATAAAAATAGGGCCTCCCTGGTGGTGCAAGGGGTTAAGCACCGTACTATGAAGCAATCTGCAGCCTCTGCAGCGTGGGTTCAATTCCTGGCCAGCCAGGGAGCAACACACCTTGAGTAGCAGACCTCTCCTGACTCGCCTGCTTCTCCCTTCAGCAGTGTATTTCAGTGAACCTGCCTATTCTACTCTCTACTCTGTCTCTGGTGAATCCTCTCACCCTCCTGCATCTCTGAGCTGTACCCAGCTCTTGTATGCCCAAATAAATAAAAAAAATTATAAAAATATAGAAACTAACAGAGAAAATGAATTTTAAAACTAATTTGATTTATAATCATACACTGTAAAAAATCCTCTGTTTTTAGATGTGCTGACATTTTATAACCATTCATAAATGACAGGCAATTCACACTGTGGTTCTATCCCTTTTGTCATGACAAAGGCAGTGATTTACATTGGGAGAACTTTAATATTTTATATTGCCAATAATATTACTGCATAATTACATTCATTAGCAGTATAGTTGTTTGGAAGCATAGATATTGAAGGCTACAATTAATGATAACTTGCCTAGGCAAAACTTTTTCTGTATTATAATTTTGTTTCTCAGAGAAAACATTTCTCAGATTAGAATTCCTATTTTCTTTACATGGCCTGTGGTTAGTAGATACAGTTTTGTTAGCAATTCCAAAAAAATATCTCAAGACCAAAATTTTGAATGTGTATATGTGATCTATGATTATATTGATAAAGATCTTTCAAGTGTTACAAAATTTCCTTTTCAAAATGTAACTAAGTAAATTTTCCTAGATGCTTTTCCTTTAAATTAAACTGTAATATACAATGTTTTTTTTATAAACTTTGTTTAAGACTGGGGGAGTTAATTTATCCTTATATACTTCTTAGCAAATTATGTGCTATAGTTTGATGAGATATATGCAGAAGCAATTACTAAAAAAATATGGATTACAGGTATTTTACAGAAATGTAGCATTAGTAAGTTTGAATGATTTGAAGGTATTTTTGCAAAAAGTTTGCCAAAATGCCTTTTGGGAAACTAATTTAATGAATAAATGAATAAATAAATAAATAAATAGGTGTTTGGTAATTAGCATAGCAATGCTCTATGAAGAGAAATAAAATAATATGTATAAAATATTTTCTCATATAGTCACAAATTCATTTATATTCATTCAAATTAGAAAATTCTGGTGATTCAAAATAATGTCTATCCCCACTATTCTTCTGCCTTTAGTCCTTACACACAAAAGTACATACTTCATGGCAGAACCAGAACATGGAGCTAACTGGAATTTTCTCCGCTGTCAATGCCATATAAACTTTGCCTTCAATATCCGTTGGCTTTGACCTACCGGTGGTAACAGAGTTTGTGTCAGTCAAGTTTCCTGACTACATATTACTTCAGTTACTTAGATGGGATGGTATTAGCTAATCACAGAATCATTTGGAAGCCTGGAGAAAAATATTTGGATATGAGCAGGAAGCAAGCCTCCCATCCCAAAGCCTATATCAGGCTACATGAATGCCTTCTTTAAAAGTTTTTATAAATATATGTTGCCTTGTATTTTTAATATGATTATATATTACATAATGCTCTGAGTACATTTCATTTAATATTTCCTGCATTTATTTTCACTTCAACAATTAAATGTCTACAGAAATGCTCTTAACTGCTACCACTCAGTTTACAAGAGTAATGAGTGTACTCCTTTCTACAAAAATCTTCAAAACTAATGCCCCTGGCATGTTCAGTAAGTCTAGACAGAAGACTGCTCCGTGGCACACTTGGTACCACTGCTCCAACCAGTTCTGTAGTGTTTACCACATGTTAGCAAGTGTTATAGTCTGAAATGTGGGTCCTCAGGTTTCCTATGTTGAGGTCCCAGCTACTCATGTCTGCTCTTGGAAATAGTGCTTTTAGGATCTAATTAAGATGTTTGGATTCATGTGGGAGATAAAGAACAAAAAACAAAAACCGATTTTGATAGCAAAGTTTGGTTACCAGAGGGTAAGGGGAGTGGGAATATGGGTAAAGATGGTATGTACACACCATACCCAGCTATAAAAAATGAGGAACTCTTGCAGTTTGTAACCACATGTATATGAGATGAGATTAAGGTAAGTGACATAACTTAAAAGGAGAAAGAAAAAACTGGATGGTTTCACTTATATGTGGAATATATAGAAACAAAACAAAGCATCAGACAAAACCAAATCAAGAGCAAGTGCTTGAAATGGACAGTAAAATTGAGGTCACCCCAGGGTTGGGGAGGAGGAGAGCAAAGTGGGGAGGATGTCTGTGATGGAGCTCATTTTGTACCTTAGTGATGGGTGTCGTGTGTTAACACATCTGAACTGGTGAGCCTATACTTCGGTGTTGTAAACCTCTGCTCCTCACTCTGTCTCTCAGGAATCCTCTTACACCCCCCACCCCGTATCTCTGCCCTACACCCCAGTTCTTGTATGCATGAATAAATAAATCTTTATAAAGAAAGCAAAAAAAAAAAAAGCTGGCTTCTGTAGACAAGAACTTTTTGCTCATCTCACTCTTCATTTTAATTTTGAGATCACTAGAAATGAAAGCTGCCTTTGCAGCTGTCTTTCTATATATGTAAGTTTTTTTTCTTTTTGATGCTGTAATTTGTCCAGTGGAAGCCCCTTGTTCAAACCATCTTGTTTCTTTTTGTATATTGCTTTAGTTTTGGGCACATTCTTGTTTGTTATGAGAGAAAAACATATGATATTGTGATATTCTTTCACCATCTTATCTCTGGTATTTTTGGGGATGCAAAGGGCTCTGACATTCTCCCCCAGAGGAACACAGCTGCTTCTGTAAACCACAGCCTGGCTGTGGCTGCAGCATTTTTTAAGGACTAAGTAAGGTCTGCAGATCTGGAAAGCCTGGAAAGTGTCTTTTAACTATAGTTTTCCCTACACTCGAAAAGAAGGAGGGAAGAGTAGTTTCAGTTACAGCAGAAATGGGAACTGGTGATGGGGACAAGATATGCAAGAGGGACCGTGTACCACCCGAAAGTAAAAAAAAAAAAAAAAACATTAACAACTTGACTGCTTTACTGTTCAGAGCAGCTCCCCCACTCCCCTAAATGCCCACTGCTTCTTGCTGTGTCCTATCCTAGTGTTCCCTAATGAATTTTGGTGTTGGCTTCATTGTGGTACTTGATGAATTTTTTTTCTGTCTTTCTTTTTTTTTTTTTTTAAGATTTATTTATTTATTTATACAAGCACTGGGTATAGTCAGAAGTGCGGAAGGGTGAGAGAATTCACCAGAGCCAGAGCGGGGAACAGAACAGGCGGACTGAGAAAGCACACTTCTGAGGGGAGCAGTGGGTGGCAGGAGAGGTCTGCGCACCATGTGGGACCCTTACCAGGTGGCCGGGGATCAAACCAGTGCTGAAGAGGCTGCGGGCAGCTTCGCAACCCAGCACCCAACCGCTGTGCCACCGGGGAGGCCCTCTGTCTTTAATTTCTAAAAAAATCATACATACAGTATTTGGGACCTTGTTTTTATATTTAATAACCTATCCTAAAAATCATGCTAAGTGTGCACATAATTTATTTCTATGACTATAGAGTATACCGCTACATAGAGAAACCATTCAACTAGTCTCCTATAGATTTTGAAATTGTAAATATCATAGTAAGTAAAAACCTGTAATATGTTGACTCATATGTGAAAGTGTCCTGCAGACTTAGATTTCCGGGTCAATGAATAAATTCATACACACTTTATTTAGAAACTCTTCATTTTCCTAATAATTTAGAATATGTATTTTCTCACAGTTGTGATATTTAAATGTGTTGCTCTGATAGACAAGAAAAGCTATTAAAATTACTGATTTTTTTTACTCCACACCCTCGCCAACATTTGTTGTTGCTAATTTTTTTAATATGTGCCATTCTCACTGGTGTAAGATGGTATCTCATTGTAGTTTTGATTTGCATTTCCCTGATTACAAGTGATATTGAACATTTTTTCATATGCCTGTTGTCCATTTGCATTTCTTCTTTGGAGAAGTTTCTTTTTAGCTCTTCTGCCCATTTTTTGATTGGATTATTTTCTTTGTTTTTGTTGAGTCTCATCAGCTCTTTGTAGATTTTTGTGATTAGTCCTGCAATGCTGGTGGGAGTGCAAACTGGTCCAACCACTATGGAAAGGTGTGTGGAGATTCCTCAACCTACTAAAGACAGAGCTTCCATATGATCCAACAATTCCGCTCCTAGGTATTTACCCAAAGAACACAGAAACACTAATTCCAAAGGGCACCTGCACCCCTATGTTTATAGCAGCATTATTTACAATAGCTAAGCTTTGGAAACAACCCAAATGCCCAAAAATAGATGACTGGATCAAGAAGATGTGGCACATATACACCATGGAATATTACTCAGCAATCAAAAAAAAAGATAAACTCATGCAATTCACAGTAACATGGATGGAGCTGGAAGGGATCATGCTCAGCAAAATAACCCAGAAAGAAAAAGAAAAATACCAGATGGTCTCACTCATAGCAGGAATCTAGAAAATCTAAATAAGGAACCAGGAAACAGAATAACTATAAGAAAGAAAAAATCAAAATCAACAGACATCTGTAAACCAGAGACACACTATTGGGGGGGGGGGCGGGAAAAAGAGGAATTGGGGCCAAAATAAAGGGGGTGCAATTGTATGGGGAATATAAAAATAAAAAAAAAATACTGATTTTTTGAGCGGCTGTTCCCTTTATTTGCTGGATCTATTAGTTCTTTTAGTGATTCTCTTAGGACATACAAGTCAACAACCATATAATCATGGTACTAGGTTTCAAGCAAAGGAATGTGATTTTACCTTGGTTAGTGGAAGATTATTACATTTGTACACAAAACACAAAAACCAAGTATATTGATTTCTTAATAAGAATTTGGAAGAGAATTTGGAAGAGAATTCATTTGGGCTGACAACCAAGTACTATTTAACATTGGACTGGCAATTACTTTGTGAATTAAAGGTAGAAAACAAACACAGGAAATTTATTTTTTACTATAAAATTTTCCTATCCTGGGCCTCCCCTGGTGGCACAGGTGGTTGAGCACAGCGCTGTGAAGCTGTCCACAGCCTCTGCAGCACCAGTTCGATCCTGGCCAGCCAGCGAGGGTCCCACATGGCCTGGTAGACCTCTCCTGTATTGCCCGATGCTCCCCTCAGCAGTGTATTTTGTCAGTCTGCTTGTTCTGTCCCCTGCTCTGTCTCTGGTGAATCCTCTCACCCTCCCGCGCTCCTGGCCTGTATCCCGGTTCTTGTATAAATAAATAAATAAATAAATAAATAAATAAATAAATAAATAAATAAATCTTTAAAAAAATTCCTATCCTGCTCTTTCAATTCCTAAATCATGGACTATAAAGTGGAAAAAAGTAATTTTCTTATCCCTAATGCAAGAAGTAAAAAAGTAACAATCTAACCTGTCTTTAACCATTTTAAAATAGTAGTCTCCTTTGTTTATAGCTTTCAACAAGAAAAAGGACAGAGAAATAGGTATGTACATAGAGTAGAAATATATCTTACAATGGTTTACATTAAAAGATTTAATATCCCTTGAAAGGAAAACAAAATCTACTTCCTTTTCTCATGGATGAACTTACTCAGTCTCAGTCATCTGCTATGTAAGTAAACAGCATTTTAAGATCCCTAAGTTTTCTCCTAGAATCTGGAGGTCCAAGATATCTTGAATTTATCTAAAATTAAGTGTGTGGATCACTGAAATGTTAGGGCAAAAAGCTTATTTTAATCGGGTAGACTTTAAAAGCATTTTGAGTTGTTGAGTCCGGACAAATCCTGACTTTTCCTTCAATCCTGGCTTTGTGAGTCTTCACAGTGAGCCCCAGGGCTCCCTAGAGCCTCTTTCAACACTTCTGATTGAGTTCAACTCATTTTCCACCTGAGAAACTGAGAACTATAAAGATAAGTCACCAACTGCAAAGTCACTTACTTAATAAGGGACGGGGTTAGTGTTAGAGGAAGTACCACGTCCACCGCCCCACTTAACGATGGGCAAGCTGAGCTGCCAGGTAAAGCTACAGAACGTGGTGGCAGGTGGGCTCTAGAGACACACCTATGAGGAAAAGTCTGTTTGCTTCGGAGCTTTGAATTTGCACCGGAGACTTAGGACAGGGGTTAGGGGGTAGGGGGCTGGGAGGAGACACATGGAGGAGAAACATGTAGAGAAACATGGAAGAAATGTGGGTGAGATGGTGGCTGTTATCTTGATTTGTAATTTAATTTTGCTGCTTTCATTCTCAGACTTGCCTCACCCCTTTTGCCTCCTCCCTATGGTTCTCCACTAGAAGGTGCCTTAGACTTGTGGCAAACTTTTGGGCCTCAGTAGGCCTAACAGGCTGAACTTGTCTGCCTGGTAATTTACCCACATGGGGCTAGGTAACTTTGGTGTTTTATCAGGAAACTTATAGCCTTTCTTTTCTTCTTTCTCTACCCACACTGATTCTGTTAAACATCTTTTACACTAAAAGTAGGCTCTGTCTTTGCACACAAATGGCCAGACCGCTTTAGAGGGTGCAAGTTTAGGGTTTCTGGGATACTCCTCTCTCACATGCAAACAGTAGAAATAGGGCCTGCTATCTATTAACATTACGATTTTGTTCCTGCTAAATGATGAGATTGGTCCATAAATGTCACATTGTGTAGAGCTCAAAGTTCTGATATGTCTTGTACATTGCCAATCAGATGATTTTCTTATTCTGTTCTGAGAAAACAATTTATTAGAGCAAAAGGAAGGAGGTACAGGGGTAACTAAAAGGAAGGGATGGAAGAAATAAATGGATGGATGCCAGTGGCCAATGTTATATACATTTCAGAATTTTGCCAGGGTTTGCCTTTGTGTTCACTGATGTTGTAAAAACAATTTTTTGTCACTTGCTACCAGGTTTTCTGCCAGGCGAGGCAGCCTACATTCCTTGTTTGAACATTTTAGGAAGATGAGATCTATTCTGTGATGCTGCTCCAAATCAATTACAAAGTTACACCAACACAAAACATGTGGAAAGCCTCAGAGAGCTGAGTGAGCAGACAAGGTAACAGGATCAATGTGTCACTGACTAGTGAGGGCATCACCTCTGGGAGACACCACCGCCACTGTCAAACCTGACAGCTACTCGATGGCCACACAGACAGCTGGGGAGAGCTCCAGGTGAACATATATTCATATATAGTATCAGCATCTTCACTCAAAATAATTCTGAAATGAGGTCTGTGGGACCACACTGTTTTAAACCATAGAGATATTTTATCTATCATACATGTCTACAAATATATACAGATTTATGCATTTAGAAGAGTGCAGTGTTACATAAAGAGTCCAGGTTTGGAGACATTATGTCAATATTTTTGTCCTATCATTATGCCATGTGTCTAATCAAAGTTCTAATTCTAGGGACTGTCTGCATAGTCAATAGGCTTCCAAATAAAACTAATCTTTATTGCCTTAATTGAATGTGAACAGATAACAGCTTACACTCAAATTACATTGCTTTCTATGTTAGTTACTAAATGCTTTAGACTTCTGACTCAAGCAAAACAATAATGAACTTTGTAAAATATTTGTTA
Organism: Talpa occidentalis; assembly: GCF_014898055.3. NCBI lineage: Eukaryota > Metazoa > Chordata > Mammalia > Eulipotyphla > Talpidae > Talpa > Talpa occidentalis. Next base: position 88,338,381 of record NW_023604861.1, on the reverse strand, counting down.
TTAGTTTTTAAGTACATTATGTCAGTAGCATTCAGTACTCTCAGGAAATATTACTGTCTTGCAGATAACCTGGTGTCAAAATGCAAACCTACATGTTTACTTCCAATTCTCTGGTTCTAGACTTTCTAGTCTTCACTAAAGTTTGTATAATAGGGTTACCTCAAGAAGTTTCAAGTTGTCTGGCTTGAGAATTGTTCTCACCTGATTAACTTATAAAAATAAAGGTTTCATAGTGAGGAAATGACATTCAGAAACTTAAAAATATCTACAAGGGTGGAGAAAGGAGTTTGTGCTTTATATTACATAAAGAAAGTGATTATAGTTAAAAAAAAAACACAAAAAAAATGCAAAAACCCTGCTGTAAATAGGAGTGAGAGATTTGATTTAAAAAAGATCTCTGTAGAAGTCAAGACCATTTCACCATTTCAGCTATACCAAAGATAGCCCAGACAGGGAATGATTGCCTGTACTTTTAGAAATATATGTATGTGGTATGTATTTTTATTCAGTGACTCTCTTTTGCAATAGATTTTACATTTTTGTTATAAGATCATTTGAATAGAATTATATACATTTAAAAACAAAAGTTCAAAATAATCATTTCTTGCTCATTTTTTGTATGTTGAAAGTAATAATTTTTCTATCTCAGATGGAAGTTTATTTTGAGAAAGAGCCATCAGGTAAGAGTGATATTTTAATATCATGGACAGAGTAATATTTGACATAGAAAATAACTTTAGGGGCCTCCCTAGTGGGGCAGGGATTAAAGTCTTGGGCCTATCAAGCTATCTGCAGCCACTGTAGCACAAGTTCTATCCCAGCCAGGGAGCTGACCCTTATATGGCACTGGCAGACCTCTTCTGTCTCGCCAGCTGCTCCCTATAGCAGTGTATTGCAGTAAATCTGCCTGTTCTGCTCCCCACTCTGTCTCTGGTGAATCATTTCACCCCTGCACCTGTAGCCTACAACCCAGTTCTTGTGTGCATAAATAAATAAATAAATAAATAAATGTTTCTTTAAGAAAAAAAGAAAATAACTTTAAATCATTTTCTCACTTTTGAGTCAAATTTTGAGTCGAAGTCTGCATAAAGAGAATTTTGTGTCACGGAGTGTTTTCCTCTTTGTATCAATCTTGTATAATAACTTTATCAACTCTGATTGAACAGTCACAGGCTCTTTTCTTTCTATTTTATTTGTCTTTATGCATCTATTCTTAAATCTGTTTGTGTCTGTAGTGGCTGCTCTGAACATACTATAAGATACCCTGGGAATGACCTCTCCCTGCTCTAGCAGATAGAAAGCAAAATTATGCAAATGGGGCCCCTGACAAGAAAGTATCATTATAATTTATACTGTATAGTTTTGAAATCTGTGAAACTATGCTGCTAATCTGGTTAATCTAGAAATCTCCCCCTCCGCCCTCCCACCACCACTAATAACCAAGGAGAGAGTGAAGAAGATAGGTTCCAGCCTTTGCATCTCCCCAGAGCATTCTTTTAGAAAGGATGACATTAAACTCCAGCATTGCCCTCCTCTGTTCTTAGATATCATTAACATATCTTTAGGTCAAAACAATACAGAACCGAAAGCCCTCTTGTGAAGAATAACTACATTTTTAATGTCAATGACTCACTGTTCCTACCTATATAAATTAAATTCAAATTTGTGATTGTTGGAATAGTTCTCAGAGAGTAAAATATGTTGGATTGCTTCCCAGATTTGAATTCTCACTTTGATTATCTAATAAACTCTGTCTAACTCTCATTGAGACTTTTATTCCAGTTAACACTATGAACTCAGCTTTCACTATCTCATTCATGCATCAAGAAAGAGGAAGTAGGGCCTCCCTGGTGGCACAAGGGGTTAAGCACTGGACTATGAAGCAATCCACAGCCTCTTCTGCAGGAGTTTGATCCCCGGCAGACCAGAGAGCAACCCACAGGGTGAAGCACACCTCTCCTGTCTTGCCCGCTGCTCCCCTCAGCAGTGTTATTTCAGTAGACCTGCCTGTTCTACTCCCCACTCTGTCTCTGGTGAATCCTCTCACCCCCCCCCCCCGCATCTCTGGCCTGTACCCCAGCTCTTGTATACATAAATAAATAAATCTTAAAAAAAAAAAAAAGAAAGAGGAAGTACATGAATGGCATTCATGATTAAGTCAGTTCCTTTAAAAATATCTTATCAGAAATCTTGTGCAGCACTCTTATTTGCATTTTGGGCAGAATTTCACCAGATGGTTCCAATAGAAGTTAGGAAGTATATTTTAACTAGATAGCATCATAATTCTTCACAAAATACCAATAACTAATATTGTATGACAATTAATCTCAGCCACAAGATAAATTGAATTAGATAAACTAATTATTTTTATTATACTTCAAAATTAATTATATTTTCTTTTAAGAAAGATGATAGGGCCTCCCTGGTGGCTCAGGCGGTTGAACGCCGCACTGTGAAGCTGTCCGCAGGCTCTGCAGTGTGGGTTTGATCCCAGCCAGCAGGCCAGAATCCCACATGGTGCTGCAGACCTCTCCTGTATCACCCGCTGCTCCCCTCAGCAGCGTATTTCATCAGTCTGCCTCTTCTGTTCTGTTTCCCACTCTGTCTCTGGTGGATCTTCTCACCCTCCCGCGCATCTGGCCTGTACCCCGGTTCTTGTATAAATAAATAAATCTTTAAAAAAAATGATAAAGTGTATTAGTTTGATAGGGCTGTTGTGATTAAATGCTGCATACTACAAGAGTTAACCAAAATTGTTTTCTCACACTTCCAAAGACTAGAATTTCATGATCAAGGTGTTGGCAGATTTGGTTTTCTCTGAGGTTTCCTTCCTTGGCTTGCATATGGCTGCCTTTTTTTCACTGTCCTCACATTGTTTTTCATCTGTGCATTTGCAGCCCTGGTGTCTCTTTGTGTGTCCAAATTTCCTGTTTTTATAAGAAAAAAACTCAGATTTGATTAAGCCCTCCCCAATGACCTTGTTTTAACTTAGAACTTTAAATGCTCCATTTCTAAAGGCAGTCAACTTTGATGAGTTGGGTGTTAGGAATTTAACATGTGACTCTTCGGCAGTTACAACTCAGTCCATAGCATAATCCCTATAGGAATGCAATGAAAATGAAAAGATAAATTCAATCTTTATTATAATTAATTTCTTTTAAAAAACCAGCAAATTCAATAAAATGAATATTTTACTCTTTTTACTAGTTATGTTAGTGTGTGATTGAAGGGTACCAGAACACTCAAAGTTGCATGATCTAAAGGGGTCTTGTCATCTGTATGCACAAAGGCAAAGCAGACTCTAAGATCTTTAATAGAGTTAGTGTGTGTAGAAAGAGAAAAGAAGAAAGGCTATTCCTAATAAGTTTCCCAAGAATATACCCCCATTGACCTGCATGATGAAATGCATAGCCAAACAGGGTTGGTCTGAAGTAAGGCTGCGGAGGCCCAAAAGCTTGCTACTTTCTGGTGCAGAACCCTAGGAAAGGAGCAAGTCTGGGACAAGCAAATTCAAAGTATAGATCACAAGAGGACAGCGGCCATTGTCAGCCTACCCAAGCATGTCTCACACACATGTCTCCAAGTGTTGCTACATGTCTTTTCTTAACATGTCTCCTCCAAGACCTCTTTCAATGGTATCACGGTGCAAGTCAGGCTACAGAAGCAAGAGAGAATGCCTGCCTGCCTTCTGTGTTATACAGTCCACTCAGTTCTGCTCCTCATTTCCAGTAGCTCCTCTGCTCAGGAAGCTTTCCTGCGTAGCATACTGGTATTTCTAATCCAAGGTGGCTACATGTAAGTGAGGGCAAGGAAAATGACACCTCCTTTTAATGGACGTGTATCTGTAAAATTTATAATATTTCTTTCTTTCTTTTAGGTAGCTCTCATCTGTGTGATATATTTGAAAGAGAAAGAGTATGTTATAGTTTATTCTCTTTTGGCTCAAAAACTTTATGCCAAAAATAAATAGCACATAATTATTGTTTCTCAAATGAAGGCTAAATTGTCTTCAGGACTATTTATATTTCATCTATGCAAAAAAAATTATTTCAATCATTTAAGCTAATGTCATTTATATATTTTGAAAAAAATACAAGTAACCAAGATAAATTCATATTTGTTTACTTTCAATAACTTTTAACATTGTATTCTTCCATATTTTGCCTTTGCATTTTGAAATAAATACAAAAATGTGTACAGACACTTCTATTTTCAGACATTTGATCATATAATAGAGATTATTGTCATTTGAATTTTTTCTAATATATAATGAATAAGTATTTTTCCAATCAACATTTACACTTATACATCATTTTTCTAATTTGTGGCATGATATTTCATAATATTAACTTAAGATTTTTTTACATTCTGTAACCTATTAGGCAAGAGACTGGATATTTTTCAAGACTAAATCTATATATTTAGAATAATAACTAATATTTGCATTTCAAGGGGAGAATATTTCAACCAAAAAAAATTTAAGAACAAGGGACTTTTCCTATTTATTTATTTATTTATAAGATTTATTTATTAATTTACACAAGAACCGGGGTACAGGCCAGATGCGTGGGAGGGTGAGAAGATTCACCAGTGACAGAGCGGGGAACAGAACAGGCAGACTGATGAAATACACTGCTCAGGGGAGCAGCGGGCAGCAGGAGAGGTCTGCTGCGCCATGTGGGACCCTCACCGGCCAGCCGGATCGAAAAGGCGCTGCAGAGGCTGTGGACAGCTTCACAGCGCTGCACTAAACTGCCTGAGCCACCAGGGGAGGCCCGGAAATTATCCCATCTTAGTAACATTGTGTTTTAAAGCTTTTCCTATTCTGCCTATACATTATATCAAGAACATCAACATTAAGATAAATTTTTTATAAGACAAACTGAAGAGAAATATGATGTAATGACCTTGTTTAGAAATTAATAACGATGATTATTTCATGTACTTTTTTTCTGAGTATAAAAATCCCTCATTGATGCATATGAATGTGAAAACCAAGATTCTCAAGAAGTAAATTTTCCATGAGAAGTTTGGCTTCTTAAAAAGTTTTTCAGTTCTCTACAAAATCAGCTATTCACAGAGAAACTAAATGTTTATGCAATTTTGACAGTGACACAGTAAAAGTCCTTAAGGGATTTAAAATACAATAACTTTTTTTTTGGAAACTCTGCAATTATAGACCTACTGTCAATTGTTATTCAGTGTTAAACACTGAGTGAAAATATCCAGAATTATTATTATAATATCTAAAAATAAGGTATTAATTCATGTACTACACTTTAGATTCTGATTTCAAGAATACAGTTACTGAGTCTGGACCTTGGTATTATAGATTCATGAAAGAGAAAAATCATTCTCAAAGCCAATTATACTGAATGGTTTTGTGATGTTTTACCTTAAGATTGTTTGAAATTTACACATCCAAATCAAATATTCAAGACTGCATTTGTTTCTGGGGAAATTGAGGAGTAGATTTTGTTTTCCAATTTTATATTTAGAAGCAATGATGGTATTAGCTATTATAGTCTTAATGACATTTTATTTTTCTACATCTTTTTCTTATAGATAATTTTTCAAAGTAACTACACATTTTTTTCATTAAATAAGTTTTGGCTTACAGCATTGTGTAGTTGCATTTCTGGACCCAATTTATAATAGGTGCTGTGGGTACTTTGAGTTAACTCACAGCAATCTGACAAGCAATTGTCAGAATTCAGCAGGGAGTCAGAGAATTCCACTCAATTCTGACAATATTTACAGGTGATAGCATCAAATTCCACCTGCTAAGAGCCTCTAGTCCCTCCCCCTTTCAAGGAAATCAGGGAATAGAACTGAAAGTTCTATCTTCTATTCAAGTTGGTTTCCTTGGCAACCAGCTCCTCCCCTCCTCTGGAAATTTCCCAGTTACCTTCATTAACATAGCAAGAGACACCTTTAACATTCTTAACATTTAGAAACTCACTTAGAATATATATAGTCTCTATATATATATTCAATATATATATTCCCTATAAATCACAATTTCACAGGATATATGTAGAATAGTGCACAAATCATAAGTCTTCAACTCAATTCATTTTCAAACAGTTTCTCAGGTAACCAGAATTCACCCCAATAAATGGAACCTAGTGAGGGCTCCATAGTCAGCAGCTTCCACTTGTGGGCTTTGTAATACTCACCTACAGGATTAATTATGAACATGTCTCAGAACAGAATTTGAACTTTATGTGAGCCAAATCACACAGTAAGAGTTCTATACAAATTCCTTTGATCATAATTATGTGAGATTCATTTTTAATTGTACAAATAACAATGATTTGCTCATATTCATTGCTGTATGTATTTCACAGTGTGAGTATTATTTATTTGTTCATTCTTGCAGAAGTGTATTTGAGTAGCATTTCAGTTAACTAAGAAAGAAACTAAAAAAAAAAAAAAGCAACTTCCAGTGAACATTCTTCTCCATGTGTATAATATCCATGCACCCATGCATATTATCCATTCTTATCCATGTGTACATACACTTTTGTATTGGATGTATAGCTAGGAGTGGAATTATAGCATCATAGGATATATATGTTTTCCAGCTTTGGTAGAAATGTCTGACCAAGAGATTTGCCAAATATTTATTCCACTTTACATTCCCAACAACTATATATGAGAGTACACTCAGAATTTTCATGTGGAAATTATATAGGTATGTGAATTTGAGAAGTAATTTTTAAAGCATTAATCATGAAAGGAAGCTACTTACTCTATCTGCATTTCTCTTCTTCCAGACTTGATCATGGATATGACAAAATCAGTTACTTTTATTAAATGATCCTGAAGCATTTAGCATAACAGCAAACAATCTGTAATGCAATCTGTAATGGAGGCTGGGGCCTTGAAAACATAACCGAACCCTTACATAAATCCTGGAATCACCTATACTCTTGATGGTTAATAATAAAAATTGTCTTCTATTTGTACTCAGTTTCTGCTTGAATGCAGTCCTAACTGGCATAGTTTCATTACTTTTTATGGGTATGTATTTGTGCGGTGTATTTCAGGCTAAGAAATACTATATTGCCTTTATTTTCTCAAGTCAAATTAAATTGTTCTTTAATGCCTCTTCCTTGTCTGGTGAGAAATATGTATCCCATTCAACCAAAACTACTCAGTGGGGAGCTGTTTCCTCCTCATTGGGTTTTACATGTGCTCCATGGGGATTTTCACTGACCAGAAAGTTGGGGAAAAGCATTGCCCTCCACACAGACCTACTCCCTCCCATGATCTATTCAACTTGTCAAAGTTTCCAACTTAGTTGGCTACTATCTTGTCTCTATTAACATTCACATAGACAGACCTGACTTATCTTACTCCAAGCCAAGATCTTAAGTCTGATTTTTCAGGTTCAGTGACAAGCAATTGCAAAGGCTTTTACCTAAAAATCTTTTTAAAAAAAGATTTTTTTTATTTATACATACAAGAACTGGGGTACAGGCCAGAGGTACAGGGGGTCAGAGGATTCCCCAGAGACAGAGTGGGGAGTAGAACAGGTAGATCGATCGACTGAAATACACTGCTGACGGGAGCAGCCAGTGAGTCAGGAGAGGTCTGCTGTGCCATGTGGGTTTCTCCCTGGCTGGGGATCGAACTCGTGCTGCAGAGGCTTCGAATAGCTTAACAATGCTGTGCTTAATCCTTTGCTTGCACCACCAGGGAGGCCCCGTTCCCTGACAGTCTTCACAGAGGAAAATTTTCCTACCCAAACCCGACTTGGTGCACAATCAGTGCATTGCAGTGTCCCAAAGGAGTTGCACTCAAGGACTCAAGGCCTCCTGTCCTTCATTCCTTTACACATCTGTGAGTTTCTAGCCCAAGTTATCACTTTAAAGCCTTCTTTATCAGGGGACCCAGTGCACAGGCTCACTCGGGCACCTCTGTGCAAATCACCTAGAATAAATTTTTTTTCTCCACTGTCTTCCCAGCCCTTTCACTTTGCCTCCCTCAATCCCCAGAACCAAAACTGTCAGAAACCTTTTGTTTGCAGGTTGCTTCTGCAGTAAGACAAACATTTGCACTAAGCATCAACATAGCATGGGAGGAATGTGGACCAGATTGAGGGAGCTGGCACTTTGTCCTGTTTAGCTCTTACTGTACTCTAGCAACAAGTGATTAAAGCCTTGATTATTTCATACATTTGGCTTGTTGTCTTAACTGACTATTTCAACATCGGGCAGCTCATCTCTGTTCAGCTTTTGACAAGACCCAGACAGGGTGCACAGCTGCAAATGGTGTGTGAAGTAGCACCAGGTCACAGGGCCAATCCTTATGAAAATATTCTAAAAAAAAAAAAAACTCCATCATGTGCAGGACTATAGCCATTTACACATTTTGCAACGTTATTCTTCTAAAATGCAATTATTATAAAAATGTTCTCACAGTTGTCCCCTCAAATGTAAAGAAGTCATAATCCTTAGGCCACAATGCTTTCTGACTTGGAGGAGGAGACTAACAGATGCTTCTCATTCTTTAGTTGAAAGAATAAATTGGAAATTAGCATCCATAAACACTTCTATCAAGTTTGTGATTGTAAAATTTAATTGTTGTGCTTTATATCCTATCAGTATTTTAATTTCACCTGTATCTTCAGCCAGTTTTTTTTTTTCCCCCCCTCTGGAGTCTTACTTGCTCTCTTGACTCTGCTATAAATAGGCTTAGTGTTTATACAGTTGGTATCCGACAGCATTCTCCCAGTGGGCCTCACCTGCCTCTACTCCCACCTCTGCTTTCTCCTGTCTTTTATTTGTTGTTTTTTTTTCTTTTTTGATGAAAAGAGCAATCATCCAATCATGGTCTGATTGCTCTTTTACATAGTGTAAGAAAATGAAAATGACAGTAACATTTGTCATTATTGGGCAGTGAAAGACATACAGACATACAGATATTCACACAATGAGAAAAGTGGATCCTGTGTCACTATTGTTTTCATGATTTTCTCCTCTTGAAACCACTTTTTTTTTTAATTCTGTGATTTGCCATGCATCTGAGTCTCATAAAGTTTGAGAGGAAGAAGGAAAAAGAAAGAGTAAAATGACACTTGTACTCTATAGTCTTCCAAAAGAACACCTTTACTCTAAGAATCCAGTTCTTTTACAAAATACAACAATTTTCCCCCAAGGGAAAAGCAATAAAATCAAAAGATTTATGTCCTATGGGTAAACAAGATTGGCTGATTCAGGTTTAAAACAAGTAAGACAGGGCCTCCCTGGTGGCGCGGATGGTTGAGCGCAGCCCTATGAAGCTGTCCTCAGCCTCTGCAGCACGGATTCAATGCTGGCTGGCCGTGGAGATACCCACATGGCACAGCAGACCTCTCCTGTCTCACCCGCTGCTCCCCTCAACAGTGTATTTTCATCCATCAGCCTGTTCTATTCCCCACCCTGTCTCTGGTGAATTCTCTCCACCTCCTGCACATCTGGCCTGTACCCCAATTCATGTATGCATGAATAAATAAATCTTTAAAAAAATAAATAAATAAATAAATAAGATAGAAAAGAGGATACAACAAATGTATGACTGTCAATGCTTCTTTCTACAGTTCTGAGTTATGTAATATAATCCAATTATTTATAATCCCTAAGTTTGAAATGGAGACTAAAACTAGTCTCTTCAAATATTAATTCTAATATTTTAAAGAAGAGAAACATTGTTTTTGGTTTGTTCCATCAATAAACTTGCAATTAAATTTTTGGTGTTTAAAAAAATAGCTTCTTTGTGCATCTGAAATTTTATACAATATCAGACTGATATTAGGATTTGACATAACATAGCACCAAAGAATGGGAAACTATATTTGCAGTCCTACTTGCTTTCCTTTATGAATATGTAAATGAGGTAGTGTCAAATATCACTTTTCAATTATTTTAGGCAGATCAGAATTGTACTGTTAACTGCTCAAACTTTTGACATTTTCAGGTTGTGATTCTTGACTTGTAATAGCTCACAATTTCAGCTGATCCATTAAAAAAAAGACGTTTTCTTTATTTAAAAACTATCCTCAAATTTTTATTCACTAATACCACTTTCAACTAAAAAAAAATTAAACTGACTTTCTTTCCTTGATGGAGGAAATCCCTTAGGGGGGTTTATGTGTCTTTGGTAACAAAGAGGAAATGCTAATGAAAATAGAACCTTTGCTGCTTAAAAGAAATCTATGGGAATCAAGTTTGTAAGAAAACAACAAAACACATTAGAGTGCTGCATTATTTAGTAATCTTTTGGTTAAAAGTGACACCAATACAAACTAGATTAAGCCAGAAAGAATATTTATTGTTGCACATACTAAATAGCTGAATTTATTTCAAGAGAGGCTGTATCCCAGAGTTCAAATATGGCACTAGCAACCTGTGTCATTTTCTACATCTCGATTCAGATTTCTTTCTGAGATATCCTCATTTCATCATCATAGATATGGCTCATAGAGTTCCAATTTAACTAAGAATTCATTTTTCATAATTTCACATGCAGAGACACCCTCCTTCCCAGCTTCCAAGTCAACCCCTCTACTTACTTCTCCTTCCATCACCCTGAGAAAGAAGTAAATCAAACAAAGCAAGTAAGCAAGACATCACAATTCTGACTAATTCATTTTGAACCATGTGACCATCCTTAAATCAATTAGAAATATTCTGATTGAAAAGTTGGTCTATATGTGTTTCAGTAACTTTTTTTTTTCAAATAAATTACCCTGAAACTTAGTCATGAAAAACATAATCATTTTGCTTATGGATTATATAGACCACTAATTCAGACTGGATATGGTAAACAACCCTTGTCTATTTGTTTCACTTCTTGTCTGCTAGCATATCTTAGAGGCAGGAGTCTGGGATTACCTGAAGTTTTCCCCACTCATAAATCTGGAGGATGATGCTGGTTACAGCTTTAAACTAGGAATTAAACATATAAGACATGTCAGTCTACTCTTACTCTATGTGGTCTCTTAGCTTCACCTTCTGACATTTTGTATGAAAAGTCTATAAATTAACAGAAGTTTTTAACATGTCAGCTCAAGAACTCCAGAGAAAAACAGATGTGAGGAAGATGTATTGATTTTGCACCATAGAGTTGGAAATCACACAATAACTTCTGATGTATTCTATTCAGTGGTATTGAGAAAATCTGCCAGTCCATATGCCAAGGATTCACATATTTTTGAGAAGCAAAAAAATAATTTGAAGATGTATCAATTAGTTTATTTGTTTTTAAAGATTTATTTATTTATGCATACAAGAGCTGAGGTGTAGACAAGACATGCAGGAGGTGAGAGGATTCACCAGAGACAGAGTGGGGAGAAGAACAGGTGGATTGACTGAAATACACTGCTGAGGGGAGCAACAGGCCAGACAGAAGACATCTGTTGTGCTATGTGGGTCATCTCCCTGACCGGGGATTGAACTCGTGCTGTAGTGGTTACAGATAGCTTCATAGTGCTGAGACTTAACCCCTTCCTCCAGGGAGGGCGTGAAGATGTATTTAAAACAACATCAGTGTTGAGGAAGGTAAATGACACACCTTGATAGAAATTTCTACCAGGTAAATGGATAGATAACAAAAACAGTATGTGTGTGTGCTCCTGTGTGTGTGTGTGTGTGTTGTTAACCAGTATGTGAGAAAAGAATAGATTCATTGCTATGATCAATTTTACTTTGAAAGCTTTAATGTACTATAGAAATCATCAATTACATTTTGCTCTTATTGTTCTAATAAAATTTGTAATTATTTTTCTCATTTCTGAGTTATCAACCTTTCCATTTATGAATGTTAATTTGGATTTTTCTAACAGCAGGTTGGAATAGATCTTTATAATTTTTTTTTATATTTTAAAATAATATTTTAAAATAAATATTTTAAAATAATAATAAAATATATTTTAAAATAAATGCTTTGATCTTAAAACATGGTAACTTCACTGGTCAAAAGCTTTTATTTTTAGCATTAAATTATTGATGATGTCATTACTTTATATTTCTATTGAGTTTCAACAGAAAATATTTATTCCTATTAGTGTGAAGTTAATCTTTATTTTGAACATTGCTTTTGTACATTTTATGAATTTTTGCCCTCACACCCATTTATTTACTTGTAAATGTGTTAAGAAAGATATCACATAGAAGATAGAGAACACTTTCATTACACATGCAATTTATTTATTTATATATTGGTCAAGAAAACATATCTACCCTGTAATTTTTCTTCTCACCTGTTTACTTTGTTCTATTGGTAATCACCGGTAATCTGAATTTGAATTGGCATATTGCAGCCTCCATAGATGCACTTACATCATTTATCTGTTAACTTCATCTCTTCCACTGAATTCTGAGAAAGCTTTTCAAATTGTTCTTCATCTGACTTAATAACTTCTGAGAATTATTATAAATGCTTATAGGCAACATTTTTCATATCTGTAGAATAAATGATTTTCAGAATTAATATTTTCCTTTAAGTCTTTTGCATATTATTCAATACATTTGATTTTGTATTGTATTTTGAGGGCTTACAAATTGTAAGCAATTTTTTTTCTTTTAATGTCACTTGAATTTTAATGTCTCCAACATTGTTTATCAAGAGATCAGATATGCAAACTGTATCTCTATCCTTATGATAGTGCCACCCTGTCTTGAATAATATAATTTGTACTAAGTTTTGAAATTGGGAAATATGAGTCTTCTTAGTTAGTTACCCTTTTTCACTATTTCCATAGGAATTTTAGGGTCATCTTTTCAATATTTGCCCCAAAAAATCAAGTGTGGTTTCAATAGGGAATACATTAAATCTGCACAATCTGAAAATCAATCTGGGGATTATTTTTACAGTTTAACAATATTTAGTTTTCCAGTCCGTGAATATCAATTTTTTTTTTAATTTATTGTATTTTCCTTGTTTTTTTTTAAAGTTGTTTTATAGTTTTCAGGGTACAAGTCTTGCACTTCTTTTGATGAATTTATTCTTAAACATTTCATTCTTTTATATATTCTTGTAAATGGAACTGAGGCAGCCCCTGCCGCTGAAAGCCAGTGACCTTACTGGAAAGAGGGAGGCCTTCACTCAGACACATAGTACATCCGAGTGAATAAAACCCCCTTCCCCTGTGCGCTGGACTGGACAGTCAATGACGGGTAAGATCGGGGGCAGACTAAAGGCACTGGCTAGCCACATGTCTGCCACTCCTGACGACCTAAGACAGACGCAGTCCCCGAGGGGCTTCATGATAATAATCTTTGGCGTTCAAATCAGACAAATGGCTAAAGGCCTGTAAGCCTAATCCAGGCATTAAGCCCGCAGTAAAAAACCCCTTCTTTTGGCTGAGAACATGTCTGCTGCCTGATGGAGTCACCAACAAAGCGGTTTAACTATTAACCAGTTGGTCATTGTTCCTGCATAAGAAGTAACATAGCAACCAGTCTATAATTATACTATTTTCTTACCTACTTTACTTTTGCTATATATGTGTAAAATCAGTTTCAGGAAATGCATGATGAAGAAAATATGTGTGGTAAAAGTAGTTTCGGAATAATCATAATGCTTCTCACATGAGTCAATACCACAAAAATTAAATGCTTACGTAGAAAAAACATTGTTCGTGATCACTAAAAGTAAAATATAACAGTAGTTAAATATTAATACTTTCTGATTATTAGTGGAATTGGATAAGAAACAAGAAAAACTAACTTAAGAAATGCTGTTCTGTGTAATCAAAAATAATTGTGTAGAAATAGATTCCTGTAATCAGAACCTTGCGATTGTTTAGCGTTCCATGCCATGGAACATCGATCACATGTACGTGAATGATGAAGTAAATGTCTTTTATATGACTAAACATCTCATGCTGAGAAAAAATTAACTTGTATGAAATCATCCATTGTTAAAAAAGGTATAAAAGTGTATGATAATTTTGAGCACATTACATTCAGATCTTCACTCTTGAAGTGTGTCTGTCTGTCATTTATGTGCCGAATCCTTGATCATCCTGCACGAGTTTCACATCCCTGGGACGGCCTTGCCAGTCTACCGCTGTGTGAGCCCATGGCGCTCCAGTGAGGATCCTATCCTTGACTTGAGAAGAATTAAAAACAAAGAAAGAGAGACAGCTTATCCTGCACAGTTTTTTCTTTACTCACCTTCTTTCAGGGACACTTTTTTTTCTTTTAAATTGACCTGGACTCGAGCCCCACGTTGGGCGCCACCTGCCGCGGACCAGCGCAGCGGTCCGCTTGGATTGGATTTCTGGCTCAGACATTTTCTAGATATAGACAAATCACTTAAAATTTTTGTGCCTAAGTTTCCTCATTTGTGAAAGTAAAATAAAAAGTAATAATAGTGAGACAGCCTAGGTCAAAGAAATTGTGAGTTGCTATAGTCCTCTTTGAACATGTGGAGTAAGTCATGGCCTGGCATTCCTGTCCAAACAATTTGGCTCCACACCGACCATGATATGCCATGATAGATAACAATCATTTGATTCTGACTAATGGTTATCTCACAATTTCCATGAGGGAAAAAGTTGGAGCCCACTTGCACAGTTGTAATGCAACCATCGAATCACTCCCCAGCATAGACCAACACAGAACAAGCTATGAAGTTGTTCTCATCCTCCCACCCTAATGGAATTATCCTTTAAGTATCAACTCCTAACTCCCTTTGAGGAGTTGGGTTATATTTTTCCTTTTCCCAAATTGACTTCCTCATGTGGGAGTCTCTCTAATAAAGCCTTCAATGTCTCAGCTACAACTCATGCTTCCAGAGGCATTCTTTCCCTAGAGGGCAAAGGGCACACTCTTTAGGTTGACACTTTGTAACAATAGCATTTTCCAAATAGATGATGCTTACTATTGAATTTGTAGACTAGGAAAACTACTCATTAAAATTTATTCAAAATATAAGAGAGTACCTCCTTACATTTTGATATACATATAGTTTGTGTCTCCAATTTCTGACACAGAGTTACTAAAACCTTTGCAATTTTCTGAATGATAGGAGTGCCAGGGACATCTTTTGTTCAATTATTTCCTCATTGACTCTGGTCCCTGATACAGGGTTCCTAATATCCTGGAATTCCTCTGTGATAAGGATGTCTTTTGTTCTAATGAGGTAAATCTTTGTAGGCTATTGAATACCTTCAGGATGGAAACTGATTGCTAGAAAGTACAAACCATAGTTAGAAATGTGGAACATTCAGCACGATCCTGCTTCTACTAGGAGGAAAACGAGACCCAAAAATGAATTATAACCAATTATTTCTATTTGGTGAAGCTCCGTGAAATCCCTGAACTGCAGAATTTTTAGATTGGTGAAAACATATACATACTAGGAAAGTGATGAATCCAATTTCACAGTGATCTTTCTAGACCTGTACTTCATAATCTTCATTTGACTATTCACCTCTATACCTTATAATATCCTTCATAATAAAGTAGTTAGCATAAACAAATATTTCCCTGAGTTCGGAGTCATTATAGTAAATACTCAACCTGATGAGGGAGTGGTGAGAATCCCTAATGTGTACCTGGCTGGTGAGAAATTCAGGTGTCAACCTGGGACTAGTGACTGATATGTGCAGTTAGGGCCTTGGTCTGTCTTACAGGATTGAGCCCTTAATCTGTGTTGCATTAACTCCTGGCAGTTAGTGTCTTGATTGAATTATAAGTCACTCTATTGGTGTCTCAAGAGTTGGAGAATTGGTTGGTTTGGGGAAAAAGCAAATATCTGCATTAGAAGTATTGTGAGTATAGAAAAAAAGTATTTCTTTTAACATGTATATATATATATATATATATGCAAAGTATATACTTCCACATAATGATAGCTATTACACTATTTTATTGGTCAGTTTTCCTAGTATCTTTTATAGTTTCTCTTAAAATCCATTTGAATTTCTATATTTTTTTCATGTCTCCTTTTTATTAGCTTTTTTTTTTTTTGGTCTGTGTATACATCTTTTTCTTCTTGTAAACTCTTTTCTAAAACACTTTAGGAGATTTCCCTGGTGGTGCAAAGGGTTAAGACACTGCCTGTGAAGCTGTCTGCAGCCTCTGCAGCACAAATTCAATCCCTGACCCGCCAGGGAGCTAACACACATGGCGCAGCAGCCCTCTCCTGTCTCACCTGCAGTTCCCCTTAGCATACGAAGTATACTTCGGTTGATATGCCTGTTCTGTTCCCTGTTCTCTCTCTAGTGAATCCTCTCACCCCCTGCACCTCTGGCCTATACCCCAGCTCCTGTATGCATAAATAAATAAATATTTAAAAAAAACACTTTAGGATTGGTATTGTGTAGCTTACTAGATTTTAATAACTGCTTGTTAATACATAAACTGAAAAAGGCCTATGTTCTCAGATGGAAATATAAGATGAGGTAGAACTCCAAATGCCAGACTTGTATATAATTTTTATTTGTAACATTCAAGAATTAATTCCATGTGGCAGTGATCATATTTTAACCAATCAAGCCACTCTTTTGAAATGTTGAGAACTGTGTCGGTAGCATTGATAGCCCAATCAAATGGTTTCATGATTTGTAATGGTGTGTGATTTTAATGACAGACAGAGATTAAGATACTGTACATGATTACTGTTGAACATTTTGTTTCAAGCTGTATTAGATTTCTGTTAACTGAATGTTTTAGGATGGTTTTTGTGAGTATAGTTGGCTATTTTCAGCTTGAAATTGGTAACATAATTTTGTTCTTTTCTAATTGGCATCTGTTATTGATGAGTACTTAATGTCAAGAACTGTGTGAAGGATCTGACATTTTACCTTATGGAAAAACTCGCAATTCAGGTTGCCGCATATTTCACAGACACTTGCAAAAGACTTGAAACTCCTGTGTCAGAGACAAAATACTTTTTTTACTTTTGGAACAGAAGGCGGCATGTGCTTAGTGTTCATATCTGTTCCTTTGTCCCCAAAATCCGATTAGAGTGACACAGAAGATGCCATTTAGGATTCTGCATACTCAGAGATTTGTTTTAAAGCTGAGGAAACTTAAACTTTCTTTTTTTAAAAAAGATTGATTTATTTATGCATACAAGAACTGGAGTACAGGCCAGACATGCTGAGGGGTGAGAGGATTCACCAGAGACAAAGTGGGGAACAGAACAGGCAGGTTGAGTGTAATACACTGCTGAGGAGAGCAGCATGTGAGACAGGAGAAGTCGCTGCACCTTTTGGGTTAGCTCTCTGGATGGGGATTGAACTCATGCTGCAATTGCTGCAGATAGCCTCACAGTGCTGCGAAGTAATCCCTTGTGCCACCAGGAAGCCTCAGGAACCTTAAACTTTCAAAGGAGGCTGCCAACTAACTTGTTCAACCTTTGTCCTGAGGAATGGAGACATTATGGATGCATTATAGAGAGCAACACCAAGAACAACAGCATAACTTCCCTCTTCTATAGAGGGATATGTTATGTCTGTCTCCCAAGGCTATTTACTGTAAGACATTCTAGAAAAGGTAGTCAGGACAAAGGCTTCCAGTAACTGCTAAGAGAATATATAAAAATATGAAAAATGCATAGAGGATAATGTTCTAATTCTAAACGTGTCTTATATTGTCTACTATAATATGGAGTGTTAATGACCAATGGAGAAGGGCTAAAATATTTAACAATGTTGCTGGGAACACTTGTTTTGAATGTGTAAACTAATCAATAAGATATCTATCTCATGTGATAGATTTACAAAACCATCCCTGTGCATTAAAGACAAATATGAATATAAAATTTAGAAGTCTTTCATCAAAATAAATGAGAATATCTTGTTACTCTAGGTTAGGATGAATTTTAAAAGCAGTACAACAAAAATGAATTATGTGAGTGGTAAATTTAATGGAAGCTACAAAGTGGGGTGTGTGTGTATGTGTAAAAAGCTTTAAAATATCAGTTACAAATTGGAAAAATATTTACAAAACAAACAATTTATAAAGATATATGGAGAAATATATAAATCAATGATAGAATAACAAGCAAGCCAATAAAAATCTGTACTACACTTGATCAGACATTTCAGAGAAAAACAAACAAAACAAGTGGCTCATTGATATTAAAAGACATTGACATCAAGAGTAATCAGGGAATATATAGCAAAACTAACCTGCTACACTATTTTAGATGTACTCGATACATCTGATATACTGGCAAAAATTAAGGAGAGAGAGAAAATAAATATGTTTTCAAGTTATTTAGCCACAGGTCTTGTATATATGTTTGTGGATAGGAATTTTTATTACCAGACTTGAAAAAAATTTGCATTAAGTAATAAAATTGATGTTACACACATAAAAAATGCAGAAATCCCATATCTAGAGATATACTCTAATAACTGAAAAGGAAAGATACTCATGTCAGCATTTTTTAGTAATAGCAAAACCTGTGCATGATTCAAATATGCATTGCCATAAGAATTAACAAGCATATTGTGACATAGTAAAAAAACAACAAAAAATATGGTAGCAAAAAAGAATGAATAGCTCCCTTTGTCAACATAATCTGTTAATATCATATTACATAATAAACCCATAGTAATAAAATAATATTTCCATTTATATAAGGTTCAAATCTTAAAAACCTAAGCATATATTGTTCAGAAATACTGCTGTAGTATAATGATTTAAAACAAACCAAAAAGTGAAAAATGGAATGTAACTATAAAAATGTCAAGTATAAAGTGATTATTTTGGGTTATGAAATATGTATCAATGATATTTATATTTCCAAAATTAGTACAGGAAGTAATCAAGATATTTAATAAATCAGACAAGTAATTATTAAGCAATTTGTAATGATAGACAGTTTAACAACTGAATAAATGTTTCCTACCTTTATTTTCTTGAGGTAGATAAATTCTGGTTAAAGTAATTATTGATGTGTTCAGACATCCAATATACAATGACAAAAAAGGGCATATTGGAAATATCAGGAAATACATAAACATGTTTCATTTCTTGGTAGAACACATTTATTACTAAAGATTCATAAAAATAAAATATGGTATATTTTAGAAGATATCCATACGACATGGTATATCCATACAACCTAAGGGATGGCCCCTGATTCTGCAACTTTCTATAACCATGTACATGTTATTATGGTTGGATTTACAAGTCTATGTAAATCTATTTTTTCCCTTCTACAAGCACTCAGGAATATGAAGGAAAAAAGACTTGTATTCATCTCTCATTTTCTTATATCCACTTTATATGTTAAGAATTATAAATAATACCATTCCTCTTCCCATATGGATGTTTTCTATCTTATCCTTTTTTCTTTATTGATGCTATGTATGTCCAAGGACATCATTTTTTCTCTTATTTAATTTGTCTATTTTGCAATTTTGTTAGAAAGGGAAACATCAGTATTTCTTCAATTATTTCCCTGATTTTATTTAAAAAAAAATATGTCTTTGTGGCTGATCTGTTGTCAGTCCCACTTTAGCCCCAGTGTCACAGTCTTTAAGTAAAATACAAAAAACACCAACCAAGGTATACTCTGCTATAGTTGGGGCCCTCTCAATGTGTTCAGGGAGAGGGCATGTAAATCTGCTGATGTTCAGCTCTAATTGTCACCACTTCAACAGACAACCAATCTGCTGAACGCATCTTTAAATACTTACAAAGGAATTGGGGTTGGAAAACATACTTGCTAATTTCCATAGTTTCATATATTGTTGCTGGAGATTTAAAGCAAAGGCAGAAGGGATTCCGACTGTCTGACAATGAATGCTCAAATGCACCTCTCCTTACAGAGACTCTTCTCAAGAAGGTTTGTGTCAACCTATCATTACCTGAGTCACGCTGAGCAGCCTGGACTAACAATGCTGGTCCCTTCTGTTGTGAAAAGTCAGTTAAAGATTTTCCCAAATAATTTAAGGGTGTGGAAATAATAGAATATAATAGAATGATCTTTCTGTTCCATGATTTAAAAAATACTTTTTATGTTACCCAGGAATTTCTAAAAAAAAAAGGTCATTACTCATACCTAATCTCCTCTGTAATTTCTGTATTTTTCTACTGCTCATTTTGAAGAATAAAGAGAGAAGTCCATAATATCTGCTACCTCATCTGGAACCTTGAGCCTCCCTTACAATTTTACCTATTTTCTTAAGTCCCACTTGACTTGATTCCTCTGGTGACTGCTTAAAAATTCTTCCTTTGAATCCTCATCTTACTAGGAACATAATTCAGATCTCTCCTTGTGCATTAGAATTATCTATATTATTCCCATGCTTTCAGTAGATAGTTTTCTAGATTGTTTTTTTAATTTCCTTTTTCAAAAATATTGGCAAATAATTTTTATCAATAAATGCTTTATATATCATTCTAATCTGATTATTTAAATGTTAAAATAACTTATTACATAAAATTGAGAAAATGTTTAAATATTACCGAAAGGAATTCAAATTCATAAATATTTCCTATTCTTTACCATGAAATATGCATATTTATGAAGGAAACCTAAGTGAGAAAGCAGTATAAAAAAAAAGCAAATGTAAAAAATTTGTCTGGTGCATATCCCAGAGTCTATGTTCATTATTACGCAAATAATATATTGTGTTGATGAAATATTCAGAGTAGAAGATAATGCAAAATAATAGATAAGCTACTAAGTAATAATCTCTCATTTAAACAATGCTGATTTAGAGCTAACATACTTAAAAAAAACCCGACTTTTCCTTAACATGTCTAAATAATATACTTTATTGTAATGATGCTATAAATGGTTGTGATAATGAGAATATACTTTAACCAACTTAAGTATAAGATAGTATTACATATAATCCTAAATGTTCAACATGGTTGGTAAATGCAGTATTCTGATTAATTATATACTTTAACAAAGAGTAACTATTCATTTAACACCTACTCTGTGTGTGTGTGTGTATGTAGAATATATGATAAAAATAGGGTTCAAGGCACAGTACCTACTAAATACTTAGGAGCTAAAAATCCTTTGAGCAGATAAGGCATTCTTTCCCGAAACAATAGAATAATGGAAATGTATAATTCATATTATAATTATTTTTTTAAAGATTTATTTATTTATTTATACAAGCACTGGGTACAGTAAGAAGCACAGGAGGGTGAGAGAATTCACCAGAGTGAGAGCGGGGAACATAACAAGCAGAGTGACGGAGAAATAAACTGTTGAGGGGAGCAGCGGGCCTGGCAGGAGAGGTCTGTCGCGCCATGTGGGACCCTCCCTGGAGGCCTGGCGGCCAGGGATCGAACCAGTACTGCAGAGGCTGCGGGCAGCTTCACAGCCCAGTGCTCAACTGCTGTGCCACCAGGGGAGGCCCTTCATATTATAATTAAAAGAATACATTGTAAGTATAAAATTGCTAGTATTTATAAACTATAAATTTAAGAGATTTTGAATACAAACAAAATGTTAATGTCATCAAAAAGTCTTTGTTATTAAAACTTACCTAAACAGTAATTCTGAATGAGAAAGCTTGCTTGTTTCCTAAGTTTTGTGTTTGTATTCTGATAAATTTGCTGCAGTTTGAATAGAGTTAAACTGTTTCCACTACATGTTACATGGTTGAAATCATTAATTACCAAGTATTATACACATGTATATGCACATATGTATCTATATTTGGATATATAGGCAAACACATATCTTTTAATATATTGATAAATAATGCTTTAAAAGTAGTTTGATGGAAATACACACAGAAGAGAGAAACATATCACTACACAAAGAAATGCTCATGCAGTTGAAACAAAAATGAGTATGCCAAGCAAAATTGAAGTTCAAATAACCAAGTTTTGTAAGGAAATTGCTTAGTCTTATAGGTGCAAGATCAAGAAAGTCATAATATAAAACTAGATGCAATTTATGAAAGACATCAAA
Organism: Talpa occidentalis; assembly: GCF_014898055.3. Taxonomy (NCBI): domain Eukaryota; kingdom Metazoa; phylum Chordata; class Mammalia; order Eulipotyphla; family Talpidae; genus Talpa; species Talpa occidentalis. The sequence goes on along the minus strand of NW_023604861.1, from coordinate 88,316,487 downwards.
TAAAATGGGGGAAAAGTTCTTAAATATATAGAAACAAGAGGAGTGTAACAGAAAATAAAAGCTTTACTATCCAGAAAGACAAAATTTTGAAATTCAGTGACTCAAATGAGTCACTCTACCATTAACAAAAGTTTGTGGAATATCTATTAGCAGAAAAAAAAAGAAAAATATCTTATCCTCAATATAGTCCTCTCTCTGAAAAAATGATGTAAATGTTCAGATACAAGTTCACCAAATTGGCTTACTTTCTGCACCCCTGCACCATGCCACTGCTGGGATTCAGTGACATAGGCTATATCCTGGCTTGTTTGAATAAACTTTAGAGTGATGCATAAATAATCTGTGACTTCTCTGCAGAGAACATTTATTCAAATATTGTTTTAACTTTTTGGAGTTATACAACCTTGGGCAAATTATTTAAACTCTAAAACCTGTGATTTTCCAGCTTTCTGTATCTTGTACAGTATTAGCTTGATACTGCATTTTAATTCAGTCTTACAATTCCACTGTAAAGGGAATTGAAGGAGTGTCTTCAGAGTATAGTTTTGATGCCAGTTAGGAACTCTTTCTTCCACATCTTGTTGATCCTGTTTTAAATATCCTGGTAACAGCTTTCCTCTGATTTTTACCCATTCCTGCTTTGAATGAGACACTGAAAGCACAATAGTAGATGACTGCTTGGTAGTTTAACAAGAGGACACCATTTTTCTATCTATTCCATTGAAAATATACTTTAAAAAGCTACCTGTGCTACAAAGTCTAAGATAGTCTTTAGTGAAAAATCTAGTCTTGTGTCTTAGGTTGATGTTCAGTGGTGATCCAGCTGAAACACATATCCAAAAAACAAACACATTGCTATAATCAAAGTTGCATCTTCTTCCTAATAACTGGAGCACATCCTGGGAATAGAGTTTTATGTCCAGTTTCTCTTTCTAGAATGACTTATCTCCCTATACAATAATCAGTCCCTAAAAAGGCTATTCCATTTAGCCGATAAACAAACATGTTGCAAATGTTGTGACTGTCAGTGATACTTTATACTGTTTGTAATTTTTCACTATAATATGTAATAGGGAAATGAACATCACAGCCTGTAATGCTTTTCACTTACATTGGTTTATTACTTTGGGATCACTTCCCAGAAATGGTATTACTTTTTCAAATAATATGAATATGTTATGGCTTCAGATAGTTATTGGTGAACTACTTTTTAAGAAAGTGGTGTATATAAATTTAGAGTTCCTCTAAAATGTAAGAAATGAGCCAATTTCATTATACATGCACCATAACCGAGGACAGTAAGCAAAGTAAGGGAGAAAATTCATGGCAAAATACAATATAGCAACTTGAAAATAAATTAAATAAAAATGATATGATGATTTCTACAAAAATATACAATGAAAGTATCTCTAAAGCAGGAAAAGTATGATTATTTTGATAAATTTAGAAGATATTATAGTTTTATCAAAACATTCTAGAAAGACACTAAGCCCAGAATATTATAACGTGATTCATTTCAAACATAGTTCTCATGCTCCATAATTGTATACAAATCATATAATTTTTTTTCTTGAGAATTTTTTTTACTTTATTTATTTATTTATTTTGACATTTATAATTTTTTTACATTTTTTTAGACAGTATTTGCTTCCCTCCACCCCCTCAGATTGAGTCCCCATAGCATTTCCTTCACCAAGGCACCCGGGCACCATCACCACAGTCCCCTGTGCTCCTCCCTCCCTCCCTCCCACCCCTCTCCCTCCTGCACCCCTGCAGTATGTCTCTGGTTTATAATTGTCTGTTTTTGCTTTGTTGTGTTTTGTACTGTTATTATTAACAAATCATATAATTTTTTAAAGTAATTTTTTTTAATCAAGGTAACACTGGTTTACAACACTACATATAATTCAGAGCCATAGGCTCCCACCTCCTCAGGTGTAGGATCCACACACCACACCTACCACCAAGCCATAATCCTCCCACTCCACTGTGCTCCTTGCCTGCTTTGCTCTACCTCCTTCTTTACCCTCTGGTAGCCTAAGGCTTACAATCAGAATTCTAGAGTTGGTTTTTTATTTAGTTTGTCTGACATTTTGTTTTGTTTTTCTATGTTCTGCATCATATATTTTTCTTTTATATAAAAAAATTGATGGCACTAAAATTACAGCAACTGCCATTAGAGATAATTAGTGTCTATTCAAAACTAACACCAATAGCCACAAAAATATATAGTATAATTTCATTCACAATAATAACATGGACTATAAATTATTATGGCATTTATTCATATACAAAGAACAGCCAATTAGAATTTATGTAAGAGAGTAAACACTTCAGTTTGCATAACGTATTTAGGGACAACTAATAAAAGGAGCAACTGTGTTTATGGTGATAATGGGGACGGGGAGATTGAGCATAATTCAATGCAAAAAAAGCATGCAAAAGCAGTAAAAAATATATAAAGATCAATGTGGGCTAACATCTTACCAGATATTAAAATTTATAAAATTTGCCTGCTAAAATGGTATCAGTACATAAATAGGAAAACTGATGTGATGTAAATAAAAACAAAATCCAGAAAAAAAGTCTCCTCAAAATTAATATTGGAAGATGTGATATTTACAAATCATGGGAAAACATATAATATTCAGTAAATATTATTGGAATAATTTGTAGTCATCTGGGAAATTATATATTTGGAAATGGAAACTTAAACCATCTATTAGCATAAACTCCAAATGGATCAAATATTTTCATGTATAAAAATATAAGATATCAAAAATAGTTTGTATGAAATATGAAATATTTTGTATGAAATATGTATAAGATATCAAAATATGTATAAGATATCAATATGTGTAAGATGTCAAATATGTATAAGATATCAAAAATATTTTGTATGAAACATTGAGGAAAATTATTCAAAAATTTTATGTTATAAATAAGTGAACATATCTGTACACCTTTAAGTCTCTTCAACAATTTGTTCTGGAAAAAGTGTCAGTAGTGTAGAGTATTTGCTTGAAGACTACTGGGATTATCAGAATATATCTCCACTATTCTGAATATAAGATCAGGTTAGTAGATTTATTAAATCCAAGCACAGGTACAAGCTTGGATCCCACTCTTATATTGCTGAGGATTTTATGACTGTCACACTCATTGTGATGGAATTGAAACTACTTTTGGGCCAATCGCCTGACTTATCTACAGCAAATAGAAAGTTGTTTAAAAAATACCAACCAACAATTCTAAGTTGACGAGTTTGATGTAGTAGACCATCCTTCAGTGCTGACACAGAAAACATGTGTGGTGTTGTAGTGCTGACATTTTGGGGATTTTAGCAAGACTTAACACTTAACCACTTAAGTGTTTATTAAATTAAATACTACTTTTATTTCAGAATGTCTTAGAATCGCTCTCTTTCTCTCTCTCTCCCTTTCCTCCATATATTCATATGGATTATGTGTAAATGTATATTTAAATGACAGTTGTTTTCATTTAGCAAATGGAAAGTGGAATTATTACATATTCAATAAAATGCAAAGTTTTGGATTTATTGACTAACACCTACTCATCCAAATATTTTATACATGCTACATAGAAATGATTCATGATAGGTCTTTACCAGTTTTATGACTGCATTGATATACGGAGTTTTCATAATAATGTCTGTTGCTCACAGTGTAAGAATAGGTAAAACATTCTATTTAATGAACATGTTAGAAGCAGAAAACATTACATGGTTCAAAAGATGAAGATATATCTATTACTACTATGAAGAATATAATTTGCGCAACATATTCTTGCCTATTACAGTAATAGTTTCAATACAGTTATGATCATATAAATTTGTTCAGTTCATTAGTTCCTTAAAGTTTTACTATATAAGGAATTTTGAATTAAATTAGAAAATCCAAGTAACTTCCCTTAGGTGTAAAATTGAGACCACATAATTCCATATTTAATTATACATAATTAATTGTTAGTTTTCCTTTTGTGCCAAGTTTAGACAAGGCACCAGATTTATATTGATTGCAGGGGTTTAAAATATTCATTAGCTCATCCATCGCTTGCTTTGATGTCTCAATGGGAATATTGTTATATTTGGAAGTTATTTTAATGCTCCATCTGAAACCATGAACAAAATGGGAATAGAGATATGCAATTATTTGTATTCCAAAAGAAAAAGTACTAAAAATAGGATGCAGAGACAAATGGTTGAAATGATTAAAGGAAATAACTTATCACTAATTTGATGGAGAAGTAAAAGTGAGTCAGATGGCAAAACCTTCAATAAATGAAGCTGGGGAAAAAATCTAATTCCTGAGAAAACTAAAATGAAAAGAAGCCTGAGGTCTGAACGAATTGAAAGTTTAGTATATAAAAATGGAGAGTGAATATAGACTAGCAAATGGAGTAAGGAAACCATCTAATCCACCTCCAGATCTACAGAATTTTGAAAATACTAGGAAAAAACCTTTGCAAATACTACTAGAAAACAAAGCCAAACAAACATAGAAAGCAAATTTCACTATACAGCACTTTCAGCAAAATACTTGTATATACAAGACATCGTCCTGATGACTGAAAGTGTACGTAAGAAGTACAATGGATGCGTTCTTGGGTAGTGAGGAGCAGGGAATTATTTAGACTTAGTGATCACATGCATGAAAGGAGAGCAGAGTCCATACAGCTGGGGCGGGGTGGGGGCTGTCTAGGCCTGGAAGACCTTTGACTCCACTTTGCAAATGCAAAGAAGGTACTTTCTGTTTTGCCTTCATTACGTTTAGCTGCATTAGTCACAGCAGTGTTCCCTTTCGGCCTGTTGAACAGTATGGCCCTGAAAGAGTTTGTGTTTATCCTCATCTCGTAGGAGAATATGGGATGTTTATGATATTGTTGCTGACAACAGCCATGAATCTACTGAAGCAGAACAAGGACAGCAACTCTCAGCTTTTAAGTTTTATCATAATTCAACTTGCATTGTTTGTGACATTGTGGTTTATATTCATAGGTAACAGTTGAATTGTGAAAAATACAAGTAAAATGTCACATTCTTAGTGTCATTTTCTTTGGCAATTTAGAGTAAAGGAATAACAAAGAATGATCTAACAAGGTATTTTATTTAGAAATCCTAAAATAAATGAGTAATTTGCTAATTATTCCAAACTAGACTGTAAATCAGAAATGAATGAAAAATGAATTAAGTTCTGTACAAGTAAAAATATGCAATTAGCTGAACAATTTGAAATCATCTAGGGAAAAATACCAGTTTTTATTACAAAATGCAAAATATATATTATAAAATCTAGTTAAAATTCAATCATGTTCAATAATCAAGCATTGGTCAATTTTATAATTGCTTTATTTTTGAAATATTTGAAAATCCCTTATTAAGAGTAAGAAAAAGTGTTTTGAAATATTAGGAAAAACAGAAAAATTCATTTCTCTTGTGTAATGGGAGGCCTTTTCAGTTTCCTTTCTTTTAAGCAGCAAAAAAAGTCAGTAAGACGGATACTCTGGTGGATTTACAGAGGAGATATGAGTGAAGGAAGAAGGAATAATTCATGATTCAGACTAGAATTATATTTCACTCAAAGGATTATTTGGGAAAATATATTCATACTGATACTGTGGCATGAAAGCTCTAGAACACGTCTTCCATCTGCCTGCATTTATTCCTGACGACCCTGAGGAAGAATCACTCTGAATTTGGGGTTCTCTTGAGTAATGCTCCCCGTCCAACAATCATGAGGATTGATGCTTATGGATCTGTGTCCTGTGCTGGGAAACTGAAACACTAGTGAGTTTAGGTAACTGCATTATTTTTAATATTATATTGATTATGAATTCAAAAGGAAATTAAAAAGTAAGTAACCTTAGATATGATGCACATTTCTAGTTTTTTATGAGTAATTTTAAAAAGTAATTAAATGACAAAAGAAAGAGAGACACCAATATCTTGCATTTAATTTCCTATGGATATGGAAAATATAAAAGTATGCTCTATTCAGAAACAAATACAAGCTTACTCAATAAAAATTACTTACATTTTTGCCTTCATTTTCAATTTGCAAAAATCTCCAACTAAAATAACCTTTAAAAATGATATTACAATTTTTACCTATAACATTTGAATTTAAAAATGTATAGTTATCAATAAGCAGCAACTCTTGTTAACTAATTCAAGAAAGTAAAAGTCAGACCTATGTTTCTATTTATTATAGTTTTATTAGTTGACAGTAAACAAATAACAGTTACTGACATATCAGAATTCTGATCAGTTTAAATTTCATTATGTCCAATTACTAATGAATTATGAATATTAAAAATGGATAGTTACTTAATATATAGTACAAACAAAATTAAATCCATATTTTGATTGTTATGTGGAATCATCAAAGTATTTTGATGAATTCAGTGGGTGATATGAGTAGACATGTTTCCTTTCCACATCCCGAATGCAGTTTAATATAAAGGAAAACTAGAAGATCCTTTGGCTTTACTAGCAGATTTAAATATAAACCAAGTAAAAATTCTGTAGGTGACATGTCCATAGATTTCTATCTTAAAATTGCTGACCAATTTATTATTTGGACATTTTGTCTTCTTAGCATGTATAAAGATTTGTTTCAGAGTAAGAAATATAAATCAATCCTCTGTATGTCTTTAAAAGAAATGGCGACCTAAAACCAGTTTGGATTCCTTTGTTTCAATTTTCAGTTGTAAGTGCCTAGGAACATCCCTTCCTCCCAAAGCTCATATGGTAGGCAGTTATAAATTGCTCTTTGCCTTTGACAGGCTGCTGTTCTGAAGAATATGGCTATTTATTTCAATTGGGAATTTTTCCAGGCTACTAAACTTTCAAGTTTTGAGATGAATTTTCTGTTACATAACTGACCTTTCAACTCTCTAACACCTACATACATAAACAATTTTCTCTTCTATTTCTCAAAATCATCCTCACTGTATCATTTATTTTGTTTCTTTTTCTATATATTTATTTTTCTAAGAATATGGCGAGTGTGAATGGAAGACTTAATGGGGAGGAAGTTTCATGTGTGAATTCATGATCCATACAAAAATATTTCAAAATGATTATATTCCCCCTGCTCTAGAAATTGAGGATGTCATTTCAATTGCAGTAGGGCATTTACCCCCTCGCTCTCTGCACATTTATGTAGGTTTGCTGTAACAATCATGATTAGAGATTCTAGGATTATTTTTCTTTTTGATTTTATTGTTACCAACTTAAATATCAAAAGTCTGAATGATGAGATCAGAGTTATCAGTAAACACAAATTCAGCCTTTCAATCTAAGCCTGCTTGGAATTGTATATATGCTGAGACAATATTTTATGGGGTTGCTAAAAGTTAAAGAAAATGCAACATCACACTCTGTAACAAAAACTTACTGGCCTGGATAGTCACACTCACACAGTCATTCCTGATAGGTCCTTGCAGGTTTCCCACTGCTTACAATTTTTATAGGTAAAAATAATTTAATTGCATACATGCACACCTTTAACGTGAAAGTTCTCATCTGTTCAAATATCTTTCCCCTCACTCTCGCATTGATTTTTTTTTCAGTTGTAAAGTATTTTATTTATAAACAAGTATGAAAAAAATATAGCTGTATGCTCATGGACATATCAATGTTGGAATCAAAATTTTATAATGAATCGCATCTAAATTTTATAAAGAACATAAACATGAAAACACTGATTATATAAAGAACAGTAGCAGAAATATATTAGCTATGATTTTCATCAAAGAGAAGCACCTTCTGAGAAGACTCATCTATTCATAATATTCATCTATACTGCAAAAGAATATAAATATTGTGAAGTTAGTGATTGTACTGATTGTTTTGCTTTGGGGAAGCCATTTTCTATGCCTCACACTCAGTGCAAAGAATAAAACAAAATGAAGAAAAATATGTCCTCGTTATTCACAAGAGAGGGCTTGCTTCCCTCTGTATATCTGAACTTAGAGTACCACAAAAGCACTTCAGTCTCAAAGGGATCAAGTACCATTTTGATTCTGTCCCACCAAACAGCTCTCAGACATGTTTGAGGACTGGATTAATTCCCTGGGAGCTGGAAGAGAGCTAGTCATGTTGTGGCATCCTCAGATCTCATTAGATAAGAGAAGACCTCACAGAAGAAAGAGAACAACCATATGTCCATATAATATATCTATAAGTTCTTTAGTGTAAGGGGAAAGCGGGGCCTGTTGTTCTGTACATGGACACAAGTATCGTTGTGGTCTAAAGATTGTTGGCTTGACACTGGATCTCTTATACTGCAAATAAACAAGACAGATAAGCTGTGATTTGGATTTGCATTTCCCTGATTATTAGTGATGACAAGCAACTTTTCATGTACCTGTTAGACACCTGGATAACTTCTGTGGAAAATGTTTTTAATTAGATTTTTTTTTGCTGTTGAGTTGTAGTAGTTCATTATATTTTCTCCCATTCTGTAGGTTGCCTTTCTTTTTTTTTATGGTGGCTTCTGGTGATATTTTAAATAGAAAATAGTACATTTTCTACCAAAAGACTGTTAGAACACATTAACATATTATGTAAAGTTGAAGGATACAAAATCAACATACAGAAATTAATTTCATTGCTATACACTTACAATGAGTATCTGCAAAAAGAAATAAAAACAATTCCATTTATAATGTGATACCTTAAAATAAAAAATACTTAAGAATAAATTTAAACAAGGGTACTCTAAGACTGATAAAATGAACTGAAGAAAACACAAATGGAAAGATACTAACAAAGTCATCTGTAGATTCACTGCAATCCCTTTCAAAATGCAAATGATGTTTTTCACAGAAATATAAAAAAAAATCATAACATATGTATAGAGTCACAGAAGACTCCTAATAGCCAAAGCAATCCTAGGAAAGAAAAACAAAGTTTGAGACATAATACTTCTTGGTTTTTAACAAAAGGATAGTAGTCTAAACAATATGGTAGTGACTTAAAAATAGATTTGTACAGCAATGACACGTACGTGAGAACACAGATGTAAAAGAATATATAATGTCAACTAATGCTTGACAAGGTAGCCAAAATAGTCCATAAAAAAAAGGATATATAGTTTTTGAATAAATGATGTTTAGGAAATTGGACACTATGCAGAATGAAATTAGATCTCTGTTTTAAATCACTCACCAAAAATCAAGTAGAAATGGATTAAAGGGTTAAACATAAAACTCTAAAACTCCTAAAAGTAAACATAGGAAAATATCTCCTTGGTGATGAGTTTTGCATATAATTTGATTTTTTTTTAAAGTGAGGAGAAATTCATGCAACATATCTATTAAACATTTCATAATGAATATCTATATCTATATATAGGATACGTATATTCTATATATAATCTATATAGAGTCAATATAATGAATATATAAATAGAGATACATACATATATATGTATGTATGAGATATATATATATATATATCATATATCATGATAGAGGTAAAAATCCGCTTAACAAAGTAACAAAGCTAAGGAATATGAAAAAGATGAAAGAATTAGAAAACTTCATTTGGGGCCTCCCCGGTGGCGCAGCGGTTGAGCACTGGGTTGTGAAGCTGCCTGCAGCCTCTGCAGTGCCGATTCGAACCCCCACCCCCTGGTGAAGTTCCCACATGGTGGGCAGACCTCTCCTGCCTCCCACTGCTCCCCTCAGCAGTGTACTTCATCAGTCTGCCTGCTCTGCTCTCCGCTCTGACTGGTGAATTCTCTTGCCCTTCCGTGCTTCTGACTGTACCCAGTGCTTGTATAAATAAATAAATAATTCTTTAAAAAAAGAAAAGAAAAGAAAACTTCATTTGATGGCCTGGATATCCACCAGCTCTCTTTCATGTAATATCATACTAATAGAATAACACCCTATTGTGATAAATACACATTACTTTTGTTGTATTATTGAAAAAACATTTAAACATAGATTCTATATGGCAACTATCAGAAAACTAAATATTTTCAAAATTAACAGATCTATAGTGCACAGAAAGTTTACTAAGAAATAAAAAAGAGGACTTAAGAATTCAAAGAAGGCTGGTAGAATTACAATGTGAAAGTAGCTTCGGGGGTTTGAACTCCTATTTCTATCATCCCCCACTCCAAACATCAATTTTGAGCACCTGATATAATTTAAAAAATGATAACATGAAAATTATGAATGCTTTTTTTGTGATCATCTAATGATATTTTGACTCTTACTCTCTAAGAACAATTTTTTTTTCTGAAAATATAAGGAAATATGAAAGAGGAATGAATAGCAGAAAGGAGAAGCCAACCTATCATTTGTGATATGAGTATTCACGGGGCAAACAATAATACCAGTTATGAAACCTGCGCTGGTAAATATATTGAAAAATGCAAAGTAATCTCATCAGATATGAATTCATGGAACATATTATCATGAATACGAGCTTCAATTCTCTTTTCTGAGAATTTGACACACAAAGTTGCTAATCTCACTTCCTCATTTTCGCCCAGGGCTCTTACAAAATTTAGTAGTGTGGCTCTGGCCAAAAATGAAGGTTCCCAACAGCTTGCACGCTGCCATTCTAATCAGTTTGAACTGCCAAACTGACAGTTAGGGATTCATTTAGAAAACTTGATCATTAAATTGATGTTTACATATCTCTTATCTTCTAAGGGTTTGTTGTAGAACTCTAAACCCACTATTTCCCTCCCACTTATTTTTTTTTTTCCTTTTTGGTTTAATAGTTAAAACGTTGTTCATAATTACTGAAGTACATATGACTGCAGAAAAACGTATGACTTCTAGCCTATAAATCTCTAGAAGTCTTTGAATTTCAACATTTATTCAACTAGCTCTTCAGTTATATTTGCATGCTTTGTTAAATATAAATATGTTTTTAGTCTTCCAAAACACAAAGCACTCTCAGAGATCAGTGAATTTATGATAAAATGTTGAAAATGTTAAATGTTTAATTTTATGTAATAAAATTATTTATATATTTCATAGAAAAAATTTCTGAGAATCTAAATTTTAAAAAACAATAAGAATGGGTACATATTTACAGCAAAAATATGTTCTAACCTATAAACAAATACTACACACTTGCTGAAGCTAAACAGCAGAGATGACAAAAAGCTGTAGAAATGAATGAATGTGCCCTAAGTATATTTGACCATACCTAGTAATATCACACTGTCCTATAGGCTCCTTTTGACAAAACTGTTATGGGAAGAAAGATTTAGGGATATAAGAAAAATGCTGAGGAAGAGATAATATATTCCTCACTTAGAGTACTTAAATTTTAAGTGCTCAATGGACATCAGTGTTTGGAGGTTGTTATTAAGGCTCATGTTATTGGGGCTTCCCGGGTGGCGCAGTGAGTTGAGTACCATGCTGTGAGGCTGACCACAGGCTCTGCAGCGTGGGTTTGGTTCTCGGCCAGCCAAGGAGAAACCCACATGGCGCAGCAGACCTCCTGCTTTGCCCACTGCGCCCCTCAGCAGTGTCCTTGGTACTCCCCTCAGCAGTGTCTTTGGTCCATCTGCCTGTTCTGCTCCCCACTCTGTCTCTGGTGAATCCTCTCACCCCCCACACCTCTGGCCTGTACTCCAGTTCTTGTATGCATAAATAAATAAATCTTTAAAAATAAAAAAAAAAAAATAAAAGACTCATGTTTCTGGTAACATTATAGGGAACCAAGAATTTCTTTTCAAAGTGGTGCTTGTTTCTAGTACCATAACAGAATCTACATAGGATCATAATGTTTTAAAAAATTTTAGAGCTACTTGAAAGTACTGAAACTGAAATGATAGCAATAACCAAATGATCCACAAATACAAAATATAACCAAATTACTATAGGTTTAGGAAAATGATCTGCTGCTTAAAATATTTACCACCTTTAAGAGATGATTAAGTATAACACCAGAGATAGGTTAAGTATACCTGATTTGGTGCAATCATTGGGAGTGATTGATATGAGAGCCAGCAGTGCTAGGTGGAAAGAGTAAACTTTATAAAAGAACTGGTACTATAAAAACTAGAGAAAACAAACATCATGATTGAAATAGTGCTTCAAAGATATCATTTAAGAATTAATACCATAGAAGAATTTGGAACATAAGTATATATCTGTATTTATCTTCATATATATAAAAACTGTATCTTCATATATGTATAGTGCTATACATACAATGAAGAATTTATCAATATTGAGACATATGAATGTTGTGTTATTTTCCTTAATATTTTTTCTTAAATAAAAACTACAAACAGGGCCTCCCCTGTGGTGGAACAGTTGAGTGCTGGGTTGTGAGCAGCCTCTGCAGCGCTGGTTTGATCCCCGGCCTCAGGCGATGGTCCCACATGGTGTGCAGACCTCTCCTGCCGCCTGCTGCTCCCCTCAGCAGTGTGCTTTGTCAGTCTGCCTGCTCTGCTCTCCCCTCTGGCTCTGGTGAATTCTCTCACCCTCCCGTGCTGCTGTCTGTACCCAGGGCTTGTATAAATAAATAAATAAATCTTAAAAAAAAAAAAAAACCCCAAAAACTACAAACAACACTGAAATAGCTGTATAAGTAATGATGCCAAATTGGGGATAACACAAAATTCTGTGGGGGAAATGTCAAAGTTTGTAAAGACACACTCTTAAAAAAGTCACTGTTTCAAATAGAAATAACCATACCTTCTAAAAAGCTTGCTCTTGCTTCTGTATTCTCCATTTTCATTAAAATTATCTTGACCTTTCCATTCAGAAATACTGCCTTTATCTTACTTACATACTCCCAATCAGTTGCTCACCATATTCTCTTAAACATTTTCCTTTAACAGTTCTTAAATTTATCTTATTTCCATTTCTTATTTCTCTCCCTTAGTTCAAAGCATCATCTCACCTCAATTACTACAACCATATGTAGAACTTTTCTTTTGTTTGATTCTCCAGTAAACCTTTCTTCTCTCTGTTGATGCAGTTAACTTTCTAAAATGTAAATTTGTTCATGTCACCCTCTAGGTAGATTGATAGCTATGATAGTTTTTTTTTTATATATATATATAATTGCTTACATTTATACTCTATGGAACCTGCAACTCCAGCTGCCATCTGAACTGACAATAATTATATCAAAGAGACCAGGGATGAAAATTTCCAAATATCTCAAAGGTGATTGATGGAAGATGCAGTGTTCTCTGTAGCTAAGGGAGGATGCATATAAAGTAAAGAAATAAGGTGATCAACTAAAACAGTTGACAGCTAACTTTCTTTACTAAATAAACACCTAAATTCATTTTCAAACCTATTTACAGTAATACACATAGTGTCATTTTTTAAAGTTTAAAGGGAAAAAATGATACTGCTGTCAAAACAAAATATTTTTAGGGATTCAGCAGTTCTGTAAATAATTTTTTTTTTGATAGCTATGCTCCTTCTACCTTAGTTTGCACATAACTTCTGTTCTACTTTGTTCTTCAGTGTGCTCTTCTGCTTTATAACCGCTATTAGCAGCAAATTCAAGTAGAGACCAGAATGAAGAAAATTTGTGAAATTCTGAAAATCCTTCTTTCCTATGCTTTTATTTTTCCTATCACAACTTTAAAATGAAAAAAAAAAGGAAATTGTGAGCTATTATGTATCGTTCTGAATGTCCCTTACCTAAGAAATACCCAAATAGAGTGTTATTCAAAATCACAATCTTGAGGAGGGTGTCAGAGTATATTAAATGTCAAAATAGAAATACAAACTCAGAATAGTCCAATTGTAGTTACAACTTAATGCTATGTATACCACCTTTCTAGAAGCCAGGATATATAATTGAAAATATTTGAAGATCCAATGTTTACATTTTTAATAGATCTTGATGCTTATATTTATCCTTTATGGCATTGCATTTTTCTTATCACAAATATTATTCTTTATAAGTCTCCTGCAGATAGCAACAATTGTAAAATATGCTTGAAGTTGTGGTAGATTATATGAGTTGAATAAGCACCAATGAGCTTTTTATGGATAAATTAAAATATCATTCATTCATACATGGATGAAAGAATAATCTATTCCACCAAATGCCCACATTAATTTGCAACTGCCTATGGACAATCTTGGATGTGCCAGAGTAGAAATAAATAGCTAGAGAAAGAAAATTCAATTTGGGATCTTCAAGTCTATGAGATTTAAAACAACTTTGAAATACCAAGGAAAAATACATTATTCAGTAGTTTATCACCACAGCAATGTAAAGGGACCAAATATTGGTATATAAGAGTGAAATGTATTTTGGTATGTTGCTAGAATAAGTGAATTCCAGTTGAGTTGTATTTGCTGGCCTCTGTTCATATGCATGGGTATGTTCTACCCTCCACTAATTCCCACAGATTTATAAAAGAGCATGTATTCATCCATCTGTACACAGCAAGATTGGAGAACTTTGGAAAGGAGAAAGTTTACATAGAGAGTTACTCCTTGCACTTCTTCACTCTTCTGAACCTAAATATGAGACTATATTAATAATCCAGTGTTTTAATCAAAAAATATTCCTTCAGTTCTGGGTTTTTCCAGAAACAAACAGCAGTAAAAAACAGCTACAACAGTAAGAAATCCATTAATGTAAATAAAGTGATTCAAGTTCATGAAAAAATGAACAATACAATAATAGAAAAGAATAAAAATCCAACAATTCATTTGAATAGTTGAATATTTTTTTCTCACAGTAAAAAACAAGTTTATGTTCTCCTAAGTTGTGTTTTCTCTCCTCATCTATCATTAATTTTTTTTTTTTTTACAAACACCAGCAGTGAATGGAAAGGCTAACTCCAGCAGAGTCATCTCTCTCTTACCCCATGCCTTGTCTTATTCCACCCTTGCCTGTTTTCTTTTTTTTTTTAAATATTTATTTATTTATTTATGCAAGCACTGGGTACAGTCAGAAGCGCAGGAGGGTGAGAGAGTTCACCAGAGCCAGAGCAGGGAGCAGAGCAGGCAGAAGGACCGAAGTACACTGCTGAGGGGAGCAGCGGGCGGCAGGAGAGGTCTGCGCGCCATGCGGGACCCTCCTTCCATGGCCGGGGAGCAGCAGGGGATGGAACCAGCGCTGCGGAGGCTGCGGGCAGCTTCGCAACCCAGCGCTCAACCACTGCGCCACCGGGGAGGCCCCCACCCTTGCCTGTTTTCTAACACACCTGTAGGAAAATCTCCCTTTCCTTACTCCTTTTGCACAAATTAGCAGATACAGTATATGTTCCCATTTTTCCCAATACATGGTGTTTGGAGCTTAACTGTGTACCCCAAAATTCATGTGTCGAAGCTCTAATGCCTAGTACCTCAGAATGTGACAGTCTTTGGAAGTAGACCCTTTAAGAGGCAATTAACATCAAATGAGGTCATATGAGTGGGCTCCAGTCCAGTCTGACAGCTGTCCTTATAAAAGGAAATTTGGACACACAGAGAGCTATCAGGGGTGTGGTGTGTGAGAACACAAGAAGATAGCCACCTGCACACCAGGGAGAGACTTCAGAGAAACCAAATCTTGCCACACAGTAATATTGGATCATTAGTAGCCTTAGAATTGTGAGAATGTAAATTTCTGTTGATTCACACAGTCTGTTGTAGCTTTTTATGGCATTCTTAGCAAATATACAGATTTATAAGGCACTTATTATATGTCTATATTCAGAGATTAACAATTTAAATTTGCAAATAAGAATAATTACCAGGGATCATTTAGTTGTTAATCTCTGGAAGCAATCTAAAAAGATAAAAATAGAATAATTGCTGTTAAATATATTACAGCCAGTAGACATAATTTTATATAGCTATTATTAAAATTAGTTTAGATGTATAATCACAAAATATTTATCAACCTCTGTGCTAATTGTTTCTAAAACTGTATTTAGCAAAGCAAATACAATACAATAGCAAATAAATGGAAAGGCCAAATTTGTTATAATTTCGATGTGTTCTGTTACTAATTCTAGCCTAAACTCTAGAAAGCTCAGAAAGATTTTTTCTGTCATTTTTATATAAAAGACATATAAAAATCTATCAATAGCTGCCTGTCCACTGAGACAAGAAGGCAGGTGCATCGCCTGGAAGAGATACAGGGGAGGGATATGCTGAGTAGCAAGGAGTGGTGAACATTACCCTGGCTCTTTAAAAAAGGTACAGGCCAGACCAATCCTGTCAAACAAGGCAAGAAGCAACTAATTTGCTATTTAGAATAGTCAAGTGATAGATGTGGAAAAAATGACTAAAGGTACCATATTTTCCCAACAGAGTTGTAAAAGTAGCATCAACTGCTGACCTAAAGGCAACCTTGTCTTTTGCTTCCAGCAGAGCTGGGTATGATTGAAGCAGTCTGATATTGTAGATTATTTCCTATTTTCTATACTATTATTCAGTTCAATTTCAGTGCTTGTTGTGCTTCAAAATACTAAGTCTGTTTCATGGTGTTAACAGTCAATAGAGGATTGAGAAATAATATCCCTGCAAATGAAGGGATCCAAAGGTGAAACTGGAAATTATACTTTATTGTTGAATTTTTGAAGAGTAAAAAGGAAATTTTTAAGAAGTGGAAGAATCATCATAACTTTGCTATAGAGATTAGTGTATCCCTAGTAGTCAACTAATTTCTAATCCCACCATTTATTTTGTCTGGGCATTTAAGGGCGAACAAAGGTGTGGTCAAATTGAATGAAAAGATGGAAGTTTAACAAAGGGGTTATTTTCAAAGACATGAGGAGACTTTGGCAAATCATGAAGGGTAGGACATGTCAATGGATCTAGTAAGAGGTAGCAGGGAGAATTTGTCATACTAGGGTAAGTGGATCAGAGAATAATTAATGGAACAAGGAATACAAGATCATCTATAAAAAAGGGTCCTTTGCAGGAGTTGTGGTCTATTTTAATATATCCACTAGGAAACTGAAGAACTTATCTCCTGGACTTCATGCTCCTGTTTCTCTCAGATCTCCTGCTAGAGTTCATCATCAGAAAAAAATCAAATTGTCTGTCTGACAATTAGGTGTCAGACAGAATGATGATTAATATTTTGTGTCAGCTAGGCTATGCTATAGTACCAAATTTTTGGTCAAATGTCAGTCTAGGTGTTGCCATAAAGTATTCTTTAGATGTGATTAACATTTAAATCAGTAGACTTTCAGTAAAGGGATTGACCCATCTGGTAGGTTCCATCCAATCGGTTAAAATACTTACAAGAAAAAACTAAGGTCCTCTTAGAAAGAAGGAAACTTGTCCTACAAATTACCTTCAACTCAAAATGGCCACATCAGTTCTTGCCAGAATTCTCAGTCTGTTGGTCAACCCTGCAGAGTTTGACTATACCAACCCATGAAAATAACATGACCCAAGTCTTTAAAATAAATCTGTCTCTCTAAAACACATATTTATAAAATATTTGTTTTCCATATTTACTACATTTCTTTGGAGAACTCTGATCAATACAGAGGGTAAAGGAACACCAGCCAAATTTTTAAATGCAAGATTCGTGTATAGAATTTTGCATGTAGACATAGCTAACTGATGATGGTGGAAACAGTTTAAAATCTTCCAGGGAATAATAAAAGAATAATGAAAAGTTTTGAAAGCCACCAAACTGACATCTGAGTAATTTCTAGCCTGAGATGAAGCTGTTTTTCTGTTGTACTAATGTAAGTGTCCAAGTCAAACCTCATTATTTTACAGCAATGATACAGCAACAGGATCATCACTTGGGAACTTGTTAGAAATGCAAATTCTCTGGCACCACCCCAAAAATATAGAATCAGAAACTCTGATGTGAAGGTTTAGAAACTTGTGTTTGGGCAAATCCTCTGTCTAATTATGAGGCAAAAGTTTGATATTGATGGTTAATTAGCAAAATTGGAAACCAAATATATTTTAACACACTACTAGCTATTTTTCATTTATTGCTAATTCTTAGTTTGTGACAATAGTTTTTAAATATGATTAGAAATAAGAAATAAAGATCATTAAATAATTTAAATATATTTTGTTTGTTATGTATCCATACTTTTAATAAAAAAGAAGTAATAAACTTACAATGGGGCTAATAGCAGGCTTCTGTTCTACCCCACCCTAGTGGAAATGCCACTAAAACCACAAGAAAGTATATAATATGATGCACTCAAAATAATTTTGAGTTGGTGAAAGGGGTCAAGATTTCACTCATAAAATAGGTAAGCCAGAGATGTAATACACAGCATGGTGAGTATAATGATAGCATATTTCAAATCTGAAAGTAGCTAAAAGTGTAGATGTTAAAAGTTCTTATCATAAGAAAAAAATTGTAACTGTTTGATAATTTATTTTAACTAGACTTGTGGTTATATATACACAAATATATATATACATTTGCAATATATACAAATAATGAACCCTTGTATGGTACAGTTGAATATAATATCAGGTTATAAATCAATTATACCTAAATACAAAAATGGATAGTAATTTTAAAAAAGTTCACACTCAGGTTGCAAAAAAAAGGAACTCTGACTTGTTATGGGAGGAAAAGCGAATGGCGTATGGGTGAGATCAGGAATCAACATTGGGAGATAGAAATAAATGCCTCTATAATCTGAAATTTCTGCCCAGTACCAGCCAGAGAGATGGCGAAAGAAAAAAAAAAACAAAAACGGGGGAAAAAAAAAACAGTTCCTAGGCTCAGGTTCCATCAGGGTCCATCAAGGCAGGATGTGGTCTACAGCAAATGGAGGTGCCAGGCTGTCTGCTTTTGGCCGCATATCATCTTAAATTCACCAGAAGGGCATATAGATGGACCTGGACATCCGCCACTCACCTCAGGGACATATCAACTGCCATTGATCTCATCAATGAAAATGAACTAATGGAAAGATAATTAAGATAATTGAGTACAGCAGCTATTAAGATGAAGGTGATGAGCCGAACAGACCTATAATAGATCAAAGGAAGCTACCGAGGGCATGAAGTTAGTAGCTGCAATTACAAAGACTCATGTGAAAATACTAAGTTTGTAATGACTATTATTTTAAATAAAGAGCTCTAAAATGGACGAAACCAAAAATGAATTATTGAGCTGGCAGATCTGGTTAACTCTTAACAGAAAATATTAAGGAAATGGAAACCATAAAACAAACTTAAACTATATGAAAGACAGAAATAAAAGTGCCAATATCTACATACTATGTGTTTGGCATTGAAATTTCTATTCTTAAAATGCTGGAGAAGTTTACATTGAACTAAGATTATAGCTCATGACAATTATGAAAAGTGAATTTTTTTTAAATGTATTTAAAGCCACTAAGAGCATCCATGTGATGGAGAAATAATAGCTTATCTCATGCCTCTTGATCATTCATATGCTACTTATCAAAGATGCCATCCAAGCTTGCCTAGTCTCAGACTGCCTATCTCAAACATGGTGACCCTGTTTAACATCCAGCAGCATAGCATATTTAAAAGTTGCTAAGAGGGTAGATTCTTAAAGTTCTCTTCACCAGGAAAAATCTTTTTTTTTTTTAGATTTATTTATTTATACAAGCACTGGGCACAGTCGGAAGCACGGGAGGGCGAGAGAATTCACCAGAGTCAGAGTGGAGAGCAGAGAAGGCAGACTGACGAAGTACACCACTGAGGGGAGCAGCGGGCGGCAGGAGAGGTCTGGGCAACATGTGGGACCCTCACCAGGTGGCCGGGGTGGAACCAATGCTGCAGAGGCTGCGGGCAGCTTCGCAGCCCAGCGCTCAACTGGGGAGGCCCAGGAAAAATCTTTTTGTGAAGGCAGGTATGATATGATAGAGGTTAGCTAAACTTATTGCTGTAACATTTCACAATATATCTAAATCAAGTTGTTTTGTACAATGCTGATACAATATAAACTTATATAGGTAAATTATGTCGGTTATATTGCAATAAAACTTAAAGAAAAACTAATTTTTAGGTGTGATACAAGAAGTGGGCTTATTCTGGAATTAGCTTCACTAATCCAACAACCGTAGTATTTCAGAAGTCACAACTCTATAATACTCAATATGTTTATGGAATAGGTGCATAATTATGTCTATGTGAATGTGTATCAATGGAAGTTTCTTGTTTGAAAGGTGGTCTTTTTATTAAAAGTGCTTAACAAAGAGAGTTGTTAAGCAAATCAGTTTATTCTTAAAATAGAGAAAACAAAATATATAAGTGAGCAATTAAACCCACATATTTGTTATAAGTCACTATTTTGTGGTACTTTGTAATATAGTAAATACCTATAATATATAGTATATATAGTAAATACCTATGTTAAATATACAAAGAGTAACAGATAGCTATATCCAAATCTAGATGTACTATTTACATTGTCTCCAATAGTGTATGAAAATTCCTGTGTGTACATCCCTGCCAACAATTGGTCATTCTAAGTGTGTAGTGGTACTTTATTGTGGTTTGAATTATATTTCCCTAATGACTACTAATATTGAGTCTCCTTTCATGCCTTGTTTACCATCAATATATCTTTTTTCTTTTCTTTTTTTGGTAGAGTATCTGTTTCAATTTGTTGGCACATTTTAAATTTGTCTGTTTTCTTGTTATTGAGATTTGAGAGTTCTTTCTATGCTACTTATGAGTGATATGATTGGCAAATATTTGTCTCCAATGTCTGTTTTGTATTTTAATTCTCTTAAGAGTCTCATTTGAAGAACAGAATATTTTATTTGTATGAAGTCCTATTTTTCTATAATTTTATAGAATTGCTTTTATGGTTGTAGCTGAGAAAGTTTTACCGAACCAAAAATCTATTCACAGCTTGAACTAGGGTGCATTGTCTAAAGTACACACTCTCAGAGCCATACAAATGTAAATGCATTTCTCCTTCCTTGTATCCTTCTTCTCACTACTAAATGTAATCTCTGTGAGGTCAGGATTTGTATTTGTCCAGGTAACTCTTTTCTGTATTCTCAGTGATTATAATAGTCCCTGGCACTAGGAGGATATCTATTAGTATTTGTAAAATAAGAAAATAAAATCTTTTCAATTTTACAGAACCCCAGACAGGTAAATATACAATGTGAAAAACTGATTGTGCTCCCATGTTCAGGCTTTAGCCATTGTGGAGACAATGGATAGATAGATACAACTAACCTAGAAAGATGAATTTATTCCTAATGATCATGGGGTTTAGTGGTCAAAGTGAACTAGGGTGAGTTCAGTTTTCTTTCCCATACTTCTCTATTTCCAAATTGTAAGCAAACAGCCATTAATTTTATAATTATGAGAAGAAAAACAGTGGAGGCTTATTAAGGTGAATTCTATTCTGCTAGTATACCAAAGCATGCCTCTACAGCCTCTGAAATGCTGACTATAACTTTTTATATTGCTTCAAATGCCATACTCATGTAATGCCTGATGTATATTAGAACTAGATAAAGAAAAAAAGAACAATGGACCATTATTTAATTTCAGTAAGTAGTTTTATGTATTCTGTCATATTTTAATATCCACAGCTAAATACCGTAAATGGCTCTTTAAATATTTAACTAGAAACAGAAAACTGATGTGTTCAGATAAAGAGGCTTGTCTCCCCAAAAATCACACTGATTACAAAAAGTCTTTTATGTAAAAAGGAAAAATCCCTAGACTATGGAAAGCACATTGCCTCTGTAGATGCTATTATTTTTACCTAGATGTACTCTAAAATACTTTATGTGCATTAGGACTTCAATAAAAAAAAAGTAGTTTCCTTCTCTGTGGTTCTCTTTTTCTCCATTATTTCCACCAATAAAATATACCTACCATGTAATGGTTTGGGAGGTGCATAGTTTCTAATGTTCCTACCAATCTTTTCAACATTCTTTAAGAAAGACACAAAATTAACTATAATTCTCCCAAAGCTTCCATTTGGTTTATTTGTTGCTGCTATTATTATAGCTTACATTGCCTATTTTAATTTTTCTCTTTGTTGTTTTTAAATGGTAGTGTTATACTTAAATCTTGGA
Source organism: Talpa occidentalis (assembly GCF_014898055.3). NCBI lineage: Eukaryota > Metazoa > Chordata > Mammalia > Eulipotyphla > Talpidae > Talpa > Talpa occidentalis. The sequence goes on along the minus strand of NW_023604861.1, from coordinate 88,294,501 downwards.
TTTAATTTGAGGACTTAAAATAATGACTGAAAAAACTGTAAATGCTTATTTTTGTCAAATAAATAGAGTATGATTTTAGTTATTTATTTTCTTTGGAAATTTGATACTAGTTTATTACAATGATTTCCTAACTTTATTTTTTATAGAGTATATCAGTACTGATTGTGGAAGAAGTAATAACATACTTTTGGTCCTTCTTCTTCTCCTTCTTCTTCTTCTTCTTTTTATGATTTTATTTATTTATACAAGAACCAGGGTACAGGCCAGATGTGTGGGGGGGTGAGAGAATTCACCAGAGACAGAGCAGGGAGCAGAGCAGGCAGACTGACAGAAATACACTGCTGAGGGGAGCAGCAGGCGACAGGAAAGGTCTGCACGCCATGTGGGACCCTTGCCAGCGGCAGGGGATCGAACACGTGCTGCAGAGGCAGCGGACAGCCCCGCAATCCAGTGCTCAGCCACCGCACCAGCGGGGAGGCCCCCAACAATATTTAACGTAAGAAAGAGGTTTAAAGATTTAGAAGACAGTGTAAGAAAGACTATTTATATATTTATATTAAATATCATATGGAGACAGATTAAAACAGGGACAGATTAAAACAAGAAAAGTATTTGAAAAAATGGTAAAGAATTAGTCATAAATAGTGACAGATACAGGACAAGGATGCAAATGCACAATGGCTCTGAAGCAGGTTAAATAAGTTCACACTGAACTTCTGAGGAAAGAAAGAAAACAAAAATGCAAAGGTGGGCAGTACCTATAATGTCTGTAAAAGTAGTCTGAGGAAAAAAAAAATGACAGATCACCTTAAAAGGGTAAGATTGAAGATTTTTTTACAGTCTATTAGAAGAAACTATGTTTCCAGTGAGCTGATAAAAATAATTAAAATCTACTATTTTAAGAATAGAAAAATGTATTACATAAATGAATTTGCAAAAAAAAATAAACTTTTCATACACATGAGTTAATTGGCAGTGAAGCATGAATAAGTGAAATTCCGAAAGATATAACTCAAGTAGAAGGGGGATAATTACTGATGGAATTAGAAAGTAACTAATACCAAAGTGTGATAAATATGTGGTTAAACAATAATAATACATTATGAGATTTGATTTATAATTAAATGGGATTAAGTAAAAAAAATAAGATACATTGAAAGTGTTTAAATGACTGAATGAAGAAATGTTTGGATTAAATTCTATGCTGATAAAATTAAAAAATATATACTTTATTTTTAGTATAAAAAGCAGGACATATATATATAATGTCCAAATTAGTGAAGGGGCAAAATAATGAATGATAGAAAAAAAATTCAACCAAGTGGAAAGACTAAAGAAATAAAAAAATATGAATACAGTAGGGAAAATTAAAATGTACAAAAGCAAGAACAGGTTTAACTAAAACATGTCAGTAATTTCATTAATTTTTCTATGGTGTGGTAATAGACATTTGAGGAGGCGAGCTCAGCAAAAAGTAGAGTTTTGGAATGGCTTTATTAAAATAAAAGTTCAGATTACTTTTGAACATAAATCAAAGATATCAGATTGATAGGCAATTTTAAATAGATAAAACAGAGAAAGATGCCAAGCTATGAGTGTACAACTCAAATTATCCAAAATAAGTATTAGTGAAACATGTTTCACCCTGGCCCAGAAACAGAACAAAATATCCCCTGATCTTCCATCTGGATCACTTTTCTCTCTCTCCTTATGAAAGGCAAATTCTGCCTTGATCCCCTGCACAAACATTTGCTGGATATTTTTAGCCTGTATTGACAAAACCAAAGTGTTGTTTCTAGATCTAACTCAAAATTATATCATTGTGAAATTCATCTATATGTTATATGTAACTTCAGTCATTCCTTTAATGTAGGACACTAGTTATCTGGTTAGATGAATGAGTTTATCCAGTGTTTTATTTTTTTGATCAATTCTACCATATATGCATTTTTAGTTCTGGATATTTTTTGTTTTTAATTTTATGTTTATTTACAATTGTGGTTTAGAAATATTTTAAATAATACTCTTATGAATAGCTTGATTCTCACTTGGCACACACGTGAATGTAGTTCTTTTGACTTTCTTCTTGGGAGTGCAATTATAAGAGCATAATATTAATGTATAAAATATTTAATATATATAATATAGAAAATTTTCCAAAATATTATTATATTTACATTCTATGAGCAATTCTTGTGAAAGCCTATACCTCTACTTTCTTGCTAACTTTAAAAATGTTAACATATGTCATCTTTATCTCATGTCCAGAGACATGTCACCTAAGTCCTAACAGTATCCATTGCATTTCCTTAGCTTCTGCTAATATTGAGAAATTTTTCATGTGGTTATTGACCTTTAGAAATTCTTTGTAAAATAACTTTCAAGTTTCTTACTCATCTTTTGATCATATTATCTTTTTTCAATTGAGTATAAAAACATCTTCTATCAGGAAAACTCCCTACATAAGGCGCAGGTCTTTTATCTCATATCTGTAATGAATGTTGCTTCTTCTTCCACTATGTGCCTTGATGTCTTTCTTTTAAAGTTGCATTTTGAAGAACAAATTTCTTAATTTTATTATAATCCAGTTTAGCCATTATATTTCTTTTTGATCGGAACTTTGTATATTCTTTTAAGAAGCTTATGCCTTGAAAAGACACTATCAAGAGAATAAGAAAAATCACTGGGAGAATATATTTTCAAATGTTAGAACTGATAAAGTGCTATTATGCAAAATATACAAAGAAGCTTAAAAGTCAACATTAAGAAAATGAACAGCCATATTGAAAAATTGCAAAAGAGCTGAACAGACTCCTGAAAAGATGTTTAACATCATATTTTATTAGGAATTGCAAATTAAAACAACAATCAGGTATCACTCCAAACCTATCTGTATGACCCTAATGTAAACACTGGCAATACCAGATGTTGGTAAGGATGTAGAGGGCCAGAAACTGGTGTTTACTACTGATAGGAATGCAGAGTATCAAAGTTACTTTGAAAGACATTTTGGCAGTTTGTTATAAACCTCCATGCTATCCGGCAATTGTGCTCCCTAGTAGATCCCAAAACAAATTAAAAACTTATGATCAGAGTTTGAAGGGCTTAAATAGAAGGGAGGATAAATAATAGACACAGAATACTTCTAGGTCAACCAGATATTCTGCATACTACTGTTGTGATGAATATATGACAGACACAATTTTTAAAACCCATAGAATGGACAGTATCAAAACTGATCCCTAATGTAAACTACAGACTTTTAGTAATAATGGTGTATTGAGGTCCATTATAACAAGTGTATTACTACTCTGGGATAGGATGATGATAGTGGAGAAGTGCGCTGTGCATGCACATGCCTGGGAACAGGGCATATTGGAAACTCTCTGCACTTTCTGCACCATTTTTGCTATGAAACTAAAACTCTAAAAAAAAAAAAGTTTATTTGCACTCCTGTGTTCATTGCAGCACTATTTATAATAGTCAAGCTAGGGAAACAATCTAAGTGCCCAAGCACAGATGGGTTGAGTAAGATGTGGTGCATACGCACAATGGAAAATTTTTCAGCTATTACAAAAATGAAATATGGTCATTTGTGATAGGTGGAACTCAAGAGGTTTGTGCTAAGTGAAATAAATCTGAAGGAGAAAGAAAAAATTCTTTATCTGCAGAATATAAAGAAACAAACCAAAAAACATACATACAGAAGTAAACCAAAGCAAGCCCTACAATCTAGCTACAGAATAGAGGCTATCAAGGGAGGAGGCAGTAAAATGGGAAGCAAAGAAGGAAGGGTTCCCAATGGGCCATGGTGGAAGATTATGGGTGCTTTGCTAGGGATTTGGCTTGGTAATACATATTTGAACAGGGGTGAACCTATGTGTCTTAATCATATACCGTGTTGTAAACCAACACTAGCTCAGTAAAAACTAATGCAATTAAAAAAAAAAACTAATGCAATTAAAAAAAAATTAAAAATCCCCATATAACTTAAATAGTAGATTCCATCAACACTTCTATGCTTCACAGAAAATTATTCAGAAGAAATCTGGAAAAACCTTCTATTTGTCATGATCCATTTAAATTACATATCAAGCAATTTTATTCCGTACTTTCTGCTCTTCTAGGAAGCAATAGTCTTAACTTTTTTTAAATATTTCAAAAATGTGCATAGGTGGTAGGTGAGAAGGATAAAACAGGAAAAATGTGTTTATTTGATGATTATTCTTTTGTAACTATAGATAGTAAAAAATATTCTGTTAGTAGTGTGTCTGGTTTTGAAATCTTCAAATGTAATGATTTCAAGTGGTCTTTAATTGCTTTACCTTCTCTGTCTTATAATGCACATCATATAATGTGTGATTGGGCACTGATTCAGCTGTAATTATAAAATAGAAACAAAAAAAAAAGTGTTCTCAAGTAAGTAGGGCAAAAGCTACTGCTTGCTTTATTTAATGGGAGGAACCAAAACTTTTGTTGGTAATAAAAATAATCTTTGTAGAATTACCCAGTCATTTGGAGTGTCATAAAGGAACTATTGTCAATAAAAGCTGTGATTATTATTATAGTTTCATTCTATTTCTTTGGTAATTACTTATTATCATTATTTATTACTTTATTTTATGGTTATTGCTTGCAATTTCAGACATTAAATACTGAAAGCATAAACAGTGCTAATTTAATTACAGTATTGGAATTTTGAAAACTGCATGCAGTGTTAAGATTATTAATAAGTATATTTCAGATGAATATTCTAGTAACAATTTGCATTTTTGCCTGATCTCTTGTTCATCATAATTTTGAACAAATTGAAATGTTTTTAGTCTTGAAAATTGTTATACAGAAATGAGCATCATTCTCAAGGGGCTGGATATAGGAACTAAATTTTATCATACTTATAGTTAAATGAAGAGATAACACTGATAAAGGAAAGAAACCTTATATCTTTAACATATATCCATTATTTAAATGCACCTTCTAGAAGAGACCAAAAATCTTAAAATGTCATACAATATAAGCAATATTTAAAAAGTTGGAATTTGCTCCTTCCTCCACATATTTTCTTTTTGATGAAGAATAGGGTGTCTTTGAGTTTAAGATAGCTTTTTTCAAAGATTTATTTTAAACTTGGTGAACTGCTCTACTTTCTACTTCCAACCCCTTATAAAGTTTATCAAAGCAGTCATGATTTACTTCATCAATATGTTAATAAATTTCATGAGTGAAAAAAATACATTTTGAACAAATAGAAATCAGCAGGGAAGAAATATGAAGATGGATGGCATTTAGGGTGGATTGCAGTCTTCTTGCATACCTCAATGACAGCACATTAAAAGTGAGCATATGAAAGTATGGCAGTCACTCTTGTGACTATATCCTTGAATTCTTCAGAGATATAAGGAATTTCTAAGTGGAGTAGGAACAATACATCATGTACAAAAATGCACACACACACACCCCTACAAAAAAAGAACAATCCAGTGGAGTTGGCAGTTTCACAAAACACAAGGTGCTGACATTTTGGTATAGAAAGCAATGTGTCTGAATGACTTTACCTGAATTGCTTGGGTAAAACAGAAATGTGCATACCTAGAGTTTTTGATGTGTATGCTCGTGAACATCAGTAAGCGAGGAGTAATCAGAGTCAACTGATTTGGTAAAGAGTTCTGAAACTTATACACCACTTCAGAATTGTTCCCCATTTAGGTATCAGGGGAATCTTAGAACTATAAAATAGATTAGTCCCTGGAGGGTGGCTGCTCTTCCTTCGTGTGTGTGTGAGTGTGTGTGTGTGTGTAAATAAATGGTTGCAAGACACCTCTCTGAGGAAAAGATTCCAGCTCCCGTGGGAAAAGATGTCATTCTTAGTCACCAGTAATGGAGGATAAAGCACATACTCCAAAATAGTGAGTGATGGTAAAGGCAGCAGCTCCTTGAAAAAATTGAATGGCATTCATTCAATGTCATTTTGTTATCATAGTAATGAGGGGAAAAAATAATTCCTGGCCAGAGTCACTGTGGCTTGCAAGTTCTCCCCTTGTCTTTATGGGTTTTCTCCAAGTACTCCAGTTTCCTCTCAAAGCCCAAAGATGTGTACAAGTCTTCATCGTCCAGTGTGAGTGAGTGTGTGGGTATGTGCCAGTGTGCCCTGACATGGAATGACATGCTATCCAGGCTTAGTTCTTGTCTTGTACCCTGAGCTGCCAGGATAGGCTCTGCTCTCTGTGACCCTGAACTGGAATAAGGGCATTGGGAAAATTAGTGAATGAATACAAATCATTGTTTACTATTGGAAGTGGTTTTGGATCTTTATTTAGATGTTTGGCTATGGTTTTGTCATCATAAATTGTTGTAGGTATTTAATTCTTATCTATAGCACTTATTTCACTATATATTGTTTTATTTAAAATCCGTTTCAAGATCCTATCAATGTTGTTATGTGAGGACTTACTTTATGTCAAAAATTCCAAAGTCTACATCTTAAAAATGGAGAGAAATAGAAAGTTCAGGTAGCTCCATTGACCACAGACATAGTGAGTTAATAACCATATATATGAAAACATCTCTGTGAAAACTTTCAGGAACATTGATTTCTCAGCACATATATGTACATATATAAGTGTGTATAAATTAATAATAATATAAATAATTTGTTACTTAAGGATATTGTTATTTTATATAACGTTAAGTATATAATTACTTCTTTTATATATATTAATGTCTATATAAATGATTATGTGTGTATAGATGATATAAATGATAATGATATATATGATGAGGATGAAATCCAGGCATCAATTTCCTGGATGAACACCATGTACAGCCAAGGTCAGAAAATGGAAACCTGCTTGGTACTGAATTAGTGCACATACTAAATAGCTCTAAACTTCAATTTCCTTATTTGTAAAATAAGGATATTGGCTGCCTTGTTTGCTTACATTATGTGAGTAAAAGCTTTCTAGACCTCAAAACATAACAGAAAAATCAACCTTTAAAATAAAATCTTGATAAAATCTACACATGGTGCATATGGGTGTTGACTATTAAATTCTTTCAATTTTACCTTAGTTTGAAAATATTTTCCATAAAACAAATCAGACTTTATTGTGTTGCAAAAAAAGAAAAGAATGACACCCAAAATATTGGCGTGATTTCACAGCATTTCATTAAAAGAAACAAAAAATCGTAACTTCGATTGTGATAAAATTATTGTTGCTCCTAATTTTTCACTTTCTCCTCCCATGAACAGTGTTGTATTTCTTTGCTCTATGAACAACATCAGGATTTGCTTTGTGATTCGCCTTAGCCAATGAAATCTGAGAATGGCACATGCCTTCCACTTGTGAGAAGAATTTTTTAAGAATTGCACCATGACTCTTCTTGGTAATGAGGTCATCTTTCCTGGCAATGGGGTAGCTTCTTCAGCTATTGTCCATGAATATAAAGAATTCGGGTGAGTAATGAAGATAGGTGAGAGGAACAAACAATATACCTTTGTTGTTGAAAGCAACATATATAGGACTCTTTTGTTAATGTGATATAATAGAACAGCCTGCTTAGACAGTTTGAAAGTTGTGAAAAATAAAATTTGTCTTAACAAAGCAAATCAGTTTGATGAATAAAAAATAAGCTAACACCAACAGAAACTCATTTGTAGAACTAATTTCAAAACATCTAGTTTAAAAAAATTATGCAATGAAAAACTTATAATTAACAATACACAATTAAATTGTTGGTGTCTTTTTATTTAATAACATAGCTTTTGAATTGTTTTATATTATCCTAAGTAAAACCTACTATCTTTTTCTGATAAATTCATTGTATTTCATTAAAATTGTACTGTATTTTCATTAACTAGTTTTCTATTTGGGAATAATTAAGATTTTAATCTATCCTTAATAATATAAACAGGGCCTCCCTGGTGGTGCAAGGGTTTAAGATGCAAACTGTGAAGCTATCTGCAGCCATAGTAGCACAAGTTTGATCCCCAGCCAGCCGGGGAGCAACCCACATGGCACAGCAGACCTCTCCTGACTCACCTGCTACTTCCCTTTAACAGTGTATTTCAGAAGATCTGCCTGTTCTGCTCCCCACTCTGTCTCTGGTGAATTGTCTCACTCCCCACACCTCTGGCCTGTACCCCAGTTCTTGTATGCATAAATAAATAATAAATCTTAAACAAATAATATAAACAATAGAACAATGAAAATCTTTGGGCAAATGTCAGTTCAATTTATTCCTTTTTTGCTTACTGCCCCTTCATATCTGTTCTGTAGGCTCATAACTTCTTCATGCTGTGCCAACACTTGTGCAAGGCCTGTAGTTCCTCAGCCTTGCTTACAAATGGCTTATGATCATTTAAGGTAAGACAGCCTAACAAATGCCTTATCAATGAAATTGAGCTACACAACTTTTCTCTCCAATTTGGGCCCACCTCAATAAGGAAACATACACTGGATAACAAGGTAAATGTTTTTGTCTTTTTTTCTCTCACTCTTCTATTTAATTCCTCCAATTTGAGACTCTTCTAAATGTGGAGTGTTGAATAAAGGAAAAAGGCAAACCATAAGAAATATTTGACTGGTGGAAAGAAAAATAACATAGAAATTTTATAAAATTGTAATTGGATGCAGTTGGCTTTAGTTGTAATAGAGTTCAGTGCTGACTCTCTTCTATTATGGTTTTCTGTATTCTTTGAACAGTCATTCACCTCATATAGTTGAGGATCTTTCATCTATAGTACATTCACCATTGGCAATGCCATATCCATCCATTAAAATCACAACCATTTTGGGGTTTACAGGCACACCCCCTTAATAAATGTTATCTCAGAATTCCAGAAATAGTTATGGAGTCACTGTCTTATGAGAAACTTTTACACTTCGGAATCACTGTCCCAGTATATCTGTCTTTTTTTTTTTTCTTAAAATTTATTTATTCATATAAGAACTGGGGTACAGGTCAGAGATGAGGTGGGTGAGAGGATTCACCAGAGACAGAGTGGGGAACACAACAGGTGGATCTACTGAGTTCTGCTGCGCCATGTGGGTCACTTCCTTCGTACTGCAGTGGCTGTGGATAGCTTCATAGCGCTAAGACTTAACACATTGCGCCACCAGCAAGGTCTCCTCTGTCTCTTTTCTATGCCATAGGTAGGGACAACTGTAGTGGAAACATTCTCTTCGTCATTCAGGTCTGATTCACCACTGGACAGCGTGTTTCTTAAAGTACACAGTGAATATGTCAGGCAATCTTAGTTTATTAAATGTTTCCTCACTTAAAATAGAAAGTGTTCTCTTTTCACATGGAGAAAGTACAAAATACAGCAGCGTGCTGTAGTCTTCTCAAATTCTCTCTAAAATAGTCCTCATTATTTGCCTCCAGAACCATTCAATAAAATCTTAGCATTTCCCTGCTAGTAAGGAATGAATAGACTAGCAGAGCTGGTTTCACAATTTCTTGGTGTATTTAGGCTATACTGTGATGTAACTGATTTTAGGACATCAGGATGATTAACATTGGTATGGAAATTATGAAAAAATTTTGCATTTACCCTATTACTCATAATTTTATATTCACATGCAATGTGTATGTAAGATGTATCTGCAGAGGTTTAATTGCTTTGTCAAAGAGAATGTACACTGTTAAAGGTATAGCAATACTATCCTCTAAAGAGACCAGTCTATTTCTGTAAACAAAGTTTTTGAAATGACTTGTTTACCCGCTCATAAAAACACTATAATATTATTTGTAATGTATATTTTAAAAATTATTGAGGTTGCATTTCTTTTCAATTGCTGATAGTTTCTCTCTCTCTCTCTCTCTCTCCCTCTCTCTCTCTCTCTCTCTCTCTCTCTCTATATATATATATATATATATATATATATATATAGTCTGAGCTCATATTTTAAAATATGGATTCCTTTATCAACATGTAGTCGATTTTATAGATACCCTAATCATATTATTAATATAATTTAGTTTCTCTATATATGTTGCCAGAGTGAATAATGGTTTTGTTTTTTGATCAATAATAAACAGATTACAGTATTATAGTCATATTTAATTCATTGACAATCATCTTAATAATTAAACTAATTAAGCTAGAAATCTAAGCATCATCTTTGACTTTTCTCTCTTTATACTAAAGATCTTTGCTAGATATTCATAGATTTTCATACTCCAAACATAAATTTTAAAATCTTGTGAAAATTTTGACTCAATAAGTCCATATCTAAGAGGTAATAAAACATTGTTGAATCATCTATATAAGGAGAAACTTGTTATAAAAATTCTACAAAAGTTGAGGAATGTTTTTGTACATCAATTTCCTCCTGTATGATTAAGTTATATACTATTTTTAATAACTGGAACATATTTCCATATATTTTTGTGTGGATGTGTGTGGAATATATATAACATGAACAATTATATATGCATCTAAAGTTCATTCATAGACCTAAAATGCTTATCAAATATATATAGCATATACAATTATGTATGTATCCATAATCCCATTCAAAGGACTAGAGTTAAAATTGTATACACATATAATTGAAATATAGTACTTAGTATATTGTTGTTTTAGTAATGGGATTATAAATGCTTTTTAATGCTTATTCTTTATCTTCTTTGTTGACCATTTCAAATTAGAAAATAAATATATGATTTCAATATCTATGCATATAAATATTATTGATTGGGATTAAATAAAAATTTAAATTAAACCATTATAAGAGATAAGAATAATAAATTGTGGCATTAGAAACAAATGCGTGCATACAGTATAATGCATCTTTGGAGATGATGTATGAATTTTATGTTTCTTTAGATTATTAAACTACCAGGGCAGGTAAAGCATAGGTAATCCAGGTGTAAAAGTTGTCTGTTTTTTCTTTTGTTGTCCATTAAAGTGCTAGAACATGTATCCTGTGGTGTCATTGCAATATTGCTATCCTATGAACGGTGACATATTTTATTAGGTTGTCAGCAGTAATGTTCCATGTTATATAATATATGGAATAATAGTATAAAATTTAATATTTTGAAACTTGGGGAGGGGAAATACTATGACTGATAAACTAGCTTCAGAAGAAAAATAAGTATTTTTGAGGAGTAGAATGAAACAGGAATGATTTAAAAATAGATGTCAAAGCTCAGTGATTCTCCTATATCAGATTTGATCTTGATTATATCTTTAAAAGGTTAATATTCTCCGTGGGAGGTTCCCTTTTTGGGTAAAAACATTCTATTTTAGAATTACCCATGGTGAAAAACTACATGTGCCCTAGAGAAAAACTGTTGCCGAGATATTTAAGTAAGCTATTATTTGGAGAAATCTTCAAAATAAAACCTTTCTTGAAGGTGCACTGAATGTTCAGAAAAATTATTTTAACTGCCTCTTTACAAGTCTACCATGGAATAATATAGTCTATAAAAAAGATCCTGGAGCAAAACTTAGAAGTATGGAGGAGGATGTGTATTGTTTAACCAGCTGCTATAAATTTAATGTGGTAACATTATTGTCACAAAGAATTTTATTGATTTTTTTCCAAGTTACTTATCTACACATTTATTTTGTCAGTTCCCAAATTTATTTCACTCTGAATTCCAGTAAGAACATATTAATTAACTGCTATTTAAAATGAAAGTTTAAAAAAATATGATTTAATTTGAATAAGAATGTAGCTCAATAGAAGTATTGTGATGACATTTAAATGTTTTATTTTTGCCTGACTTTGAAAAATGTCAACAATTTGAAATTTAATTTATTTTATCAGCATATGCGGCATGGCTCTCTTTGAAACAAATTTTCAATTTGTTTTCTTCTGCATTGTATGGTATATTTATTAGTCTAAATGGATTATTTGATTGATTTATATATGAGTACCTTTAAAATATATGGATTCTTATGTTTTTAAGTATAGGAAGACTAAATCTATCTGGCACCATACTGAGCATATATAATGGGTAACGCACCAAATAACCTTTAATTGACAGTCTCCTTTTCTATTTTATAACAAGTAGTTGAAAGCATTCATATGGAAGTCATTTAGGAATGTGACTTACAAGGATAGTTTTTTTATTATTTATTTCTTAGCTCACAGTTGCCTTTGTGTTTTCATCTGTAGGTGTGTAAATCTGAACCCCCAAATCTTTTTTAATGAAGTTTCTCAAAAGGAGGGGAGTGAGTTCAAAATGCTAATAATGTTGAACTTCATGACTGAAGAAGTGATTATATACTTAAGATTTGTACATTTTGTTTTCCATATACCAAAAAAGAAAGAAACAAATCTGTAATACAGCCTCTCTCTGTTGAGCCAATGATCTAATACTTGGTTTTAGCATTTGATACCTAAAAGCAGCCTTTGTCTGTGTTTCATGGTTTCTGGCCCATGCTTTAGGTTATTGGAGCTTGTGGAGCTAAGAAAAACACCTTTTGTGTCAATTAGTTATTGCTACAAAAAAGCTAAGCACTATGCAATAGCAAAGTATAATCATTTATTCTAATGGGCTTTCAGATCTGTTGGGAATTAACTCGAGATGGACTCAACTGGGTGGCTCACTTCTCACTTGGATTTGCTTGAGTTTGACTAGAGTAGAGCATTTTCCATGTGACTCAGGTAAAGACCCAACTTGAAAGACAATAGCTACACAGGGAATCATTATTTAGCAACTTGCAGTCTCCTCAGGTGAAGTAGACAAGATGGTGCATGTTATTACCTCTCCATGCATTTTTCCAAAGAACACTGCTTCTCCTACTAGATTTCTGAATAAACTGAAAGATAGAAAGAAAGAGAATCACAGTTGGACAAAAATAAAAAATAAAATTGAAAAGTAACTCTAGATATAGCCTAAGTTGGCTTTCCCCCTTTATTAGTCTAATTTAATTTATATGTCCTTGGTATTATAAAAACACTAGCAAGTCATCCTATTGAGAATTCCTATACATTTATGACTCTTAATGTTGACTTATACATATTAAATTTGTTCACATAACTCACCAATCAGATTAATTACTCATTTTAATCTTGGAGTGGGCCAAGAAGTAAATAATGGAAAATTGGCACAGATATAAACATAGACATGGGGAATGAAGGTTAAGTAAAATTAAATAATTGAATGCAATAAATAAAAATGTATAATATAAACAAAAATTGCAATAAGAATGAAAATGTATAAAATGATCATCAACACCCTCAATAGCCAAAACAACCTTGACTAAAGAGAAGAGGAATAGAGTTAACCTGCTTCCAGATTTCAAACTATACCACCAGATACTTGTAATCAAAACAGCTCACCTATCCGATGGGCAATATCCAAACTTCAGTGACAATGTTCTCTTTATAATGTTAGAGATTTAGGGGCTTGCATTAGTTGTTGATGTGACTCAACACTAAAACACGTTGGTGTTGGCATGAGATATAGAGAGCTGGAAAGGCACTGGTCTCTTCCACCCTGCAATTTTTTTATTATTAAATTCATTTATTTATTTTCTAACATCATTGCTCATTTTTGTAAAGTATTTGATTTCTCCCATGTAGCCCTATAGTTCTCTCTGACTTTTCTTGAATTCATCTGAAAACTAAGGTTATACAGGCAAGTGACCAAATGAAAGGCTAGAACATAGTAAGAGAAATGGGTTTTGAATTTAAAATGATTGTTGTGAACTCTTTAAATTTACATGTAATTAGAAGAGAACATGGAGGTGTGTTTTAAGGAAATCTCTTACAGTAGGATTTTTGCTTTTTTGTTTATTTGATCTTTGAGAGGGGAAACTGGTCTGGAAACAACAACTGGGAGGAGAGAGAACACAAATCTCATTTCTCCAAAGATTAAAAAAAAATCTGGTTAAGTTAATTTAGAGCAAAAAGTTTTAAAGAAAAAAAAATGAGAACCTCGTTAAATTTGTATATCAGATAATACTTTAGATATATATGTACTATGCAATCCTGGGGACATTCTTATATTAAACAATATCATTGTTTAACTGAATAGCAAAATTATGTAGGCATCCCACATTTTAACCAACAGCATTCTATAAAATGAGTGTAATTAATTCCATAATAAATTCATGATAATAAAATATTTAGAATATAAATGATCATTCAGGAGCTCTATAAATGAATTCTAAAAAAAGTATGTTGAAAACAAAAAATCATACAAGGAGAGATAACATATAATACTTTCTTTCACATATATTTTCTATATCTCCTTGTTGTCATGAGCGTATATTATTCTATATTACTTTACAACCCTCCTGTTGCTTAAAAATAAATGTTATAGATATATTAAATTGGAGTAATATGTGATATGAGTTGCCAGAGAACTGGGGAATTATGGCAGTTTAGTTCTTTGGCTTCATACAGAATTAGAGGATCTATTTGATAGAAAGAAAGCAGCTGCAAACTAGAACTTCATTTATCAACTATATTCATTTTTCTTAGTAGCATAATGAATATCTAGGAATGCCTAATGCTGAGTGGAAAAGAAATAACATGGGAAAATTGTATTGTGATACAAAAAGATCTTGAAAAATCAAGAGCAACCTGAAGAAATAAGTTACTATTTAACCTGCATAATCAATGTATGGACAAACAGAATTAGCAGAGGCATGAGTACCCATATAAAACTTCATTCTCCATTTTAATAGCTTGCAGACAGAACAGGCAGACGGACCGAAGACACTGCTGAGGGGAGCAGTGGGTGAGGCAGGAGAGGTCTGCCACGCCATGTGGGTCTCTCCCTGGTTGGCCAGGAATAGAACCCATGCTGCAGAGGCTGTGGACAGCTTCACAGTGCTGTGCTCAACCCGCTGTGCCACCAGGGAGGCCCCTATTATGCTTTTAATTGTTTGGTTTACAGAAAGAAAAGCCTAAAATAAATTAAATTTGTCTCTATATTGCCGACATTGCTGTTTTCACTTTTTTTCTTTCTGGTCTCTCTGTCTCTCATCTTCCTCCTCTGCTTCTCTCTCCTCCTCCACCTTCTATTCTTCCTCTTCTTCTTCCCACCACTCATCCTCCAGACATTGAGAAAACATGGTATTTGGAAAGAGAATTTATCATTGCCTGTCATAAACTCCAGGCAATAAAAAACTCAACCATCACTAAAAATAAAAAGGCATAAACACTCTCATGTCCATTCATAGTAAACACGATATGGAAACAACCTAAGTGCCGTCAGTGGATGAATGGGTAAAAAGAATGTAGTATATACACACAATAGAATAGTTTCAACCCTAAAAAAAGAAGGAAATTCTGGCCTCCCTGGTGGCACAAGGGGTTAAGATGCAAGCTATAAAGTTATCTGCAGCCACAACAGCACAAGTTCAATCCCAGGCAGGGAGCTCCCCACATGGAGCAGCAGACCTCTCCTGACTTGCCTGCTGCTCCCCACAGCAGTGTATTTCAATCAATCTGCCTGTTCTGTTCCCCACTCTGTCTCTGGTGAATTCTCTCACCCCCACACCTCTGGCCTGTACCCCAGTTCTTGTATGCATAAATAAATAAATCTTTAAAAAAAAAAGAAGGAAATCCTGCTGTTTACAGAAATATAGGCAAATCTGGAGACCATTATGAAAAGTAAGTAAGCCAGGCAAAGAATAACAAATACTGTGCAAGCTTACTTATATGTATAATTTTAAAAGCAAACTAATAGTAACATAGAGAATGGTGGTTACTAGGGGCTGGGCTTGAGAGAAATTGGGAAAAGTTGGTGAAATAGAATAAACATTTAACTGTGGTTGAATAACTGGAAACAATATACAACATAGTGATTGTGTTTAATAATCATGCATTGTGTACTTGAAAGAGAATAAATATGAGAATAAGAGAATAAATATGGTAACTATGGGAACTGATAAATATGTTAATTATCTGGATATAATAATTATTTTATGGAGTATACATATATCCAAACATGCTCTTATAGACTTTATTTTTTTTTTTGTTTTCTAAAAAATAAATTTACTTTATGGTTGAAGATTTCTTTCCAAAGAGTTCATTATATCTGAGTGTTTAGCTTAAAATTACCAGGCTCTGAAAGTTATCAAGATACATTGTTCATAGCTTACGGTACTGACTGAAGTTGCCCAGTCTCATGTGTGTTATTCTGGAGTGTTTTCTTTTTTTTTTTTTTTAAATAATAAATTTTATTTTTATATTCCCCCATACAATTGCAAACGCCCAATTCTGACCCCAATCCTTCCCTTCCCGCCCCCACCCCCCAAAAAGTGTCTCTGGTTCATAGTTTTTTGTTGATTTTGATTTTCACTTTCTTATATTCATTTTCCTGGTCCCTTATTTAAGTTTTCTAGATTCCTGCTATGAGTGAGACCATCCGGTATTTTTCTTTTTCTTTTTGGCTTATTTCACTGAGCATGATCCCTTCCAGCGCCATCCATGTTGCTGCAAATTGCATGTGTTTATCTTTTTTGAATGCTGAGTAATATTCCATGGTATATATGTACCACATCTTCTTGATCCAGTCATCTATTTTTGGGCATTTGGGTTGTTTCCAAAGCTTAGCTATTGTAAACATTGCTGCTATAAACATAGGGGTGCAGGTGCTCTTTGGAATTGATGTTTCTGTGTCCTTTGGGTAAATACCTAGGAGTGGGATTGCTGGATCATATGGAAGCTCTATGTTTAGTAGGTCCAGAAATCTCCACACAGCTCTCCATAGTGGTTGGACCAGTTTGCACTCCCACCAACAGTGCAGAAGAGTTCCTTTTTCTCCACACCCTCGCCAACATTTGTTGTTGCTAGTTTTTTTAATATGTGCCATTCTCACTGGTGTGAGATGGTATCTCATGGTAGTTTTGATTTGCATTTCCCTGATGACAAGTGATGTTGAACATTTTTTCATATGCCTGTTGGCCATTTGCATTTCCTCTTCAGAGAAGTTTCTTTTTAGCTCTTCAGCCCATTTTTTGACAGGATTATTTTCTTTGTTGTTGCTCTCATCAGCTCTTTGCAGATTTTTGTGATCAGTCCTTTATCATTAGTGTTGGGTGCAAAAATGTTCTCCCAGTTGGTGGGGTTTCTCTTTGTTTTTGTTATTGTCTCTTTTGCTGTGCAGAAGCTCTTTAATTTGATGTAGTCCCAGCTGTTTATCTTTGCCTTCACTATCACTGCTTTGGGTGATGTGTCTGTAAAGATGTCTTTGATGTGCAAATCCCGTAGTGTTTCGCCTATATTTCCTTCTATGTATTTTATGGTTTCAGGTCTTATGTCTAGTTCTTTAATCCATTTTGAGTTGATTTTTGTGTATGGTGTGAGGTAGTGGTCAAGCTTCATTCTTTTGCATGTAGCGACCCAGTTTTCCCAGCACCATTTATTGAACAAACTTTCTTTGCTCCAATGCATAGTCTTTGCTCCTTTGTCAAAGATTAGTTGACCATAAATCTGTGGGTTTATTTCTGGATTTTCTATTCGATTCCATTGGTCTGTATGTCTGTTCTTGTGCCAATACCTGCAGTTTTGATGATTATGGCTTTGTAGTATAGTTTGAAGTCTGGGAGTGTGATGCCTCCATTTCCTTCTTTTTTTTTCAGTAGAGCTTTGGCTATTCGGGGTTTTTGGTGATTCCATATGAATTTCATCAATAATTGTTCTATTTCTTTGAAGAATGCCATTGAGATTTTGATTGGAATAGCATTGAATCTGTATATTGCTTTTGGTAGGATGGCCATTTTAATAATGTTTATTCTTCCAATCCATGAGCAGGGGATGTCTTTCCATTTCTTTGTGTCTTCTTCTATTCTTTTAACAGTGTTTTATAGTTTTCTTTGTATAGGTCCTTTACCTCTTTTGTTAGATTTATTCCCAAATATTTGATTTTTTTGTTTCAATAACGAAAGGGATGTTTTTTTTGATTTCTTCTTCTTCAGATTTATTGTTTGTGTATAGGAAGGCTACTGACATTTGCGTGTTGATTTTGTATCCTGCCACTTTACTGAATTGATTGATGAGTTGAATTAGTTTTTCTGTGGAGATTTTGGGGTTCTCTATGTATATTATCATATCATCTGCAAATAGTGATAGTTTGACTTCTTCTTTTCCTATTTGGATTCCTTAGATGTCTTTCTCTTGTCTTATTGCTCTGGCTAGGACTTCCAGTATTATATTGAAAAGCAGTGGTGAGAGTGGACATCCTTGTCTTGTTCCAGATCTTAATGGAATTGCTTTCAGCTTTTCACCATTGAGAATGATACTGGCTGTTGGCTTGTCATAGATGGTCTTTATGATGTTGAGGTATGTTCCTTGTATCCCAAGAATTTCAAGGGCTTTTATCATGAATGGGTGTTGCACTTTGTCGAAAGCTTTCTCAGCATCTATTGATATTATCATATGGTTTTTATATTACTTTTTGTTGATGTGTTGGATAACGCTGATTGATTTTCGGATGTTAAACCATCCTTGTGCCCCTGGAATGAACCAACTTGGTCGTGGTGAATTATCTTATGGATACATTGTTGGATTCTGATAGCTAAAATTTTATTGAGGATTTTTGCATCAGTGTTCATTAGGGAGATTGGCCTATAGTTTTCCTTTTTTGTGTTGTCCTTATTCGGTTTTGGTATTAGTGTAATATTGGCTTCATAGAACGTGTTTGGTATTGTCCCTTCCTTCTCAATTTTTTGGAAGAGTTTGTGAAGGATAGGCACTAATTCGTCTCTGAATGTTTGGTAGAATTCATTTGTAAATCCATCAGGTCCTGGGCTTTTGTTTTTGGGGAGTTTTTGATTACCATTTCAATTTCGCTGCTTGTAATTGGTCTGTTTAGGTGTTCTATTTCTTCTTTATCTAGCTTTGGGTGATTGTAGAGTTGTAGGAATTTGTCCATCTCCTCTAGATTGTTGAACTTGTTTCCATATAACTGTTCATAGTAGTTACTGATTATTCTTTTGATTTCTGCTGTGTCCGTTGTGATTTCTCCTCTTTCATTTATGTTCCTGTGTATTTGTGCTTTCTCCCTTTTTTCTTTTGTGAGCCTGGCTAGGGGTTTGTCTATTTTATTCATTTTTTCAAAGAACCAGCTCTTGGTTTCATTGATCTTTTGGATTGTTTTTTTAGTTTCAATTTCATTTATTTCTACTTTGGTTTTTATTATTTCTTTTCTTCTACTGGTTTTGGGTTTTTTTTGTTGTTCTTTTTCTAGATCTTTGAGCTTCGAGATTAGGTTGTTTCTTTGAGTTCTTTCTTGTTTTTTGATGTGAGCTTCTATTGCTATATATTTTCCTCTTATTACTGCTTTTGCTGCATCCCATACATTTAGGATATTGGTGTCCTCCTTGTCATTCAATTCAAAGAATTTTTTAATTTCTTCTTTGATCTCCTCGTTAGTCCAGTGGTCTTCCAGTAGTGTGGTTTTTAATCTCCATGAGGTAGGATAGATCCTTGCCTTCTTTTTATGATTTATTTCTAGTTTGATGCCTTCGTGGTCAGAAAAGATGGTTGGTATGATTTCAATCTTGGTGTATCTGTTGATGTTTGTCTTGTGCCCCAGTATGTGATCGATCCTGGAGAATGATCCGTGTGCACTTGAGAAAAATGTGTACTCCGTTTTTTTTTGGGTTTAGTGTTCTATAGATGTCTGTTAAGCCCAAATGCTCTAGGTCCTTATTTAGAGCTTTAGTTTCTTTACTTATTTTTTGTCTTGTTGATCTATCCATTGTTGATAGTGGTGTGTTGAAGTCTCCCACTACGTATGTGTTTTCTCTGATGTCTGTTTTCAGAGAGGACAGTTGTCTGATATATTTTGGTGCTCTTTCGTTTGGTGAGTATATGTTAATGAGTGTTATTTCTTCTTGAAGTATTGTCCCCTTAATCATAATGTAGTGACCATTGGGGTCTCTTTTTATTTTTTTGAGTTTGAAGTCTGTTTTATCTGATATAAGTATAGCTGTTCCTGCTTTCTTTTTTGGCCCATTTGCTTGTAGGATTGTTTTCCATCCTTTGACTTTGAGCCTATTTTTATCTTTTGTAGCTAAATGTGTTTCCTGGAGACAGCAAAAGGTTGGGTTTTGTTTCTTAATCCAGGCTGCAACTCTGTGTCTTTTTATTGAAGAGTTTAGTCCATTTACATTTAGAGTTAATATTGATATGTTAGCATCTGTATTTGCCATTATGTTTGTCTTCCTTTGATTTTATTATTTATTCTTTTAATAACTTTTTTTTTTTTCTGGTCTTCTTTCGTTGTTATTCGTCCCTCTGAGGTTCTGGCTTTAGGATTCTTGTAGTATTTTTTGGAGTGGGGGTTTAGTCGTAATGAAATTCCGGAGTTTCTCTTTGTCTGGGAAGGTCCATATTCTTTCTTCATGGAGGAAAGAGAGCTTTGCGGGATACAGTATTCTTGGTTGGCATCTGTTTTCTTGGAGTCTGTTGACTATGTCCCTCCACTCTCTCCTTGCCCGTAGTGTTTCTTCAGAGAAGTCTGATGTCAGCCTGATTGGTTTTCCTTTGAATGTTATCTGTGTCTTCCCTCTTGTCAGCTTCATTATTTTTTCCTTGTCCTGGATTCTTGGGAGCTTTACTATTATGTGTCTTGCTGTGTTTTTCCTTTCGTCGTGGAAGTTTGGTGTTCTTCTTGCTTCTTGTATATCAATTTTCAGCTCCTTCTTCGCATTTGGGAAGTTCTCTTCAATTATCTCCTGGAATATTTTCTCTGTTCCTACATCTCTCTCCTCTCCTTCTGGAATTCCTATAACTCTTATATTTCCTTTCCTCATGGAGTCAGATAGTTCCCGAAGTCTTTCTTCATTCTTTTTCCTTCGTACTTCTCTTTCCTTTTCTGTTTTGGTTCTTTTTATTTCTGTGTCTTCAAGAGTACTTATTCGTTCTTCCATTTCATCTATTCTGCTTTCATTGCTTTTCCCAGAGTTCTTTAGTTCCTCCATTAATTCTTTGATCTCCTGCATTTCTTTTATTTCCCTCTTTAGGGACTCTATTTCCTTCTTCTGATCTATCACTTTTTTAATCATGGCAATTTTAAATTCTCTTTCTGGAAGGCTCAGAAGTTCTTCCAAGTTGCTGTCGTTGCAATCTGGGGAGTGGTTTTCTTTTTGTGGTGTGCTTCTTTCCTGAGGAGTTGTTAGGTTGCGTGTGGTTCTACTCCCTACTGTCTGTTTTCTAATTTGTCATATGCGTTGGGACACTGTGTTGCTCGGACTGACTGGCATCTTGGGTGAACTTCTCCGCTCCCCTCTGGCTCTTCCAGGAGCCATCTCTGTCTTCTGGGGGAGCTTTCTGCTGGTTTTAGGCAGTTTTTACTGAAGAAATGTCCCTGTTCTAAAATGGCGAATTGGGATGCAGTCCCTGCGCCTCCGGTTTCAGGCACACTCTTCTGCGCCCCCGGTCTGCCCCGGACGTGGGTGCCTGCTCCCTCTGTGGGCTCAGACTGCTGGTCGGAAGGGGCCTGGCGTGGGGTGGGCTAACTTCCCAGCTGGTCACTGGGTCCTCCAGAAGCCTTCTGTCCTTTTCAAGCAGTCTTAAGAAATTTCCTGCTCTATGGGGTGTTAGTGACTTTTTTTTTCCTGGTCGCTAGGTGGCGCCAGAGATCTCTCCTATTGTCCTTGGGGGGCTGTTTTTCGCCCCCCACCCCGTGGGACAGGGAACAGAGCGGGAATGGTAGGGTAAACCTCAACAGCTTTGGGGTGCTGTGTCTGCCTTGTGCCCCACCGTTGTGGGGGACCCACGCCCCTAATTTCGTGCCCCGGGTCTCAGTTCAAAGCCCTCAGGTCCAGGATGCGGGCTGTAGCCCAGTTCAGTGGTGCGGGAATGGCGCCTTTTGCACCGCTCCCGTGCCTGGGCGCCTGGTTCCTGCTTACTCAGGGAGGGACCTTCACCTCAGTGAGGACCTCTGCGCGTGCGTCTCCCCGCAAGCCTAGGTCGCAGGCGCGGGGACCTGGGCTGCTGCGATCCCGGTCCGGGTTTTCTTTTCAAGTGTACCAAGCGCGCCGCTTTCCCGCGCCAGCTTACCGGCAGCCCGGGCTGTGTGCGCGTCTCCCGGGGTCTTTGTTCTTCTCTAATGGAGCCCGGAGCTGTTCGCTCACCGCCGTGGCGAATCCTGCAGGGTTCGCCTCAGCTCCCGTTCACGGGGTGTGGTGGCTGCACACTCACAGTCCCGCTTGCTGTGTCGTTTGTTCTTGTGTGTCGTTTTAGTGTGTTGTTTTCCTCCTCTCTGCCGGTCGGAGAGTGCCGACTCTGTGGGCGGGGGAGGGGAGCAGGGTTCTGTGCTTCCCTCCCTTCTAGTCCTCTTTTATGGCCACTTTCTTCTTCGGGTAGTTTGCTGGCGTCACCCGTTTATCTTCCGTGCCCCAGTTCTCTCTGGGACCTGCCGCTTTTCCTCCCTATTAACTTTTTTTAATGGGAGATCTTACTCGCAGCGTCTCCTCGCCGCCATGTTGCTCCGCCCCCTCTGGAGTGTTTTCTCGCTCTTATAGACTTTAAATATATAAATTTTGTTTCAGTCATACCTCAGTCAAGCTAGAGGAAGAAGCATAATCGACATACCCAACATGAAATTTGCCTTGATCTGGATACAGTCCTTAAAGTTAAACAGTTTTGCAAACCTAGTATTTAGTTAATTCAACAAAAGTACTCAGGGCCGTCCTGGTGGTGCAGACGGTTGAGTGCCGCGCTATGAAGCTGTCTGCAGCCTCTGCAGTGTGGGTTCGATTCCTGGCTGGCCAGGGAGAAACCCACATGGCATGGCAGACCTCTCCTGTCTCACCCACTGCTCCCCTCAGCAGTGTCTTTGGTCCGTCTGCCTGTTCTGCTCCCTGCTCTGTCTCTGGTGAATTCTCTCACCTTCCTGGGCCTCTGACCTGTACCCCAGTTCTTGTATAAATAAATAAATCTTTAAAAAGAAAGAAAGTGCTCGATGGCTTAAGAATTAATGATAAAAATGATGTAAACCTTAATCCCATGTGCCAGTTTGAAAAAAAAGAAAGAATCCTCATATGCCCTAACAGGTCTCTCCCATCTCTGAATTCTTAAGCAACAGAATACTGGCCATGCTTATTTGCCCATGGTCAAGTGGGGCAATTTGTAGATTAGAAGAAGGAGAATATTTGACTGATGCTGAGATGATCATGGATGGGTGTGTTCACAACCCTCATCTTGTGCTTATTCTATTTCATCTGTAAATGAAATTCCTTGCCTGCCTTCTCTGAGTACCAAGTGAAGGATCACAGTTCATATGAAGTAGTCTTTCAGTCTCATGTTTAAACTTTTTGACAACTTACTAACCAAATCTTTTGTAAAATTAATAGCAATATTTTAAATAAGCATTTATTTCCAACCATAACTACAATTTTCTATATAAATTTATAGAAGTGAAACTTTGCAGGCTCTGTGTTAAATTTTTTACATGCATTATATCAACTATTTCTTAAAGTAAGAGTAACCATGATTTCTCCATTTTACAAATGAGTAAAGTGAAATTTAGAGAAGTTGACTGATGTTCACAAGGTCACAAAAAAGATGACTGGCATAACTAAGTATTAAAAAAAAACTATTATATAATTTCCAAGGAAATGTCAATTCCCTTTGCAATCCTGCCTCTTGGTATTTTATGTGGCAAGTGATGAGTGAATTAATTGAAAAAAAAAATGGCATGATTAAAATTACAGGATATCTCAGCATCTGAATATAAAATTCTAGGAGAAAAACTGCAAGCTTTTTATATTATCCATTGAAGATTAATATTGTTGAAAAGAATATGGAATTGAGTTTGAATTTTGGCTTCAGATTTCATCTTAAATTTTGAATGTTGAAACCCGCTTTGATATAGTGAGAACTGTAAGGATAGCTATGGTTCTATGGTGAGATATTTTAGGTAAAAGGACAGATATCAGAAGATATGACTCAGCTTATGAATTGGAGTAGAAATAGTGACTCTCAAATTTAGTTGTGCACCTGGATACTGACAGATGGTCATAGAAGATTCACTATTCTTTTAGAATAGACATTCAATTTATCGTAATGTTATACATAATTGAGACAATAACTTGATACAGCAAGAATATTCCCTTCCATTTCTCTATTATAGAGAAATAGATAATTTACAAGTTGTAAACAATTTTTTAAAGGTTTATTTTTATTTATTTATGCATACAAGAACTGGAGTATAGGCCAGAGGTGTGGAGGAGGTGAGGATTCACCAGAGACAGAGTGGGGAGCAGAACAAGTGGATCTGCTGAAATGCACTGCTGAATGGAGCAGCAGATGAGACAGGAGAGGTCTGCTGCACCATGTGGGTTAGCTCCCTGGCCAGGGATTGAACTCAGGCCGCAGTGGTGAGAGCCTGAGACTTAACCCCTAGGCAACCAGGGAGACTCCCTAAATTGTAAACAATTTTAAGCCCATGTGAATTCTCAGTTTTAATTATAGTAATTTCACTGCTAAATATTATTACTCAAAATAATTGAAACTATGTATTATGTGTGTGTGTACAATGTTCATATTAGCACTATTCACAATAGGCAACAGTGCACAAGTACACCGCACTCAAATACCTGTTAATGGATAAATGAATAAACAAATCTTGGTATATATACACAATGCGTATTATTTAGAAATAAAAGGGAATGAAGTGCTGATACATAGTACAACTTGGATGAACTTCAACAGCTTCAACAGCATTATGCTATAGGAAAAAGGTCAGAACCTAAAGGTTAATATTGAATGATTATGTTTACATTAAATACCCAAAAGGGATACATCCATATGTAGAAAAAGTAGATTAGTGGTTGTCAGAGACTGGGCTATAAGAAGTATGAGAACTGGCTTTAAATGGGTACTTAGTCTCTATCGGGGGTGAAGAAAATGGTGAAACTGGAGGCAATGGAATCATAAAAAAGATAAATTTATAAAAACCATGTGTGATGAAATCATAATCCCTGGTCAAATCAGAAAAAAACGTAATCAACATGAAAAACATTGAAATTAAAATAGCAAATAATATTTTCTTCCTTATCAATCTTAAGTTATACATTTCCACAAATTTAAGTATGAATGTAGAATTACATACTTTGTATTACTTTTATAATTAAGGAATTGACTCAGCATCTTTAACTGATGAATTTTTTTGTCTTATTTGGTTTATATCACCCTGCACCAATATATTTCATTTCATGATAATTTGCGTAGTGATACTATATAAATGAAGAGTGCATAGCTTTATGTTTCTAATGTGATTCTTCATTACTTGCAAAACATACAAGGAAATAAGCTATCTTCCCTTGCTCTCAGAATTACACATTAAAGAAAGAGAGCATTATAAGTCACATTTCAAAGAATCTTGGGTGATGATACTTAAATCATCATAAAGGCAAATGGCATTAGACATTTCATTGCAACAGCATGTGCTCACTCAGATTCTGGTCAGTTGATGTTAAAGTAGGAAACATAAATCTAGGGCACACATCCCCAACTCTGGGGGCTCATCAGAATCTTGCAGCTGTTGCCTATTTGAGAGAAAACCCCTCCTGGAATTACTTAAGATTGGCAACAGTTGGTGAGCTTAAGGAGCCATTAATTTTCCTGCTAACTTTTTATACCTTTGTAAAATACTCTTACATTAGTATGAAATGTGAATTTCAAAAGCATTTGTTTTTTAGATGACACAGAAATTACATGTGCAACTTTCTGTTTGTTCTACTTATGAATTAAATAGAAAATTTAATCCTATAGTCTCCTAACTAAACATCCACTAATGAAGGATAGCATGATGCATAAAATTATCTATTTTTTGAAGATTGATATTTAATTGGTATCATGGAAATTTACTATGTTGTGGGATTTTTTTCATAATTAGGGATTTTGAAAATATTTTATATTTATAAAATCTGCTTTCATGGTATTTGTTGGAACTTAAGAAATATAGATATTTTCACTTGAGGGACAATTGTGGTACTATTTATTAAATAATTATGCCAATTTATTATACTATTCTCCTGTGATCTGTGGCTTACATATGTATTTCAAAAGATTCCAGTGAATTTTATGAAGAGAGTTTGCACGTGTTAGGGATAATTACATAAGTACTTCTTCAGACAAAAATATTTGTATCTATCATTTGGTTTATGTTTAGTACAATTGGGGTATAAATTGATGAGTTAAGGAAGGAGATCCTTTTTATTTTTAGTATGCTCAGTTATGTTTCAATATCTCATGAATTTAGAAAAAAATCACTTTAAAAAATCACATTTATGTAGATACTTCAAATGTACATTCTATCCTAACAAGGACCTAAAGTTGGGAGTTAATGAAAATGAAGAATACCATTTAACACAGCTATCAAAACCTTAAGCATGGGGTCTCCCTGGTGGCACAAGGGGTTAAGATGCAACCTATGAAGCTATCAGCAACCACTGCAGCATGAGTTCAATCCCCAGTCAGGGATCCCCCCACATGGCCAGCAGACCTCTCCTGACTGTCCTCTGCTCCCCTCAGCAGTGTACTTCAGTCAATCTGTTCTATTCCCCTCTCTGTCTCTGGTGAATCCTCTCACACTCCCCACCACAATTCCAGCCTGTACCCCAGTTCTTATATGATGAATAAATAAATTTTTTAAAAAAAATACTCCCCCTGTTCCAGTGAGAAAATGTATTTGGACAGATTTGTTATGTCAAGTAGGTTTTACTCTGAGCATTAATTTTTAGAAGTAGCAGAATTCCATCTTTTTCCTATAGACATGACAGACCATTTTTTAAACTATGTGGTATAAACAGATTTGGGCCACTCTGTGTCTGTATTATGAATTTACAAGGTTTGTATAATAATTCTTATAAATGCCATAATTGCTTTGTGACCTTGAACTCAGGAACATTATCCCAATTTCCCTATTTGCTTTATGATCTGAGAATTGAATTAGCAAATTTTGAATAACTAATGATAATAATATATTGTGTCCTGAGACACCTATATCTTTAATTTCATTTTGTATTTAGTAATAATTCTAACAGATAATTTGAGAGGAAGTTACTGAGCATTACAATAAATAAGTGGCAGAATAATTACTTCATTTTAAGATTCTGGCTTTAAAATTTCTTCTCAATCTGGGTTTTGAATGACATTTGAAAGATACATTCATGTAAAATACTAGAAATGTATGCCTGGTACTTATGAAAGTGCCATGATAGTATAATTTCAGCACAAAAAAGTTTTCTCAGTAGTTTAATCCCTATTAAAGATAATTACCAGTCAAAAATACTCTATCTGAAAAAGTTATCCTTTAGAAAAAAAGGGAAAAAGAAGATTTTGTCAGACAAACAAAAGCTGGGGAAATTCATCACCATTAAATTTGCTTAACAAGAATTGCTGAAAGGTGTTCTTGAAGCTGACATGAACAAATTCTAAATATAATATGAAAACAAATGAAAATATATAACACACTGGTGAAGAATGATATATAGTCAATTTTTGAAAATGCTAATGTTCTAGAGAAAATTCTTAATATGGTGTATGTTAATCACTCAACTATAGTTTAACTAAGGCTAAAAGGATAAGAGGTCAAAAAATAACTATAGCTACTATAATTTGTTAACAAATATACAGTACCAATTTGGACAGTGTAGAAAAATTAAAACATTTGAGAAGCTAAGGAATGCCCTTTGGAATCATGCCCTCCTCAGTCACAGATCAGAGATGGTTTTCTATGGATATATTAATTTATTTCTTATCAGAATCAAAAATGTTGGGGCATATCTCTTTGTAAACCAGTTTTATTCTAGGTGTTGTTTCCACTGCTGTCTTAGCACATGATCCAATGTGTGTAAATTAATTTTCTCAAACTATTCCTGGAAACCAAGTTCATGTTCCAGTTTTTTACTATTTAAATGGAACAACAATCATGTAATTAAGGCTTTGCACACATTTTAGACACAGTTATAGACTGATACAAATGAATGATATATTTTAAATGTTTTCACTTTTGCCAATTTATAATCCAGAGGAACTGTGCAAATGCACAATTCATGTAGGAGTGGTATATGAGAAAGGTTCATGTACTCAAGTTTTTCTTTCTGCAATTCTTTTTTGTTTAGCATATTTACCTATTTACACATAAAATTTCCCACTGTGGCCATTCCCGAATATCTTTTTTGTGTTCTGAAAATAATGGCAATCTTTCTTCTGTCCAGTGTTTACAGTTCTTAATCAATTTTGTTGTTGAATTTCACAAATACATTGTAAACTATTAGTGGTGATCTTTGGTGTTTTCTTCTTATTGATGATTGGCTGATTCAGGTTTTACTTACCTTTGGGCACTAAACTCTGGCATGAAGTGTGGCTCTCCTCCCTTTTCTGTGGACACGGGTAATTTTAGTTTCCTCCATGACCTCTCCACCTGAGTCCATGAATTTGCTACCTCTCATTTTGATCTCAGACCCTATGATCTAGGGAACTCAGAAACTTTTGGCTATTTTACCACAGCACTGTTTTTTATTTTGAATTCGGTGTTTTAGTGCAGTTCCACTCCATGGTAAAGAAATAATTTATTGAATCTGTCTTCTACTTTTCATGCTTATTGTCATTTATCTGTTTCAGTTTTAACTGAAAGATCAGAAGGAAGTGACAAGATAATAATTAACATCCCCAAAAAAAGTATTCGATCCAAATTTTTACCCTTAACTCAAATGGAAACTTGAACAAGATCTTTTGAACCTCAATGAATTGGTCAGCAAAGTGGGGATGATAAATATCTAACAGATTTTTGATGATTAAAGAAAATACCGGATTTTCTTTCTTTTTTTTTAAATGCTTCTCCACATCTTCTTGGTAAGATTTCACTCATTAGTTTGGTCACAGTTGACTTATCACCTTATTTGTAAAATATTTCTCTGCACTTCAGGCAGAATTAATTGCTGCATCTGTGCTCTTACAGCACCTTATTCATAAGCACTTAGCACATTATTAGCTACATTCCAGATTGCTGTTAGTGAGCACGAAATTGTGAGCTCCTTTTTAACAGGTCAATAATAGTGCTTACTTATTTTAAAAGCCTAACACCTTTCACTTTGCCTAGCATAGGAAAACAAAAAGTTTGAATTTATTTGAATTCAATAGTATCTTCTGTAGAAAATCCCAAATAATTGGTCAATTTATTGTATTGGACCATTTTAATTTAGAAGGATGTAGCAAGCTGACTTCGGTCATCAAGGTAACTGTCCTTCTGGATATTCTTTATGGAAGATTCTGAAAGATTCTGGTTCATTTTTTAAGAGAAGTCCCTTCTCTGTTGAATGTAGTTGGAGACATCCACACATTATGTTACAAATGATTATTCAACATTTATCATTTTTCTTCAGATTCCCTGAGTATATAATTTGTTCAATTTATCAAAATTCCATAGATATTAACCAAACAACAAACTATTTCTAAGGAAAGAATGCACATCCATTTAAATTTTTTTTCATTGATCTTACTTCTCAAAAGACAATTTCCTTAATTTAGGATAACTGAAGGTTCATACTTGGAAAGAGTGTAATGACTAAGATAAAAAGCCATGATACTGTGAAAATGGTAGAGTATTTGTTAGACTCACTCACTAGGTAAAATCGTTTAGTTTTGGAAGATAACATGGGGTGAGAATAGAATAAAATATTTTAGGATTTGCTAAAAAATAAACCATAAGTAGTAATAAGAACTACTTAGCCAAGGTCTTTGAAACATGATTTTCTGATTCTAATCGATTAAAGTCTTTTAATATATACAGACAATCAGAAGGAACATATAAATACAATATGCATGTACAGGTTCCTACAAAATTCAGTTTTTTGTAAGTCTGCTAAAATGCAGTGTAACAACTAAAGGAAACAATAGATCTTTTTCAAGGCAGATTTATGGCTATTGCATTTTTTTTTTTTTTTGCTTGTATCAGCTAACCTTGGCAGAAAGAACCCTTTTTGCTATTGGGGTGAAATCTGTAAATCTAGATTTTCTTTCCTTCCCAAAGTCTTGTCTTAGACTCATCATTTTTTTATCCATCACAGTGTTACTAAAATGTGAGCAAAACTCTAATATGTTTGATTTTTATATATTTTACATTTTTAACTTTAGTATATAGTTAATTATAATTAATAAATGTTCTTTGTCACCATATAGAAAAAAAACTGTTGCTATTTTGAAGAACCCACTTTTCTAGTTTGGTTATATTCTGTTTTTAACTTAAAATGACACATAAAAGGGCTATTTTCATATTGCATATGTTAATGAATAGTACTGAGACTAATTTTAATTTGTGATTTGTGCAAACAAGCTTTTAGACAATATGTACAACATACATCTGAAGAGGTATGATCCTATTATCTCTGAGTCATATATAGTGTAGTGAACAAATGTTTCCTCAATAAGAAAATAACAAAAAAGCAAATTAGAAACATATATACATAGAACAAGAGGTAGTATGTATATATCTGATGTGTCTGAGTAGCTTATTGTGATACTCTTTATTGTACTGAAATACAATAAATATATGATATATTCCATATATATACGTGAACTTACCAATTAAACTTATTAGACCATTTAAATGTACTTACATTTGAAGTGGTCTTGATAACCTTTCCTATATATTTGGGTTGGACTATTGTTGTTAATAAGTTATTTTCTATTTCGTGGCTAACTTCCTTTCGAAAATTTAAGTTACCAGGTCTCTTTAGCAGTATTAATGTCTTCTCTTGTCTAGGCTGATCAATGAATCATTCAGAGATCACTTCACACTGTAGACAGTGAGGAGGTGGCCACATGTATGGTCGATGCTCAAAGATACTCGGAAACAAAACTCACACAAGCATCCATATTCAGGCACAAAGGCACATTTTTATATGCAATTTGGAACCATTATGCTCTCACAGTTTGGGATAATTTGTTTTAATTAGTGAATATTATATTTTTGCAAAATGTTTGGGATTATATTAATTTTATCACTTTTAGTAATTTTGGTGGAAAATGTGATTCCTAGAAGAAATTTGACTTCTGTTTCCAGAAATACCTCTTATAAGAAGTTTAAATTTTGTGGGCTTCCCTGGTGGAACAGGGGGTTGAACGCAGCACTGTGAAGCTGTCCGTGGCCTCTGCAGCGCAGGTTCAATTCCCGACCAGCCAGGGAGTTTCTCACGTGGCGCAGCAGACCTCTCCTGTCTCGCCAGCTGCTCCTCTCAGCTGAGCTTTCGGTCTTTCTTTCACAACTCTGGCCTGTACCCCAGTTCTTGTATAAATAAATCTTTAAAAAAAAGTAGTTTAAATTTTGTTACTTGTATGGAAACAAGGCAAGTTACAAAAATGATATGAGAGCAGTACCAATTGTAGCACAGAGGTCTTCATTTATTTATTTTTAATATTTTATTTAAGTCGCGCAGACAGCAGTGTATCTGCCTATGAATTCTCTCAGACTGTACCAGTGCATGAATAAATAAATTTATGTATTTTATTTAAGTATTTTCTTTTCTTTTTTAAATTTATGTATTTATATAAGCACTGGGTACAGTCAGAAGCGTGGGAGGGTGAGAGAATTCACCAGAGGCAGACCTACGAAATACACTGCTGAGGGGAGCAGCGGGCGGCAGGAGAGGTCTGAGCGCCATGTGGGACACTCGCCAGGTGGCCAGGGATCAAACCAGTGCTGAAGAGGCTGCGGGCAGCTTCACAACCCAGCGCTCAACCTCTGCGCCACCGGGGAGGCCCATTTAAGTATTTTCTTACATCTCTGTTATTTTTTTAAAGATTTAGTTATTTTATGCATACAAGAACTGGGGTACAGGCCAGAGATGGGGGTGTGAGAGGATTCACCAGCGTCAGAGTGGAAAACAGAACAGGCAGCTATACTGAAATACACTGCTAAGGGGAGCAGCAGGCGAGACAGGAGAGGTCTGCTGTGCCCTGTAGGTCAGCTCCCTGGCTGGGGATCGAACTTGTGCTGTAGAGGCTATGGATAGATTCGTAGTTCTGCGTCTTAACCCCTTGTGCTACCAGAGAGGCCGCCCATCTGTGTTATTTTTGGCATGGTATTTGATTTCTCCCCTCCCTTGTTGTCCCTGTAGTTCTTTCACCACCAAACCACCTATGATCCATCACCACAGTCCCTCGTGTTCGTCCGTCCTCTATTTTGACTGCTCTCCCTCCCCTGCCCTGCTATGTTCCTCAGGTCTAAGGTCAGATTGCCAGTTTTATCCTTTTTTTTTTTTTTCTTGTCACTTCGTTTGGGTTCTCTACATTCCACATTTAAGTGAAAACATCTAATATTTATCTTTTTCTCTCCTGACTTGTTTTCCTTAGCATAATGTCTTCCAGCTCCATCTATGTTGCTGCAAATGGCAGCAAAGGCATATTATCCCAACCTCTTTATCCATTCTTCTGTTTTGGAACATTTGGGTCATTTCCAAATCTTAGCCATTGGAAGTAGTGCTTCAATAGATACAGGAGTGCAGGTTTCCCTTTGAATTAGTGTTTTGGTGTCTTTTGGGCAGATTCCTAGGAGTGGGATCACTGGGTCATGTGGTAAGTCCATTGTTAGTGTTTTGGGGAATTCCCACACAGCTTTTCATAATGACTGGACTAGTTTACAACCCCATCAGCAGTGTAAGAGTGTTCCTTTTTCACCACATCCTACCCACCAACATTTGTTGCTACTTTTTTATTTTTTTTAAGATTTATTTTCTTATGTATACAATAACTGGGGTGTAAGCGAGAGATGTGGGGTGGGGTGAGAGGATTTACCAGGGAGAGTGGGAAGCAGAACAGGCAGATCTACTGAAATACACTGCTGAGGGGAGAAGCGGACAAGTCAGGAGATATCTGCTGGCCCATATGTGTTGCTCTCTGGAAGATCAAACTCATGTTGCAGTGGCTGGCAGTAGCTTGATAGCGTAGTCTTTAACCCTTGTGCCAAGAGGGAGGCCCCTGTTTTGCTTTGTTTTGTTTTGTTTTTTAACATGATCTATTTCCACAGATGTGAGGTGGCATCTCATTGTAATTTTGATTTGCATTTCCTTGATGATAAGTCTTGAACATGTTTTCATGTGCCTGTTGACCATTTGCATTTCTTTTTTGGAGAGGTGTCTTTTTAGCTCTTCTACCCTTTTTTATGGGGGGGGGGATTGGGTTGTTTGCTTTTATTATTGAGTTGTGTAAGCTGCTTTTAGATTGTAAAGTAGTCATTAAATTTCTACTAATTAGAATAAAGATTTTTTGCTATTATTATAAATAAGGAGCTACTTTGTATATGAACAGGAAAGACATCTATGAGAAAATTACATTCATTCTGGAAATGTTTTGGCTCGGTTTCGTAATCAGTTTTTATAGAAAATTAATTTGTGAAAGTGACCATTTGCTTAATGCATAGAGAATCAATCCTCTCATTTACAGAACAGAAAATAACATTTGTAGTCTGCATAATGAGATTTCTTCTCCTGTTGAAGACAGATGCTTCTGCAAATATGTTCTATAAGCCTCACAGCATTATCTTACTTAAGCTTGAGTGGTCTTGCAATTGTGCTCACGGGTGAAAACCCACCAACAGTGAACTATCCCCCACCATGGTACTGTCCCTCAGCACTGTTTGAGCATTCTTTTGTACTGTTTGTACTGTTTCAGTATCTAGGCTAGGAATTCAGATATATATCAGAGTGTGGTCACACAGGTGTAGAGGAAGCCCTGCGTCTTTGACTGCAATACCTTTCATTCTCTGCAATGCATTGCTATGCACTAACATTTGTGTGAGCAGCACAGCTCTGTATTGTATACCAAGTGTGGTCTTTATGATTGCCTCTCTTTAGATTTGAAAGGATTTTGTGTTTTGACCAGGATAGAGGCACCACAGCAAGACATTCAAGTCAAGGTGAATATTTAAACTTTATGTGGTAGGTAAATATATTGAATCACACAAACTTTAAAATGATTTCCTGAAAAATGGCACATATTCCTCCCAATAGACATCTGGGAGGATTTGGGAAACCAACAACCTTCTATTTTGTTCTTTCTCTTCCCTTTCAGCCTATATTGGCAGTGATTCTCCTTACATGTGTTTATAAGAACTTCATGTGCCCACCTTATATGTCATGTGGATTTATTTCATTAGACAAGAGACTCATACACACATCCTCTTGAAATAATTTCATCTCTATTTTTGCCTTTACTGAAATAGCTGAGGCCAACGCACTTATGGTTACTTTAAGGGCCAATATTGTAATTGAGGGGGTTTGTGGACCACACCTTAATTTCTTACCACTGAATATTCTAAGCTTTTGGTTATCTTAGTTTTAAAGGAAGTGATATAAAGTCAAACACTTGTCTTTATAGCCTGCTCTTCTAATAGTGATCTTTTACATTAATGTCTTCATTGTCATCCAGATTAGTTGAAAGTCAACCAAATCCTCAAGTTCTGGCTAATTTTTTTTTTCACAATGATTAATGATAGTTTTAAATTCTAGAAATTGACTTTTTTAAAGCCTATTTTGCTATAAACTTAGCAGTGTAGATAGTGAACTTTGTGAAATTAAGTTTCCCACAGGCTATGGAGGTGCTTGCAAACTGTAAAAATTTTCATAAGCTACATGAAATTTAAAATTAAATTCAAGATATCAATAGAATTGGACAGCAATATTTACCTAGTCAGAAACATTTTCTTTGCAAATTTAAAGGTTGGTGAACATATCATGAAGTACAACTCTTTGCTTAAAATTGTTGTAATTATGATTTCTGGAACACAGCATCAAAGCATAAATGCAAGAAATCATATTTTCAGGTGGCAGGCCCCAAGAAGCATCCTTCTGGAATATTGCATACATTAAACTCATAAAATTGACAGTCTGGATAACTTTCATAACTAGAATTTAGACATACTCTTTGCATTTTTAAAACACATGAGGGATAGAATTCATTTGCTTTCTCTTTTTCTTAAGTTCCAACTGTGTTAGGCCACGAGAGCATCTGAATTGCCGATTCTCCAGAGAAATGCTGCAGTCTATCACTAGCAGAATGGAAAGTTCCAGCAGTCCTGAGGGAAGTCGTTGTGCCAGGTGTAGTATTTATAGCAGGCAATGACCTTCACCTCTTTATAATTTGAATAAGTTAGCATCTTTAGTAAATTATATTATAGCCCCTAAAAGAATTCCAATTCTATTTGTAGAATGACAAATACCTCCACATAGCTATAGCTATTTCTTCTAAAATACTATTAACACAATATAATGAAAACATAACCCTACCAAAACAATCAAACTAAGAATTAATATGCAAAATATGTGTATAGGGAGATGGGTGTGGGGTCATTGTAGATTATTAATGAGACAAATGGATACACATGCGCGCACACACACACACACACCCCTCCATTCAAATGCAAATTTATCATATACTAATCATTTTCTGGTACCTCTATCTGAAGTACTCCAGCCCACATAGTCAAGTCACAATTATATTGCATGTTTTTTTCTTCAAAGAACTTAACACTATCATATTACACATTTTCAGCTTGAAAAAATATAAACAGTGAATACTTGAATTTTTATATTGTATCAGAATTACTTACTCTCATCTCATGAAGAAAACGTGTAATTTGTATTTTATAGGGCTATTCTAGGACACTGATATGCTAATTCATCATTTCAAGATCACAGAATTATCAAATGGAAAGTTTTGAAATTAAATCCAAGTTTTTCCCATTTGGTGGCTCTCATATTACTGTGCTTTAAATAATATATTTTACACAATTCAGTTTACTACTTCACTATTCTTATTACAAATGCAAGCATTTTCTTGCAAAAAAATGGAAAAATAAAAGTGACAAACTTATAATCTCATCTAAAGCCAAGTATTTATTTTCAGTCCTTCATAACAATGTATCCTTTACCTTTTTCATATGATTGAAATACCCAAGATAGACTTTTGATATGAAAAATAGTTGACATTAAACTATTAAAGCAATAAGAAACAGAAATTCCAGAGAGACTAACACTGTGAAGATCAGTTGCAAAATTGTTCTAGTATATCACACTGGAGTCTCAAAGGATTTTGTTTGATAGGTACAACATGAAATAGCAACTAAAACACAAGTAGAACCAAACTATATTCTATTATAAATACAAATTATTTTTCTTATTATGAAAGTAATGCATTTTTTATGGAAAATTTAGATAATCCTTATGAGGGAAAAAGAAACTAACTAAAACTAACATGTAATCCTATCAAGAGATGACAAATAAAAACATTTAACCTTAAGATACTAATATTTTTCTATATTTACATTTAGACAAATGAATTCATATTGCAGATATTTTTAGAAGATTTTCCCAAATAACTATATTCTGAAAGATGTTATTTACATATTTACCTATACTGATGCACTAATGACTATATTTTTATTGTTGAACTCAGTTTATGGTTGTATCACTAATTAAAATGTGCACGTGAATCCAAGTTCTTACAAGGAAATCATGAATACACCTTTTATTGTTCTTATAAAATGAATTCCTGAAAGTAAAATTGCTGTATCAGAAGGAATATAAGCATATACATTATACATGTATATAAATATATATACATATGCATACATAAATACATACACATACATTTGTGCTATGTCACTTACATATATCCTGAAATTTTCTGTGCAGCTTTGAAATCAATTTATCATCCATCAGTTGCTTGCAGCATAGTTATTGTCACTTGTTCTGGATACTGACATTTCCAGCAGCTCTACTAAATATTACTAACCATCCATGCTTAAATTGTTGTGTTCTTTACTCTAAAATATTTATTTCTTTTTTCATGTGGTTAGTTTTTTCTTGGGATTTTTTTCTTTCTTCATGGCTTTTATATGCTTTTTATATACTTGAGGATTTCATTTTTTTTCTCTACCATATGATTCTGATAAACATTTCTAAATCAGCCTCTATCCTTTAAGGCCAGATGTTAAATAAATACTTTCCACTAAGTGAGATATAACAGGATGAATTACAAGTTGGAAATCAATAAAATATAACACTTGGAACATCAAAAAGAATAATATAATGACAATGTCAGCTAATCTCTATTTCTTTTTTAAAAATTATTTTCAACACCATCCACCTCCTCCCCTATCTTGCTGTTACTATAAGAATTATTCTTTCCGGACATGTTATCTCCATCTGACCTAGAGCTCTAATCTCATTTTGCCTTTCTATATATTGTCCACTTTATTTCTAATTCCACTCCCTTCTGTAATTGTAAGCCACCAATGTCTATTGATATAGTGTATACAGAGACATAGCTATATTCAGACACACACAACCATGCCTTGTATCAGTTTAATAAATTTTGATTTTCTGTTTTTGTCTTTTCCAGTAAACATTTTTTTTTCAATTTCCTTGTGCCAATTCTACAAGAATAGTAACCATAAGATTTAAACCAATAGTGTAATATACAAAACATTGCCTGACCATGATATCCAAAATTGCAACTGTCCTGGGAAATCTTAAAATTTGTCATACATTGCTTGTTTGATTATATACTTAATATATAGAAAGTAAAGCACTCATATTTGGTTGGAGGAAATCTATTGGTGTATCAGGATTATTTTTAGAATTAGTTAATTTGTGTGTGTATGTAAATGTAATGCTGCCTTTTAACAGTACCTAGTATGGTAGATTCACAATGAATATTTGCTGAATGAATAAACAGGGCATTGTAGACGCACATTTACACATTGAAAGTATATATGATATGTAGAAATGACAAATGTCTTTTCAATCATTAATTCAAAAAGAATTCTGAGTCAGTTAACATTGGTTGAGTGATCAATGACTAACTGCCAGCCATTGCCTCTTATCTGCACTTTCTCTTTTTGCCTTGAGAGATCACGTTTATAATTGGTGGCAGTGACTGGGTTCAAATTTAGGTATATTTTCCTCCAAAGATATAACTTATATCGTAGCAATGTCAAGTTTGCACAGGCTAAATTTGGGACTATGGTATCTAGTTGGTAATTAATCATGAGATCTTTTATTTTGTTTTGTTTTATTTTGGTTTTGGCATCTTGTGATCATCTAACCTGAGTTTAAAATTAGTAAATGGATGAGTTCCAAAATAGGTAGGTGGTATAGTTCAACATTGCTCTCTTTGCTTCCACAGGCTTCTAAAAGCTACTATATTTTGGAAAGTGGTATTTGAAGTGAACTCAATATAGCATAATGGAATACGCTTTGTTAAAAAGCACAGTCCTTTTTTTTCTTTTCATTGACTTCATATCAAGCAAACTAAACCAAAGAAGGAGCTTGATTAGGATGCTGTGGTAAGGAAAAAATAAATCTAAATGATTTGCTTCCATTTTACTAATATTACAGGGCAATACATGGTGTACGACTTTGTAAATAGTATAGTGTAGAACTCTTTCTATATACAGGGAAAGGATTTTTTGTTTAATGTTTCCTCCTTAATATGAAGCAGTGATTTCACTAGTCCAGGTCCTACCTTGTTCACAGAGCAAGCAAGAATAGTAGATTTGTTGTTGTGAATTTTATTCTATTCTAAAACAGAGACACACATCAAATAATATTTTATTTTATAGAAAGTAAAACACTCATATTTTTTGTGAATTGTGTGTTTTTTTCCTTCTCTCTTACTGCTTGCTGTCCCTGTATATATTTGCGAGTGAACACACACACGCGCGTGCGCGCGCACACACACACACACACACACACACACGAGAAATGCACCTCAAGTGCTGCCATAGTGGAATACAGACAGGGTGACCTAAGAAACAAAGTTATTTTCTCACGCTCTGGAGGCTAGAATTGCAAAGTCAGCTTTCAGTTTCTTCCTTGCTTTGAGATGACTGCCTTCTTGTTAGAACCTCTCATAGTTGGGAGAAAAAGAGCGAGCAAGCATATGAGACAGTGCAGAAATAAGCTTTTCAGTGTCTCTTATGATGGTGCTTCTCCTATAATGAAAGCCCCACTTAGATTTAAACCTTATCTAAATCTAGTTAGCTCCCAATGGACCCATTTCTAAAAGGTGTCACTTTGCAGGTTAGGGTTTCAACACATGAATTTTAGAGGCACACAATTCAGTCCATAGAACAATCGGTGTTATATTTAAAATTTCCCTTTAAAATAGCAAAGGTAAATTATATTATCCCTTCTGTTTATGAATTTTCAATTTAAGTTAAGTTTATGAGTTTTAACAGAACTAACATTTTAATTTGCATCTTTACCCATTATTGACAAAAACTGAAAGTGATTGCGATGTCATTGAAACAATAAATGATTAACAAAGTGTGGTACATCCCCACAACGGAATATTACTCATTGTTAAAAAGAAATGAGTTATCAAACAATGAATTGTGAAAGAATCTTAAATGGAAGACAGCCTGAAAAATTTATGTATTATATGATTTCAATTATATGACATTCTCAAAAATCAAATATATAGATAGAGTAAAAAGTTTAGGCAGTCCAACAACATGGATGCATCATGCTAAGCAGATTATGCTGAACAAAAAATAAAAGGCAGGAGAGACAAATATAAAATGGTATTTATATGTGGAATATAAAAAGAAAACATAGGACCATTGAAAACCAAGCCTAGAAATGTCTTTAAAACTAAGGTTACAGGAGGTAGTGAGGGAGTTTGGAGAGCAAAGTGTAAAGAAAGCCCAGTGGGCTAAGAGGGAGGGCCATGGGTGCCTTGGTTAGGATGTGGCTCAGTGACATGCGTCTCAAGAGGTGTGAACCTATGCCTTTGAACCACATACAGTGTTTAAACCAATGCTACCACAATAAAAGAAAAAAAAAATGTTTAGGGGATCCTCCCTGGTGGCGCAAGTGTTTAAGCACAGCACTATGAAGCAATCCACAGCCTGAGCAGCATGAGTTCGATCCCCAGCCGGCCAGGGAGCTACCCACAAGGCACAGCAGACCTCTCCTGACTCACCCGTTGCTCCCCTCAGCAGTATTTTTCAGTCAATCTGCCTGTTCTGTTCCCCGCTCTGTCTCTGGGGAATCCTCTCACTCCCCACACCTCTGGCCTGTACCCAGCTCTTGTATGCATAAATAAATAAATCTTTAAAAAAATGTTTAGGGATTACTAATGGTTTGGGAGAGGAATAAATAGGTGAGACACTGGGAATTTTTAGTATATGAAACTTCTGTGTTTGATATGATAAAGGTAGATATATAAAATTGTGTATTTATCAAAACCCATAGAACTATACAACACAAAGAGTGAGCCGTAATGTAAATTATGGTCATTAGTTAATAATATTGCTTCAACATTGGCTTATCAATTGTAACAAAAATACCACACACATGCAAGTATGAATAATACAGGAAACTGTGAACAAGAATAAGAGAAAGTATTTAGGAATTCTATACTTCCTACCTAGTTTTCTTTACACTTAAAAGTATTCTGAAAAATATTGTTTATTAACTGAGAAGAAATGAAAGTGATTTTCCACTTCTGCTCTCAACTTTGAATAGCATAAGTTTTTATTTATAATTATTTAAGGTTGCTAAATAGTCCCAAAATATCATCCAACTGGAAAAGAAACAGATAAGCAGTAAACAGATAAAAACAGATAAAATTATTTCCTGCACATATAGTGCTAATACAGAAAACATAAAAAGATGTGAAACTTACTAAACATAAAGAAATCTTAGTAGTTATTTGAAAATTTCATTGATATCATTGCTAATTTTAAATATTTTTAGACAAAATAAAATGATTTCCTGTAATTTAAATATTAAAGTGACCTCTGGACAAATTAAATTGAAAGAGAGAAAAACCAAGAAATTTTGGACCCAAAAGATTCAATTGATGCCTGTTATGAGCTTTTGAAGGAGAAAATCTAAATCACAGAAATCTTTGCAAGAAATATATTACATTATTTTGTTGAGTACAGCAAGTTAGAGATGCAATTTTGTAGTTTAGATTTTTGACAAGATTGTTGAAAAATCTAGGAAAGATAATATGTTAATAGAAAGACCAAGGTGAAGACACTCAGCAGTTAGAGAGAATTATAACAAAAATTATATGTAAGATAAGAAAAGAGAGAACATTATGAAGTGGATAATAACAGTTGGATAATATCTGGACAATAATCAACATAAATTAGAAAGAGAATTCTCTTCACAACTTTAAAAATTCTTAAAATATTGCAGGCATTCGAAGTAAATAAGACTCAAGATCTTTTTTTTTAATTTTTTTAATTTTTATTTTATATATTTTTTACATCATTTTTCATTTTTGCACAATGTATGCATTTTCATCTTGGTTATATTCCCCATACAATTCCCACCCCACTTGTTTTGATCCTACTCCCTCCTCCTGGCCCGTAGTGTGTCTCTGGTTTATAGTCGCTTATTGAGTTTGATTTTTACTTTATTATAATTAGTCTTTTTCCTGGTCCCTTATTTAGGTTTTCTAAATTCCCACTATGAGTGAGGCCATCGGTACTTTTCTTTTTCTTTCTGGCTTATTTCGTTGAGCATGATCCCTCCCAGCTCTATCCATGTTGCTGCAAATTGTATGAGTTTATCGTTTTTTACAACTGAGTAATATTCCATTATGTATAGGTACCACATCTTCTCGATTCAGTCATTTATTTTGGGGCATTTGGGTTGTTTTCATAGCTTAACTATTGCAAATAGTGCTGCTATAAACATAGGGGTGCAGCTGCCCTTTTGAATTAATGTTTCTGTGTCCTTTGGTTAAATACCTAGGAGTGGAATTGCTGGATCATATGGAAGCTCCATCTTTAGCAGACTGAGGAATCTCCACACAGCTCTCCACTGTGGTTGGACCAGTTTGCACTCCCACCAGCAGTGCAGGAGAGCTCCTTTTTCTCCACATCCTCGCCAACATTTGTTTTTGCTAGTTTTTTTGCCAATGATGTGCCATTCTCACTGATGGCACTACTCATTGTAGTTTTGATTTGCATTTCCTTGATTACAAGTGATGTTGCACATTTTTTCATATGCCTGTTGATTCTTTGCATTTCCTCTTTGGAGGAGTTTCTTTTTAGCTCTCCTGCCCATTTTTTTACTGGGTTATTTACTTTGTCTTTGTTGAAGACTCAAGATCTTTTTTATAAAATGGGGATATTAAACGCGTGTTATTGACTAAGGACGATGTACTATACATGTGGTACTAGCTAACATATCACATTAGTACACGAAATGCACTATTATATGGATCATACAAAAAGCAGTAGATATATTCTTGAACTATATGGCTAGCAGCTCAATGATGGTTTAAGCAGAAGAAAACAGATCAATTATTTTAACTTTTTAGACTAGAAAACTTTTTAGACTAGATAAAAAATCAACTTTTTATGATAATTCTATCTTGGTAAAAAGGGCAAGGCTTTGTGGGAAATTATTCAAAATGACTGGTTATCCTGTAAAGGAAACAGCACATGTCCCTTTTTTTTTTTTTAAAGTCACTTGAGGTTTCTATTATTGGTATTCACTTTTGGAATAGTGTTTGAGAAATGTATAACAGAGGTGTGAAAATAAAATAAAAGATTGATAAATAATTCTGAGGACATAGTCTAGGTTGGAACTAGGATTTCTAGTGATGATCATCAAGTTAAATGATTTCCTCCAACCACACTTAGTGAAGCATATATAAGTGTAACATTTATCCAGATTTTTTATTTTATTTCACTTGGTTTTCATGGCTGAAAAAAAAAGACATAAAAGATAATTAGGGGTCTGGTGAGAGAACATGTAAGTGTAAAATAGATATAGATGGGTGAGGAGGAACTTGAACTATATTCTGAGAAACAGTGAGGGATCAGAGGAGCTAATTCTCTGAGCTCTAGTACTTTTGAATGAGGTGAGAAAAGGAGGCAAAATCTTATGGGGTTGTGACCAAAGGCTATAGTGTGGTCTTAAGTATTAATATGGTGAAGTAGCCCCTGTGAATTAGAATATCCAGGTCAGTTTTTCCCAATATGTGTTCAAGAGAACTACTGAATCAGAATTGCTTGCTGTCTTTATAACTATGTGGGTTCCAGGAACACATTCCACACCTTATAGAAACTTGGACCAGATACCTGTGTATCATCATGCTTAACATAGATTATATGCAAACAATAGTTGAAAAACTACTGATAAAAGTTGTGAAGTGTGTGGTATGGTCTCCACAAAAAGGTCTGATAGACTTTTGTCAGTATTCCCAGACTAGACATCTTCCAGTAAGCGTCACCTTGATGTGAACTAAAGGTCAATGGAGACCCTGTGAGCATCAGGAAATGTATTACCACTACTTAGGGAATGCAGATTATTTCTAATTAGGAGCATGAATGTCTTAGGAGCTTTTTGTCATTTTTCCTAATAGAAGCAATAACTGCTTCACTTTTATGAACAAATGTATGTAGTGTGTGTATGTGGAATAGGTTTGTCACAAAGGTTTATCAGAGATGTCCTTTATATATGAGAACCTCACTTTTTAAAAAAGATTTATTTATTTATGCATACAAGAACTGAGCTATAGGCCAGAAGTCAGGGCCGGTGTGGTGAGAGGATCCACCAGAGAGTGTGGGGAACAGAACAGGCAGATTGACTGAAATACACTGCTGAGGGGAGCAGCAGGCAAGGCAGGTGAGGTCTGCTGCAGCCACATGGGTAGCTTCCTGGCCAGAAATCGAACTCATGCTGCAGTTGCTGCCAATAGCTTCTTAACCCCCTGTGCCACCAGGGAGGCCCTGAGAACCTCACATTTACTTGGAGTAAAGATGAGGTCTTCCATGTCTCATCTAGCATGTGAAGTCTCCTCCATTTTCTTTCCTTGATGCCCCAGATAAATATCCCTGGCCCACCCAATTTTTCTTTAGAATTTCCAGCCATGTAAATTCTCTAAATGAATGCCATTAAACTTTGGCCTTTTGATCTAATTATCTTCCTGATGCTGTTGTGTTCTTCCAGACAGTCTCAGAGGAAAGCAGGTAGAGCAAGAGAGTCTTTCCTGAGCCCTGGCAGTAGTAAGAGCTAGGTAAAAACCAAGGTAAAGTTAATTGGAATTTGGAATACTAAAATATTGGGAGTAGGATTTTAAAACAGTGACATCTTAGACATAAATGATGAATATTGGAGTGAAAAGAAAAAAAAGAAAATTTATATTCTAAAGGTAGATGCAGCCACAAGAAAGTATAATTTTGCTTCCTAATTTTGGATGATCTCCAATCAAGATGACATGACTGGAGTAACTAATCATGTGGTTGAGAACAAAATTGGGAACCACTGAATTAGAGATCATGAGTAAAAACTCAATATAAGAACTTAGCTTAGCTCTATAGAGCATATACTAGTTCATTAAATATTCCTTGATAAAATAGATGTGCCAATTTCATAATAATGTCACTAGCCTCATATATAAGAAAGTTAAATAATCCAGAACACCTAACATATCTTTAAAAAAAAAAAATAAATATTTATTTATTTATTTATTTTTATTTACATAAGTACTGGGTACAGTCAGAAGCACAGGAGGGTGAAAAAATTCAACAGAGCCAGAGCAGGGAACAGAAGAGGCAGACTGATGAAATACACTGTTAAGGGGAGCAGCAGGAGTGGCAGGAGAGGTCTGTCGCACCATGTGGGACCCTCGCCGG
This sequence comes from Talpa occidentalis, assembly GCF_014898055.3. Taxonomy (NCBI): domain Eukaryota; kingdom Metazoa; phylum Chordata; class Mammalia; order Eulipotyphla; family Talpidae; genus Talpa; species Talpa occidentalis. The sequence continues at coordinate 88,249,903 of NW_023604861.1, read as the reverse complement.
TGGCCTGGGATCGAACAGGCGCTGCAAAGGCTGCAGGCAGCTTTGCAGCCCAGCACTCAACTGCTGCGCCACCACACCTAAAATATCTTAATTCATCATTCCAGCACTATCATCATTGCTCCATTCTTATCCCAAATAGCCATCCAGTAAAATAAAAAGCTGGACATGGTCTTGAACTTTTATTTAAAAAAGTAAGATAAATAGGAATAATAATGTTTGGGCCTATTTGAACTTCAGGAACAACAGAGCAGGGTACTTGGAAAGTCTGGGACTAGTTGCCGTCATGAATATCCTCGCAAGCCAACATTAAGGCATTCTGAATGCCTTACCAATGCCAGACAAAATTTAGACTTATTTCCCTACTCCAGTCACTGTTAGGAGGAAGTTCATTACATTCCTTTGTTGTTCAGAATTACATCAGGAATATGTAAAACTAAAATATAAGAGTTTGACATCCAATACTTCATCTGGAAGGGCTACTAAAATTTAGAATTTCAGAGGCAGATTCATTTAATATTCCAATGAAATACCAGTGGGAACTAGCCTGCCCTTTCATTTTCAATTCTCCATGGTGCAGAAGGAAGTGTATCCACTGTGGAAGCAGGTCTGCGTAAAGGAAACATGAGGCAGTTTGACTGATTATGTGGATCACAAGCGAACGTGTATTTATAAGGAATTTAAACAAACAGGAAATAATCAAAATCACAAATCTAAGGACCTCAAAGGTATTGGGTAGTAAATATTAATGCCACCTTTAGAGAGCTTTTCTTTCTCATCCTTCATGTTTTAATTCCTTAATATTAGAATTCTCCAGACAGAAAACAGAGTAGACAGAAACAATTATTTAATTGATCTCATTCAATTTAGTTAGAATTGCTAATAGAGGGATTTGTCTATGTTTCAGGATTTCAGATTAAACTAGACTCTGATAGAAAGATCCTCATGATCTTGTAGTGTGTGTGTGTGTGTGTGTGTGAGAGAGAGAGAGAGAGAGAAGAGAGAGAGAGAGAGAGAGAGAGAGAGAGAGAGGGGAAGTGCAAGTGTTCTGGTGGCCTCTGTATGGTATTATAGCTGTATATTCTGAAGTTAATGTATTATAGTATATTTTGTTGATGGGCTTACTAAAATATAGGAAGTTGAGAATTGAGTTAAATTTGCTCCCTCTATTTCAAATATCTAGATATTTTCAACATGTGGAAGATATCTGACATGTCCTCTTTTGAAACAAGAGTGAAATAGATAGTAAAGGGAAAGAGTCTCTTCTAGGCACATCATATTCAACACACTTTGATCCTGGCAACAGGGAAATCAAATCACCAACCTTCAATCTATCACTCAGCTTAACATTAATATAAGTGAAGTGTTCTGAACAACTTAAGTATCTGAGCTTACCCATGCCTACAAATATTATAGGGATAGTTAACATAGCATCTTCATATATGTATATGATATTTTGTACATTATACTTTTAAACTTATTTTTACATAAATGTGGAAGTTGTCAGTATAGATTATAATGAGGATGATTGCTAAAGTAGGATTTCACAAGGAAATGGAAACCTAAAGGCTAGAATCTGACTTTTAGTTTTATATATATAACTTTTTCCCATACTTACTTTCTAAAGCTTTCCAAAAAACTAATGCATAAACCAGAATTTCTTCTTTCCTATATAGAATCAGAGCAAAGAGAGTTACCTGGAAGATCTTGATGGGAACAAGCTGCGGGGCCGTGAATACCCATCACTGCTATAAAGATGTATTTGCTGTCTAGTTCAAAACACTCACTTTCGCTTGTCTGAGCACAGGATCCTCTGGAGAGACTTAAAAACACATTGTAAATACTTACTGTGAGAAAATTACCCTTCATCTAACTGATTTTATTGTTCAAAATGTCATCTAAATTAAATTTCCTTTAATTTTTGCCAGATTTATGGTTACGTAGTATTTGTCTTGATTAGACAGACATATTATCAGGCATCTATTTGAAGCAAAAGTGTTTGAGATGGTCATTTCTACAAATAATAAATTACGTTCTTAGGTGTTATTTTTCAAAGCTTACTTGTCAATTGACTGTGTTATATAAACAAACTCTGAAGGAAAGTTACTTTAGTTTCATGTGATCCAAAAGTGTCACTATAATAATCCATGCAAGCCTGGAGAATATGTTGGATTTTTAATAGAAATTTTTATCTTGTTAGGTCATTTGCCATGATATTGGTTGTTGATTCTCCTAATAAATGCTGGATTAGATTTACTAAGATTTTCTTGAGGATTTTTTGCACATATGTTCATTAAAGATACCAGTTATTTTCTTTTTTCACCTAGCCTTGACTGGTTTCCAGATTAGCGTAATGTTGGCCTCATAAAATGCATTAGGGAGCTTTCTACTCTCTTCACTTTTTTTTTTTTTTTTTGAAGAGTTTGAGTAGGATAGACAGTGTCAACTTTGAAGTCTTAGTAGTATTCACTAGAGAAACCGTCTGGTTGTAGGTATTTTTCTTTTGGAGAATTTTGCTTACTTTTACAATTTCTGTGCTTATGATTGATCTGTGTAAGCTGTTATTTCTTCCTGGTTCAGTCTTGGAAGGGTGTATGATTCTGAAAATCTGTCCATTTCTCCCAGTTTATCAATCTGTTTGCATAGAGATATTTGTAGTAGGTTCTTATGATCCTTTGTATTTCTGCAGCATTGACTGTATTTTACTTTTTCATTTCTGATTTTTGTTTTTTTTTTCTCTTAATAAGCCTAGATAAGGGTTTGCTAATTTTGTTTATTTTCTTTAGAAGAACCAAATCTTGGTTTCACTGATCCTTTTTTTTTTTTTAAGATTTATTTATTTATTTATACAAGCGATTTGTACAGTCAGAAGCTCGGGAGGGTGAGAGAATTTGCCAGAATGGGGAACAGAGCAGGCAGACTGATGAAATACACTGCTGAGGGGAGCAGCGAGCGGCAGGAGAGGTTTGTACGCCATGTGGGACCCTCGCCAGTCAGCCAGAGATCCAACCAGCGCTGCAGAGGCTGCGGGCAGCTTCGCAGCCCAGGACTCAACCACTGCGCCACCAGGGGAAGCCCAGTTTCACTGATCTTTTGAAAAATTCGTTTCTCATTTATTTATTTCCACTTGAATTTTTGTATTCTTTCCTTCTACTGATTGTTGGTTTCATTTGTCCATTTTCTAGTTCCTTAGGTTGTAAAGTAGAGCTTTCTCTTTTTTATTGACATGGGCCTGCACTGTTATGTGCTTTTCTCATAATACCACTTTTAGAGCATTCATAGCATCTGTTTGGTTGTCTCTGTTTTCCTTAGTCTCTGGATACTCCTTAATTTGTTTTTGATTTCTTCATTGAGCCAGGATTTGTTCAAAAACATTTTGTTTAGTCTCCACATGTTTTAGTTTATCCCAGGGTTCTTATTGTGCTTAATTTGTAGCTTTATTCCATTGTGATCAGAGAAGATACTTGATATAATTTCTATTTTCATATAATTTTAGAGATAGGCTTTGTGTCTCTGCCTATGATTTATCCTTGAGAATGTTCCATATATACTTGAGGAGAATATATATTTAGTTCTTTATGGATGGAAGGCTCTGTAATTGTCTATTAAGGCCATCTGGTTCAATACTTCATTTATTATCTTTATTTCCTTGTTCACTTTCTGTCTGAATGATCTATCCCTTGTGTAAGTGGTATGCTAGGTTCCCCACTATTAATGTGGTTTTGTCAGTGTGTTGTTTTAGGCCTGTATATAGTTAGGTGCTCCTGTGTTAGAAACATAAATATATGAGAAATTTTGGAAGTTGCTATGCTACAGGCTTTAAAGTTGGAGGAAGGGCTCATAAGTCAGAGTAAAGTCACCTTAAAAGGTGGAAAAGACAAGGGAATGAATTCTCTCTTGGGTACCTCTAAAGAACTGCAGTACTTCCCACAACTTGTCCTGTTAGGAGTCCCTGAAAGGATAAGACGGCCTAGGCGAAATCTTTTTTTTTTTTTTTTTTTTTTTTTTAAGATTTATTTATTTATTTATTTATGCAAGCACTGGGTACAGTCAGAAGCGCGGGAGGTGAGAGAATTCACCAGGGCCAGAGCGGGGAGCAGAGCAGGCAGAAGGACCGAAGTACACTGCTGAGGGGAGCAGCGGGCGGCAGGAGAGGTCTGCGCGCCATGCGGGACCCTCCTCCGGTGGCCGGGGAGCAGCCGGGAACGAACCGGCGTTGCAGAGGCTGCGGGCAGCTTCGCAACCCAGCGCTCAACCACTGTGCCACCGGGGAGGCCCTAGGCGAAATCTTAAGGGCTGAAGGGAGGGGGATGAGGTAGCGAGTAGACACTGACACTGGATGGGGTGCAAGTATCTTCTACTGAGGGACTCAGCAGGTCTTTATTTATTCATTTTTTGCAAGAAGTGAGATGACATCATCATATGCATAGAAGCAAAGCAGAAACAATCAGTGCATTCTTTTCCCATAGACTTTTGGCTACTACATGCTCTCAGCAAGAAGGCAACCTTCAAGGTTAATAGATAAAAAACTAAGCCTTACACTAAAACTCATTATTTCAGGTAGACAATTACTTAAGTCAGTTGATAGCTGCCAGTACACCCCTATCAGCTAAAGCCTAAGCATCCAAAGACTCTTCAATTCATATGGCCTTCAGCCGGAGACCAGCTGCTTATCAGCTATCAGAATTTTTTCTGCCTAGGAACTCCTTAACACAATTAACTTCATTTAAAACTTTCCTAAGAAACATCTAAAAAAGCAAAAAAGAAGGACTTACTATAATTGTTGTCCTGGATTGCTTGTCAGGCATGTTCATGTATAACAAACTCTTTCCCATTGTCATGCAGGCCAAATTTGCAGTGTTTAACTTTTGAGCAGGTATTTCTCTGTGCCATGTGCTTATAATATTCTTATACACATACTTTATTGCCCAATGTATTTTCTGAGAGGTTTTTCTCTTTTTATGACCAAGAACAAAAAACAAAGGGATGCTTATAGGTTATAGATTAATTTTCAACCCTACAGTATGAGGCACAAGGAAACTTCAGCCCCATGGTGTGAGGACCTTTTTCTTAGCTGCTTGCCAGTGACTTACCTGGCTGGGGCAGCAAGGCCCCCAGCAGCATCTCTTGGGGTCCTCTAAAGAACTACAGTACTTCCCACAACTTATAAATAAAAATTGATTTCTATAACTATAGTCCAACTTACGTTCTTGCTTTGGTATAAATGATGCAGATTTATGTTATTAAAAATGTGTTTTTCTGATGTCACCACAGAAAACATTATAGATAATAATACTCACCCCTTATGGCAAAACCTGAAATGGGATATATCGCTCTGTGTACATCCTGTTCTAATGATATGTGAACTTAAGAGATAGTTTTAATACATACCCAGAACAAGTAGTTGATATTGGTGAACATCTTGGTGACATCTTGTATCCTGATAATCAAACAATCTTTTTATTATTTCTTCTCACATGTGGAACAAACTTACTATCTCCCCAAAAGATACTCCCAAATTCTCACCCAGTCTCTGCATTCAGACTAAATGTAAGGATTTTTGGATAATACTCAATAATACCACACCATGCCCACATGATTTCTCTCTAGCAACCAATAAACTAAAAATGTAAGTTACCTGTAGTCTATTTTTTTATACTCCCATCATAAAAAGATATAAAAGGCACAGGATAACTCCAATAAATTGTACCATTCATAAGAGAGAAAAATGGAGAATTCATAGCAGTCACTACTTAATAGCAATTCTGAAAGTTTTCTAAACAGATGCTGTGGTGGCAGAGATATGATTAAATCTTAATTCTGCTCTCTTGGAGTAACTCCCTTATTCACAGCCACATTGTTCTCATGATGCTTTTGTTTTTATTTATTTTTTTAAGATTTATTTATTTATGCTTACAAGAACTGGGATACAGGCCAGAGGTGTGGGGAGTGAGAGGATTCACCAGAGACGGAGTGGGGAGCAGAACAGGCAGATCTGCTGAAATGCACTGCTAAGGGGAGCAGCGGGCAAGACAGGAGAGGTCTTCTCGGCAAAACAGGATGTGGGTCACATCCCTGGCAGGGTATGGAACTCGTGTTACTGTGGCTGTGGATACCTTCAGAGTGCTGCGTCTTAACCCCTTGTGTCACCAGGGAGGCCACACATTCTTATGATCCTTTTAGAAAGATCCTCATTCATAATTTTTATTGTTACCTCTGAAACATTGTCATTCTCATAATGGGCACCATTAGGGAGAGGGGAGAAGTTTGTGCCTAGAAAACATAAATGGAGCAAATTTGAGAACTGTGCCAGAAAAAAAACTTTGGCTAGATTTCCTGAAACATAACATCAGGAACCAAATAAGTTTCACAATTATGTAGCCTCTATGAAGAGTATTGTCCACAGAATCATAACTCAGAACAGGTTTTTGGGGTACATCTAAATAAATGAGTGCCAATCTTTTCAGTAGGGAGAACCAACAAATAAAGGTTATTTCATCATACAAGATAGATGATACTGATAACTCACTGTTGTGATATATATTTGAGCTATGATATATGTATTTGAGTTATCCTGTTCTGTTCTTATCACCTTTAGTTCTTCAAGGCCAGTCCATTCCATAAAAGGGTCCAACATGCTTATGGTGGGAGGATGACATAGCAGAAAGGAATCTTTGGGAGAATAATTTGTGATCATAGATGGCTTGGAATATGGACTCCAACTACAGTGCCAATATATTATCAACTCACAAAAGCCAAAAGAAACCTATTCTCCCTCACTGATAATCATCCTAGAAATAGGAGCAGGTTAAATTTCTACAAGTGCCCTGGTGTATTCAGAAGACACAATATATGTATGTGGACCTTATCCATTGTACCAGCAGTCGTGTTTACTATACCACTTTATACACCAAGATGACATCAAGGGGCCTCCCCAGTGACGCAGCGGTTGAGCGCTGGGTTGCGAAGCTGCCCGCAGACTCTGCGGCGCCGGTTCGATCCCCGGCTGCTCCCCGGCCACCTGAGGAGGGTCCTGCATGGCGCGCAGACCTCTCCTGCCGCCCGCTGCTCCCCTCAGCAGTGTACTTCAGTCCTTCTGCCTGCTCTGCTCCCTGCTCTGGCTCTGGTGAATTCTCTCACCCTCCCGCGCTTCTGACTGTACCCAGTGCATGTATAAACAAATAAATAAATAAATAAATAAAATGTCCCAAGTCTAGTGCCTCTTTTAAAAAAAAAAAATAAAAAATAAAAAAAAAAAGATGACATCAAAAGATGTGGTGTCTAAAAGCAAATTTTCATCAAAGAGAGTGATTTACCAAAATTTATCATCTTACTAGTTACACTATAGTTTTCCATTAATTATAAAGCTTCAAATGAGAAATTAAATTGTTTTAAGTTATCATTTCCTCATTAATTAAATGAAAGCAAGAGGTTTTAGATTATAAATTTTCTATCCTATTCTACAATTAAGTGTAAGTCTCTTTATATTTAAGTCCTATTATTCTGCCATCCTACTTGGTTATCAGGATCACATCTTATTTAGTGTTACTTTGTTGAGTTTGTTTGTGTTGCAATATAAATAGTTTTCTCAACATGTAGACAATTAGAATGATATGCAATGAGTTCTGCTAGACGGGAAGAAAATAAATGCCTTCAACTTCAGCATAAACACATTAGCTACATGTGAAGATTTAAACCATCTAATTTACATAATGAACATTTTATGCCACATTATTTGCACCTGGTTTACAAACTTACTGAGCTTTTCACAATAATTATCAATGATCATATCAAAATGTCAAACATCCCAAAGTGACATTACACTAGAACTTATCAAAAAGATTTGTTTCCCTTTTGATATTTGTTGACAGTTTAATTTGTCTCAATATATTATGTAAGGCAAAGAATTGAGATTTTTTTTTCTTACTTTGGTCAAGGAAAGAATGAAGAAAAAAAGATAATGTTTTGGACCTCTTAAAATCATAACATATGTATATATTTTAAAATGTTTATTACAAACATAAATTTGATAAATTTGAAAATGTAGATAAGCAAGCAATATGTATGTTATTTCCTAAATATCATTCCATGAATAATCATGGTTAAATTATTTCTATTACTCTCAGTGGAATAGAATGAATATGTTGTCTCTAAAATACAATTAAATCAAATATATACCAAGTTTTGTAATTCTACTTTCATCTGTCAATATGTCACAAAATAATCTCATTCATATAAATATTTCTACTAAAAAATTTGGTATATTGCCTTGTGTTACATCACAATTTAAGCAAAAACCTTTGGATAAATACTCTATTCCTAATTTTTCAATTATAATGAAGATTGCGATGAACATCCTTAAAGTTCAATCCTACCATAAAACTGTAAATATTTCCTTGACATAAATACCCAGAAGATGAATTCCCAAACTAATAATCAGTGATGAATATTGTTAAATATCTTTCAATAATTATTACAAAGGAAATGTACATTTAAAAATGCTTATTGTTTTGATCATGCTTGAATCATTTCTATTCTATATTTTTATGTGACATTATTAATACATTGGTACTTACAGATATGTACTGAGAAATACTATTAAAATTTTAGTCAAAGTAAAGTTTTGGAATGTGCTGTCTCAGAGGTGTATGTTTATGTGACCTCTCCTTAGCTCTAATACAGAATATCACTGATATCCTGAAGTATTATCTCAAGTGATTAAGAAAAACAAAGGTTTGCCTCACATTTAACAAACTTTGGAATTTGAGTTTGAGTTGTCAACTATATGTGAAAAGAAAACAAGTTTTTATTAAACGTAAGTGAGTATCAAGAAATTTCACAAGTAAGGAAGTAGAGATTTTCTAATGAAGAATGACACATGCATTAACCAGTTATTGTTGGTTAAGTAGCCCAAGAATTTGGCCTTACTCATAGCAGGAATTTAGAAAACCTAAATAGGGGACCAGGAAAAAGATTAATTAATACAAAGTAAAAATCAAAATCAAGAAGCAACTATAGGGCCTCCCCTGGTGGCGCAGCGGTTGAGCGCTGGGCTGCGAAGCTGCCTGCAGCCTCTGCAGCGCCGGTTCCATTCCTGGTCGCCGGCGAGGGTCCCACATGGCGCACAGACCTCTCCTGCCGTGCCCGCCGCTCCCCTCAGCAGTGTGCTTTGGTCCTTCTGCCTGTTCTGCAACCTGCTCTGGCTCTGGTGAATTCTCTCACCCTCCTGTGCTTCTGACTGTACCCAGTGCTTGTATAAATAAATAAATAAATATTTAAAAAATAAATAAATAAAAAATAAACATTCTCACTATCTTTAAAAAAAAAATTAAACAAGCAACTACGGGGGTTGGGGGGAGGGGCTGGGAGAGGAAGGACTAGGGTCAAAATAAGGGGGGATGGGGGTGCAATTGTATGGGGAATATAACCAAAATGAAAATGCATACATTGTGCAAAAATGAAAAAATGATGTAAGAATTATATAAAATATTTAAAAAAAAAGAATTTGGAGTCAATCAGTTCCTGAAATGTTTCTGTCTATTCACAATCAACTTCGATGTAATACTTGCTAATCCTTCAGTTGTATTCCTATTGTGTAGGGGGCCTTTGCTGAACTTGATCTTATTTCTCCGAGCTCACTCTAGAGACCCTTTTTAACACAAATGGGAGACTAGACAGATTAATCCTGGAGAGGAGAATGTGTCCTGCATCTACCATTTCTCCTTAGAATTCACAATTCTAAATCTGGAGGAACTAGGGTCTCCCTGGTGGTACAAGGGGTTAAGTCTCAGCACTATGAATCTATCCTCTGTCACTGAGCATGAGTTCTGTCCCCAGCCAGGGAGCTGACCCACATGGCACAGCAGACCTCTCCTTTCTCACCTGCTGCTCCCCTCATCAGTGTATTTCAGTCAATCCACCTGTTCTGTTCCCCACTGTGTCTCTGGGGAATCCTCTCACACACCCATACATTTGTCCTGTACCCCAGTTCCTGCATGCATAAGTAAATAAATTTTTTAAATAAATAAATAAATAAATATGGAAGAACCAGGACTCTCTTAGTTTCAAGAACTGCCAGCATTTTTGTATTTCATATTACCTTTATAAAGAAATAGTTATCGCTCTTTTTAATAAAACAAATAACTATGACACAGATTTACATAAGCTCTTTTCTCATTGTGCTCCTTTCTAATTATTAATTCAGATTATTTCAGACATATATAATAAAGTCTTTTAAGACCAATATTTGTATAATTAAAGATGATAATCAGTTGTTTTTTAACCAGCATGTGAAATAGAGTGAATGAAAAACAAATTTGGTGGCATCATTCAGATTAATTTATTCAAATGCAGTTACCATTAACTGGGCACTAGCTCTGTGCCAGGAATTTTGTTTTGCTCATTCGCTAAAGCCTTATTCTCAGGGTCACATAATCCTCCTAACACCTTAGTAATATAAGTGCAACATCTGAACTCAGGAGACCAGAAATAAAATTGCTGAGGATCACATTTAGGGAAAACAAAATCCGATTTTAAAATAATTTATAGTACTGAAGACTGCAAATAATCTTACTAATGACCTCAATGACTACCTTTGTGTAAATAATAATATTTGGAAAAGGCCCACTTATTTTGTAGCTGATTCAGAGCTTGTGGATTGTGATATTGATCATAACATTGATTTGCTGTCTGGCACTAAGAAAAGCATTTAATAGCTGTCAGTTAGTACTTCTGAAAATGTGGAGCTGAATGTGCTCATGATACTGTTTTGACAATTTAGTGGTAAAATGTCAAAATATTCACAAATCAACATATTTTAATAATGTCACTTTCATGTATTGCTAACATGAATGTCGATGTGTAGTCACATTTTAAAAACTGCTAATTTATCCTTTCTTCTGTGATGCCCATCACTTCACCATTGATATAGGGTAGAATTTCCCAAAACTATAATGAAAAATCATTAAAGACAAAATTGCACATATATTAGGGTTAATGTTTTGAACCTTTTTTATGAATGTTGAGAAAAGTAACTAATATCCATGCTGTGGACTATAGCAAGCATTTTAACTCTGTGAAAGTGTAATTTCGAAACTGGGATATCAGAGTAAATAATGCATAAAAATTAGATGACTTTTAACAACTTGAAGATTACTTATTATCCAAGAAAATTAGCTCTTACAGATTTTACAATACACACACACACGGCACACCACACCACACCAGAACACACCACTGTAATAGTTAAGTGCTGGGATGTAATTTCTGGCAGCATTAATTATTTTACATAAGGGACTAAAAAAGAAAGAAACTCATTTTTTTAAAGATTTATTTATGCATACAAGAACTGGGGTTCAGGCCAGAGGTGGGGAGTGGTGAGAGGATTTACCAGAAATAGAGTGGGGAACAGAACAGGCAGAAGTGCACTGCTGAGGGATGCAGCGGGGGAGTCAGGAGACGTCTGCTGTGCCATGTGGGTTTCTCCCTGACCAGGGATCGAACTGGTGCTGCAGTTGCTGCAGATATCTTCATAGGTTGTGTCTTAACCCTTTGTGCCACCAGAGAGGCCCAAGAAACTCATTTTTTAGCAGAGACTTTTGGTAAGCTAGTCTTTTGACCTCTCTGCTATAATTCCATAATAGAGAGAGAAAGGAAGGATAGTAAGAAAGCACTAAAATGCATTTGGCAGCAATCTGAGTCAAACCTCACTCAATTTAGTTTAAACTACCATATGAAGTAGAAAGCACTTGGAGGAAAACTTTAAGGTTTTGGTAAAAAAGGTAAAGAAAAAACAAAGAGGGGAGGATGATCAGTGTTTTTCTAACAGATGGGTTAATGACACTATCAATTTATTAGAATAGTATATGAAATGATATCCATTTATGGTGGAAGTTACTAAATAAATTACAAAGGAAAACCTAAAGAGTTTTACTCCAATCAACTTCAATCAAGGTGATAAATCTAAAGTCAAAACTGGAAATTTTTAATACAAAGCAATCAAATTTTATTTATTGCACTGTATGGAGAAACTTTGCTAAGAAAAGGTTGATGGGTTAATACTGGTTGAGAAACACAGATGGGTCTGCTTGGACGTACTGATCCAGCATGGTACAGCTTAGATAGATCTTAGATCTAGATGGCGTCTATGATCAGCAATGATCAATGTTGTCACATTGGTGAAGTTGAAAGGCAGGGAAAGGGATAATTCCATTGCTCTTCTCTTTGGGTTGGTTAAAGCATTATATTGTTGCTTAATGTTGTTTTACCCTCCTCTTTACCCAGCAGGGTATTTCCATAAGTATTTTGTCATAATGAGCAAGATTCATTTATTTTATTGAATTTAAATTTTATTTTTCTACTCCAATCTCTCTACCCTCAGACCAGAGAGCTCACTGGAATCTCTAGGTGTTCTCTTAGTCCTTGTTTCCTTATCTGTAAAATGGAAAAAAGAAAAAAAAAACACAAACAAACCTGTAATAATAATGGTGATGCTGGTAATTATTTATATGACTGTTCTTATAGAGTAAAAGTGAAGATATTTCAATATTATCACTTCATTTTAAATACATATCAACTCATGTAACTGAAATTTAATGTACATTTTAACAGGATATTATGTGTTTGTTTATATATTTCATTGCTTGTTTGCTTTCTAGGATTGAAGCAGTCAATTAAAACTTCCATTAATGGTAAAATTTGACAGTTAGGTTAAGCAATCAAAGTTATCCCAAAGTTTGTTATACCTGACTTGTAGTCAGAAAACAACCAAAACCCCATCTTAAAACTTAGCATTCCAGAAGCATAAGCTTTCTATCCTTTCAAATAGCAAATGGTTCACTACATTTATAATTATTACCTTCCTTCAAAAATGACCTCCCACTGAGAATGCATTGAATCGAGTTAAAAGTGTGTTTGCGCCTGCAAGATAAGACAATTGATTATGGTATTTAAAAGCACCAATTATAGAACATTTGTCTTATGTTTGTGCTTTTTATGAAGCCACAAATACACAGATACATATATGTGTATAGATACACACATATGCAATACAATAAAAATGTATAAGTATAGGTATGGGCTACAAGTATAGATTGCATACATATATGTTACATAAATATATAAATCATATATCAAATGAAGTATAAAAAGCCTATATATGTGTGTATGTATAAACTTCCTAAAGAACTCCCCTATAATACTCCTCTTCTGGGCCAGAAAAAGATGTCTCTATACATTGAACTTCTCTTCAAGCATTTTACCAAAGAACAATTGTTTATTGATATTCACTACATTATACTGTATATAACATAAAAGAAACAAATTATAAATCAAGTTTATTCTGAAATGTAGAAAGAAATCAACTTAAAACTGGTAGCTGAACTTCTCAGGTGCATGTTGAGATTGAAATTTACGTTTAGCAGAGGAGGTGGAGTAGGGGACTAGGGAGAGGTGGGGCTTTAATATTCCAAGAGCATCCAGATAAATAAAATGCTGTACAATCTATTAGACTACAAGTTCTCCAAGAGACAGCAATTTCATCACTCCTATTGTCATGTATTCTGCTTCTCTTCATTAGATGAGGAATCCAAATGTTATATGTAATTTTTCCTTTGCTCATGTCTTTCTAGCTAACTAGAAAGCTTTTATGCATTGCTTTGATGAGCAATATGTAGTTTAATGATGTTTATTCTAGGGGTGGCAAGTGCAAATTGGATTCCAGGAATTTAATTATAGATCATATGTTTGTCTCCTTCCAGGAGTCTAATAGAGAGAATAATTTGATTGCTAGTTGCAGGATTTCATAGAAGAAATTTCCCCAAATGGGATTTTCTGCCCATTGTTGTATATTTCTGTTGATGCAGGTTGATTGATGGATGTTAGAGTTATTAACATCAAAGACAAAAATTTAAATATTTGTTACTTTGTATATAAGATGTTTTCCTTGGCTAGAATTTAAAATTTTTAGACATTTAAAATGTCTCTTATTTTAAAGTTGCAAATCCTCTTCCAGATATGATGCAACAGATTTGCATGGATGATAAACATTTCCTAGTAATTTTTCCAAACCATTAAAGTTGTTATATATGGGAAAGAAGGGATATATAATTTCTCTTGTGTCTAATATGCTTATTTAATACGAGACTATGAGTCTTTCTTGTGGATCAATTTTAAGGTCACAGGCTATTCCTAGATTTCGAACAAATAGGCAATTCATTACTGAGCAGTGAAAGGACAATTGTGAAGTTAAATGGGCATTAGGAAGGTCAGGGGAAACAGATATATTGAATTCCTTTGTTTTGAGCAGTCACTTTTCAGAGTTGTCCCTCCACCTCATTTTGCTGATGCTGTCACCCTATTATAAGGAAGCAAGAAAATTAAAAAAAAAAAAGAATGGCTATAGACTGACAGATACTTAAAAAGGAAAAGATCAAAAATATTAACAACCTCATGGCAATTTCTGTGAGTGCCTAAGTCTAAATTCCTCCATCCATCTTAGAAATTTTCATCACAACCACAATCTTCCCAGGCTTTCCTGTTACCAGCTGAAACTTGGTGCTATCAGTGGGATGCCCTTGACCACTAGACCTGCTAGATTTCTGAGGAAGAAAATGAAATAGAATTTCCTGAGAATTTTATGATCTCAGAGACGACAAACTAATCTGTGGGAGGACAAAAGTCAGACCTTTTGGTCCAAGCCTCCTTCATATCCCAGAGTTCCCTAAGAGACCAGGTGAAATCTGGACATTATATGAATCTGCATCCTTACTTGGTCTTTGACTTATTAGTAAGAAAGAAATTCATTAATATTTTATCAGAATGGAAAGACTGTGACATGTAACCTTGCATATGATAACCAATAGTTCAGTGCTGGGGATATTGCACAAGTCTGAAAATCTTCAGTAGTGATGGACATTTAAAGTTCAATATTTTCTGCCCCTGGAACTTGCCTGTGTTCTAACAGAAATCTGCTTTCTAAGTTTCTAGCTATAGTTGGTATTTTACTGGTAAATAATAAGAGGATGATTGGAAATTCATAAGCAATAAAGTGTAAATACTCTGTAGATAAACTAAATCTGGGCCTCGATACTTAGATCTGTATGACCTGGAGAACTTATTTAATTTTTTAAGTATCAGATTCATTGGCAACTTGGAGTCCTGGTTTATTAAAAGAAAAAGGTAAAAGAGAATGAGAAGGGCAACAACACATTGCAAGATAATAAGTATGAAAAAACTTAATATGCTAAAGCAAATCAATAGTAATAGCGAAGAATGAAGACTCATTTAGTACTTATGTCCTATTAATTTGCTGTTTTTAGTTGTAAATTTTAATATCTACATAAACATTTACATATTCATATTTAAGAATGAAAAGCGGGCCTCCCCGGTGGCGCAGCGGTTGAGCGCTGGGTTGCGAAGCTGCCCGCGGCCTCTGCGGCGCCGGTTCGATCCCCGGCTGCTCCCCGGCCACCGGAGGAGGGTCCCACATGGCGTGCAGACTTCTCCTGCCGCCCGCTGCTCCCCTCAGCAGTGTACTTCGGTCCTTCTGCCTGCTCTGCTCCCCGCTCTGGCTCTGGTGAATTCTCTCACCCTCCCGCGCTTCTGACTGTACCCAGTGCATGTATAAACAAAACAAACAAACCAGCAAACAAATAAATAAAGCATGCCTCTATAAAAAAAAAAAAAAAAAAAGAATGAAAAGCAACAAAGAAGCAGAAATTTTAAAAGAATGCTTAACTTTCAAATCATCAAAGGGAAAACTACAAGTATTATTCACACTGATAAACAAAAGAAATAAATTTCAAATGAAAATAAATATATTACAGCAAAGTATGAATAAGATACAAGTGGTAAGTCAACCATACTGTAAAAACGAATGTCAAAGTTTTACATGATATTATGAATTGTCAAAGTCTATGGACACAATAGGGCCTCCCGTGTGGCGCAGCGTTTGAGCGCTGGGTTGCGAAGCTGCCCGTCAGCCTCTGAAGCTGCCCGTCAGCCTCTGAAGCGCCGGTTCGATCCCCGGCTGCTGCCTGGCCCCCAGAAGAGGGTCCCACATGGCATGCAGACCTCTCCTGCCACCCGCTGCTCCCCTCAGCAGTGTACTTGTCGGTCCTTCTGCCTGTTCTGCTCCCTGCTCTGGCTCTGGTGAATTCTCTCACCCTCCCGTGCTTCTGACTGTACCCAGTGCTTGTATAAATAAATAAATAAATCTTTAAAAAAAAGAGATTAAACAATAATAATAAAATAAAGTATTAACCCCAAGTATCCAGTGGGAAAATGAAAATAAAAAAAAATTTAAAAAAAGTCTATGGACACAATAGAAAAATCAAAGTTTATAAAATGCAGTATAGAAATGATAATCTAAAGTCAAATGAATCTGAAAAGGAGAAAGTAAAAGGTACAATAATGTATTAAAAATAAATACAAAATAAGTAAGATTACATTAATACTAAAACAAATGGTTGGGCAGGAGAGAAGAATCAAAATAATACCAATATTGGGGCCTCCCCGGTGGCGCGGCGGTTGAGTGCTGGGTTGCGAAGCTGCCCACAGCCTCTGCATCGCTGGTTCGATCCCCGGCCGCCAGGTGAGGGTCCCACATGGCGCTCAGACCTCTCCTGTCTCGCCCGCTGCTCCCCTCAGCAGTGTACTTCAGTCCTTCTGCCTGCTCTGCTCCCAGCTCTGGCTCTGGTGAATTCTCTCACCTTCCGTGCTTCTGACTGTACCCAGTGCTTCTATAAATAAATAAATTAATTTAAAAAAATTTAAAAAAAAACTATTCTTAAAAAAAAAATAATACCAATATTGTTGGTACATTCTAGTAAACATAAGCATCAGGAATGTCTATTGCATTGATATTAGCAAATATATCAATAAGTATACATCTACATAATTTGTAAATACAGTTTTCATTTTTTGGTTTTACTATGACTTGTTTTACTTATTTCTTCATGTGCTTGGTATTTTAGAGATATCTATACTTCACAGAAATATCAAACCAGCATGCTATATATACCTTAAATATATACAATTTTAATTTTTCAATCATGCCTCAATAAAACCAGGAGGGAAATAAATAAATAGTAACTGCTGTAAATAAGCCTATAGCAATATGGTGTTGTCATGTGGAGTAGGAGAAACTGTCTATAATCCCATGATTTTGTTTCAGTCTGAGTCTATTGTCTCCAGAATGTCAGTTTTATAAGTGTCTCACCTCCCCGTAGGTAGGAGCTAATGGAAATCTTAGACTGTGTTTGGTATTTCCCAATGTCAGTTTCTGACTAGTTTCCATAGAGTAGTAGAACTTGATAAAAACAGAGTACTTTGGCATAGTTAAAAATGATTTCTCTGCATCTATTGATACTGATTCTTTTCTTTTTGTTGATAAAGTGTATTATATTGATTTACATATTTTAAGCCATCATCATATCCCTGTGAAAAATCCCTTTTGATCATGATGTATAACCCTTGATAAGTGTTATTAAATTTGACTTGCTAATATATGTTCTTGAAGTTTCATTTCGGTGTTCATAAGGATATCCATATATAGTTTTCTTGTGCTGTATTTGTCTGGTTTTGGCATTAGGGTAATGTTAGTGTCATTAAATGTATTAGGGAACATTTATCTACTCTTTAGATTTTTAGAGGAAATTTGAGCATGATAGGTGTAGGGTAAGTGATTGTCGGGCTCTTCTGCCCTCTCACCATTAGGATTGATGATGGATCCCTGCAGTCCTGAAAACATGCCTTGATGGCTGGCACCTGGAGTGGGGTGTGGGCATGCGTAGGCTGAGAGACTGGGCTCATAAGGGCAGAGTCACGGGGACGCCAGAGGAAAAAGGAACAAGCAGGAGAACGAGAAGATTGAAAGAGGAGGAGAGAAAACAGGAGGACCACAAGAGAACTCAGGAGAGCCCAGATAGAGTGAAGATTTGCTGAGGGCTAGGAGGCCTCCCAACCTCCTGGCCCTTCATCACCCCTGCCTGCCGTGTACCTGGTAAAATGGCAATAAAAGTCTGAAAAGCCACTGAGGGCTCCAGGACCCTCCTTGACCCGTCTGCTCGGATCACAGAGTTCCTGCTCTGTGACCTTTCTGCCCCTACAATAGGCAAGAGTTTTTCTTTTTTTTTTTTGTTTTTTGTTTTTAATTTAGGTTTGATAAAATTCATTTATAATGTCATTTGAGCCCGGAATTTTGTTTTGGGGAGATTTTTAATTTCTCTTTTAAATTTGCGTGATTGTCATCAGTTTATTCATCTTCACAAGCTAAGAATTGTTTTCTTTGCTCTTTGAGTACAGAACGTTATCCTGGGAAGCTTGCTCCTGTTAAGGTATTGGCACCTCAAACAATTATTAATGATAGTATTTGTTTGTTATCTTGGTTTTGACCCTGGATGAGTGTTAGGCAGGTGTTTCATATATCAAAGCCATGGGCTGCAAATAATATCGTCTTCTGTTAGAAAATACAAGTGATCTGATCTGATTCACCTGCCAGTTCATACCCTAACTGTTCTTGTTTGGGAGTCACAGGCTCAAGTTCATAATCACCACTCTCTACCCTCACTCCCATAGCTCTCTAGAACTCCTATAGCTCACCCTTTGTCAGCATGTTGGCGCTGTGTACACCCTTTTGCATTCAAGTTCCTGGTTTTTGAAGTCCCTGATTTGAATAAGTGCCATTGAGTTCCAATAAAGACTTCCTGTGGCAGCTGCCTTTCCTTCTCATGAGTTGCACTGTCCTGGTATTCTTCCAATCAATTAAATTTTTTCTTATCCCTTTCCACCATGCTATCACTCTTGATGTGTACACTAGTCATTTGCTTATCTTCTAGGGGTTATTGAATTGTTGTAGTTGTAATGTGGTTGTAAATATATGAAGAAGGTGAGTCTTGCATCTTTACTCTGCCACCATCATTAAGGTTTCCTGACTTTTCATATTGTGTAATGTTTCTTGTGCTTTGTAGCACATTCCTCCTAATTACTTATTTACCATTTACTATTCCCCAGGCCAATCCCCTTTGTCTTGTTTATTTCTAAATGATATAAAAGTGCCTAGCTCTGATCACCTCTTCTGGTCTTTATTCTCTTGTGAAGGCTTTTATGCACGTGCAAAGAGTCATAAAATATTTATACTTTGTCCCTGTTAATATTTCTTTGTTAGTTTAACTTTAAGATCTGGTCATGTACCTTAAAATGGTCAGGGAAATTTGTTTTTCCCTGGTACTGTCTGTCCTCTTCTCTCTAATGCGTCTTCTCCGGAAGCACCAAGTTGGACATTTCATTTTACACGAATTTCTCATTTCAACTCATTATATTTTTTACATAAGGAGACTAAGCATGTAAAACAAAATGTCAAAAAAAGTGTTGAAAATTTTGTTTATATTTTATTAAAATGTATTTTATACTGCTACTGAAAGTAAAATTATAAAATAATGTTCAAGATGTCACAAATGCTTCAATAATGATGTCACATGTGTGAAAAAAACCTTTACATCAGTTTCATATTTTGACATACACTCATCATTTATCATTTACATATTTATTATTAGATATTCATCTGATTTTAACAATTAAAGCCTTTCATTCTTGTAGTGTAATACAAATGAATGTATGTTAGAAAATGGAAATGGCAATAAAATATTGAGTAGTTAACAACGTGAATAGCATCATGTTTTTATATACCCAGCTTTGTTTAAAGTTCATAATGTTTCTCTTATATTCCATCAGAAAACTTCAATAATTCAAAAAAGTGAGGGAACCTACCAAATCTGAATAAAGTATTTCTGGAATTCAAACCTGAATATTTCTAGCACTTAACTCCAAGTTTTTTTTCCGGGAGATACATACAGCATAATTCTGTAAGTAGTTTTAAACTTTTTTGTTTGCATGTTTTTGTGTGGAAAGGATTCATGGCTTTCATCAGATCTTCAAAGCTCTTTGATAACCCCAGATTTAAGGGCTATAGATATAAATTGAAACATAAATTAGCTCCTTTTTATTTCATTTGTTCTTCCCTACATATTTTCATGTTGTTCCATTAACAGAGATTTTAAGAATTTGGAAAAACACATTTAAAATCTACATTAAAGTGAGCTTTTCAAATCATATAACTTGCATAACTGCAAATTTGCTTACAATAAGAATAATTTTATTTCCGGGCCTCCGCAGTGGCGCAGTGGTTGAGCGCTGGATTGCGAAGCTGCCTGAAGCCTTTGCGGAGCCGGTTCAATCCCTGGCTGCTCCCTGGCCACTGGAGGAGGGTCCCACATGGCGCGCAGACCTCTCCTACTGCCCTGATGCTCCCCTCAGCAGTGTACTTAGGTCCTTCTGCCTGTTCTGCTCCCTGCTCTGCCTCTGGTGAATTCTCTCACCCTCCCGCACTTCTGACTGTACCCAGTGCTTGTATAAATAAATACATATATCTTAAAAAAAAAGAATAATTTTATTTCCAAAATTTTCAATTTGCAAAATATCAGGATTAAGCTTTCTGCTAGGACAGAGATTAGCACTTTTACTTCTTTGCAGAAAACTGATACCTAAACTATGTTATTCTATGTAAGTATTTGATTTCCAAATCAAAAGATTAAGACTGTCACACAGTTCATCATCATCTTTGCAATGCACATGGCCTTCCTCTTCGAAAGGCTTAATTTTGCATGCTATTTAATTCATGATAACATATTCATATCTATGTTGGTCAGTAAAAATGACAATGGTGGCAGCAACAGTAGTAAATTGCCTGGATTTTAGAGAAGTTATTTAATCCTTCATGTTGACTTAAATATAAACATTTCCTAAAAACAAGTCAGCACTTATTTCTTATTTCTCAGTGCAGCCCACAGAGTTGTTTTTTTTTTTTTTTTTTAGGTGAATTGGTATTTTTTATTCTTTTTTTTAATTTTTAATTTTTTTAAATTTCATTTTATTTTATAAATTTTTTACATCAGAAGACTGAAGCTTGACTACTACCTCACACCATGCACAAAAACCAACTCCAAATGGATTGAAGAACTAGACATAAGAATATTTTGAGTTAAGAGCAATGAAATCTCTAGAGGCTGAGGTAAAACTTTTGTCCTTACCTGAGTGCTTCACCCTTCTCTAATAGAAGAGAACATCAATCCCTATACCTTTGCCCTATCCAATCAAAGGAAGAATCACTCCTTTACCTAGAAGAATGTAGTTTGTGGAGTATCATCCAGGTGTACGTTTATTTATAAACACATCCTTCCAACTGAAAATCTCATCTTTACTTTCAGTCACCCCCTTTTTGTTTGTCATGTGAAGTCTCCCCACTAACTCATCTTGATGCCCCAGGTCCTTAAACACAAAGTAAATATCCCCATTCTACTCCATTATTTTATTAGAATATATAACCGTGTAAATTTTCACTATGAATGCTGAGAAATTGATCTTTTCCTTTCTTAACTCAGATGAGGTTGCCTTGATTACTGGTCTGATTTGAGAGGAACCTGGGATGGGGAGGGCAGGAGATTTTTCTACTATGCTCTGACACTTGAATATAATTAAAGAATTAGGGGCTAGAAAAGCTCTACTGGGAGGTATATTTCAATTCATAAGTGTTGCTTGAAACTCAGAATCCTTGGATACAGGGTCACTTTGTTCCTTAAGTCTAAGAATCTGGGACTATGTTTTGCTGCAAATTTCAGTAGAGTAAGATAGTGCCCAGATTGTGTGAACTAGGTCAAAAGCTTCACTCTTACACATAAAATAATGTCCCTGTTATTTTACCACTCCCCTATTTCCCACATTTGTAAAGCCCAGTCTTTAGAAGACATTTATTTAAAAGCATGCTATTTGATGGAGAACAGCTGTAGAAAATGCTGTTGGCTAATTTATCACAATTTACACATTTTAGCTGTTAAAACAAGATTGTAGACCGATGGAACTAAGGTAGAAGAAAAAAGAAGTAATGAAGTTACAGTGGGGGTGTGGCAAATGTAGTACATTTATTAACTATTCTTAATTTGTGTAGTTACTAAATATGTAAAGGGTGATATCTTAGTATAACATAGTATATTAGGATAAAAGTAGGAGTACCTAACTTCTTTAAGCATATTTTATAATAGATGAGAATGAAAAAAATCATTATTGTTCTTTAATTCTAAGGTATTGTATGATAATTGGAAAGACATCACAAATGGTATGTGGGTAGTGTTAAGGTCCATGCATGCAAAGAAGAGCATACATATCCCCATACTTGCTTTCCCTTCATTTCTCTGAAGTATTTTTAATATTTGAGTATACTAATTGTAATTATTACTACATATACAACATTTTCCCCCTTTCTCTCACTCATATTTATGTCTATCACTTTATTTATATATTTCTGATGAGTAATATGGGACCAGATATCGAGCTCATTAATGGGGAAATTAAATCTGTCACAGCATCATGGATTAAAAGACATTTCATCTGAACTTGGAAAAAAAGGGGAACTCCCACATTCAGTGTTTCAGAAGGATTATGAAAGTTTAACTTTCACAATTTGTGGAAGTCTTTAAGTAGAAGATACAATGTGATGTATGGAATGGATATAAGACCAAACTAGTTGGCATGAAAAACCAAGAAGTTTCTGGTTTATGACACAGCTAGTTTGGTAGGGAGAAGTTACCTCAAATAGCTACTTTTATATAGTTCATGCTAAAGAAAGTCTTCTCAACAAAGGAAAATTACTGAGGGGTTTGAAGGAAGTGAATGACATGATCATATTTGATTTTTTAAATTGATGCAACAATGGAACACTTTGTAATGCAAAAAAGGGGGTGGAGATAGAAAAATTTAAAAAATACTGTGGTCCCAGTGAGAGATTGCAGTTTACAATAACATTATGGCAGCGAAATAGACATCTCTTATTGAGATAGAGTGTCAGTGAGTGGATATGGGCTAGTGAGAAAAATAAAGCGCTCTACATTTTAAAACATACCTATTAAAAGAAAATTAAATTAAATTAAAAATTAAGAATAAAAAGAAACTTCCCTATGGAAAAAAAATAAGATATGCCTATAATAAAAGAAAACAAAACACAAACAAAAATCCATAAAACCTTAAAGAAAACTTAATTGGCATAGGATCTAAGATAAAAGAAACCCCTAGATAAGAGGACCCAGTACCTAAATCAAAACTATCTGCTTTCCAACTTAGTCAAACACAGGAGAACCCCACACATCATGTTAGCAGCAACTCTTTTGTATTTATTATTCATTGAAGACTTGAGATATACAAATTGAAGGCTGGATTAAATAAAATACCTTTTTAACATCCCAAACCTGTGATTCCTTTTCTGATTTACTTAATAGATTCAGGGGGTAGATTTCAAGCCACCCTTTAAAATAACTTAAGAAAACAGAAATGGATATAAATTTAAAATAATCCATGAAAAGTTAGAATGACAGTCTCTTGTCAGAATCTGGAAGAACTTCCCAATTAATAAAAAGTGACAGTTGATTGATAAATCACTACCCAGTCTTCAACTTCAGCTATATCCCTACTTCACCTTTAAGATAGAGTCTACGCCAACAAAATGATAGTGATCAAACATCCCATACAGGCACAGAAATCTGTTCCCCACCAGCCAGAAAAACGAGCTGTTTTCCACTTTATATTCAAGTGAGAAATGTGAAGTGAACCTGCAAAAATGCCTCTCTACCTGATTTTATTCAATCTCTGATTTTCATATATGTAGCAATTATTTGTATAGCTGCTGATGACATGCAACTGGAATTTGAAGATATAGTGGTGGTGAAGATTGCCACTGGCCTACCTTTCAGAGACTGAAAATCAAAGACTAATAAAATGAGGCAGGTACTGTTTGTTCCTTAGTCCAGTGCCACAAAATGACCTTCCCTGCATCTCCCAACTTGCAGATTATATGACAGTGGCAGTGTTCTTCTGGAATTCTTTTTGCTCTCTAAACCAATAGGCATTATTGGCATCGCTTGTCCTTCCCCACTGTAATTCTGATACTAGTAGGAGTTGACAAATGACTAAGACTAGTGTTTACTTTTTCAAGAGGTTGCAAAGAAAAATATAACAGTTAGGAGAAAGAAGAGAAAAAAGAGAAGGAGGAGGAAGAGGACAAGTAGGAGATGGAAAAAGGCCATGAGAGAGAAAATGTGTATAACCCAGAAAGCCTCTTAGCACATAGTGAACTCCCAACAAATTGTATTGAATGAATATATTAACTGGCATTTCAGAATTTTCGAGACATTTCAAAAGTAAAACACAGATAGGTCCAGACAACACATATACTTAAATTAGTAGCAATGGTGTGTCCTATGTAGGTATTGTGGGTTTTTATACCATGACCAGTTCAGAGTAAAAGAATAAGCCAGAAAGAGAAGTTATGCTTAACTGGGAGACTCAGAGTTCAAAAACTAGATCTACTGAAAATATACAATTGAACTACAATGTGATACATTATTTCTGTATATGCCAACAAGACATTCAGAAAGCATCTAAAATAAAGTGAAGAAATGTTTAGTAAATTTGGAGTATGAATACTTGCCTGTTAAAATATATCTAGTTCTAAATATGTGAGAAATGAGTTTTTAGTCGAATGAGTGTATTATGATTAGCAGAATCAGATAAGGTGACATTGGTGTATAATACTGTATACTATTCAGAGGTATGGGCTCACTTAACTAAATATTTTATTTTTTTAAGGACAATATTTTTCTTTTTTTTTTTATTTATACAAGAACCGGGGTACAGGCCAGATGCATGGGAGGGTGAGAGTTCACCAGAGACAGAGCAGGGAACAGAACAGGCAGACTGACCAAAATACACTGCTGAGGGGAGCAGCGGGTATGACAGGAGAGGTCTGCTTTGCCATGTGAGACCCTCATCGGCCAGCCGGGATCCAACCAGCACTGCAGAGGCTGTGCGGACAGCTTCACAGTGCTTGTGCTCAACTGCCTGAGCCACAGGGGAGGCCCTTAACTAAATATTTTAAATACAAGATTTTAAGAGATATTACTGTAAGAATAAACATAAAGGTGAATAAATGTTCTCCTTTTTATATATGAGAATATAGTCATTAAGAAAACCAAAGAAAATTATCAAAATATTTTAATTTAGCTCACCAATTGTCCTTTCTTTTTGAGTTTCAGAAATCTGAAATCAATTGAACCAACAAGATAGATTTGAAATCCTAACAAAAAATAGCAAAATAGCATGAAGTCATTAATGAACTTTTGCTTGATTTAGAGAGTATACAATTAAGCTATCAATTGAAATGACCAGATTATAAAAGTAGATGTAAATTTATAATAATTAATTTTAGTGATTTCTTGTGCAGGACCAGCCTGTGTTGTGTTGAAAGCATCCTTTGCCAATACCCGCTAGATGCCAGTAGCATTTCTCCCCTATTTCAACAATGAAAAATGCCTCCAGACATTTCCAAATGTCCCCTGGGGCCTAAAGTCACTCCTGTTGAAAACCATTGATTGTAATATAAAACTTCAAAGAGAGAAACATATTTTTGGAGACATTTATAATTTGAATAGAGGATAGAATGCTATAACAGGATTTACAACTATCAAGCTCTATACTTATTAGAACTAAAGCCAGAAGTCAAATTGTTGCAATTAATGTTTTTAAAAAAACCACTTTATTTTAAGAAACAAAATATAGAATGTATAGAAATGACTAAATCTGCCAGCAGTTCAAATACTTTCTTTGGATGGAGGGCTATGTTTGATTGTCTGCTTTTTAATTTTCCATATTTTCCAATTGTGCTCAGTGACTGTATTTTACTTTTATAATTACAAATTTATTTTGAAATAATCTAGGATGCTAAACAAAAATGTTGGGAGCTATTACAGACTTTTTGGGAAAATCTTCCCTAGTTTTGATTCTTGGCTTACCTCATCATGTTTTCGGTGATCCTGTGTGATTAATTATTCAGTATTTTAGATTTCTCACTTGTAAATGAGAATATTAGTATTACATTCCATAAAATTGTCATCAGAATTAAAGGATTAATATATCTAAAAGGCCTAGTACCTTAAATATATACTTTATTTTCTATATTGTTTGAAATAAGCAATTGAGAAACCATTTCGTTTTTTAATTCATTAAAACAGATGCAATTTATAATTCATTTCCCATGATGAATCCATAGTCTGTTACTCATCATCTTCTCAAGTGGGTCAATTAACTATTCCTCACCATCTGTTTGGCCAGTGATGTAGTCTCTTGCTTCCAGTCATATGCAGTGGCCTTTAACAGTGCGGGGGTCTGAGAATGCTGGAAGGGCACCAGATTGAATACTGTCTGGCCATGAGAAGACATCCAGAAAATACATACATGTATACTTAGTGAGAATGAAACAATCAATTTTTAATACTGACATCAGAACAGTAAATGTAAAAATCATGTTTACCCATCTGACAGTCATGCCTTGTGAAATCAGTGTGTTATTTGTATGAAGGATTTTAGTGGAGTTGGCAGGGATCATATTTGCCTTTCCTTGTTTATTATACTTTTCACTAATATTTGTCTGTTTTTTATTTAAAAGAATAATGTGTTTCTAGTATTTGGGGGGGTTATCACAGATGCAATCTATTTTAGGAAGATTGAATCTATGAGTAGTTTTAGTTGATGTCCTCGATTAGCTAGTTCTTAGAAAAATGGGAGGACCCTATTAATAATAAAAGTATATTAACAAGAATGCATTGCAAAAATATCCTTCAACTATCCCTGTCATAACCTAGCATTTTTATGCCAGTTTTTACTTGAGAGCTTTAATTGTTGCTCCTGTTTTTTCACTTTAAAAATAAGATTGGATTTTTTTACTGTGATACTGCAGTTGGAACTGTGATTTTGAAGATGGCTTCTAGAAAATTACATGCAGTATCAAAAAAGTCTATGCATTATTTAAAAGAGGATTGTTTAAAGTCCTCATTCAGATGATTTATATTTGAAAAACATTTGGCATAGAATGTAAGGAGATATAATAATAGAACTCTAACTTGCAGATAGATAACAACTGAATTTTTCTCTGTCAATAAAGCGTATCTACAAGACTTAAAGAAAAACAATTTAAAAATGTAACGTGTTTTATATCTAATATTACCTTTAATTTCCCTAGTAGCCAATGAATTTGATGCTGATACGCACACACACACACGCACACACACACACATACACGATAATGTAAAATCTTTGGGAAATTTAAGAGAAGCATTTTATTATAAAGAAAAAAATTTAACAAGACCATAATATGTTCATGTATAATTAATGAAATGTTGAGAACCAAGAATGGTTTCCACTAAAGAGAGGTTGAGACATTTATTTTGTAGATCCCATAATTTTGGCAAATGTTATTTTTGACTCCACACCCACCTATTGGGTCCAAAATCTGTAAATTTAAATGAATTCTACTCCTCTAGTACTTGGAGAATCACCATTGATATTTTCAATAATATAATTAGAACAATGTAACAATATGGTTCTGAGCAAAATTTTCAAATGAGCTAGAGGAATTTGGTGGTTAAGACTGCCAAGTGGGAAAACAATATTTTACTGTATAATAGTAGTAAACTTACACCAAATTCTATTTTCTGAAAATACTGCAACCTGAACGTAGGCTTCTATGTTTCTTCTTTCTGGAAACAAAGCCTATACATAAATGAATATGAAGTTGAACTATTTGATAAATCTGAATTAAAATTTTTGAACAGTCCCCAATACAAGAAAAGGTGGTTGATTCCAGATGTTTCTAGGAGTGTGTGTAAATGAAGATGAGAAAGGGAGGTATGAAAAAGAAGGACCATGAACTATAGAAAAGAGAAATGATGGGGAATATTCTTAATTTTATTACGAAAATTTTTAAACATAAAGATAAGTTGAAATAACTACAGTGAATTCCTGTTTCTTATATACCATCATTTACTATTTTAAAAATAGATTTTATTTTCAGGGCCATTTTTAGGTTCACTGGAAAATTGAGCAAAACATACAGAGAGTTCCCATATATCCTCTGGCTTTCTCTACAGCCATTCCCTTTGTCAACATAATACAGCAAAGTGGCACCTTGATTCAATCAATGAATCTACATCAACACATCATTACTACCCAAAGTCCATAGTTTGCATCATGATTCTCTCTTTGCGCTGTTTATTATGTGGGTTTTGACAAATGCATAATGATGCATGTACCATTATTCTACACAATACCTGCACTACCCTAAACATCCTGTGTTCTGCATCTCTATTCCACCTTCATTTAACCCCTTCATTTAACCACAGATCTTCTCACTGTCTCTATAGATTAATCATGTCTGGAATGTCATATAGTTTGAACCAGATAGTATGTAGCTTTTAAAGAGTGACTACTTTCACGGAGAAATATGTATTTCCCTTTCCTCTGTGTCTTTTCATGGAATAATAGCTCATATCTTTTTAGTGCAGAATAATATTGAATTGTCTGAATGTACCACAAGTTTGCATATCCGTTCTCCCACTGAAAGATATCTTGGTTGCTTTGAAGATTTTGCATTTTGCATATACCTGCCACAACCATCTATTTGCAAGGTTGTTTTTTTTCCCTGTTTTGGTAGGCATAGTTTTTATCTCATTTGAGTAATACCAAGAAACATAATTACTGAATTCTATGGTAATAGTATGATTCATCTGATGAGACCCTGCCTATTTAGTGACTAATATGGACTGAATGTTGCCCCTTTTGCAAATTCATAGTTGAAGTCAACTTCCTAATGTGATACTATTTGAAGATTGGAGTCTTTGGAAGTTAATTAGGTTTAGATGAGCTCATAGGATGGTACCTTATGGTGGATTGAGTGCCCTTTTTTTTTTTTTTAATAGAGGCATGTTTTATTTATTTGTTTGTTTGTTTCTTTGTTTTGTTTATACATGCACTGGGTACAGTCAGAAGCACGGGAGGGTGAGAGAATCCACCAGAGCCAGAGCGGGGAGCAGAGCAGGCAGAAGAACCGAAGTACACTGCTGAGGGGAGCAGCGGGCTGCAGGAGAGGTCTGCGCGCCATGTGGGACCCTCCTCAGGTGGGCGGGGAGCAGCCGGGGATCGAACCGGCGCCGCAGAGGCTGCGGGCAGCTTCGCAACCCAGCGCTCAACCGCTGCGCCACCGGGGAGGCCCTTGAGTGCCCTTTTAAGAAGAGACATCAAAGAATTGAGTTCTCTCTTTCTTTACCATATGAGGACATATCAGAATATTGCCATCTGCAAGCCAGAAATAAATCTCTCATCAGAACCTGAAAATTCTGGCAAGTTGATCTTGAACTTCCAAAACTGTGAGAAAATAAACTTTGGTATTGAAGCCACCAATCTATGATAGTCCCTCATACCGATTAATACAGATCTTGTTACCAACAAATGGTATGCTCCTCTAACAACTACCAAAAGTTGGAAACAACTTTAGATGTGGGGTAGTTTCTGGGAGAGTTTTAAGTTGCATACTGAAAATACAGACAGTAGGGTGATTCAAGTGAGAGATCCAAGAACGTGTTATTGGAAAGTGTAAAACAGACTATCCTAGTTACAAAGAGGGAAAGAACTTTAGTGACTTGTGATTCCATGTTTTGAGGAAGATAGAATTTACAAATGATAAAATAGGATATTTAGCTGATCATATTTCTAAGCACTGTTGAACAAATGGTTTGATTCCTCCTGATTATTTGTAGTAAAAGGTGAAAGGGAGAGATGAATGGAAGAAGGGATTTTTAAGTTGAATATATGGAAAATTCTCAATCTATCCATATTGTAAAAATTAGAAAACATGTTCTGAAGAATCAAGGCTATGGTGGCTGATGTGTCACTAGATGAAGGGTTTGTGGAATTGCAGGAACAGAGCAGTACCACTTTGCACTGAGGGGGCAGAGACAGTACAAAATAAAGGAAGACTGTCAGACTTGTTGAATTTGAATGGACAGGATAACAGAGCTATTTGGCTGCAAAAGTGTGTTATTTTTCAAGAGGAAAGAAATGACCTCAAAAACAATTCACCGATCATCAGGGTTCCTGCCATGGTTTAAATAAAGCCCTGACTTGTATGAAGGGTGCCTGGAACGGCCATGGGGGTGAGAACAGCTGATAGATCCTTTTTGTCTTGACCCTCTCATAGAGTCAAGGGGGTGATGTTAGTGCCATGGTGGGTCTGAGGGCAGGATGTCAAAGCAGAGAAAACTTAATGCTTCAGCTCTAATGGAGTTTGTTTGTAGTTTTTGGGACTTTCTTGGAACCCATTGCCAAGTTTTCCCTTCTAATTACTCCCCTTTGAAATCAGAATATCTATTACGCTAGATTTTGGAAACAAAATGTATGAGATAAAGACACAAAACAGATTTTTGCATATTGATTTTATAGCCTGATACTTTACTGATTTATTGTTTTTGAATCTTTTTAATGAGTTCTTTATGGTTTTCTATGTATATCACTATATAACCTGCAAATAGTGGTATTTTTATTTCTTTTCCAATTTGGATGCCTTTCATTTATTTATTTATTTATTTATTTATTTTGCTTAGTTTCTTGTGGCAGGCTGCGCCTCTCTTGACATGGTCCGGGCATTGGGGGAGACTCCCGAGAAGAGGGGAGTTCCTGTGCTTGTACTTTGATAATAGGCTAGATAAATTGAGTGCTAGGGAATGGGTTGATTTTAGCAATATAGCATAACAATGGACTTTCATGTCTACTCCAAAATTAGGAAGGCTTGACAGGATGATTGATTGTTACTGAACATTGTACTGTCTTAGACAATTGATTATGTTAGAAAAATAATTGTACCCAGGAGAGTAATTGTCCCTGTTGATCTTCTTAATCAGATTAAAGAAGTGTCCTTTTGTAGTATGAGATCAAGAGGGTCTTTGTATATTCATGAGAAAATATGTAATGATAGTCTCTGTTTTGCTTTGATGCTTATGCTGATGTAATCTCACCGCTTGCCTTAAGGTATAAATAAAGAGCTGCTGAGACCCTCAGTAGGAGATACTTGCACCAGAGAGAGTGTCATTGTCTCCTCACTACCTCATATACCTCACTCCACTTCCCCTCAGCCCTCTGAAAAAACTTAACCGACAACGTCCTCTCCTTTCTGAGATCCCTGATACAACTTCTAGCTGGAGCTGGTCTCCAGCAGTTGCTTTTGCAGGATTTTCAATACTATGTTGATTAACAGTTGTGAGAGTAGATAGACATCCTTGTCTTGTTCTTGATGTTAGAGAAAAAGCTTTCAATATTTTACCATTATTTATGATGTTAGTTGTGGTTTTGTGATAATACCCTTTAATATTTTGAGTCATGTTCCTTCTATCCTCATTTTATTAAGAGTTCTTTTTTTAATCACAAAAAGAATCACAAAATTCTTACATGTTGAATCTTGTCAGATGCTTTTTTTGTATCTATTGATAAGCCCATATTTGTTTTCTCTTTCCTTTTGTTGATGTAGTTTATTGCATTATTTTAGAATGTTGAACCATCCTTGTATCACTGGAATAAATACACTTGATGATGATGTATGCTTTCAAGGTATTGTTGAATTTTTTTTTTGCTAAGATTTTTGCACCTATTGTCATGAGAGATGTTATTCTATAGTTGTGTGTGTGTGTGTTTCTGTATGCGTGCTATATCTTCTGGTTGATCTGTTCATAGGTATAAGTGGTATTGATGTCCACTACTACTATATTGTAAGTAACATTTGGTTATTGTATGTAAAGACATTATTGATATCAATGTCTCTCTTTAGTTCTATTAATAATAGCTTTATATATATTGATAGGTTTATGGTGCTTTTATTTTAATGAGTATTTGTTTTCTTGGTGAATTTATCCCTTTATCATTATACAACATCTATCTCTATATCTTACTTTTTCTTAGCTATAAATCTATTTTATTTGATATAAGTATGATTGTCCCTATTTTATATAGGCCACCATTTGCTTGTAGGGTAGTTTTCCATCCTTTTACTTTGAGGCTGTGTTTATATTTGGAGCTCAAATAGATATCCAATTGATAGCAGACTTCTTTTTAATTCCTCTAACTATTCTGTGTCTTTGGATTTGTGAGTTCACACCATTGATATTTATGGAAATTTTTGATATGTAAGTATATTTATTGTCATCTTACTATTTGTTTCCTTGGTGTTTTTGAAGTTTTCTCTCTATTCTTTTATCTCTTACTCTTTTCTCTTACTCTTTGATAGATACCATTTGTATTACATTTTCATTTTCTTATATTTTTCTCCTAAGTATTTCTTGTTTTTCAGTTTCCATATGGTTTGTATATAAGGTCCTGTGCTTATAACCTACTTTAAATTGAAAGTAAATTAATCTCAAGTTCATTCTAGCAGTCTGTATTTTTACTCTCCTTCCCCTCCCTGTTTTGTGTTTTTGGAGTTTTACTCCATTTAAGTGGGAATTCTTGCCATTTTATATAAGACCATTAGTATTTCTTGCAAGCCTGGTTTAGTGAAGACAAATTTCTTTAACTTTTGTTTGTTTGTAAAGCTCTTTATCATTCATCCAATTCTAAATTATAGCCAATGCCAGAGTATAAAGACAAGAGAGCCTGGGGAAGACATCTATCATCTTCATTCATGCAAAGTCTGTCGCTTTCATTTGCTCCTCAAACTGAGGTTATAGTTTCAGCAAATGTAAGATCTCCAACTAAATCTGTGTCTCCATCATCTATTTACTTTTTGCTCAGTCCTAGGATCTCTGCTTCCCAGAGTCATATTGTTCTCCAAAAAAACACCCATTCATTTCCCATGCCTAGAAAAGCATTGCCTTCTCTGTGTAGTTCGCAGATATTGGGGCAACTGACGTGGGAGTAAGTCCATCAGTGCCCAGGAAGAGGCTCTGATTCTCTGATTTCCATCCCAGCTTTGGACAATAGTCACTCTCTCATGTTTCTGGTGAGACTGTATCTCAGGCCTTCCACTGATCTCGCTGTAGACACACTAATACTTGAATCTTCCATTGATTTTTAAAGGCAGTTGTTCCAATATATCAATAGATTCAGATTTGTTGTATCTGTTGGGAGGAGGATACTCCAGTATCCTAATAGTCTTGAGCCAACTCCTGGATTAAAATTCTCAAGGGTGTTCATTTACTTCCATGTTTATTATAAATCCCCATGTCACACTGTATGTGACATGAAAATATGTATTAGCATTCAGCATAATGAAAATATATCAGCATTTTGAATATTTCTTTTTGTATTGATCACATAAGTATATAAAAACTCAGTTCTGTTTTTTTTTTTATTTTTTTTTTTATTTTTTTTTTATTTTTTTTTTTTAATAGAGGCATGCTTTATTTATTTATTTGCTTGTTTGTTTTGTTTATACATGCACTGGGCACAGTCAGAAGCGCGACAGGGTGGGAGAAGTCACCAGAGCCAGAGCGGGGAGCAGAGCAGGCAGAAGGACCGAAGTACACTGCTGAGGGGAGCAGCGGGCGGCAGGAGAGGTCTGCGCGCCATGTGGGACCCTCCTCCGGTGGCCGGGGAGCAGCCGGGGATCGAACCGGCGCTGCAGAGGCCGCGGGCAGCTTCGCAACCCAGCGCTCAACCACTGCGCCACCGGGGAGGCCCCAGTTCTGTTTTTTTTTAAAGGCAATGGAAGTCCTTTTCAGTCTAAAAATATACTAGACTAGAATGAAAAGAACTGAGTTTTTTTTAATCAACTTTACCAAATTTGCACTGTTTTTTATCTGGTCAATTAAATTATTCCCATGCTGTTAGAATTGAAGGCTATATTAAATAAAATAAGAATGGATAAAATGGAAGGCTAAGTAATGGAATAAAATAAAAATGGATGACAAAAGGAGGCAATATGTGAATGGTAAGTTATTTTTAAAGTATGTTCATTTAATAACTAAAATGAAACCTGCCCCTACCATCATTACTTTATAAGAGAAAAAAATATATTAATAGTGATAAAAGTAAAAACTGTATAATCACAGAACATAAAAGGCACATAAATATGTGAAATAAATATCATTATGTTCACTAAATAGTTACTTTTTAAAATAGTTTGATTTAGATTAGTGAAAACTTTTCCTTGGATCTTTACTTAGTTTAAGATTGAGAACAAAGGTACTGAAGTTGTTTTCTTTCAGATTTGCATTTTGTGAATTGGGAATGGTTACTATTTACTAATTTATGTGAGAAGATTAATAAGGAACATGGAAAATATAAGATAGTTTTCAAAAAGATATAGGACTTAAAATTTAAGAATATATCCAATTTGAAACAACTCCTTCCTTTAAAAATTCTGCTTAAAGCAATTTAAGAAATTTTTCTTTTGTTTTGTTTTTATGTTAGTGGAGTTGTCCATTCACTTTACCAGTAAGCCAGTATGGCTTATACATACACATACCTAGTAATTATCAGTTCTCATGCATCAGGACATTCATAAAGAGGAATAAGAATTAGAGAAGTGGTTACATGTTTGAATGGATTTAATGTCCCTAGGAATCCTTATGTAAATATGTGCCCAAGCAATTTGCATGCATTAATTTTCATTGATACTTTTTCACTGACCACTCATGATAGAACATGTGGCAAATAGTGTTATGAAAAAACTGAACATACTTAGTTGTAACATGTGTGATTTGTTTTGATCTTTTGCTAAGGACAGTGCCAGGTAAATGTTTGTGAATCCATCATTTGGCAGATTGGGGCTGTCAACTTGATGACATAAAAATAGGACTTTAAGTAGAGCAGCTCCCAGGAGCAGATGGGAGAGCAGAAAGACTTCAAAATCATCCATCATTTTTTATGGGACTTCTTGAGACTATCTGCAGGATAGAATATAACTGGCCAAGCTGCACTTACAATGTTAACAAAGACTCCTGTGCTAAACCTCTCCAGTAATGTGTAGATTATTGTCCAAAAGTAGGAAAGACACATCTGAAGGTGCAGGAAAGGTTAATTAAGTACATGATTGGCTATCAGAGATTTATTTGCATACAAATGCCTCTGTGACATTTTAACCACTGTTTCTAAACAATACTTGGTACTTCTGATCATCTAATACAATGAATAAAATATGACTTGCATATAAATTATTTTTAACATTTATATTTTCCTTTTACATTCCTTCTCTATCTTCTTCCATTATTCCCAGTTTCCTGCATACTGATTATCACAGCTGTACAATTTATTCTATTTATCAGGTGATAACTATTAATAATATCTGTTAAAATTGCAGAACTATGTAAAACAATGGTGAGGTGAACAAAGGCCCAGCTCTCCACAGGTTGACTATGTATTAAGACAAACATAATTATAGGTGAAAGAGTATTTAATATTTTTATACTGTTAGATATTTTACATTTCTATGAAGGCATTTCAATGCAATTAATCTTGCTTCTTTTCTATATCCTACATTCATTTAATTTTCTACCTGATTTGTCAAAAGAAGTCCATGATGAGAAGACATTTTCTCAAGCTAGCTCTTATTTATAACCAATTTTGTACTTTTTATAATTCTTTAAATAATCCAGGGTATATAATTTTATTTTTTTAAATATAAAATGCCCTGAGGTGATATCACCATCATAACAGCATAAGGCAACCCTTATTTCTGTCTCTCATTATGAAAAGGGAGCTGTGGAATATAGCACCATATCCAAAGGACTCAGTGGGGATGTCACCCCCATGTGCATCATGTATTATTTTGCAAACAGACTCTAATCCAGGCTGTGTATCCTGTGAATCAGCTCCCTCTTGCTGTCAAAT
Source organism: Talpa occidentalis (assembly GCF_014898055.3). Lineage (NCBI taxonomy): Eukaryota > Metazoa > Chordata > Mammalia > Eulipotyphla > Talpidae > Talpa > Talpa occidentalis. The sequence continues at coordinate 88,214,158 of NW_023604861.1, read as the reverse complement.
ACTCTCAGCTACAACACCTAGAAAATACTGATCTGGGTAGATGCCTATGCACATGAGACCTTTGTAGAAGCCCAGCGCTCAGTTGGAGCAAAGAACTGGGCTCATTGGAGTAGGTATGAGGAATTTTCAAGCCAAACCCCCTCCCAGCAAAGTAGAACAACTTAAAGAAAGAAGAGTCCAGGAATCCTTCCCACATGGAAAAGTAGAAAGCAATGAGTGAACATCTACTTTTCCCAATTATATAGGACACTACTAATGAAAACCATTTTTCTCCCAGAGTATTACGGTAAGAGCCCCAAGACTTCCTGGGGAGGGGAGGAAGAAGATTGGGAAAGTAACAGATAGGCTTATCAAAGGGCATAGTAGCTGTATGTATGTATGTATGACACTGTATGTATGACACTATTATGAAGATGTTCAAGTAAGGACTTAGCCCACGTCACAAAGGCAGGAGATAGGAGAGAGAAGTTTCAAACCTATGTGTTAAACCTCAACAGCTCAAGCCTCTTAGCCACAGGGCTATTGTACTGTTAATAGATTAGTAAGCATGAATTCATCTCACCTATCCTCACCCATGGAGGCTACTTGGTTAGATATAAAAGGGGAGTGTTGAAGGAAATGTGAGGGACTATTTTTTCTTATTCTTTGCTGTTTATATAGAGAGATGCACCCATCAATATAATACTCTTAATACTATCTCTGCTTTCCCACAGATATTTCCCATGGTTGATGGAGTGATACAAGTGACTGATGTTGGGTTAAGACAAAACTTCTTTAGCAAGGGCTCCTACCTTTTCATGTTGGAGTCAGCCTGCAATCAATAGTGCATTCTTGTCTGCTCCTCCCTGTTTAAATGTACAGGATCAGGCATCCATTGGGGAAAGTTTACAATTTTTGTCTCCACTGTGACGGTGTTGCTCACGTTCACTTTTTTTTTAAAAGATTTATTTATTTATGCATCAAGAACTGGGGTACAGGCCAGAAGTGCAGGGGGTGAGAGGATTGGCCAGAGACAGAGTGGGGAACAGAACAGGCAGACTGACTGAAATACATTGCTGAGGGGAGCAGCGGGCAAGACAGGAGAGGTCTGCTGCGCCATGTGGGAATCTCCCTGGTGGGAGGCTGTGGACAGCTTCACAGCATGGCGCTCAACCCGCTGAGCCACTGGGGAGGCCCAAAGCTAATATTTTGACATCTGGAGACCTGAATAAGTTGGTTATCTCCACATTGTTTCCTAACTCAACTCTGATAGGAGGGTTTAGTTTATGGTTTTTCTTAAATCTTCCAAAAGGCGGTATGATCCTCTCCCCTAAAAAGTCAATAGATGTCAGTCTCCTACTATCTATTTTCATCATTGTTTCCTTTGTAGGTAACCTGTATTATAGCTCAGAATTTTATGGCATTCATGTTAAGGTTCAGTAAACTTGCTGCTACATTTCGAGAAGTTATCTTTCATTGATTTGATGCTACGAATGATGATAGTATTAGATTGACCACAAAGATTTCCAGCTCAGGAAAATTGTGTTTATTATATATACATTGTTAATTATATTTACAGTTAATAATTCATCCAGAATATCAGTTATACATGTTGAAACTCTGAGGTTATATCTTCTCTATATTCTTGTCAAATTGCCTCTACAGATTAATTTCTTTATCATTTCATAATTTTCTTTGATTGTTATAAAAATGCTTATATTCTTTCCTCAGCATCAATTCTGAATTTACTGATTCTATTGTGAATTTAATTTCTCTCATTTTTCATTTCTCTTGTGTGCTTATAGTAAGTGTTCCCTCTTTGGTTATTTTTCTGAGATTTTTATATTTTGATCTATTTTATGTTTTATCTATTTGATTTTTTTCATCTTATTAATTTTCATCCAAGATGTGGATGCACATACTTTACAACAAATCATTTCTACAAAGTTTATAATTAAAATATTATTTTGTTTAGCCCCAACCAACATTATTTTAATAGTGCCTATGTACAATAGCTTTATTTTTTGTACTTAATTCCAAATCTAAGGAAACAACATTTTTGTACTTATTACTTTAACATCATATTTTTCTTGTGTTTTATCTTTTTTAAAAAATATTTTATTTATTTATGCACACTAGAACTGGAGTGTAGGCCAGAGTTACAGTTACAGGGGTGAGAGGATTTACCAGAGACAGTGGGGAGCAGAACAGGCAGATCTACTTATTACACTGCTGAGGGGAACAGCAGGTGAGACAGGAGAGGTGTGCTGTGCCATGTGGGTCAGCTCCCTGGCCAGGACAGAACTCATGCCGCAGTGGCTGCTGATAGCTTCATAGCAATGAGACTTTAACCCTGGGTCACCAGAGAGGCCCTTGTATTTTATCTTTATACTTATCATGTAGTTATGAAGTTTGGGCTATATTGGAAGATAAAGTTTATACTCTTTCCTTACCATCCTGTCCTTTTCCTCCCTCACTCTTTTTACTGCCTGCAATTATATACCACTATATTTATTGTGCAAAGTCTTGTACTGAAATCTAAAGGTTTATTATAATTACTGTTATCCTAAATGTGCATAGTTTTGTTTTCCATAGGCTCCAAAAATGATGGCATTTTTGTTTTTTCTTATAGGCGCTTAGTTATTTCATAACTTTAATCTTTGTAGCTTTCAACCTGAAGTGGTTGAACTTTAACAATAGCATGCAACTGCCCATGAGTTCAAGTTCACTTTCTATTTTGTTTGGTACTCTCTTTTTGCTTCTTTTTTTATTATTTTATATATTTTTACATCATTTTTCATTTTCGTCATGGTTATAGTCCCCATACAAGTCCTACCCTCCTTGTTTTCATCCTACTCCCTCCTTCCCCCCACTCCATATTGTCTCTCTGGTTTATAGTTGCTTGTTGATTTTTAATTTTACTTTATTATAATTAGTCTTTTTCCTGGTCCCTTATATAGGTTTTCTAAATTCCTGCTATCAATGAGACCATCGGTACTTTTCTTTTTCTTCCTGGCTTATTTCACTGAGCATGATCCCTTCCAGCTCTATCCATGTTGCTGCAAATTGTATGAGTTTATCCTTTTTTTTACAGCTGAGTAATATTCCATTATGTATATGTACCACATCTTCTTGATCCAGTCATCTATTTTGGGGCATTTGGGTTGTTTCCATAGCTTAACTATTGCAAATAGTGCTGTTATAAACATAGGGGTGCAGCTGCCCTTTTGAATTAATGTGTCTGTGTCCTTTGGGTAAATACCTAGGAGTGGAATTGCTGGATCATATGGAAGCTCTATGTTTAGTAGGTCCAGAAATCTCCACACAGCTCTCCATAGTGGTTGGACCAGTTTGCACTCCCACCAACAGTGCAGGAGAGTTCCTTTTTCTCTACAACCTCGCCAACATTTGTTGTTGCTAGTTTTTTTAATATGTGCTATTCTCACTGGTGTAAGATGGTATCTCATGGTAGTTTTGATTTGCATTTCCCTGATTACATGTGATGCTGAACATTTTTTCATATGTCTGTTGGCCCTTTGCATTTTCTCTTTGGAGAAGTTTCTTTTTAGCTCTTCTGCCCATTTTTTGACCGGATTATTTACTTTGTTTTTGTTGAGTCACTTCAACTCTTTGTAGATTTTTGTGATCAGTCGTTAGTGTTGTGTTAGTGTTTATTGTTAGTGTTGTGTGAAAAAATTTTCTCCCAGTGGGTGGGGTGTTCCTTTGTTTTGGTTACTGTCTCTTTTTCTGTACAGAAGCTCTTTAATTTGATGTGGTCCCAGCTATTTATCTTTGCCTTCACTATCACTGCTTTGAGTGATGAGTCTTTAAAGACATTACGGAGGTGTATGTCATGTAGTGTTTCACCTATATTTCCTTCCATATATTTTATGGTTTTAGGTCTTATGTCTAGTTCTTTAATCCATTTTGAGTTGGTTTTTTTGCATGGTGTGAGGTAGTAGTCAAGCTTCATTCTTTTACATGTAGTGACTCAGCGTTCCCAGTACCATTTATTGAACAAACTTTCTTTGCTCCAGTGCATATTCTTTGCTCCTTTGTCAAAGATTAGTTGACCATAAATCTGTGGATTTATTTCTGGATTTTCTATTTGATTCTATTGGTCTGTGTGTCTGTTCTTGTTCCAATACCATTCAGTTTTGATTATTATGGCCTTGTAATATAGTTTGAAGTCTGGGAGTATGAGACCGCCATTCCCTTCTCTTTTTTTTTTTTTTTTTAGGGGAGCTATGGCTATTCTGGGTTTTTGGTGGCTCCATATGAATTTCATAAATATTTATTCTATTTCTTTGAAGACTGTCATTGAAATTTTTTTTGGAATATCATTGAATCTGTAAATTGCTTTTGGTAGGATGGCCATTTTGATAATGTTAATTCTTCCAATCCATGAGCAGGGGATGTCTTTCCAATTCTTTGTGTCTTCTTCTGTTTCTTTTAACAGTGTTTTATAATTTTCTTTGTATAGGTCTTTCACCTCTTTTGTTAGGTTTATTCCCAAGTATTTGATTTTTTTTTTGTTTCAATTATAAAAGGGATGGGTTTTCTTGATTTCTTCTCCTTCAGATTTAGTGTTTGTGTATAGGAAAGCTACTGATTTTTGTGTGTTGATTTTGTATCCTGCTACTCTACTAAACTGGTTGATTATTTTGAGTAGTTTTTCTGTGGAGATTTTAGGTTTCTCTACATATATTATCATATTGCCTGCAAATAGTTATAGTTTTACTTCTTCTTTCCCTATTTGGATTCCTTGTATGTCTTTCTCTTGTCTTATTGCTCTGCCTAGGACCTCCAGTATTATATTGAAAAGCAGTGGTGAGAGTGGACATCCTAAAACTATGGAATGCTTCACAAATTTGTGTGTCATCCTTGTTATCTAGGGGCCAAGCTAATCTTCTCTGTTTTGCTACAATTTTAGCATATGTGCTGTGGAAGCGAGCACACTCTCTTTTTGATTCTTGATTTACTTCCACATTTGACTTAAGAATATTTCTGCTGAGGGCCTCCCTGGTGGTGCAGCAGTTGAGTGCTGGGTTGCAAATCTGCCCAAAGCCTCCGCAGCACCAGTTCGATCCCCGGCCACCGGGTGAGGGTCCCACATGGTGTGCAGACCTCTCCTGCCGCCTGCTGCTCCCCTGCAGTGTACTTCGGTCCTTCTGCCTGTTCTGCTTCCTGCTCTGTCCCTGGTGAATTCTCTCACCCTCCCGCACTTCTGACTGTACCCAGTGTTTGTATAAATAAATAAATAAATCTAAAATAAATAAATAATTAAAAAAGATGTATGCTGTCAGATAGTCATATCTTTAAAAAAATAATATTTCTGCTGAGAAAAGTATAGGGAAAAGAAGTTTATTAACCATTTAATATTGAGAGTATCATTATTCTGCTCTCAAACAATAATTTTGTGGTACTAAGAATTATGGCCAACACACCTTTACTTCAGAATTGTAAAAACATTATTTTCATTGTTTTATGCATTCAGAGTTTAATTAGAAATATTTATTAAAAATTTAATTAGAAATATTTCAACTATTGGGCCTCTCCGGTGGCGGAGCGGTTGAGCACTGGGTTGTGAAGCTGCCCGCAGCCTCTGCAGCGCAGGTTCGATCCCTGGCTGCTCCCCGGTCACCTGAGGAGGGTCCCACATGCTGCGACAGACCTCTCCTGCTGTGTCTGCTGCTCTCCTCAGCAGTGTATTTCTTCATCAGTCTGCCTGTTCTGTCCCCGCTCTGGCTCTGGTGAATTCTCTCACCCTCCCGCGCTCTGACTGTACCCAGTGCTTGTATAAATAAATAAATAAATCTTAAAAAAAAATTTCACCTATAATTTTTCATTGTTTGCATGAAAATGGTTTTATCTGTCTTACGAAATTCACCAATGTCTTCAGTGAGAGCATTGTCAACCATTGCACTTAATATTCTTTATAGACTTTCAATTTGTATTCTTTCACTGAAAATTTTCCTTTAATTATCACTTTTAAACAATAATTTCCACTTTTCCATTTCTTTCTTTACTACTTATAAAATCCTGTTTCATTTTTTGGACCTCTTGGATATGTGTTTTAAGTTTTTTAAGCCTATTTTAATTGTCTTTTTCTTTTCATATTTACTCAGAAATTTCAAATTTGGTCTTTGAAAGCTTCTTTTGAATTTTTCATATGTGTTATATTTACAATTTCTGGGAGCTCTTTTTATCCTCTGAAAGTTCATTTTTAAGATTGGGAGTCTATTCTCAATTCTTGGAGACAAAACCTTAGCTCATCTTTCTGAGGACAATTACAGCTTTTTTTTTTTTTTTTTTTATAGCTTTGTTTTCTCCCTGCATAATTGCTGCTCTCTTCAATTTAATTTTTCAGTTTTTGATTTAGGTTTTTCTTTTGTCCTTGGTTTGTTCTTTATCTTGCCTATTATGAGTTTTTGTAAATGAATGATGACTTTGGTTTCTGTATAAGTTAACTGTTTCTACAATATTGTTTGATAGCAATGAACTAGAAAACTTCAGTGAGCTTTGAAAATAAGCATAACTTTGTCACACATTTAAGGGCTTAATATGGTTTAGACAAATTTCACCAAGATGATTTTGTTGATTTGAGCTCATAAATGCTTCTGAGAGCTAGCTACCTTCTTCAGGAGTTCTGGGTCAGATGAGGTCAAGGAGGGGAAATATTGTTCTGTAGGATGCTAGATTGGATTTGCTCTGCTCTGTGTGGCATTAATTCTCCAGAGGACAAGTTTGGGATGTTCTCACAGTGATGTCAGAGGTATAAATGAATGTCCCAGCACATAAGCTTGTTTTAAGTCCCTGCTTGTGTCAGATTGGTTAATATCTCACAGGTCAAACCATGGCAAAAACTTGAATTCAATGACACGTGGTGAACAGGAAACTACAGAGTGTTGATACAATGAAATGTGAAGGATTGAGGTCATCCTTATAAATTCCTGTAATATTTGATGATAATTTATTAAAGAATTGACCATATCCTCTGCATAAATGAGTGGTATATCCATTCTAAGCTGCCCTATATGGCCATGATGATTTGGCCTGGCCACTTGTTGAAGATTGCCTCTGTCTGCACATTTTGATCTTTCAGCTCAAGATGCTCTTAACATTTATCAGAAAAAGAAATTTTTTTTTAATCTTTTACCAAGATAGTCTAGCTTTCAGTGTTCTCTGAAGCAAGTTAGGAAGAGACTGGATGTTAAGGTGTATCAACAGAGAACTTGCATAAATTCATGTCTATGTTTTCAATAAAGTAAAGTAGCCCTCAACTCGACTGGTGTCCTCCACTAGGCAGCATCTCTAGATAACTAAGGGCACTATGACTAAAAAGCAGGAGTTAATTAGTTGCTGGAGACTGTGATATGGGGAGTGGACTTAAGGATCACACTACTTTTACACAGTTTGTAATTAGTTCAGGCTATTTTGAGCCATCTTCCCAATTTAACCCTAATTTAAATATCTGTAGCCCTACCAAATGTGAGATTTTTGAGAATTCTATGGAACAAATAAATTTTTCAGATATTTTTTCCACTATCCCATCTGAATTCCTTCCATCATTTAAATTAGTGTTGCTATTGTCTCTTCTATTTTCAGCTCTTTCATGAACATGTGCTCTTTTGAAATGGTTGCTTTCATGTAGTATTAATTGGGGTTGTGAGTGATCAGCATTAGTTCGGTGAGCTCAAGCCACTGTCTTTATCCAAAATAAACCTAGTGTTAGTTAACATCAGATTGCTTCATTTAAAGTCTGTGTTTTTAAGAATAGTTTTAGGTTTATAACAAAATACAAGAAGGTAGAGAGAGTGCATATAAACTCCCTATATCAAACATACATAGTCTCCTCCAAAATAAATATCACTCATCAGAATAGTAGTTTTTACCAAATGTAAACATAAATCATATGACACATCATATATGTCCAGACTCCATTGTTACTCTTGGTTTTGTACATTTTATGAATTTGGACAAATGTAATAGCATGTGTCTAATATTATAGTGTCATACAAATATTTTTAGTCCTCTAAAAATCATCTATGCTCTATTCATTCATTTCCTACCCTGCCCCATAAACTGCTAATGTTTTTTGCTGTTGCTATAGTTTTGCCTTGACCAGAATGTCATATAATTAGAATAAGAACTGGAATCTTTTCTGATTGATTATTTTACTTATTAATATGAGTTAAGAAATTCTTTTATGTCATTTCATGGCTTCATAGCTCATTTTGTTTTGGTACTGAAGAATATTCGGTGTTCCAAGTTATTTAGCCATTCACCTATTGAAGGACTCATGGCTACTTCTAAGTTTTGGCAATTGTGCATATACCTACCCCATCAGTGTAGCAGTTACACACATATGTATAGATTTTTACATGGACATTTAGTTCCTTTGGGTAAATATCAAGGCATCCAATTGCTGGATCATATGGTAAGAGTATGGTAGGAGTAACTTTCCAAATGGTCAAAATGACTGTACCATTTTGTATTTCCACCAACACTGAATGAGAATCCTTATTGCTGCACATTTTCAGTAGCATTTGATATTGTAAATGTTCTGATACAGATTGTTTTTCACCTTACACATTTTAATTTCTCTTTCTAAAATATTATGTTTGTTTCCAATATATTGGAAAATGCTCAATTTCTTCTATTTGTGAGGATGTGTTTTTCCACAGATTTCCAGATGTTCTTCTTTTTCCATTATTTTGCAATTTTTTTCTTTAATACCTCAATATTGATTCTTTTGAATTATTGCTTTATTTATTCATATTTTAATAAAATGGTTTTTATCTAGAACCTGTATTTTTCACTAGACATGCAGTAGTGATCCCAGTCTCCTGGTCATTAATACCCTGGGGTAAAGATGATGAGGTGGGTCTTCAGCATTGTGTGTTATTAGACATTACGTGCAGTATTGAAATATTAGAAAATTGTGTCCTGTTTTTCCCACCACACCCCATTATTCAGTGTAGCACAGGTCTCAAGAATCCCTGAAATGGGCATGTGTCCCTAAGTCATAAACTGGAAATAAACAGTAGTCATAATTTTCTGAATTAAATTTTTGAAGAGTTATCAATTTTAAGTTTTGATGGACTGAGTCATTTAAATCCTACATGATACAGTTTACATTGATACAATTAAAATATCTGGTTGAAAATACAAACTTACTGTAATCACAATTCCTTTTCTAAAATCCAATCTGTATTCAGTAACCAAGAACCCTATGAAAACCCAATATAATGTAAACTTAGGTAAATGTTTCTATAAGAGCCATACAACACTTTACTTTAATAAATAATAAAATATTCATAAAATTTTTAATTTTAGCAAATTTTGAATAGACTTCCAAAAAGGTATCAGTATTTTTTCTATTTATTTATTTTTTTTAATTTTTTTTTTTTAATAGAGGCATGCTTTATTTATTTATTTATTTGTTTGTTTGTTTTGTTTATACATGCACTGGGTACAGTCAGAAGCGCGGGAGGGTGAGAGAATTCACCAGAGCGGCAGGAGAGGTCTGCGCGCCATGTGGGACCCTCCTCCAGTGGCCGGGGAGCAGCCGGGGATCGAACCGGCGCCACAGAGGCTGCGGGCAGCTTCGCAACCCAGTGCTCAACCACTGCGCCACCGGGGAGGCCCATCAGTATTTTTTCTAAAAAAGATACTCAAAGCTGAGGCATATACAATTTGCTATTTTACAAAAAGACTAGATCCTACAGAAAGAATTCAATCATGCAGCTTATATATAGTGTTTTTTTAACAAAGGATCCCCACTCAAGAGGATAAGCAGATATTTGGCTTAAAGAATCTATGTGTTGGGCCTTCCCTGGTGGCACAATGGTTGAGCGCTGGCTTGCGAAGCTGCCCGCAGCCCTCTGCAGCGCTGGTTCGATCCCCGGCCGCCGGGTGAGGGTCCCACATGTCACGCAGACCTCTCCTGCCGCCTGCTGCTCCCCTCAGCAGTGTACTTCGTCATTCTGCCTATTCTGTTCCCTGCTCTGGCTCTGGTGAATTCTCTCACCCTCCCATGCTTCTGACTGTACCCAGTGCTTGTATAAATAAATAAAATAAATCTTTAAAAAAAAAAAAAGAATCTATGTGTTATCCAGTTAAATAGTGGCATTCTTATCCTATAACTAAGTAACAGTAGCAAATACAAACATATCTTTTTGATACTTAACCTGTTTTAAATCTCAATTCCTGATATTTATATGCTGCAAACAGTTCTAGGGGCCAATGATTTTATTACTCTCAGTCAAGGGATCTCTATCAAAGATAATAATGTAGCCACTCTTTCAGCTCTATTTTTGATAGTTGTTGGAGTTGTCAATGTTTTGTACATAATTTTTTTTTAAAAAAAACTTTATTCAGAGATGTTTCAAATCATTTTAATTGTTCAGTTGATACACATGATTGTTTATTCTTATTTTTCCTACTTGGGAAAAGTCCTCTCTCTGCTAAAATATGGAGTTTTAAGTCAGCATTAGTGTCTGGAGGTAAGAAGGCATCAGTCTCCCTTATGGGTTCTGTCTAATCACAACTAAAATAATGGTAGTAAGATGTTTACAGTCATATATCTTCACTTCTTGATGACATAAGTTCATATATTTAATTTATCAAACAAATGGCAGACTATGACTATAGTTTGTTAGAATATTCTTTACAAATATTGGTTCTGCAATGTTCCATAGAAAGGTCAAGTTGCATGTATAATCTTCACTATCACATATTTAATATAATCATTATTCTCAGCTTATAGTCTGTAATTTTGATTTGTATGTGGAATTTGCTCCCATCTCCCTTCTACCTCTTATTGTTAAATTCATTAAAATTCAGTCATAGACATCAGTTTAAATACTATATTTTTTTCTCTTTTGATATGGATAATTTCCCTTGAGACTCCTCCATATTCCTATTTGAGAAAAATGAGTCAGTTCATTTGAATTTAATCATGTTTTACAGAATCAAAATCAACTATGACTTGGTTTAGAAAATAAATAGAAGAGTAGACCCACTTCATTTCTTCAAACAATGATCAAATTGTGTAATTATAAATTACCACAATTTTTTTTTCTATAGATTTTTTTCTGGGAGAAAAAAAAATGATTACATTAATTTTTCTTACAAAATTTTGATGAAAACCAATTTTAAATAGAAAACTTCCAAAAGTTTATCTAAATAGAATTTCCTTTTACTTTATTTCTTACTTAGAAAGTAACTTTTGGTTCAGATAGTCTTGTCCTACTTTTAATGGCATAAAATTTGTAGTATAGACCTCTGATTTTTAATAATAAAGGTAAGGCAAGCAATGCAGTGAAATTACGATTCTCTTCAGTAAATAAAGAAAATGAACAATTTAATATATGACGTACTATCTTTAGTAAACCTAAACTCAGAGTGTAGATAAAACATTTGTTTTCTTAATGCTTGTGATATGACAGCAACATAAATTGAAAATAGAATGTCTGAAGTCAGAAATGAATCTGACTTTCACAATTTTGCAGCTGGTAATTGGGCCCTAGAGGATTTAATTCATAGATGTATTCTCTTCACCTGTGGTACCTGTCTCTTCCATCCTTTTTCTTAGCAGTCTCACAGTCAGGATTTTTGACAGTAGCCCTGAGGATAAGCACCTAAAAAAAGAAAATAAAGCTTGCTTTTGAGGTCAAATTAAAATGATCTGGGCTTCATTCAGTTAAGCTATACTCTTGGGAATTTAATCATAATAGGAAAGAAATTCCCACTTTGATTTGAAGGAGAGAATTTGAAAGATAGTCACATCCTATATAACTATATAACATCCTATATAACTACCATTTTGATTTTGTTCTTTAGAGAATATTTTATTACTTTTTCTCAATAGTCTTCTGAAATTCAGCCATGTGTTATAAGCTGACTTGGATTTTCATGAATTTATTGTGGTTTAGAATATGTTCACGGTAATCAAGATGTTTCTGAGCACCATATATAAGGACAAAGAGCTTGGCTAAAAAACTGGATTTCTGACAGTGATTTTATTTCTTACCTCTGAGCATGGCTAAATTTAAAAAGGATGTGGAACAATCAAAACATCTATTGCTAATGGAAATATAAAATAGTATAACCATTTTGTAGAGCTTTTTGGCTTTTTCTGAAAACTTAATACTTACCTCTCATTCAGAAATATTACTCCAACTTATTTATCTTAGAGAAAGAAACAAACATTTCTGCACAGGGATGTTTAGAATATATTTATAATAGTGTTCTTGCATCTCTCTGCAAAAAAAAAAAAAAAGCAAAGACTGGAAATCACCCACATGACAATCAGTGCAAAGAATGGATAAAGAATTTGTGATATACAATGGGATTTTTAAAAAATGAATTAAAAGAAGAATGTGCTATTGAATAGGCAAAATATGTACATGAAACTTAAATCCTTTTGTTTGAGTGAAAGAAGTCAGGAACAAAATAAATATGGATGTATTTGATCTATCATTGATAGTCCTATTACAAATTTTTAAAAAATCACCAACCTCTTAATAACATAGTAAAACAAAGCAGGATAAGAAGTTAACAGATTTTTTTTTTTGCTGCTTATTTTATTTTATTTTATTTTAGTAGTGAGAATATGTTTTTTTATTTTTTTAATTTTTATAAATTTTATTTTTATATTCCCCATACAATTGTAACCCCCTTATTTTGACCACAATCCCTCCCCTCCCCGCCCCCCACCCCTCATAGAGTGTCTCTGGTTCATAGTTTTTGTTGATTTTGATTTTCACTTTCTTATACTTATTCATTTTCCTGGTCCCTTATTTAAGTTTTCTAGATTCCTGCTATGAGTGAGACCATCCTGTATTTTTCTTTTTCTTTCTGGCTTATTTCGCTGAGCATGATCCCTTCCAGCTCCATCCATTTTGCTGCAAATTGCATGTGTTTATCTTTTTTGCATGCTGAGTAATATTCCATGGTGTATATATATCACATCTTCTTGATCCAGTCATCTATTTTTGGGCAGTTGGGTTGTTCCCAAAGCTTAGCTATTGTAAACAGTGTTGCTATAAACATAGGGGTGCAGGTGCTCTTTGGAGTTGATGTTTCTGTGACCTTTGGGTAAATACCTAGGAGTGGAATTGCTGGATCATATGGAAGCTCTATATTTAGTAGGTCCAGAAATCTCCACACAGCTCTCCATAGTGATTGGACCAGTTTGCAGTCCCACCAACAGTGCAGAAGAGTTCCTTTTTCTCCACAACCTCGCCAACATTTGTTGTTGCTAGTTTTTTTAATATGTGCCATTCTCACTGGTGTAAGATGGTATCTCATTGTAGTTTTGATTTGCATTTCCCTGATTACAAGTGATGTTGAACATTTTTTCATATGCCTGTTGGCCATTGGCATTTCCTCTTCAGAGAAGTTTCTTTTTAGCTCTTCTGCCCATTTTTTGACAGGATTATTTTCTTGGTTGTTGTTGAGTCTCATCATCAGCTCGTTGCAGATTTTTGTGATCAGTCCTTTATCGTTAGTGTTGAGTGCAAAAATGTTCTCCCAGTCGGTAGGGTTTCTCTTTGTTTTTGTTATTGTCTCTTTTGCTGTGCAGAAGCTCTTTAATTTGATGTAGTCCCAGCTGTTGATCTTTGCCTTCACTATCATTGCTTTGGGTGATGGGTCTGTAAAGATGTCTTTGATGTGCATATCATGTAGTGTTTCGCCTATATTTCCTTCTATGTATTCTATGGTTTCAGGTCTTATGTGTAGTTCTTTAATCCATTTTGAGTTGGTTTTTGTGTATGGTGTGAGGTAGTAGTCAAGCTTCATTCTCTTGCATGTAGCAACCCAGTTTTCCCAGCAACATTCATTGAACAAACTTTCTTTGCTCCAATGCATATTCTTTGCTCCGTTGTTAATGATTAGTTGACCATAAATCTGTGGGTTTATTTCTGGATTTTCTATTCGATTCCATTGGTCTGTGTGTCTGTTCTTGTTCCAATACCATGCAGTTTTGATGATTATGGCTTTGTAGTATATTCTGAAGTCTGGGAGTGTGATGCCTCCATTCCCTTCTTTTTTTTTTCAGGAGAGCTTTGGCTATTTGGGGTTTTTTGTGGTTCCATATCAATTTCATCAATAATTGTTCTATTTCTTTGAAGAATGACATTGAAATGTTTATTGGAATAGCATTGAATCTGTATATTGCTTTTGGAAGGATGGCCATTTTAATAATGTTTATTCTTCCAATCCATGAGCAGGTGATGTCTTTCCATTTCTTTGTATCTTCTTCTATTTCTTTTAACAGTGTTTTATAGTTTTCTTTGTATAGGTCCTTTACCTCTTTTGTTAGATTTATTCCCAAGTATTTGATTTTTTTTTTGTTTCGATAATAAAAGGGATTTTTTTTTTAATTTCTTCTTCTTCAGATTTATTGTTTGTGTATAGGAAGGCTACGGACTTTTGCGTGTTGATTTTGTATCCTGCTACTTTACTGAACTGATTGATGAGTTGAATTAGTTTTTCTGTGGAGTTTTCTATGTATATTATCATATCATCTGCAAATAGGGACAGTTTGACTTCTTCTTTTCCTATTTGGAATCCTTGTATATCTTTCTCTTGACTTATTGCTCTGGCTAGGACTTCCAGTATTATATTGAAAAGCAGTAGTGAGAGTGGACATCCTTGTCTTGTTCCAGATCTTAATGGAAATGCTTTCAGCTTTTCACCATTGAGAATGACACTGGCTGTTGGCTTGTCATATATGGCCTTTATGATGTTGAGGTATGTTCCTTGTATCCCAAGAATTTCAAGGGCTTTTATCATGAATGGGTGTTGCACTTTGTCGAAAGCTTTCTCAACATCTATTGATATTATCGTATGGTTTTTATATTTCTTTTTGTTGATGTGTTGGATAACGTTGATTGATTTTCGGATGTTGAACCATCCTTGTGTCCCTGGAATGAATCCTACTTGGTCGTGGTGAATTATCTTATGGATACATTGTTGGATTCTGGTAGCTAAAATTTTATTGAGGATTTTTGCATCAGTGTTCATTAGGGAGATTGACCTGTAGTTTTCTTTTTTTGTGTTGTCCTTGTTCGGTTTTGGTATTAGTGAAATGTTGGCTTCATAGAATGTGTTTAGTATTATCCCTTCCTTCTCAATTTTTTGGAAGAGTTTGTGAAGGATAGGCACTAATTCATTTCTGAGTGTTTGGTAGAATTCATTTGTAAATCCATGAGGTCCTGGGCTTTTGTTTTTGGGGAGGTTTTTGATTACTATTTCATTTTCGCTGCTTGTAATTGGTCTGTTTAGGTGTTCTATTTCTTCTTTATCTAGCTTTGGGTGATTGTAGAGTTGTAGGAATTTGTCCATCTCCTCTAGATTGTTGAACTTGTTTCCATATAACTGTTCATAGTAGTTACTGATTATTCTTTTGATTTCTGCTATGTCTGTTGTGATTTCTCCTCTTTCATTTATGATCCTGTTTATTTGTGCTTTCTCCCTTTTTTCCTTTGTGAGCCTGGCTAGGGGTTTGTCTATTTTATTTATTTTTTCAAAGAACCAAATCTTGGTTTCACTGATCTTTCGGATTGTTTTTTTTAGTTTCGATTTCATTTATTTCTACTTTGAATTTTTTTTTTCCTACTGATTTTGGGGTTTTTTGTTGTTCTTTTTCTAGATCTTTGAGCTTCAAGATTAGGTTGTTTCTTTGAGTTCTTTCTTGTTTCTTGATGTGAGCCTCTATTGCTATATATTTTCCTCTTATTACTGCTTTTGCTGTATCCCATACATTTAGGAAATTGGTGTCCTCATTGTCATTCAATTCAAATAATTTTTTAAATTTCTTCTTTGATCTTCTCATTAGTACAGTGGTCTTCCAGTAGTGTGGGTTTCAATCTCCATGACGTAGGAGAGTACCTTGCCTTCTTTTTATGGTTTATTTCTAGTTTGATGCCTTCATGGTCAGAAAAGATGGTTGGTATGATTTCAATCTTGGTGTATCTGTTGATGTTTGTCTTGTGTCCCAGTATGTGATCGATCCTGGAGAATGATCCATGTGCGCTTGAGAAAAATGTGTACTCAGATTTTTTTGGGTTTAGTGTTCTATAGATGTCTGTTAAGCCCAAGCTCTCTAGATCCTTATTTAGAGCTTTAGGGTCTTTACTTATTTTTTGTCTCATTGATCTATCCATTGTTGATAGTGTTGTGTTGAAGTCTCCCACTATGTATGTGTTTTCTCTGATGTCTGTTTTCAGAGATGACAATAGTTGTCTGATATATTTTGGTGCTCCTTCGTTTGGTGAATATATGTTAATGAGTGTTATTTCTTCTTGAAGTATTGTCCCCTTGATCATAATGTAGTGACTGTTGGGGTCTGTTTTTATCTTTTTGAGTTTGAAATCTGTTTTATCTGATATGAGTATAGCTGTTCCTGCCTTCTTTTTTGGTCCATTTGCTTGTAGGATTGTTTTGCATCCTTTAACTTTGAGTCTATTTTTATCTTTTGTAGCTAAATGTGTTTCCTGGAGACAGCAAAAGGTTGGGGTTTGTTTCTTAATCCAGCCTGCAATTCTGTGTCTTTTTATTGAAGAGTTTAGTCCATTTACATTTAGAGTTAGTATTGATATGTTAGCATCTGTATTTGCCATTGTGTTTGTCTTTCCTTTGATTTTATTTATTTATTTTTTTAATAACTTTTTTTTGCCTTCTTTTGTTGTTATTCGTCCCTCTGTGGTTCTGGCTTTAGGACTCCTTGTAGTATTTTTTGGAGTGGGGGTTTAGTCGTAATAAAATTCCAGAGTTTCTGTTTGTCTGGGAAGGTCCTTATTCTTTCTTCATAGAGGAAGGAGAGCTTTGTGCGATAGAGTATTCTTGGTTGGCATCTGTTTTCTTGGAGTCTGTTGACTATGTCCCTCCACTCTCTCCTTGCCTGTAGTGTTTCTTTGGAGAAGTATGATGTCATTCTGATTGGTTTTCCTTTGAATGTTATCTGTTTCTTCCCTCTTGTCAGCTTCATTATTTTTTCCTTGTCTTGGATTCTTGGGAGCTTTACTATTATGTGTCTTGCTGTATTTTCCTTTCGTCATGGAAGTTTGGTGTTCTTCTTTCTTCTTGTATATCAATTTTCAGCTCCTTCTTCACATTTGGGAAGTTGTCTTCAATTATTTTCTTGAATATTTTCTCTGTTCCTACATCTCTCTCCTCTCCTTCTGGGATTCCTATAACTTTTATATTTCCTTTCCTCATGGAGTCAGATAGTTGCCAAAGTCTTTCTTTGGTCTTTTTCCTTCGTACTTCTCTTTCCTTTTCTGTTTTAGTTATTTTTATTTCTATGTCTTCAAGAGTACTTATTCATTCTTCCATTTCATCTATTCTGCTTTCATTGCTTTTCCCAGAGTTCTTCAGCGCCTCCATTAATTCTTTGATCTCCTGCATTTCTTTTACTTCCCTCTTTAGGGACTCAATTTCATTCTTCTGATCATTAATTATTTTTCCCTTATCATTGTTTTCCTTTATGACTTCTGTCAGTTTTTTAATCATGGCAATTTTAAATTCTCTTTCTGGAAGGCTCAGAAGTTCTTCTAAGTTACTGTCCTTGCTGTCTGGTAGGTGGTTTTCTTTTTGTGTTGTGCTTTTTTCCTGAGGTGTTGTTGGATGTGGTTTTTCTACTCCCTACTGCCTGTTTTCTAATTTGCCGTATTCCTTGGGACACTGTGTTGCTGGTGCTGGCCGGCATCTTGGGCGAAATTCCCAGCTCACCTCTGGCTCCTCTGGGAGCCTTCTGCTGGTTTCAAGCAGTCTTTACTGAAGAAAAGTCCCTGTTCTAAAATGCCAATGCGGGAGACACGCTCCCCTGTGTGCCCGGTCTGCCCCAGCAGTGGGTGCCGCTCCCGAAGTTAACAGATTTTATTCAGAAATGGCATTTCTTGGTGGAATTGTCTCAGGAATTTCATTTTTTATTTTTATTTTTATTATTTTATTTATAAAAGAACCGGGGTAGAGGCCAGATGTGTGGGAGGGTAAGAGGATTCACCAGAGACAGAGCAAGGAACAGAACAGGCAGACTGACAAAATATACTGCTGAGGGGAGTAGTGGGTGAGACAGGAGAGGTCTGCTCACTAAGTGGGTTACTATGAGGCCAGCCGGGATCAAACTGGCACTGCAGAGGCTGTGGACACCTTCACAGCACTGCGCTCAACTTCCTGCACCACTAGGGAGGCCCAGGAATTTCATTTTTAATGAGAACATTTGGTATTGTTTGGATGCGTGTTCATATATACTTTGATGTTTTATATTTTACAAGGTGATTGTAAACACCTTGATTAGTTGAATTCTTGAATCTGCATTGTGGTTGTAAAAATCAATTACTCAATAAAGAGTTTATTAGATTTTTTTATACTATTATCTATGAAGAGGAATTATAAGTAATCTAGATTTAATGGAAAAATATGATTTTCATGAAGAGGGGAATTGCAGAATTGAAAATATTATCAGTATATTATATCATATATGTCAAGGGCCTCCCCGGTGGCGCAGCAGTTGAGCGCTGGGTTGCGAAGCTGCCCGCAGCCTCCGCAGCGCCGGTTCAATCCCCGGCTGCTCCCAGGCCACCAGAGGAGGGTTCCACATGGCGCGCAGATCTCTCCTGCCGCCCGCTGTTCCCCTCAGCAGTGTACTTCGGTCCTTCTGCCTGCTCTGCTCCCTGCTCTGGATCTGGTGAATTCTCTCACCCTCCCGCGCTTCTGACTGTACCCAGTGCATGTATAAACAAACAAACAAAATAAATAAATAAATTAAATAAATAAAGCATGCCTCTATAAAAAAAAAAAAAAAATATCATATATGTCATGGTTTTACTATTTACTATTATATATCATAATTTACTATTATTTACTATTATATATTTACTATTTACTATTATATATTTACTATTTACTATTATATATTTACTATTTACTATTTATATTTACTATTATATATTTACTATTTACTATTTATTTACTATTTACTATTTACTATTATATATAATAATAGTATTTACTATTTACTATTATATATCATAAAATGTTTGATGTAGATAATTGATTCAACAAGAATTAGTTCTTTAGTATTTAATGGAAAATGGACTTTGATGTGTATTGCATTAGTAATAGAAGAATTCCTCAAGGGATGTAACTGGATTATTGTGTAACATTTTTTTAAGATTTATTTATTTATGCATACAAGAACTGGGGTACAGGCCAGAGACATGGGGGGAGGTGAGAGGATTCACCAGAGACAGAGTGGGGAGCAGAACAGGCAGACTGACTGAAATACACTGCTGAGGGGAGCAGCAGGCAAGACAGGAGAGTTCTGCTGCCCCATATGGGTTAACTTATGCTGCAGTGCCTGTGGACAGCTTCATAGTGCTGAGACATAACCCCTTGCACCACAAGGGAGGCCAAATAGGACAAAAAGATAATTTCAGTGAAATTAGTACACATGGAGCTAGAGGTAAGATTGATATACTCAAGCAATTTGATGAATTAATAAGCTACTTGACCTTAATGAGTCATCCTGTGGGAAAATGAGGGAATAGGCCCCGTATCCCTAGAAATTTTGCTTTATAGGATATAGATGTTAATCATCTAAGTAGGCAGGAAGAATATTTTTGAAAGAGTATAAATGTTGTCTTATGTGTGTTAAATTACTAAGATTCCTAACTAAATATAATTCAATAGTCATTTTCAGACTTAGACTCTAAGTGGGAAGATGAAATGATGTAATCACAATATTTAGTGACTGAATAACATTAGAAATGATATGCCTCTGGTATGTGTCATAAAGTTGAAACAATCCATTTCTTTGATTAAAAAAAAATCAGCATCCAAATTTGTGTGGATAAGAATAGCTGCCTATGTTTCATCAAACAGCTGGTTTTACAAGTATATTTTTATCACCTATGGTTACAGAACAATTTGTTTGATTGTCTAGCCTGGTAAAATTAGTAAGCAAATGTAGGCTGTAACAGATAAACAAAACAAAAAAAGCCCTACCAATTTATGATCTATTACTAGCAAGCTAAAAGTACAGGTGAAAAACATGTAAGAATGAATTTGAACATTTTACTTTATAGATAGAAACACCTATTCATTCATGTAGTGTTTTACATGCTACATGTAGCTGCATACTATATGCTAGTGAGTTTTGGAGTGGAATAACATAAACTTACACAATGTTAAATGAAATAAATCACACTGGTGACTGGATTTTGAATGAAAAAAGAAATCTACCCTATGATCCAAAGGGATATATCAAAGGGATATATGCACTCCTGTATTCATTGAAGCACTATTTACAATAGCCAAGATCTGGCACAACCTAAGTGCCCAAGGACAGTTGAGTGGATTAAGAGATTATATATATATGTGTGTGTATATATACATATATATGTATATATGTGTGTATGCATATATATGTGAATATATATATATTCAGATATATATATATTCATTTCACCATTTCCATTCATCATTGTAAGGGATACCCTAACAAGTTTACTAAGAAATAAAAAGCAAACATAATATTTATAATAACTGGGAAAAGAAAAAAAATAAACTGTTACAGGTAATAAGATAAAAAAGGAAGAAATAGGGACAGGAAGAACAATGACCAAGCATTAAAATATCAAATGTATTCCTGTAAGTAGGAAAAAATCTAAGAGTTCGGAATGCAATTTTATATATATGATAAATGGAATACTATGAAGCTATAAAAATATGAACTCTTGCTAAATCTTCAGAAGTTATTATTTGCTTCAATTTGATGTAGAATTTATTTTAAATTAGGGTATATATTTTATTAAATTTAAAATCTCTGACAGCAAGATATATCATTCAGAAGAGTGCATACAAATATGAAATTGAAAGAACAATATACTTTCTTGTGAGAAAACACATTTAAATATCTACTTTTGTAGACTTAGTAAATCAAGGAACAGTAGTTAATATTAAATAGTTTCAAGTATGTATAATATCACCATGTCTTTTTTCAATCCATGTTGATTAATGTGATTTGTTTTAACACACAACTTAAATAGTTTGGGGTTATGAAATACGAGACACAGCACACTGATTTAATTATTGAAGTATCGATCTTAAAGTCTCATTTTTACTCTCATATAAGTGAAAGCAGAGCAACACAAAACTCAGGTTATTCCAGGAATACAAAGAAATTATAAACCATTGTAAATTATAAACTATAGCTTCTTAGTAGATTATAGAACTACAGCAAGAAAAGCAATTAAGCATGTCAGAAGATGCTGTGAATAGAAAAGAACTTTTTTTATCCTGATAAAGGGTATCTAAAAGAATCCCAAAGTGAGTATTATTGTAATCAATAAGGCAATGTAAAAACATGGACCTTAAAATCATGAATAAGGTAAGGACATCCACCATTTTCATTCATCATTGTAAGGGATGCCCTAACAAGTTTACTAAGTAATAAAAGCAAGCATAATATTTATAATAACTGAGGGGAAAAACATAAACTGTTACAGGTATTAAGATAAAAAGGAAGAAATAGGGATAAAAAGAACAATGTCCAAGTATTAAAATATCAAATGTATTCCTGTAATTAGGAAAAACATCTAAGAGTTAGAAATGAAATAAAACCATAAAGTTTTCAGCCAAACAGAAATAAGAAAGGGAAATCACATTCGTGGATGTTCATTAAAGCAGACATACGTTAATGGAGAAATGTAAATTATTAATGGGTATGGAATGTCAATAATCTAACAATGTAAAATCTCAAAATAATTCAGAGATTTAATGCTCTATCATTAAATTCTGAAAGAGGTTTGAATGGAACTCAACAAATTTGCTCTAATATTTAGATGGAAAAAAACGGTCAGTAATAGTCAAGTCCTTAAAGAAGAAAGGTGAGCACTGAATTCAGTCATGGCTTTGCCACTGGTATTCAACAGAGTCCTAGAATCTCACTCACAGAGTCTAAGAAAGCAGAGGTAGTACTGGAGTTGAAGGAGAAAAGAAATGCTGTTTTATTAAATTATGCCATGATTTGTCTTCTATATGCAAACAATGTAAAAAAATCACTAATCCCCCACATAAAATAAACCAATTATAAGCAGATAAAATATTAAAATGTCAAATAAAATAACTGCTATAACAATTCATGTAAATAATATAGAAAACTTGATTGTGGGTAGATAATAATTTATTAATTAAAACAAAATAGAATCACTACACAGAAAGAAAAAGACACATTTAACTATAGTATTAATATATACTCCTATTTTATTCAAAGACACCAGTAGGAAACACAAAAGTTATGACACTGTAAGCAGATATTTGCCACATAGGTAATTATAAAAGTGTTATTGAAAACATGTAAACATTTGCTTACTTACATGCATAAATATCCTAGAAATAAAAATGATGCAACTTACAAGAAATATATGCAAAATATAAAAATGGGTATTTAAGAAAATATGAAATACCACTGATGGATAAACATGTTAAATGATGAAGGTAAGTGAAATGTAACTGCTGACATTAACTATCATGCAAACATAAATTAAACCACAAAAATTTATACCCATTAAGTCGGCAATAATTTAAAAGTAAATTTTTAAATAACTTAATATGAAAAAATGGCTCATTGTTCAGATTATTAATTTAAATAATTAATTTGAAGAAAAATATATTCTTGGAAAATTAAAGATGTGCAGAAACTAAGCACTGTCAATTTTTCTCCTGGGTTATTTTGGCCTTCTCTTGCCTGCACTCTGTATGCACCAAGATACAGAAACAAGTGTTTTTCATAACATCAGTATTTAGAATAATGGACTATTCAAATAACTCAACTAATATTATATTATGAAGGATACAAAACAGTAGATAAAGGTTGTAAACTCATAAAATACCCTGTATGCTGTCTGTATACCCAGCATACACGGTATTTTATTTTAAATACGTATATATTAACCACCTGGTGGTGCAGGGGTTAAAGTCAGTGCTATCAAGCTGTTGGCAGCTACTGCAGCGCTAGTTTGATCCCTAGCCAGGGAGCTGACCCACATGGTGCAGCAAACCTCTCCTGTTTCACTCACTGTTACTGTCAGCAGTGTTGCCCACCCTGTGTCTGGTGAATCCTCTCACCTCTGACACCTCTGGCCTACAACCCAGCTCTTGTATGCATGAATAAAAATAAATCTTTTTTAAAAATGCCCTGTATGCTAATTTTTGTCTAATTCATCTGAAAAGTTTTGAGGAATTTTGTCTTTTTTTTTTTTTAATTTGTTTATTTATGTAAGCACTGGGTACAGTTAGAAGTGCGGGAGGTTGAGAGAATTCACCAGAGCCAGAGCAGAGAGCAAAACAGGCAGACTGGCAAAACACACAGCTGAGGGGAGCAGCGGGCAGCAGGAGAGGTCTGCGCGCCAAGTGGGACCCTCCTCCCTGGTGGCAGCTTCACAACCCAGCGCTCAAGCGCTGCACCACCCAGGAGGCCCTGAATTTTGTTTTTGCTTTGTTGTTAAATCCTCTCATTTCAATTTGAGCTCAGTGTCCCAGGACTATGGGAGAATTATAGGGTACAACAATGGGGAGACCTGGTGTGTGTGTGTGTGCATGTGTGTTTGTATGTGTATGCATATATACACACACACATATATGTGTGTATATATGTGTGTGTATATGTGTGTGTATATATGTGTGTGTGTGTATAAGTGTGTGTGCACACATGAGTGCTTTATTTTTCTTAGAGCAGTTTTAGATTCATAGCAAAATTGACTAGAAAGTATAAAGAATTGCTTCCACCAATAGTTGTTACAGTTCTCCTACATTGATACAGCATAATCCCCTAGAGTCCCTACTTACCTTAGGGTTGACTCTTGATGTTCTATTGGCTTTTACATTCTGTGAGTTTGAAAAATTTATAATGGCATATATTCACCATTATGGTATTATACACAGTAGTTTAACTTCCTAAAAATCCTCTCTGCTCTAAGTATTCAGTCTTCCCTCCCTCATAACCTGGATAACCACTTCTTGTTTTATAGTTTCCATAGTTTTGCTTTTCCAGAAAATCATATAGTTGGAATTATACAGTATTTTTTTTCAGATTGACTTCTTTCTTTTAGTAATATACATTTAAGGATCTACCATGTCTTTTCATGATGCAGTAGTTCATTTATTTTTAGTGATGAATAGTATTTCTTTGTGTGTAGCACATTTTTTTGGTTTTCCTGAAGTGCATTTCTGTTGCATCCATGTTTTGAAAATTACGAATAAAGTTTCTATAAACATCTTTGTGCAGGTTTTTGTATGACATGTTTTCAGCTCTTCTAGGAAAATTGCAAGGAACATGATTGAAAGATCATTGGTAAGAGTTTATATGGTTTTCAGAAAACTGCCAAACTATCTTCTAAACTAGTTTAATCATTTTACCAAGAATGAATGAGAGTTCCTGTTGCTCCACATCCACAACATTTGGTGTTCTCCGTGTTTTATATTTTGGTCATTTTAATAGGTGTATAGTAATATTTCATTGTTGCTTTTATTTGCAATTCCTTAATGCCTAGATATCCGAGATATACTCCCTTTTATATGCTCTTACTTCCTCTCTCCTCCCTCTTAATTTCAGAAACCTCACTTTGCTTATTAGTGTCCACTAGTTTTTGTAAGTATTTTACTTGGTCAAATCATCTGCTGTGTAAATGTCTAGTACTTGTTTTTGTTATTCTGACTTCCTTTACTACACATAGTTCCCATGACTCTTTCCATTTTGCTGTAAATGGCAACCTTTCATCTTTCCTTATGGTTGGATGGTATTCCGTAATGCATTTATAGCATATCTTCCTGACCAATTTGCTCTCAATAAGCATGTAGGTTGCTTCCATGTCTTAGCTAATTAAATGATGCTAAATAAATACCTAAGAGCATGTAGAGTTTTGAACTGGTGGTTTCACATTCTGTGGATAGATGTCCAGGAGTGGCATTCTGGGACCTGTGGTATTTCCTCTTTTTTTTTTTTTTTTTTTTTTTTTTTTAAAGGCAAATCCAGATTACTTTCTAAAATGGCTGTGTTAGCTTAAGTTTGTAACAACAGAGTGGTTGGGCTCCTCTTTCTCCACATTCTCTCCAACACTTATTGTTGGGGGTCTTTTTAGCACATGTCATCTCACAGATGTGAGATTCTATCTCACTGCAGTTTTAACCTGCATCTCCGTTATTAAAACCATTACCATTTTTCCATGTAGCCATTGGTTTATGGTTATCCTCTTTGGTGAATTGACTACTGAGATCTGCTGACCATTTATTAATTGGGTTGTTTCTTTTTTCATTATTGAATTTTGTAAGTTTATTATATATCTTAAATATTAATCCCTTGACTGTTGTGGGAGGTCTAAAATTTTTCCCCATATAGTGGAATATCTTTTTAATTTACTTATATTTTCTCTTGCTTTTTAAAAAACTATCAGTTTAAACTAATTCCAGTTGTTTATTCTTGCTTTTATTTCCCTTGCCATAGGGGTTGAATCTCAAAAAACACATTTACTATTGATATTGTAAACTATAACCTGTATTTTCTATATATTTTATTGTTGTAGGTTATACCTAAATATTAATATATTTATAATTTATATTTTGTGCATGGGGTTAGAGAGTGATCCAACCTCATTTTTTCACAGGTAGCCTTCAAGTTTCCCTACCACCATTTGTTAAACCCTCCTTGCTCCATAAGCTAAATTAAACAGGAGTGGTGACTGTGAATATCCTTATCTTGTTTTTGATATTTAAAGGTAAAGCTTTTTGTTTTTACTATTAATATTATAATGACTGTTGGTTTGTAATATACGACCTTTATTGAGTTGAAGTAGTTTCTTTCTATTCCCATCTTGTTAAGAATTTTTATTGTAAATGGGTGCTTCTAGTCTTTAAGTCAGTGCTTATCATTATTGTAAACAACAGATTAGGCTTTGTTTTGAAATTCGTCACCCATTCTACTCCTTTTTTTTATTTTAGATTTATTTTTATTTATTTATTTTATTTATTTATACAAGCACTGGGTACAGTCAGAAGCGCGGGAGGGTGAGAGAATTCACCAGAGCCAGAGCGGGGAGCAGAGCAGGCAGAAGGACCGAAGTACACTGCTGAGGGGAGCAGCCGGCGGCAGGAGAGGTCTGCGCGCCATGTGGGACCCTCCTCCGGTGGCCGGGGAGCAGCCAGGGATTGAACGGGCACTGCAGAGGCTGAGGGCAGCTTCGCAACCCAGCGCTCAAACGCTGCGCCACCGGGGAGGCCCCATTCTACTCCTTTTAACTAATGAAATCAGGCCATTTACATTCATTCATGTTACTTGATCTACTTTAATATTTGTATCTTGATTGGTAAGGAATTATTTTTCCTTCATGGTGAATTTTATTTATTTTACCCTAATTTTAGGTATCCTTGTTCACTCTTTTCTAAATGATTAGTCAAAAACTGAAAAGTTCATATCACAATTTTTCTATACAAACCTATTTTTCCCTTAGCTTTCTACTTGAATTATTCCTTCCATATGTATGCAGTGTATTTTCACTTGAAAGTATAAAAATTTTGTTATTTGTAAGACAATATACACATTAAGTTTTTTTCTATATGAGGAATATTAGAAGCTTATTTTTGCTCTCTAAACCTATTTTTTATATTTCATTTATTGCATCTATTGTGTTGCTAACAAAACTATATATATTACTATACACTAATAAATATATAGTAATGCATTTATAAAATCAAATTACATTGAAAACTTAATTTCATCTTTAGTATTTGCTTTGAATTGTTATTTTCAAAATAGATTAAACCTTATTTTCCCTACCCATACTTTCAATTCTCATTATCATAGCTTTCATATAGCAATACCTTATTCCTAAATTATTAATTTAGTTCTTTTGGTAAAAAATACCTTTGGATATACTTAATTATTGGCTAGACCATTCTCTGTCTCCTAGACAGATCACTTTGGAACAAAAAATTCAGTATCTTTTATTCAGTTTTTTTTTTCATTTTGTGCACAGAGATTGAACTTTTGTTATAAAAACCCTTGCTTTTATTTTCAGTGTCATTGTCAATCTTTAAACAATTCACTTGACCTTTCTTTTTATTGGTAATAGTGGTGGAAGTAATGACTTTCTCCTATTATAATGATCATACGGGAACAAATAATTTTTGTAATGACAATCTGCACTTAGTGAACAAATGTTCTATAAAAAAAGAGATTTTTATCATTGTTATATAATTTTCTTGGGTAAGGCAGTGTAATCATAAGTCCTTACTTTTATTTCTGGTACATTCTGAGGAATGTTGAATGACCTTAAATATGTTTCTTAAGTTTCCTATTTGTCGGACAATGATGGGATCAATACATGTTTTAAAGTTTTTGGAAAGATATGTTTTTAGAATGACTTTTCCCCTTGTTCTCATTTCATTAATTTTTCATAGCAGTTGGGGAGCTTCCCTTCTAAGTCAGATAAGAAGTGTCTACTGTTTTGTTTTTTTTTTTTCTCCTCCTTAACTTTTCATTTATTTGCCCTGGTCTCTCTTTCTGGGATCTTTACATTAAGTATTTTAGTTATCTTGATTGCTCTCACAACTTTCTTTAATTCAGTCTCTTCTTTTAAATTTTTAGAAAAATTCACTTTCTTTAAAAATGTTCTCTTCAATTTTCTGACAATAACTTCTCTCTGAATATGCAAGTAATTGCATTAAAAAGTTTAGCAATCTTTCTTTTAATCTTAAAAATACTTTGTGTTCACAGAATTTTCCCCTACCCAGAAATGTTTAACTGGTTGTTATTTATAATTTCTGTGTTGTATCCACACTTACTGATCTATTCTTGATAGTAACTATTAATAAAATTAAATATCAGATACCATTTTCTTCTTATGAGCTGCTAATTCATTAAATATTATTTCTGTCACTTCTTAGACTTGCAGATAGGAACTTATATTTATAAGCAAATAACATTGGTTTTGAGAAGAATGTCAGAGGTCACCATTCATATATTTTGCCTATATCATCTTTACTCTAAATTATAATAAATATTAATATAATGTGTTTATATAACATTGGTTTCTTTCCTTTCTCTTTTCATTCTTTCTTGCTTGCTTGTTAATTTTGCCTCTAAAAGTTATTTGTTTGGCAAAATCTTATTTGAACTGATATGGAGATGAAGAATTCTCTCTCTCTCTCTCTCTCTCTCTCTCTCTCTATATATATATATATATATATGTATATGTATAAATACACATATATAAGCCGTAAGAGTGAAAGCAGTAAGAGTGATATAAATTTCAGATTTTGGTAGGGGTTTGTGAAAAAAAAATCACATGATCTTAATCCCAGGCTGCTATCACCAACAAAAAGTTACCCCCTAAAATAGTTTGTATACTAAAAACAATGTGTTACTCCCTCCCACTTTAACAGTAATAGATTATTGTATTGTGGAAGTTGACACATTTACTATGAAACACTTAAACTTTTTAGCCACATTCCATAAATTCACTTATTCCAAAATATTATCAAAGTGAAAGAGTCAAAATCATATAAACTATTATTTCTCATGGATATGAAAATGAATAGGATGAACTAAATTAAATCCAACTGCATTAGAAAAAAACTTAAATCCTCTAATGATAAGAACATTAAATGTAAAATAGTCCCTTTCAATAGTACTTTCAAGCTGTTATAAATGGTGAGAGAATTTACGTATCATATATAATTCTCCCTTTATTAACTTGATCGTATTATATCAAAGGATTAAATTATAATTAAAACATAAATCAGGTACAGATATAACTTGACCTCAAAATTGAGTCATAAACAATTTTATATCCAACTTTCAGTTCTCTGTGTTCTCCTATTTCAGAAAATTGATAAATTATAATGTGTAGATATATTGTTTTAATTACTATATAATAATCTCGATTTCAGAGCTCTCTCACATCCTTCAACCTTCATCTTTCTTCTTCCCTGCTTTACTTCCTTCCATATTATTGATAATTTTGGGTTATAGAAGCTATTTGTTGACAAAATCTTACCTGAACTGGTGTGAAAATAAACTATATGTGTGTATGTGTCCCTTTATATACACTCCTTACTTTCCTTATTGTTTTATACTTTGACTATAGCAATTTAATATTATCGTTAAATAAGAGTTTACATTATTATACAATTATAATTTGATTATTGTGATGAAGGAGAATTAAGAAATTATGCTAATGGGCCTCCCCGGTGGCGCAGCGGTTGAGCGCTGGGTTGCGAAGCTGCCCGCAGCCTCTGCAGCGCCGGTTCGATTCCCGGCTGCTCCCCGGCCACTGGAGGAGGGTCCCACATGGCGCGCAGACCTCTCCTGCCGCCCGCTGCTCCCCTCAGCAGTGTACTTCGCTCCTTCTGCCTGCTCTGCTCCCCGCTCTGGCCCTGGTGAATTCTCTCACCCTCCCACGCTTCTGACTGTACCCAGTGCATGTATAAACAAAAACAAACGAACAAACAAATAAATAAATAAATAAAACATGCCTCTATTTAAAAAAAAAATAAAAAAATAAAAAAAATTAAAAAAAAGAAATTATGCTAATATAATGGGATTTACAAATTCACAAATAATTTAGCTGAGGCCTGGAAAATGATTAAGAATTAGCAGGGCAAATTACTTGAGTGGCGTTTGAGATGGTTGTATAAAAGCTTATTTCTGGGAGTGAGAATATCATATTTAATGACCCTGTAGCAAAACTGAATACAAGAGTTATAAGAAGTAAGTTTGCCCATAGTTGTGGTCATGAAGGTGAACAAGGAATGATGTGAGGCTAGCAGAAAACATTTTCCATATAAATTAATGGTAATTGATTCTTTGCTTTAGTCCATTTCAGCTTATGGAAGCTTTGATGGGAATGTTCTACTTTTGTATAGCAAGGGAAATCTGTATTTTATTCTGAAGGCCAATCCTGGTTTTTGATCATCTTAGAAAAATCTTAATCAATAAATCATTGGGGCAGGGATCATAATGGGCCAAAATGTGAGTGAAAATAAAGAAACAAATTTACACTATGGGTAGGGTATTTTTATGTAGTGTGCCTAACAGAGAGAGGATCATTACTGATGGAGATTATCAATGCAATGAGGTTATTGTGATTCAATAAGAACATGTTTTAAAATTAACGTGACTGCCAATGTTGAGGATTAGAGGAGAAACAAGCAAGGAATTGCAAAATTTATATCTTAAATGATGGTAAAATGATTACTCTTAGATAGAAAGATGATTATTTCCTTTTAACAGGGGATGAGAAGAAAAAGGCAAGTGTAGTAGAGGATAGGTTAAAAAAAAAAGTGACTATTGGAGATTAAGGGTAAGATGGTCAGGAGCTCACTGCATTGCCAGGTTTCAAAATTTTAACCATAGATTTGAAGTTGAATCAGTTCATCATGCTTGTGAATTTCTCAAGAAATTTGCATCTCTGTATAAAATTTTTAATTATATTATTTTCTTTATGTATTCCTGATGCTTCAACATCCTCACAAATAGGTTGTGAATAGACTTCTCAGGTGACAAGGTGCACCCACGTGATAAGGCTTCTTACTACCACAAGTGCCTCTTCTTCCCCATCCCTGATTGACTCAGTGACATTCAAACACATCAGTTAAGTCCCCTCGTGTTTTTTGTTTGTGTTTGTGACTCTACCGCCATGAATACACCCTCTCTCAGCATCTTGCCTGCTTCATTGAGGCCTTTTAGTTCTCACATGTGTGGCATGGAATGACATGTGAATATAATAAATCCCACTTATTTTCATGTCTCATGCCATGTTTTCGGTGTCTACACTAGACTGATCATCAAAAAAATAATAATAATAAGCATTCTAAGTAATATGTTTTTTCCTTTTTATGGTAAAAACTCTCTTGTCTCTTTTTATGCAAAAATTAAAGAACTAGAATAGCAGAGTTCAGCCATGATTTGATTGCTATCAGAAAGGAGTAATGAAATGAGTGAGAACAATAGAATTTAGTGTGCTATAAAAAGACCATTCATTAGTAAAAGCACAGATGCAGGCATTATGAAAACCAAAGACAAATTTTCTAGGAAAACAAAGATGAGGATTATCAGTATATCCAAGCAGAATAATCTGATTTGATGGTTTATCCTGACTTCTCAGTTCATTATCCATTAGAGGTAGAGCAACAAGAAGGTATATAATCTCCCAAAACCCCTATCAAAAATGTTTCCAAATGGTTATTATTGTATCACACCCTTTCTCTACCAAATTAAATTGAATGAAACTGACACCAAAATGAGACAGTGACTATTTCATAGATTTTTAACAAGCCGTGGAATTTTTAATTTGTATCTCTAAATGCAAAAGATTGTTGAAAAAGACATCTCTCAAGTTTCAGAACTTAAATTTTGTACTAAATGAATCACTTCAAATTTTGTATAGGACAAAACTCCAAGATTGCCTCTATGAATTAATTCTTCAAATAAGTTCATATAAGGGGTTGAAACTTAAGGGATTGATACTATCATTGCTTTCAGGTAAATTTTATAGCAACTGGATATTTTTTAGCCCATTTTCT
Source organism: Talpa occidentalis (assembly GCF_014898055.3). Classification (NCBI taxonomy): domain Eukaryota; kingdom Metazoa; phylum Chordata; class Mammalia; order Eulipotyphla; family Talpidae; genus Talpa; species Talpa occidentalis. Next base: position 88,182,583 of record NW_023604861.1, on the reverse strand, counting down.
GTTTACCCCTTACTCTTGGCTATTGTGAATAGTGTTGCAATAAACATAGGAATGCATGTATCACTTCAAATTAGTGTTCTTATATTCTTAAGTTTAATTACCAGAAGTAGATTACTGATTCATAAGGAAGTTCCATTTTGAAGTTTTTGAGGCATCTCCATACTGTTTTCCTTAGTGCCTATACCAAATTACATTCTCAATGACTGTGCATGAGGACTCCATTTTCTCCACATCCATTCCAGCACTTACTGTTTCATGACGTTTTGACAAAATTGATTCTAGTCATTGTTAGGTAAAATTTCACTGTGATTTTGCATTTCCTGAATAATAAATAATGTAGAACATCTTTTCAGGTGTCTGTTCCCTACTTTTATGTCTTCTTTGGTGTTATCTTAGCTGTCTCTGAGCAACATTTGAAAAAAATGCTAATTTCTTCTTTTAGAAATGTGAAATTAATGATAAAGGGAAAGCAAAGAACCAGAATAATGATATGTTTAGTTTAGGTTATTGAATTTAATTAAAAATATGTATATAGTTAATTATCTCTGTACGATAGGTTCTATCTTAGAGCTAATTTTACATGTTTCTGAAGGTGTAACTTTGATTCATTGCAGACATAAGCTAAATGGGCAGCATATGATAAAGGGTTTTTTGCATTTTCCTTGTCTTTGGATAGCCCAAGAGCATTTATAGTGCAGAATGCTCTAGGCCTATAATAAGGGTTTAGTATTCTAAAACACTTAGGTAATAGTTCCATGTAATGTAAGGTAAACCATGTAGAATTGGATGTAAGCAAGATAAAAGAGAGAGACTTCAGAAGCAGCATGATCCTGAAAGGGTGCACTGTACACAAATCATAACACTGCAAAAGACTCAAAATAGTCAATGTTTACTAGCACAGAAAAATGAATAAGTTATAGATACAGTCATAATAGACTCATTTAATTGAAATTTCAGTAAAATTTGTTATATTATCTGATGATGTAATAACATGTAAAGTATTGGGTTTTTTTGCCTTAAGTCACTACTCGAAATGACCAGATATCATATATATTTACAAATATACATAGGTATTGTTATGTAGGAATTATGGAGTATATCTAAAAATAATTTCTGCTTCTACCACCAAATTATCACTAAATTGAAGAGAAAAGCAGATTCCAGAGCTTGTTTCTTATTATTTCTATAATGATAGGACTGTAATGTCAGTCTAATGATAGTAGTCCCAGTGACTCCATTCAGGGAAAGAAGTAAGAATTGCACATTTATTTTAGCAAATAAGCATGTAGTTAATTATAGCTCTTGGCTTCAGTCCGCCTTTCTCTTGCATCTTTGGAAGCTTAATTCACATAGTTCATTAAAATAGCAGTTTTCGAAGAGTACCATGTTTCTTAAAAATAATATAGGTATAAAACTGATCAACAACTTAAGAAGAAAAGTCTTCTGTTTTGTTGTAAGAACCCAGTAACTGTTTTGTGCCTAAAATTGTGAAAACTGAAATGCACATTATTACCAGTGTTGATATGCATCTAGCTTTCAAATAACTTTGTACTAAACACAATATATCTCCATATATGCCTTACCTGCTTACACTGTATTTGTCCCATATTTGTGGGTGTAACTTATTAGAATTATAATAGATTTTTTATTTTTAAACATGATCACAGAATGAGTATATATGTCATACAAATGTGGTTAAAGAAATAGAAAATGCTTTAAAGAAGCTGTGATGATAGAACAAAATGGAGGTGAGGGAGTCCCCTATGCACTTATTATGAAGGAATGGAACAAAGGAGCCATTAAAGTCTTATGTTTTGCACACCTAAGGGGTTTCCTTGAATATCACAAGGAACAACTAATTTCCAAAAATAAAAGTAAGAAAAATTCTAAATATAAGTGATAACAGCAGGACAATAGCCAAATGTGACTCCATCTGTTTCTATAGTCTATATAAGAAATTTAGTAGTTTTAAACTCATATTGCAATGCCAATAACAAGAAGTACTGCAAGAAACTTTTGCAAACATGGTACTATATATGGAAAACTCTAACAACTACATTAAAATATATATTAGAAACAGTAAATCACACATTATTAAAATATATGGAAAAAGACACAAAGAAATGAAAAGATATTCTTGCTTACGGATTGGGAGATTCACATTGTTATAATGGATAACTTGCCCAAAGGGACATACAAATTCAATTCAATCATTATCAAAGTTTCAAAGGCATTCTTCATAATAGAGTAAATATTCAGAATTGAACACAAAGAAATAGAACAAATGTTACTGAAATTTATATGAAACTACAGAAGATCCAAAAACAGCCAAAATAATCCTAATAATAACAAAAGAAAGGAAAGAAAAATGAGGTTATCACATTCCCAGACTTCAAGCTTTACTACAAAGTTATAGCAATCAAAGCAGTATAGTATAGGAATAAAAATAGAATATATTTTTTAAAGATTTATTTATTCATGCATACAAGAGCTGGGTTACAGGCCAGAGGTGTGGGGTGGGGGGAGGGGGTGTGAGAGGATTCACCAAAGACGGAGTGGGAAACAGAACAGGCAGAATGACTGAAATACACTGCTGAGGAGAGTAGCAGGCGAGACAGGAGAGGTCTGCTGCACCATGTGGGTTGCTCCCTGGCCAGTCGGGGATCAAACTCATGCTGCACTGGCTCTGGATTGCTTCATAGTGCTGTGCTTAATCCCTTGCACCACCAGGGAGGCCAAAAAAATAGAATGTTTTTAAATTTATTTTTATTCTTAAAAATAGAATTATTCCATAAACATGGAATAGAATTGAGAGTCCACAAATGAACCCACATTTACATGGACAGTAGATTTATAACAAAAGTCCAAGCATAGACAATGGAGAAAGGGTGGAATGCAGAACTTAGCAGAGCAATCTTGTATTGCAAGGGTACAAATCACCTCACTGGAGGGACTTGGAGAAGAATGATGACTAGTTAGTTTGCTGAAAATAAAGGGACACCGTGAAGCTAAAGACAAAAAAAAAAAAGTATACAAGCAAAATATTGGTTTAAATTTGTTTGTTAAAATGGTTTAAAAAGTCTGATACATATATTCTGGAAGTAAAAAGTTAAATAAATGGATTGAGAAAACAGAACTAAGTTTCTCACTGTTGTAGTGGGAGGTTACCGTTAAAGAAATATGGCTGAAAGTATCCCTGTGGTAATGAACCACAGCAAAAAATACCCTTGGGTCATTGTATATGCTGTTGGAGACATCAGCATAAAATACCCTTGGGCCATTGGATATGCTGTAGGTTACACATAGAAATATTTATATGTGTATACACCAATTATTATTTGCATATATTTCCTTTCACTGTCAGTTGAGAGAGCCTAGAAGCAATGATATCCCAGTAGAATAAGAATCTAGATGAAGAACTTGGATTCTAATACCATCCTCAAACAAAGAACCAGGGCTCCTTACAACAATGACTGTTTATAAGACTAGGTTAAGAAATGTAAAAGTTAAGCCTGGACACCTTTTAGTATTAGAAATTAATGAATTGCTCATAATGCTTGTTCATGTGAACACTCACACACGTCACAAACACACATGGACACAAAAACTATGAGGTTATGTCAAAGAGACAGCTATAACTGAAAGAACTGTCAATGGATAAAATTTGGATAACTTGTATAGGAAAACAGTAAAGTATTAGTTGATTGTTAACAATAATTCAAAAAAATACATGAATTGTATCTTATGTAAAAAATTCAAGGAATTTAAGATATTGTTACAACTAAGAGTAGACTAGAAGATTTGAATTATCTTTCAAAAATGTAACATTGTAGTACAGCTGTAATTCTTAGTTTCACAATTATATTTTACTATGATTTCTTTAAACACAATTCTGGATTCTAAGCTATATCCTCTAAAAGTGGAACCATGTAATCAATTCAAATAGATAGGAAGTCAGGAAAGTTTGCTGAGTAATGTTGCCATTAGAGAAATAATGATACATTGTTAATGTGTTGGAACCATTAAAAAGTCATATTTTTGATATCCTCCTATTCTTCATCTATATTATCATTCAAGATACTAAAAATACATTATGTAGTTTTTGTCCCAAAGAGGATTGTTTTTTTTTTTTTTTCATTTTATTCATCTTTGAGTTAGTTTAGTACACTACTTAGTTCCATTAAAATGGCAAATAGATTTATGGTCAAGTTATCTAGTAAATGATTTTTTTCTTAAAATGTGTTCTACAAGGTATCTTTTCTCACACCATGATTTATATGTGGAAAGAACCAAAAGGATTTCTTAACATCTACTTGTCCCTTGACTCTAAGTAGTCAATAAGTTATTAGCCCAGGAAAAATGTATTATTTACCTGTTCCTTTGTATCGGTATGTGTTTATGTGAGTACGTTTTCTGTATATGCTCAACAATATCATTAGCTAACTCTATGTCAGACAGCAAACTGTGTGTCGGAAGGTAAACGTCTGGGGATTCATGATTTCTCTGTAATATATTTTAGGATTTCTTAAAAACACCTCATTGCATGCTTAATCATTTCATTCACCTGTCCCTACAGAATTGCTTTCATTAGCATTTAAAGAAGTATGAATCAGAACTATTTATAAGGTGTTGTATAGCATTGCTAAAAGCACCCATATCTCTTGCAGAAAATTTCTTTTTTTTTTTTTGCTTTATTGAAGTAAAACTGACCAAAAAAATTGTAAGATATTTAAAGCATAAATTATGGTCATTTAATATATGTATACTTTGTGAAAAAATTCCCACCAGCCAGGTCGTTAACACATACTTTACTTCACATATTTATGTTTCTTTGGGGGTGGGAAGGCAGGTGAGAATATTTAAGGTCCATTCTTAAGCAAATTTCTGTTTTATAATAGTGTTGTAAATTATAATCACCTAACTTATATTGGATCCTCAGAAAATTTCTTTATTAGTCATACTCTTCACATGCTCAATAAAATCGTTCAGCTAATGAATTCAATGAGAATAGAATTTAGATATCTTTGAATCTTTTTTCCAGCACTGTCAGAACAAAACCTGAGTTACAACACCAATTTATTTACCAAAAGAGAGACTACTTTTAAACTCTTTTCCAAGATCCCACTATCAGTGATCAGGAGAATCATTTCCTTTTAATTTGCTTTTTAATTTGCATTTTAATATGTTTCAGTTTCTGTATCAAATCATAATTCTCAGTGAATATGTGATTGGCTGAATTGGAACTTTGCATTTGTTGAAATCAATATTTAGTTCTTTTGTTACTATTTCACTTTCTTCCCTACTCTGACATCATAAGACACTTGCCAAAACACCTTCAGATAACCACCTGGAAGTAACCCCTTTGTCCATGAAAGAGTCAAAAGAAAAATGAAAAGTTACCTGGAGACTAACAAAAATGAAATCATGAAAGAAAATGTAGGTGATACACTCCTGGACTTCAACCTCAGAAAAATATTTGGGGAAGCAACATTAAGGCAAAGAAAATAAAAACAAAAATAAACAAACTTGATTACATCAAACTAAAAAGCTTCTGCACAATGAAAGAAAATACACAAAATCACCAAAACAGCCTACGAACTGGGAGAATCTAGGTTCATATCACATGACTGGCAAGAGTTTAATTTCCAAAGTATATATTTAGAAAAAAATGCAACTCAACAATACAATCAAAAAATAGACAAAAGACCTACATAGGTACTTCTCCCGTGAAGACAATCAGATGGCCTAAGGGACATGAAAAAATACTCAACATTACGTATTATAAAGAAAACACAATTCAAAACCAAAATGAGATTTTACCTGACACTTAAGAGAATGGTCCAAGTCAAAAAACTGGAAACAACAAATATTGACAAGTATGTGGATGAAAAGGAGCCTTTATCCACTGTTACTGAGAATGTGGTTTGGTACAAACTATGAAAAATGGTGTGGAGATTCCTCAAAAAAAAAAAAAATGGAAATGCTGTATGATCCATCAATACCACTTCTAGGTATTTGCAAAGAATATGAAAAGCACTAACATGAAAATACTTGTACACCCTAGTGTTTATAGCAGCATTATTCACAATAGCCAAGTCATGAAAGCAATCTAAATGCCTATCAGCAGATGACTGACTGGTTAAAGAAATTGTAGAATGTAAACTCAATGAAATTCTACTATTTAAAAAGATGAAATAGTGCCTCTTGGGGAAAAATGGATGGATCTTGAGGTGATTATGCTAAGTGAAGTAGGTCAGAAAATGAAAGACAATTACTGATTATTTCATGTATTTGTAGACTATAAATGACTTAAGAAAACAAACTGGCAAAGCACAGCAAAAATAATTCTTAGACTGTGAAAAATATGGTGGTTACCAGAAGGAATGGGGGAGAGAGATTGTAGGGGAAGGAAAGGGATAAGGCAATGGCCCAGGAGTTTTGGTGGACAATGAGTGAAGCATATGCACACATGGAGGTGTGAAATTGCACTCCCCAAATTATATGGTTATGGAAATGACAAATAAAAGTGAAAGACAGTTAACAGATGGTTTCATTCATCTGTGGAAAACAAATAATGAAAGAAAATAAACTAGCAAAACACAACAAAAATAATTCTTCGACTGTGAAAAACACACTATTTACCAGAGGCGAGTAAGGACATGGAAGGAAGATTAGGGGAAGGAAAGTGAAATGGTATTGGCACTGAGGCTTTGGTAGAAGGTGAGTGAATCGTGCATATGTGGAGAGGTGATGTCATGCTCCCCAAATTATAGTTATGTCAACAATTACCAAATCAATACATTTTGGGGATAAAACACCAAGAAAGTAAAATTTCCCAAAAAGAGTTTCAGGTTATATTTGATTGCATTTTTCCTCCAATCCCAAAGGGTCCCCAACCAGACTGGGGATTTATTTCTGTCCTTTACCACCATCACCTGCTGCTAGTCCTTAACCTCTAAGAAAGGAAGATGTCGGTAAGCTATTAGGATAAAGAAAGGAAGGCATTGCTTCATTAACTCTCTGACCTTATCGATAGAAGCAATAGGAATTTACCCCATTTTGGTTTCACCTTTTCATGAAACTCAGCAAAACTCTTCTGTTTTCAGCCATGCCATTCAATTCTTGAATATTTCACTAGAAGCAATATAATCACCTATTAGTAATATTAGCATCTTTACCTCTGATTATGCCACAAATATTTTGCTCAGTTTTACCTCAGATTAACTTGTATTTTTGGTATACTCTAATATTTAATACATTTAAAATCAGTAATAAATACTGATGAATATGCATACCACATCATTCTCCATTTTTAGATTTTGATTCACTGTAGTCACCCCAATGGTAATGATAGAAGGAATAGATTATGTTTTATAGACACACAATAGATATGGTATATTCATAAAAAGATACTAGTGAAAATACATAAATTATACTCCAGAGTGGCTGAATATCATAGATATAATGTTGCATAATACAACATGTATAGAATAACTGTGTAAGCATGCATGTATATAATATACAAAAACAGGTAAAAATTAATGTGCTGTAATAAAAAACAGTTAATTTGGAGTTGAAAATGTCTAGAAGAGAGGACAGGGACTTGAGTATTGTTAAGTTCTATTTCTTGATGGTTACATAAATGTCTTTGTAAAAAATAAAGATGTAAACATATTTATTCAATTTCTTATGTATGCTGTGCTTTAATTAAAATAAAATATAAAATAGGGACTGCATAGTTGGGCTGATACCCAGGTCAGTGCCAATAAATAGGTTATCCCTGCCAGTTTCATATTTGATAGTGAGATTGACAGTGAGTTTGTAATGGAGTTTCCCTAACTTTTCAGAATATGTTTCAGTGTGAGAAAATGGTAGCTAGATTTTTTTATTTCTAAGTCTAAACCTGACTGTCCTGTTTTTCTTATCTTTACCTTCTGAAGATCCAACCAAGGAAGTTCCATAGGCTTTGTTCAAGAATTTAGGTGTTATATGTCTTATTTTTTTAGCAGGAAATTCTAAATTGAATCATATTGGTTATCTTTTCCACATTGTTGCTGTCATCAGAGGATAAGCCATCTTCTTAGTCTACCAGAGGGTAATAGGTTCAGCTCTGTCTCTTCTCCTTCCAAATCAACCCCAGTAGTTCTATCTACTCTCAGTAGCAGAGTGATCCTTAGATACTGTAATTTGAATATGATTCTTTCTTTTAAAGCCCTCTATAAACACCCTATTTTAGCCATATTGAAAAGGCCTGGTGTGTGTCTGACCTCATAGGCTACTGCCTAAGTGCCTGTCCTCAGATGTACACTTATCAGCTTTCTTACAACTATTATATGTTTGTTCAGATTTGAACCCCAGCCTTTATTACAAAATTCATGCTACCTTTTCTTGGTTTGTGTTTCCCAAAATGTTTATAGTTGTAGAAATATTCAATTCATCTAACTTCTGTTTCATCCACTGCAAGCAATTATCTCTGCCCCACCACCTGCTTTGTTCACTATGGTTTCCAGATTTACAAAGTGCCTATAAAGTTTGCTTCTCAATAAATGTTTGTTGAAATAACAGATAAAATACATCATTTTAAATTACACAACCCTAGGTTTCTTTTTAGATGCAAATACAAATGTAATATTAATGAAGAGATGATTTTTGTGTATACTGACATGAATTGCAAGTCTGTTTTCATTCCCTGCTATGTAGAAATCATAAGCTGATAGATGTAAAAAACCTAAAATAAATTCATTATACCTTTGACTAATTTCCCCTGAAAAATTAACAACTTTTATAGCAAATTTTACCACAGAATTTGGTATTTAGGTGCTAATATAAAAATGATTTATTATTACAAGTGTAAAAAGTGAGACATTTCAGAAAAAATGCATCCAAAAATGTATAAATAGTTCATAGCATCAAACTGTGATAATTGTCATCTTGACTGTGGTCAAGAAAATATTTTTCCACTACATACATTATCATTTGACCAAATATTCTTAGTCTTTGATTCAGGAGTATTTTTTCCCTTCCAGCCTCTCCGCTCCTTGCCACAGTGAAGATATTCCTTTATTAGAATAGTTATAGAAATAGACTTACCGGGGAAGCAAGAAAATAAAGTAATACTCTTCTAAAGAGTTCCCAGTTGTGAAAACAAATGTAGGCTCATGTATTTAAATCCTTGATAAAACAAAATGAAGAAATGGATAAAACAAAAACAGTAAACATATGATCAGAACAAAAAGTAATAATAAATGGGTGAGTAGATGGACTATATACATTCTTAATTGACTTCTATTTCTTAAATGTAAAAATTAGTATGATTATTATTTTTAGTACACTACCTAGAATCAAATGCACAGTGATATTACCTATGTGCTCTTGCTCATTACTTCACCAGGCACTTTATTGTGAAATAGACATAATCCATATATATTTTACCCTCCTCATCAGTTCCATTTTGATATTTAGAATTTGGTATTTGATAGCTATTTGTTGTCCTGTTGCCTTCAGAAGTTTCAGGACCTATGAGGCAGTGGATACTAAATAGACCCACTAATACACTGCAATTGCGTATGTATTTCCTTGAAATGTTGCTACTTTGCTATTTCTAAAATGTTCTGATTTCTGATAATCTAGTAGTGTGGGGAATAGAGTATAGTTAAATCGGAAAAAGTATAGTGTGCTATATTTTTCAGGTTTATTATAGAGAATATTCCAATGAAATCTTTTATAGGTCAAAATGGTACAATTACATTAAAGTATGTGAAATTATTTTAGCATCCCCAGGTCTCCAAAATAACCTACCAAATAACAAACAAAATTTGAAATAATACTAACATATAATAAAAGAAAGAATAAGATAAATCTACAGTGTTTAGAGTAAAAATAATGCATGTGCAGTATAATTTCACTTGCCAGAATCAAGAAACCAGCGAGCTCATGGAAGACTGGAATGATGGTGAAGATGGTTTGTTGGTTAAGTCCTCTGAGCTTGTGAAAGGTAATGAGACTGGAATATAGGAGAGGAAGAGAGTTTTGACATGTTACTGTAATCTGAATCCATCAGGACAGGCAAATACCAAGGTTTGCACCTTCTTCTATAATCTGTCTGCCCCAAATTGTAGGACAAGTTATCTCATCTGCTGTCACTGGTTTGACTGATGTGGAGTCTTGAAATAGTAGGCTTGCCTGCTTAGTCCACACACGTACCTACCACACAATTCTTTGTAGACACTCAAAAAATCCTGTAAACCTGCTTTAAGTCTACATGTCTTTTCAAAATGAAAGACTTTTCTGCAAACGCTGTAGCACTATCAGTTGCAGTGAAAATCACACACAAATGTTTCGAGTTCAGTTTTTGGATAACTTCACTTTCCAGTCATTTGCTTTAGTATTTTAGTGTTGAGTTTTGTTTAGTATCCTTTTCTCTTGCAATTGCATCCACTCTTCTTCAGTCAGTTCTTGTTCATGGGATGCCAGAACCTCTTCAACTTCCACTTGATGCTGAATGTTGTTTCTGGGGAAGGAGCTTGACCAATTTTGCTACTCTGGGTGAGTGCTGCCTCTGTAATAGAAAGTCTGAATGCCTTTTTTGGTGATTTACATTTTGTCCTGAAAATCCTCTTTGGCTTTCTTTCCATTTGCAAAAGCAGATACTAAAGTAGTTCTTTCATAAAAGTAAAATAACAAGAAGTTTTAAAAAATGAGAACACCTGAATTTTAAATATATGAAAAACCTAAAAAATGGGAAATTGACAATGTCAAGGTATGATTCCCTTCACCCTTTTGCAGGGATAGAGCCCCTTCAGCAGATGCAAGTATCAGAAGGCACAATCAGCAAAGCCCACTTCAATGGGTATTAGCCAGAAATAGGCACAACTCCTGAAAGCTAGCAGAGTACATTGTATGATCTCCCAAGGGGAATTTTCCCCCATGCCATGCTGTTCCCCAGGAAAATGTGTAAGTGGTTCACCCACATGTTTTCAAAGTTGCAGAGTTAATTTAGTCCCCTTAACCATTTTTTGGTGAAATTTTAGCTATCACATAGGATTTCTCAAAGTCTATCCCAGTACTTCCCTCTGTTTGGCAGTTGCAAGAACGCCAAAATGGTGTAGTTCTTTAACTCTCATGAATGAATCTTCAATTATCTTTCTGCTCAGGAGATCTTGGTGGTTGTTACAGTAAAAGAGTATTATTTTACTCTTACCGATACTGATAAAACTCCCAGTTATTACTGAATATATTCAACTACTTTATTTCTGTGGTTTTCCTCATGATCAATATGACCCATCAATGTTTAAGCAGGACTTTGTATAAATAGCCTTTGCACAAAAGTATCCCTCTTTCCTTATTGTCCCTGTATTATGATCTGTTCCTGTCCTGCTATATCCCTGACTCTGTTCACTTTTATCAGTGTCATTTACCTTCATATGAGAATTAATATAGTATGCTTTAATTAGTAACCAGACATTAAATAACTGGTGATAACATTTGACTTTTCTATAAGCTTGCAAATGTAAAATCAAATATAGTGATAAAATCATAGTGGCTTGAGAACAAATCTTAGTTTCATAAAGTATATCTAAAATTCATCTTCTGCATTAACTTACTGAAATATTATAGAAAAACATTTTTTAGAACATAAACAATCTTCCACATACCTCTATTGAAGGACAATAAACAGCTCTGCACATACAGAGAATTTCTATTAAAAATGTCATTTTAAAATAAAGACATTAAACATAATATAAAACCTTTTTATTATTTTATAAGTATTTTTTGGATTTTATTATTTAATCTCTCTCAAGCATTGCAACAAAAGTTAATGAACTTTTATTATTTTGCCATGACAATTATTTTTGTTCATTGCAACTGTAAAATTCTATTGTAGCTTATCAACACCTACCTTCTTTTAGGAAAATGCACTTGTGTGATTCTTCAGTGTAATTATTGTGGTTCATAAAAACTGTGTTATTATGTTGGCTTAGTATAATATGCTTTTTACATAAAAATAACTTATAGTTATTCTCTCCTCTGTTGGTAATTATAAGCCAAGTCCATTGCAGCAATAAACTTGGGCTGAGTACTTGATGGACCACTTTATTTTATTCTAACTACCTTTTTCTATTACAACTATTTATTATGTCTTCATAAATGTGATGCACAGCAATAGTAAAGTGCGGAGACATTGACACATCTAACTCTTCTTGAGATGTGCTTTTTCCTAAGGTAAAGTCCTCAAATTATTATCTATTTGCAACATTGAAAAATATTTTCAAAGCCATATTCTCCCAGCTGTTTCACCATAAGAAAGAGCTATGGGAACACTTAATGTTGAACAGCACCAACATTCCCCAGGAGAATATTGTCTGTGTATGTTGTCTGTGATGGCTTCCCTTCTAACTTCTAAAAAGGAGCAGAGAGATTAAACAAAGAAATCATTGAGTAGGTGGGAAGTTACCTAGTAGTGTTTGTTTTGGGGATGTGATAATCCAGGAACTAGTCGAGTAAATCTCCTTTCCTATACTGACTAGAAAAAATGAAATCTATGTATTATATATTCTTATAATGTATCTCACATTTTCCTTCTTTCTAATCCAAGAAGGATTGCTCTGAGTTTTGGTTTTTAAGTATTTTTTATGATTGTAGAAAATATAACTGCAGAGATAAACCATTTCTTGAAACTGGGCTTACAAAGCATATTGTGGATGTGTTAATGAAGATGTGAAAACCTCTCCACCATGATCTCAAATATCGTATTACAATTTTTATAATAAAAATCGTATATTAAAAATATAAGGTGCTATTTAATGATGTTGTGTTGGGACCCCCTATTTATAAGTCCATTGTGTGTCAATTTAGTAAATTTCTACATCTAATATTATTATATAGAAACTTCGCTATTGGGCCTCCCCAGTGGCGCAGCTGTTGAGCGCTGGGTTGCGAAGCTGCCCACAGCCTCTGCAGTGCTAGTTCGATCCCTGGCCACCAGGTGAAGGTCCCACATGGCTCGCAGACCTCTCCTGCTGCCCGCTGCTCCCCTCAGCAGTGTATTTCATCAGTCTGCCTGTTCTACTCCCCGCTCTGGCTCTGGTAAATTCTCTCACCCTCCTGTGCTTCTGACTGTACCCAGTGCTTAAATAAATAAATAAATAAATAAATAAATAAATAAATAAATAAATATTAAAAAAAAAACTTAATTCGCTATTATGACCAACCTAATTTGATTTATGTATATTTTCATTTGTCTTCTTCTCAATAAAAACTACAGATTGAATATTTCAAAATACTTTCATTTTCTTCTCTCTTGCCAAGATTGAATTCAATTTTCAATTCCAGGTCTAAATGATTTGCTGGATATAAGGGATTGCTATGATTTCCACATAGGCCCTATATATTGTCTACCTCCCACCCATTAATTCTAGGTTTTATGTACTTACTCAATTGGGAAAGACCAAATAGACTACAAACTAAAACCTAATTTCACTCATGTAAATTAATTCAGCTTGCTACTTAATCACCTATCCACTGGCATTCATATCAAATTTATATTGACCTTATTTCAATACTCTTAGTGCTGATACCCCCTATATCTGGAAACTCATTATTTTCCCTAGTTCTCCCTCTTTGTGATGAAATAGTGGAATTGAAAAAAAAATCTATGACAGTTGTTTATACTATCAAAAGTCATTTTTATTGAATTAATATTATATATATGACAAAAGTTTTGCATACAAGTTATTTTCATTGTAGGCAAATATAAAATGGAGATGTCATAATCGAGAAACACAAATTTAACTGAAAACTCACATATCAGTGCAGTCCTATTATATTGGAACATATTTTTTACAATGCACACAATTACAAATGTATGCATGTATTTTATACTTTTTAGACCTTATTGTAGAAGATCTTTTGGATATTTTTTACATATTTAGTCATATAATCCTCTTTTCTTTGTTCCAGACCTATAACTACATACATGTTCAGTCAGAATCAGACGGTGAGGAACTGTAAGAAACTGAGATGGGCAATAAAAGAAATGCATGCTTTTCCAGATTTATGTAGATATAAATCTAGGGAATATGTGGGGGATTAAACTTATGCAGATATAAAATTGCTTCATTTAAAGTAGTGATATGGGCCCAGTAAGCAAAAAATTTTAGATTAAAATTTTTACATAGAAGGATTGTCTTCCTAGGCATTGAATTCAAGGTAGACAATATTTTCTTCTGCACTTTTGAGATCCCATTCTCTCATTTTCTAACTTACAGACTTTCTCATAAAAAACAAGCTGTTATTCTTTGGTGGGGGGGAAGCATATATTTTTATCAGGTAGTTTGCAAATTATTCTTCTTGACTTTATTTTTCAAAACTTTATTTAATGCACTCTGTAAGTGTTATTCTGCTTGGGATTTTTATGGCTTCCAGAATTTGTGAATAAAGGTTTTCATCAATTTTGATAAAATCTTTTCTGGTATCTCTTCAAGTACTGCTTGCAACATTATTTTTCCTACATCTATGTTCAGGATTTCAATCTCCTGTATATTAGAACTTTTCATTATATTCTTTACTCACTTCATTTTTTTTACTTTATTTTTCCACTCTTTCCCCTCTTATTTCCTGTGATCTAGAAAACATTCTTATATTCTATGTCAAGTCTATCCAATCTGAGTTTTTAATTTTACTTTTATTTTCATCTTTGCATTTCCATCTTATTCTTTTACATAGACTGTAGTTCACTAATGATATAATTCTTCTTTCATCTAATTCTTAAATATATTAAGTGCAGTATTCTGAATGTCCCTCTCTAGTAAATATAAAACTTAAATCTATTCCCAGTATCTTTTATTTTCTATTGAATTTTGGACATTAGGTTCTATTACGTGACATGTCAGTAATTTGTTTTATTTCCCATCTCTCTGGAAAGTCATTATTTTCCCCTCATTCTGGATTAGTTCTGGATACCATGTATTACAAATTGCAGCATCTCTGAATACCACTTATCTCCCAAGTGGGGTGGTAGGCAATAGATCCCATTAATTCTCCCAATGTAATGATTAGAAATTCTACTAATTGAAAATCAAAGATACTGATGATAGGGGAATCAGAATTACTGCTAGTAATATTCTCTAGCTACCTGTATAACTATTTAACTATCCATATATGTAGGGATCTCTACACATAAGTTCACACACTGGCATTTTCACTTATAAATTTATGTTTGCCTGCATAATGAGTTTCCGTGGATGTGTTATTAATTAGCTCAATAAATTTTCAGTTTTTTCATTTTTTTAAAGTTGTGTGGAGAAAGATAATTATTGAAAAATTTGTTTCAGTGTCCATTGGTTCAAAAGAGAAGACTACTGTTTAGGATCTTATACACAATGGGTAATACTCCCATTTTTATGTAAAGTTCATAGTTTAAAAATCGTATTATCTTTCAAAATGGTATAGTAGTGAACAATAATAGAAATTCTTCTTGAGTAGTAGATAATACTATGAAATGTCAGCTTTTATTGCGTACATTTGAATATTCTTACATGTCGATTTAAAAATAAAATGTGTTCCAACCCATTGATTTCAAAAAAGTGACTATGAATTAAACTGTTGCTTCTCATAATGTGCTACATGAAGGGTGGTGTAATGGTTTTTTTCCTGCCTAATAGTAACAAAATCAAAAGCTAACGCAATAGCAACAACAAACTTACAATATTTCATTTTAATGTTTAAGTATTTGTTCATTTTTTTTTAGCAGAGCTGAGCAGCTGAGATAAAATTACAGGATAAAGAAACAAAAATCATACATTGTATGTTGAATACTCTACCACTATATAATTACCATAACTATTATATCAAAGGATTAATTTAATTAATCTTTTTGAAACACTATTTCTCAAATACTTTAGACCCTGACTTCCTAAATTGGGAATAAACGCACGTGCACACACATAGCAAATTTTTCACAACTGAAAGATGCATTCAATTTCGAAGTTAATGAGCATGTAGGATAACTAACTAATGAGCATATAGGATAACTGATTTCAGAAAAGTTATTAAATGTAGTCAATCACAAAAAAATTATAGGTACTACATTTATTTGTTAAAACTACAATTATTAAAACATAATTTATTTCAATGACTTTCTGAAGGTCACACAGCCAGTAAATAGTGAATTCTGAATTCACTCTATCCCCTGTCCACTCTCAAAGTGCAAGAACTTTCCATTATTTGTCATTACTTACAAGCTTAGATCTAACAAGAACTATGATGGGCATTGGGTTGCAAGAATAATATATCTCAGCCTTGAAAGTCAAGTAGGGGGGGAACATTATTGGTTCGGGAAAATATTCACAAAATTCCCACAAATCAGTGAAAGAATATGGAAGGGCTAAAAGGCATTGACAACCAAAATCAGCCTAGGGTAGAAATCAAGTGGAAAGTGCAGATGTTTTTATTTTGGCACACACGTCTGACTCCACAGACCATGGCTGTGTAATAGTACCATGCTCAGAATTCTAGATTGAAATCCACTGACCAGGTCTGCATAAGCCACAAAGCCAGAAAAATCACTTAACATCCAGGATGCTGAAGTTTGCTTCCCTATCTCAAGCACTCAGAAAGTCATCCAGGAGATGAGCAGACAGTATAGGGAATATGAGCACTCATCTGGAAAAACTGAATCATCAAAAGGGTACTATTTAAACCTGCTCAAAAAAGGACTATGAATCTAAATTGATTGCAAATTTAAGTGACTGTTCAGACTGGAGGACATTGTGAGATCGTTAATTAGCAAGTTACTTTTCAAAGCTCCCCAGCTAGAAGAGGACTGTGGGAGTGATTATTCAGTTATAGGGTATAAGGATGCTACATTTTGAGTAGAATTGAGTAGTTTTTGTGAATTTGTTATGTTATTCCAAATGTGCAGGTAAATTCACTTGAATTCAGAAAACTCATTTAAAACTCTTTCATTTACTTGCTATAGTACATAAAATTCACCAGAATTTGAAAATAAACTCATTGGCTGAGAGTCAACTGATCAAAATCCACAAATATCTATTAAAGTAAAAAAGAGAAGGATCTTCTAGAATTTAATACATCTAAAGAAAAATTGCAGAAAAGTAAAATGAATATAAAACAAAGTCATGCAATGTTGCAAATATAGTTGAAAAATTAATGTGTCAGAAAGATGGAGCTGTTTGGAATTTTGAATAGAGGAGCCTAAAATCATAAACCAATCTTGTACATACTTCTTTGTATGAGAGATATGAGAATACCTGTCATAAGAAGAGAATAATCTACTATAGGTCAAAAGGTATGTTTATTCTTTTATTCACTCAATAAATACTTGACTACTTACAATAATTGAGGCCTTCGGCTGTGTATGAGACATTCTAAGATGAATAGGACATGGGCCCTATCTCTAAATATTTTGCAGTCTTGGAGTGAAAGACAAAAAAAAAAATCAAAGTAGCACACAGGAAATGCTGTAACAGAGGTTATGAGGATACAGGAGATACCTGGCTTGGAATTATTGTGGAAGGCTTCTCTAAGGAGATAGTACCTCATATTGGAGGTATAAGGTAAAAAAATAATAATAATAAGCAATTAGGCAAAGTTATTGGCAAGATATTCCTATCATGAAGAATAATATGTCATATGCTGAAGGGAAGAAATGTTTGATGGTATTATTACTGACTCGTGCACAATAATGTGTCATCTTTTTTGGTGGTAAAGACATGTGTTTTGACAACGATGTAGATATTAGTAGGTGAGAGGGTGAAGAAAGAGATCTGCAGTTTACATTTAATGACTTTTTCTTACCACAAAAGAGTGTTGTCCCCTGCTGAGAGTTTACAGTGAGTACTGGTATGGAACTTGAAGACAGTAAAAATATTTTGGAAGGGCCTCCCTGGTGGCGCAAAGGGTTAAGACGAAACTTACGAAGCTACACACAGCTGCTGCAGCATTAGTTCAAGCCCTGGCCAGGGAGCTACCCACATAGTGAAGCCGACCTCTCCTGACTCACCTGCCTCTCCTCTCAGCAGTGTATTTCAGTCAATCTGCCTGTTCTGTTCCCCACTCTGCATCTGGTGAATACTCTCACCTCCTATACTTCTGGCCTTTAGCCTAGATCTTGCATGCATAAATAAAATAAATCTTTAAAAAAATATTTTGGAGGGCCTCCCCGGTGGCGCAGCGGTTGAGCGCTGGGTTGCGAAGCTGCCCGCGGCCTCTGCAGCGCCGGTTCGATCCCCGGCTGCTCCCCGGCCACCAGAGGAGGGTCCCACATGGCGCGCAGACCTCTCCTGCCGCCCGCTGCTCCCCTCAGCAGTGTACTTCGGTCCTTCTGCCTGCTCTGCTCCCCGCTCTGGCTCTGGTGAATTCTCCCACCCTCCCGTGCTTCTGACTGTACCCAGTGCATGTATAAACAAAACAAACAAACAAATAAATAAATAAAAGCATGCCTCTATTAAAAAAAAAATATTTTGGAAAAAGGTATTGAAAAAATGGAAATATCAACACATACAAAGCTTGCTGGTCAATGGGGAGAACAAAGCTAATGTTATTGATCATTTTTACTGTATTCAGTTCAGATGTTTCTGGAATTCTCTCATAGTCATACTGGGTAAATTGGCTGCAAAGGTGGATTCATTGTTTTATACCTTACTTTTTTAACTTTAGCACATCTTTGAGATGTCTCTTTAGCTCTTTTGTCCATTTTTTTTATTGAATTGCTTGCTTTTTTTTTGTTGTTGAGTTATGTAAGCTCTTTGTAGGCCTTTAATATAAGTCCTTTATTAGATTTATGGTGTGCAAATGTTTTCTTCCATGTAGCAGGGAGTCTTTGCATTTTGGTTGGTATCTTTTTTACTGTATTCATCCTTTTTAGTTTGATGTAGTCCCAGCTGTTAATATTCTGTTTTGTCTTCCTTGCTTCTGGAGTTGAGTCTTAGAAGGTGTTTCTGAAGTTTATGTCTGCGTTGTTTATCCTGTGTTTTATTTTTCTTTATATTTTATGGTTTCAGGTCTTACATCCAAGTCTTTTATCCATTTTGAGTTTATTTTTGTGTGTGGTATGAATAACAGTCCAGTTTCATTTGCTTGTGACAATCCAGTTTTCCCAGCACCATTTATTGAAAAACTTACCTTGTTCTCTTGTATATTATTTGCTCCTTTGGCATAGGTTTGTTCATCATACATGAATGGTTTTATTTCTGGCAATTTAATTGTTTTAATACAGAGAAGATGATACAACTTATTGAGGCAATCAAACCAAGGGATCCCACATTTTAAGGCCCTTCCTTTCAACACCACATTCTTCATAAACACTAGTTTTTTAACGTTACACAATCTATAAAATCAGTCCTCAATTTCTCATTCATAGAATACTGAATCATTGCAATTCTTAAAAAATATTATAGGACCTTCCTGGTGGCACAAGGGGTTAAATCTCAGCACTGTGTATTTATGGCAAGCCACTGCATCAGGAGTTCAATCCCCAGCCAGGGAGCCAACCCACATGGTGCAGCAGACCTCTCATCTTTCCCGCTGCTCCCCTCAACAGATCCACCTGTTCTGCTCCCCACTCTGTCTCTGGTGACTCCTCTCACCCCCTGCACCTCTGACCTGTACCCCAGCTCTTGAATAGATATACAAATAAAAAATAAATCTTAAAAAATATTATAGTCGCCTACACTTTTACTGTACATTAAATAAGCATGCAGAAACCTTTCAAACTTGTTATAGTTCAGACTATGAGTAAATGCTACTATTTTAGTTATTAAATATGCAAAAATTAAGTGGACTTTTCTTAAATATTACCTATTACATGGTATATAAAATAAATATCAATTAGCAATAATTCATTCAAATGATCATATTATCAGATCTCAGAAACTCATAGCTTGCAAATACAAGTGAAAATATGGTTCCATAAGTGGTTTTAAGGTGAACAAAGTCATTTAGGGGTAATGGAAACAAATGCTGGCAGTGTTTCAAAGCTAATTTGAAAAGAAGTTGCCTACTTAAAAGGTATTTGCAAGATAATAACCTCTGCTTATTCATTTGAAGTTTCATATAATTAGTTGTTGTTGCTGTGGAAGTGAACAAAATACGTAAGAAAAAATTCACATGGGTATTCATGGAGAGGCTATTGTGTTGGATTAATTGGAATCTAAGAGGATAATGCAAACTTTAGTATGTTTCATTAAAATAAAAGAAAAATAACAGATATGTAGTTTCACCTAATTTTTCAGTTTGCTATTGCCACTAGCATCCTAATGATACATTCAATTCCTAATCTTTATATGTCCTTGGTCTAATTTAATGGGTTCTGTTTAGGTTTCAGGCACTATTCTCAAAACTTCATAAACTGCTTCCTTTTCTTTTTTTTTTTTTTTTTTAATAGAGGCATGTTTTATTTATTTATTTATTTGTTTGTTCGTACATGCACTGGGTACAGTCAGAAGCGCGGGAGGGTGAGAGAATTCACCAGAGCCAGAGCGGGGAGCAGAGCAGGCAGAAGGACCGAAGGACACTGCTGAGGGGAGCAGCGGGCGGCAGGAGAGGTCTGCGCGCCATGTGGGACCCTCCTCCGGTGGCCAGGAACAGCCGGAATCGAACCGGCGCCGCAGAGGCAGCGGGCAGCCTCGCAACCCAGCGCTCAACCGCTGCGCCACCGGGGACGCCCAACTGCTTCCTTTTCAACAATGAAACTATCTGGGGATAAGTTAGAGTCTTTATTAGTGTTAAAAAAAAACCCTAATGCAATGCCTTAATTAAAAATCTCAAAATTTATATAGTAAAGAGAATCATATTAATTTAAGCTATTAATCTTTTACAGATGCTCTGTCTAAAAAAATCTTTTGGATCAAAGCAACTTGAAGAGTAAAACATTTTTGTTCATCATAATTTCAGAACTGAATTATAATAGTCAGTGACTGAAGCATATCTGCAGGATTAGAATTTACTTAATGGATAGTCCCCATAGCTCCTCTATACTATGTTTTATTTTTAATATAGTTTCATTCCCATTGCAAAAACAATTCCAAAATAGTAAAAAAAAAAAATAAAGGAAGCCAATTTTCACCCTAATAGAGAGTGTAAATTTATGAATTTATATTTGACAGGAAAAGTTCCCTCATTGTTGTACAAACAATTGAGTGAAAGAATGATAATCATTTCAATAGTAGTGCTGAGCAATTGGACATTCCTGGGCAAAAAGTAAACCAAGAAATGAAAATATAAAAAAAAACAAAACCTCAACCTCACACCTTTGAAAAATTAAAAGTAGATTATAGATTCAGTTGTTAAAAACATTTTATTTTGTTCAGGATATTATCTATAAATTCTTATTAATTAATTTGATTTTAGCTTTATTTCTTTTAAATTTTAATATTTTTATTAAGGTGATATTGATCTTTAACACTGTATGTAATTCAGCACTATAGAATCATACCTTTTCAGATGTGTGTTACATACTACACCCACTACCAAGGCACCGACATTTCTTCCATGTTGTGTCTCCTCCCTCTTTTGCTCTCCATCCTGTCTCTTCTCCTCTGGTAGCCTCTGTTTTGCAGTCCAATTTAGTACTGCTTTTGCTGCATCCCATAGATTCTGGTAGTTCATGGTTATTTTTGTTTGTTTGTCTCTCTATATCTTAGAGGTTTTTCCTGTTTCCTTTTTTTTGTGGCTGATTTGTAATTTGATGCTATTGTGATTAGAGTAGATATTTGATGTTATTTCAGTATTTAATACTTGTTTTATAACCCAACATGTGTCTGTCTAAGAGAATCTTCCCTGGGCCCTTAAGAAGAATGTGCACTGAGCTTTTGTGGGATAAGATGCCCTCTAAATGTCAGTTAATTCCATGTGGTGTTGAGTTTCTGTCTGGTTAATATGTCCATTGATGAGAATAGGGTATTGAAGACCCCTGTAACTGTTGTGTCATTGCCAATGTCTGATTTCAGGTGAGTTAATAGTTTTCTTATTTATTTTGTTGTTAATTTGTTTGATATTAGTGAATGTTATGTCCTCCCCATGTATTGTTCCTTAATCATTATTTAATGAATATCCCTGTCTCTTATTTACCTCTTTAGCTGGAAGTCTGTTTTAACTGATACAGATATGACTGTTCCTCCCATTTGCTTAAGATTGTTTTCCAAACATTTATGTTGAGCCTATTTTTATCTTTAACTTTATGTGGATCTCCTGGAAACAGCAAAAAGTGGAGTTTTGTGTTCTGACGAGCTGGTCAGTCTGTGTTATTTGGTGAATTCAATTAATTTATAGTTAGGGTGATTATTGATATTTGAGCACTTACTACTAACATTATATCTTTGGTAACCTATAAAACATTTAGAAGCAACAATAAAAGAAAATGTATTGGATATTGAATTAGATGAAAACTTCTGGACATAGCAATGAAAGCATAATCCAAAGAAGAAAAAGGAAAAAAGTAGTTTTCATAATTTTTTTGTTATGTGAAAAACAGAAATGCTGAAGACAGTAAAAAGAGAAAATATTTTTGAATTACATACCTAACAAAGGATTTATATCTTGAATAGAGGAAAAAAATCGACATAAGACATTAATAGATTAAAAAAAAGACAATAGATTTTAACCAAAATGAGATTTGTATGACAAATAAGCACATGAAAAAATGCTGATGTATCACTAACCACTATAGAATTATAAATAAAGTTATAGTGAGATATCACTACACTGCCATCAGAATGGCAAAAAGGTAAATAACCAAAAAAAGCCACTAAATGTGGACAAGAATTTGGAGACATTAATTCATGTCTTCATTTCCGCAGTCACTACATAATTGACTCTTAAAAACTTTCTTTTTAAGAAAAAGAAAAATACCGGATGGTCTCACTCATAGCAGGAATCTAGAAAACTTAAATAAGGGACCAGGAAAACGAATAACTGTAAGAAAGTGAAAATCAAAATCAACAAAAAACTACGAACCAGAGACACTTTTAGGGGGGCGGGGTGGGAGGGGAGGGATTGGGGTCAGAATGGGGGGGCTGCAATTGTATGGGGAATATAAAAATAAAATTTATTATTAAAAAAAAAACTTTCTTTTTATCTATGTAACAAATTTCTTTCTTTCTCTTTCTTTTTTTTTTTAAAGATTTATTTATTCCTGTATACAAGAACTGGGGTATAGGCCAGATGTACAGGAGGGTGAGAGGATTCACCAGACACAGAGTGAGGAACAGAACAGGCAGACTGACTGAAATACACTGCTGAAGAGAACAGTGGGCAAGACAGGAGAGGTCTGCCGCACCATGTGGGTATCTCAGCAGCCAGCCAGGATCGAACCCACACTGCAGAGGCTGTGGACAGCTTCATAGTGCTACACTCAACCACCTGTGCCACCAGGGAGGCCCACAAATTTCTTTCTTTGGGACTTTTTAATCTATCATGGATTTGAAAATGTAATTTTCAGGCATTCCAGCAATAGTCATAGGCGAACGTAAAAAATGGAATGACTACAGATAGAGAAAATGGAAGTGGAAGAGGAGGGAGGATTTGGCAGCAAGAATTATGGTGAAACAGAATTATCACACGTGTCCCTTTCCTAAGAAAGTTACACAAACAAAATAAAATGAAAAAAAAAAAAGATAGACACCTGTTTCCCCTTATTGTTTGAGTAATGCTTAACTCTGTTCTTCCCTCCCTCTGTTCATTTCTGCAAACTGGCTAAAAAGGTAACAGTCTTCATAAAATTGAAATAGCTAAGAGATGTCTGTAATCATAGGAGAAGTGCTGTATCCAGCACCAGTGTGAGCTCCTTTACATGCACCACTGATGCTCAATGCAATTTTGTGATTAAATCCAAATGCTTCTTTCCACTTGTAAAATCATATTAAAGAAAGTATAATGTACAACATTAATCATGTCATTTTACTTGATAAATCTTAAGGGGTTCTTCTAAATAATCAAAGCCACTAAATAATCTAAAAACATAAATGCCATTAAGAGAGAGTAACTAAATTCTCCCATGGGTTAACAGTTCAATTAAAATGGATATGCTTCATCAACACCTACAATTTGCAAGACAGGTAAATTAGGTAACACCATCCATGAGATAATGGAGAAAAAAGTCAAGGTAGCAGAATCAGTGTAAAAGGTTTAAAGACAAATTCAAAAATTTCAAATACTGGAACTTAACTTGCAGTATGCCTTCTTCATTAAACAAATTCAGGATATAATTCCAGAGATGTGAAAAAATGTATTTAATGCCTAGAATGTGATGTTTATTGAAAGAAGTGTTAAGTCACAAGTACATATAGACAAAATACCACTCTGTTCATAACTGGGAAAGTTAATGTATAAATTAAAATACAAAGCTCAGAATATGTTACAGATTCATGAACAAAATCATACTTAAGTGCAAAAACACTATAACCAATGCTTGAGAAAATCTTAGATACATTTCAAAATAGTTTCTGGATTGTAAAAGAAGGGAAGTTTGTGATTATAATTCATTCGCGTACTCGTCTACAAACTTAGTGAATGTCTACTATTTTCATGGGGTCTGCAGGAGAAAAAAATGTTACTAGTCATTTTGGAATATATACACTTTTGTGAGCAACAGAGTAATTATTTGAAATATAATGAGTTATTTTGAGATATCATAGAGATAATCACAGACAGGATAATGAGAAGTAAGAAAAGATATGAAAACTGGGGGTTTAGAGGTTTAGGGAGCTGTGATTGCAACGTCAGAAAAATGAAGGAGTCCTGAGTTTCATCCCCACCCCAAACAATCAACAGGGTAGGCTCTATTTGTAAGCCTGGAGTGGGTGGCTTTGCAAAGTTTGGATTTATTCTATGACAAATAAGTGGCTCTTAACCAAAATTTAAGCATATTTTAAGCAAAAGAATGATAGACTTGACTTCCCAAAGATTGCATGGAGGAAAGGAAGCTGATGGTGGGAAGTTAATGCTGATAAAGAATAGTGCTTGTGCTCAAAAAGAGTCTAAACAAGAAATTCACAAATTTAGATATATTTATACAGCACAATTGATAAAAGCTGGTGAATAAATGAATATGAAGTGAAGGTCTGAGGGAGAAGAAAGTGAAAAATAATTGTGAGTTTGTAACTTTGGTCTCGTGTTGCTGCTAAATAACATAACTCGAAATGTACTACTGCTGGGCAGTGCACTGAAAAGGGGGGCTGGGAATTCACAAGATGTTACATTAGTTGTGGATTTTTCTTCATGTTTGAGATACTCATGAAATATGTAAGTGGAAATAACCTTTAGGCAACTGAAATTCTACGAATAAATAGCAAGTAGAAAAATTATAGTCATCACTATTTAGATGCTAGTGGGAGCTCTAGGGATATTTGCAGTCAGTCAGTAAAAATTATAGGTCAGAAAAGGAAGGTCTCTTCTATTATTTAAAGACTTATGAATATATACTTTCAGAATATCGATTTAAATATGTTGAAAAATTTGAATTCTCATGATCAATTTGCAACAAACAGCAAGTGTTTTTCCTCCTACATTATAAAGTGGAAAAGTGGTTTTCTGTATTAAAATATGTAGATAATATTCCACATTCAATTTATCAGAAGTGTTTCCCTTTAAGACCTAAACCATAAGAGGTCAAGAAAACAAAACAGCAAAATTGTTTGCCATTCCTTCTCTTTGCGGGGCCAGCGTTTATTCAGAAGCTGATTATATAATTGACATTGTTTGCCATTATCAGAGAAATGAAAGATAGGAGCTGATCCTCAATGACTCAGGGTGCACTAAAGGCCCAGCTCAGAACTCATGTCTCCCCTGCTGCTCCCCTTAGCAGTGTTTTCTGTTTGTCTGCCTGTTCTGCTCCCCTCTCTCTCCCTGGTGAATTCCCTCGCCCTCCCGCACCTTTGACCTGTACCCCAGTTCTTGTATAAATGAATAAAATCTTAAAAAAAAAAAGAAGAGCGAGATTAACCCCACAGATAGTAGTACCTTTACTTTAGCTCTCAACCGGTTTCGGAAGAGAAAAGTAAATAGCAAGGGAGAAATCTTCCAAGTGCATGTCAAGTCATCTCATAAAGACATGTAAAAGGGAAAAGAACATTGATCAATCCCAGAGTGACATTTCAACTACGTATTTGCTTCTCTGAGAAACTCTGACCTCTTATTCACATTCTCTGTTGCCCCTCAACATCCCAAGCCCCTTTTTTCTGCTTCCAAATAAGCAGAGTGTACTTTTGGACATTAAGCTTTGATTCAGAATCCACTTTTTTTCCATCATCTTTCCAGGCTCCTGCACTCACTTGGATAATGAACCTTTAGCTTGAATTTAGCCATGTGTCATTGATCATTTACTTGTTTTCCCTTGGAGTTTAATTTAATCATTCTGGTTTAGTTCAAAAGGACAAACAGTTTTCCACATGGTGTTTGGGTAATAGATCTATTTGATTATGCTTTTACTCATTACTCTTCCCTCTGCAAGTTCTGTTCTTCTTACTCCCCACTTTTTAGTTTCATTCTAGAGAAATGCATTTTAACCTAGTTTGCCCAGCCTCACACCTCCTCCACTCTCAGAAGCACAACAACAGCACTAAGGAAGCACCCTCTACATTGGGGGACTCATTTGAGATACTAACCAACTTGGTGAATGTACATTCTTCCTGAATACCTACTACCTTGTTAACCCTCAATAATGCACAGTGTGAACGGTCCCTAAATTATAGTTTCATTGCAGCTACATTGGTTTTGATATTTTATATCTACTCCTGATGTCATAGGAGACATTGTTATAAATCTCACAAATATGAGAAAGCGATGTTTGCCACTAAAGTGGGAAAATAACCAATCTAATAAGGAGAACAGCAATGAGATAAATATAAAGCAACACAAATTTTAAAAGTTTTGATAGCAGTTGCACAGATTTTGTGGCTAGTAGTAATATGTGCAGGTAGACAGATTATTATTTGTGTCCTTTTCCAAAATACTCTGAACACTTTCAAAGCCATTTTTGCATTAATGATTGCAATATGTGATAAAGTAACTGATGCTGTTACTCCTGATCTCAGCACACAAGCTAGTAAATAGGCTTCCATTTCCACATTTTTATTAGGTTTTCTTCTATGGAACTCCTGTGCTCTCCCAATTTGCCTGCACATGGGAGATAACTAATTTATCGTCAGATTTGTTTACCAACAATGTTAAGTTACAATCCTTTGTAAACATTAAAGTATAAAGAATTATTCAATATTTTTATATTTTCTCATAAACCAAGTACTCAGTATTTACCAGCTTTGTTTAAAAACAATGTCTTGGGGCCTCCCTGGTGGCACAAGGGGTTAAGACGCAGCACTGTGAAGCTGTCCACAGCCTCTGCAGCATGAGTTCAATCTCCGGCCAGGGAGATACCCACATGGAGCAGCAGACTTCTCCTGTCTTGCCCGCTCCTTCCCTCAGCAGTATATTTCATCAGTCTGCCTGTTCTGTTCCTCACTCTGTCTCTGGTGAATCCTCTCACCCCTCACGCCTCTGGCCTGTACCCCAGTTCTTGTATGCATAAATAAATAAATCTTTAAAAAAAAATAAAAATAAAAATGTCTTTGCTATCCAAGTCCATTGTCAAAGTTCGGTAGGTAGGTAGGTAGGTAGGTAGGTAGGTAGGAAGATAGATAGATATCAGTGCTACCTATTAAGTCCTCCTTCCCTGACCCTTCATTTTCTCAAATTTAATTTAACCTTTCATTCCCTATCAACTTCTTTGCATTTGTCAAAGGGACATATAATTCATTTGTTTTCAGATTACTGCTATTTAAATGATGTAAGGCTATTAGTTTTCCATAAGTAATAATGTCAACATTTATTATAATCAATGCTTAAAGGCATTTCCCTGCATGGCTGAAAAAAAAAACAAAATTTTATCTTCTCAAAATTCCAGTGACTGAAGAGCTAAGATCAAAGTGCTGACCAATTTGGTTCCTGGTGAGAGGTCACTCCTTGTCCTGCAGATGGCCATTTATTTTTGCCCTCACATACCAGAGAGTGAAGAGGGGGTCTCTCTGGTATCTCTTTCTTATAAGAACACTAATTCTTGTTCTGCCACCATCCTTTATAGCCCTTTGACACTTCCCATCCCCAAATTCCCTCTTGCCCTGAGCAACCTCACTTTATTATTATTGCCCATTAGTTTTATAATATTCCGTTTTGTCTTGTCATCTGCTACGGAAATGTCCAGTACTACTCTTTGTCATTCAGACTTACTTTACTACACATAATTTCTTCATACTCCCTCCATTTTGCTGTAAATGGGAAAAAAAGTCATCTTTCCTCAAAGCTGAGTAACATTCCCTTGTGTGGCTTTGCCACATCTTCTTAATCCAGTCATCTATATGTGGACATTTAGTGTTTCAATATCCTGGCTATTGTAAATAAAGCTTCAATAAATACATAGTTTCATGTTTTTCAGATAGATCCCCCAAAATGGGAATGCTATGACATGTGTTATTTCAATTTTTATTTTGTTTTCCCACACACACCATCATTCCTTATATCCCTTTGAACATTTCTCACTGACCCCTCCTGTTATCCTCAGAAAACTCTCAAGGAAACTAATTCTATCATAAAGCCCCCACCCTATAACTTTAAGCCTTATTACCTCCAAAAATATCACCAAATAGGGGCTAGGGCTTCAACAATAAATTGCATTGGGGATTGAACAGGGGGTCAATCCCCCATAACATTCAACCTACAACAATATTTATTCTCAACTTTAATTACATAAATATTTTCAACTATTTTAACTATTTCTGAAATTTCCTGCATACTTGTATACTGTATTGACATTGCCAATGAAACAAATACAGTTTTCTTGTCTTTCAGTTACTTCTTATATGTTTTCCAGTGATTCTGGCATTTATTTTCAATAAGTGCCTAAGTGCTATTTGTGAGTCATTCCTTATTTTGAGATATTTTCTGGTTGCTATCCTCAGGAACAACAATTTAATTTGCTATTGGTGTAGGATTTTCCAAACTTATCCCTTTTCAAAAGCTTTATATTGTTTCTTAGCTTTTATTTTTGGAAAGAATTCTTTATTTAACCTGATTTATATATGGAATCTAAACTTTCAATTTTTTTTTTAAAGGAAATTCTATTCTTTTTTTTTTTTTTAAGATTTATTTATTTATTTATACAAGCACTGGGTACAGTCAGAGGCGTGGGAGGGTGAGAGAATTCACCAGAGCCAGAGCAGGGAGCAGAGCAGGCAGAAGGACCGAAGTACACTGCTGAGGGGAGCAGCGGGTGGCAGGAGAGGTCTGCGTGCCATGTGGGACCCTCCTCCGGTGGCCGGGGAGCAGCCGGGGATCGAACCGGAGCTGCAGAGGCTGCGGGCAGCTTCGCAACCCAGCGCTCAACCGCTGCGCCACCGGGGAGGCCCTAAACTTTCAATTTAATTGCCTAAGTGTATCTTAAGTGTCTAAATTAGGATCTTCATTTTTTTTCTTTCACTACCACCATCACTAAAGTAACAGCAAAAAAAACCACATTTTTATTCCTAAGGATGTCTTTTAAACATCCTTTGCCTGAAGCATCATAACTACTTATAATAACGTACATAATTATTACTTCATCTCAGGAATTTTTTTTTTTATAACTCTTAAGTTATTGTTCTCTGTTCTTTAGTTCTCCAGAAATACCTATTCATGTTACTGGTGGTTCTGAGGCCTTTCGAAGTGTATCAACTTCTTTTTTTATTGAAGCAATCCCTCTGTTTCTATATTCTGTAGAAAGTATTATGTTCATCCACCATATTTAGATTTAAGTTTTTAGAGCAAACTTTATTCATTGTCCCCAGTATATTTCACAATTTTTCTATTGTGTTTTACAATCTTGTAAATGCTTCTTTATCTTGTGAGACTCACTTTTTAAGTCATTGGGATATTTTTATCTTCTGTCTAACTGAGTCAAATATTAAAAATACCAATGGGCTGGCAGATACTCCAAATTGATCAGTACCTGCCTTATAGTTAATAGGAAACTTTTGTCAGTCAAAATTGGCATCAGTCATTTGTCATTTTTTGGTACACTTTTTTATAAAAATGATTTTAGAATTAGAGGATAGACTGAATGAGAGGTTCTTATTCTGATTTTGGTGCTGAAAACTGCATTGATGTCAGCTAACTTTCATCATCCACTTTGATAGGAGGCCTCATTCTTCTCTATTTTATATTTTCTTTCTTCATTTTGAATTTACCTCATGTAGTTATTTTAGAAAACTTTCTGCTAGTGCTCTCCCTTTTTAAACTTTGAGATTCTCATATAAATACACTGTCAAGCTTCTTCCTTTATTTGCAGGTTATAGTAAAACTCATACACAAATATGTGCATGCACCAACATGCTGCTCTTATATTTGGCTGAAAGAAAATGAATTGTTTACATAGCTGCTTCATGCCAGTCTGCTGTAAATAGAAGAGCTTGTACATGATTTCTTTTATGGGAAGAGAAGAATAAATCATATCCTATTCTTTTAAATCTAGTGACATTATTGGCTAGTAATTCTTGATTACTTTAGGATATTTATTGAGAAGACATATTGGCATTTTGTTTTGTAATTCCATTCATATGGTAGTAACTTGCCCACATTATGGGAATGTGCCATCCCAAATCAATAGTTAACAGATTAACCTTTAACATTTATGTTGCTAGTTAAATTTTTTAATTATTTTAGCAATTATTGCAATAGTCCTAGTAATCCAGGGATTGGATAGTCACCTTATTTCATATTTACCTGTAATTTGTGCCTTAGAAAAAAATAAACAATAGTGCAAATCACTGGTACACTTTACCTCTATGACTATGATCACAAGGATTCATTAAATACCTTTGTAAGATAAAAGAAAGAATGATGAGTACAATAACTTGTCTGAAACACTTGGCAAAGCAAACCAAGGTCTTTTGATACTCTTGCAAATGGCAGGATATTCTCCTTTGTCATGGTCGAATAATAATCCACTGTATGTATATACACTCCAAGTTGGAAGTTAAATGGAGGAGTAAGTTAGTGATTTTTTGCACTAACCAAGAAATAAAGGATAGGAAAGTGGGAAGCAGTGCTTCCAAAATAAGATTTCAATCTGTTTCTAGGTTTACAAATCTATTTTCAAATCAATTTATTTATAATTAGTACCAATAGTGAAATAGAAGAAACAAGAAGAACAAACTTTTGTGCTTTATTCTTTTCTCTTTTCAAAGAGGATATTGTATAAAATTATCTCCATCTGTGAATTTTATTAATTACATGGGAAGTAAATATGTTTATGTTATCAAAACAGGGTGCTTTGAACTACAAGAAGAACTATAAGGAGAAATATCTGCTTGTAAGACTGTAAATAGAGTTTTTGTTGATGGAAAGTACCATACTATAATGTTTTTAATGCAAAATATTTTTCATGAA
The DNA here is from genome assembly GCF_014898055.3 of Talpa occidentalis. Lineage (NCBI taxonomy): Eukaryota > Metazoa > Chordata > Mammalia > Eulipotyphla > Talpidae > Talpa > Talpa occidentalis. Next base: position 88,151,152 of record NW_023604861.1, on the reverse strand, counting down.
CAAACATGTCTGAACAATATCCCCCAAAGCCCATAAATGTCTCTGAAATACTCTCATATAATGACCTTTAATGGTGCACTTGAATAATACCTAATGACTACAGCACTGCTTAGAAAAGAAACACACCTCTCAAACTAATTAGAGTTCTTGAATGACATTGAAAGAGGAAGCTAGTTAAATCATTTTCTCCAGCACTAGTTTTAATTGACATAGATATAATGCCAGTGATAATTTTATACAGTTGCAAGATTGGGAATTTAATATATCTGCAGTAAGTCAGGGATTTTTTTTTTTTCCTCTGACAGTATTGAATAAACCTCTCTAATCCTTTTTCTTTAGCTTTCTCTTATTTCTAAGCTTAATAAATGGCTAGGAAAAAAAAATCAAGATTCCACTAGGCTTCTCAAATCTCAAGCATACAGAGAAAAAAGATGTTATCTCAGAGAGGTTGTGGCTCAGAATCATTAAAAAGACTAATGGCAAGATCAGAGGGCTAAGTTTACAATTCCTCTTGTCTATTGCAGAGACACCCTTTCTCAAAGTAAACACTTTATCTACTTTCATCTTGCTTCTGAGTAAACAAACTGAAGGCAGGAATTCAAGAGGGATTGGATGATTACAGTTTACAAGTTACTGCAGAATGTTTCATTGGATGTTCAATATTTCTTACATGTGATGCTTGTTTATTTACAAGTTATTCTAAAGCCTTGCTATATAGAACAAAGATGTTTTGATACAGTGAACTTCTACATCATGTTCCCTATAATATTTAATGCTTTGTAGTATAAAATTGTTGTTGGCTATTTGGGCTATCTGATACAGGTTTTCAGAGATTCTATTTATTAAAGCCTCTGTAATAGGTCAAATGATTTTCAGTGAAACAGCCTTTTTTTACTTTGTTGTAATTATACATTGTAAACTACAGATCTCAGGCAGGTCTGAAGTCTGTAACTTTATACCCTTGAGAAGTTTCTGCTTTCTGTAAGTTTATTTTATGCTTTTCTTTTAACTCCTAGAACAAAATCCCTAGTTCATAATTCCCTTTCTTTATTAACACTTGGTCAATATTGTAGGTATTGATATATATTGATATATATATATATGTATAACATTCTGATTTTTATTTTGTAAGGCTTCTGTAATTATAATGTTACCAACATTTAAACTCAAGAATTATTTAATATATTTTAATGTGACCACTTTTTCCTTTATGCTCTTTTTAAAACTATATTTTAGGTTGGCTCTATAGTCACCATAAATGTAGACTCTGAATTGTCTCCTTTTAAATATTCATTTTGGTTTTCTTTGTGGTCTAAAATATATATTTTTTAAATGCATAGGCCATGGGAACTAAAACAGTAAGAAGCAGAATACAATTTAATGCACATCTATCAAGTCCTCTGAAATTGTATAATATAATCTGCATTGTGTGTTTTTATCATTTTAATGGCATTATTTCAATAATAAAAATGGTGAAAAAATAAGATTTGTTTTTCATCAGCACATGGATAGTTCATTAAGGAAACGAGAAAAAGGAAAGAGAAGTGCCTACATAGACATAGGCTGGCAGAGGGCTGCCAAAAATCAGGAAGTTGTTAAAAAGATATTCTATATAATGGAATAATGAGCGACCATTAAAGTTCATGGTTCAGAGACATCACTACTCAATGTTATTAAGAAAAGCAGGTTATAAAAGTATGCACATTATGTTTAAACAATACATCTTGGTTTTCTCCATAATTCCCCAAAGGGTAGATAAAGATGTAATCACATTAAATCAAGTTTTCATTTGAGAACAGTATATAACAGTACTACGATGTAATCTCATAATCTGCAATTCTGGTTTGTCTTTCTTCTTCCTTATCTACCTGTTCCTCTCTTCTTCTGCTTCTTTTTTATTGTTGGAGGAGGGTAAAATGGTTTGAAAGTGTCAATGAGAACAAGGAGTACCAAAGTACCAATCCCATGTCCAGTGGAATGGGATTTGTAGAAATTAAGATGAACCATGATTCTTAGGGGGAAGTTCATATTTCCATTTGAGCAACAATTGTAGGAAATATTCAGAGTACATGATGAAGATATAAGGTACATAACTAAGAATAGAAGATGAATTTCGGAGAACATATGCCAATGGTTTTAGGATTTGAAGGATGGAGAAGACAAGAGAATTACGTGATACCCTGGATACCAGCTGAAAGTGAATGAAGGAAGAGGAATTTATCATTATATACATTCTTTTGTGGTACATTATATACATTCTTTTGTGGTACATTATACATTCTTTTGTGCTACATTATATTACGGAAGACTAAGAGTAACAGTAGGACAGTGCAAAATCACTTTAAAGTTAGGAAAGTACAGTGATTAGAAAAAGTAGAAATTCTATTCAAAAGAGCTCAACATTCTGTTTAGTTAAGACTGTCCAACTGGTTCACAAATTCTAAGCCCCAAATCAGTGACACTATGGTATCAGTGCCCTCTTCCTTCATTCACTTTCAGCTGGTATCCAGGGTATCATGTAATTCTCTTGTCCTCTCCATCTCAAATCCTAAAACAATTGGCATATGTTCTCTGAAATTAATATTCCATCATTAGCTATGTACCGTATATCTTCATCATGTACTCTGAATATTTCCTTCAGTTGTTTGTTCAAATGTAATTGTTTGCTCAAATAGAACTTTGCCTCCATCCTTATTCCTGATGATTTTGGTGTGTTTTGGTAACTATCAATAGTTTGATCTATTTAGGCGGTATATGTCTGCCTCACAATTGTCTTCTGATAGAGAAGTTTTCATTCTCCTACAATACTTTTAGAAGATACATTGCTAAAACAATGAATTTTGTAGTAAATTATAGAATTTTTTTCCTCTGGTTCACACTCAAATTTCTACATGTAAACACACATGTGATATTATGTGACTTAGAACAAAGATTGGCATTTCACTGCTATAAGAAATTTTTAAAAGTCTTTCTGTTTCCCTTCAGTATATGAAACTTAGCCATTGACGTCAGCCAACCTCTCCTGAAATGTCCTCTATAAATTAATAAATTTGAGTTGTGTAAGATGAGATTTATTGCCTGGGCACAGCAACTTTCAGGGCCCAGATATAGCAAATCCAGTGATGTAAATCATCACATCAACAGACTAAAAAAGAAAAATCATATAATCATGCCATTTAATGAATAAACAGCATTTAACAAGAATCAACACCCATTCATAATAAAAACACTCAGAAAACTAAAAATAAATGCTAGCATCCATGATTCTATTTTAAAATGTAAAAAATAACTAATATCATGCTTAATGATTAAAACCTGAGTGCTTGCCCCTAACACTTACAAGAAGGATAGACTACACTGTCAACTTTATACTGGGAATTTCTACTCAGTGTAATATGACAGAAGAAAATAAAATTTATAAAGATTGGAAAGGAATATAAAAGCAGATACTCACAGATGGCAAAATGGTCAATATAGGAAACCCCAAAGAATCATCAATAGCAAGAGAAAAAAAAAACTGGAGCTAATAAGCAATTAAAGCAAGATTGCAAGATATAAGATTAACATATAAAATCAATTGCCTCCTCATGTACCATCTATGAACAACTAGGATTTGAAATTAAATTTAAAACACAGCACCATTTAAACCAGCTCTGTAGAATGTAGAGACATGTAAATCTGACAAAACATGCATATAATCTATATTCAAACAACTCACAAAATACTGATGAAAAAACAGAGATCTAAATAATTGGATAATGTATATGTATAGGTTAAAAGACTAAACATTAAGATGCCAATTAAAATTGTAGCAAACTATTGTACTTTCTAGATTATCAACAATGTTTATGACTTTCTTGAAAAAAAAAAATAGAACTAGAATAGGTTAAACAACACTGAGGAAGAGCAAAGTTGGATGACTGACACTACCCAATTTCAAGATTTGCAGTAAGGCTACCATAATAAAACAGTGTGCTATGGGTGAAAGATTAGACTCATAGGACAATGAAACAGGACAGAAACCCAGAAATAGATACATACAAATGTAGTCAATTGATCCTTGAACAAGAAACAAAGACAATTCAAGGGAGAAAGGATTATTTTCAGCAAATCTGGCTGAAACACTTAGATGTCGTATGCTAAAATGAACCTAGACATATACATGAAATCTTACAAAAAATTAACTCAAATTGGAGAGTAGACCTAGGAATAAAATACGAAATTATAAAACATCTTAAAGATAGCTAAAAACAAAACTTATGTTATCTTGGGTTTGATAGTGTTTTTATACCCTAAAATAATGAGAATATAAACAGATTAATGCTTACCAGTTATATATGAGAAGGAAGGTTTGAATAGGTAAATCACAGGGGATGATTTAGAGTGGTGAATCCATTTGGCATAATGCTATAATTAAGCATTGTCAAAACTCATGGGATGTTGACAGACCCTGGAGTGAAAGGCAGAATATGACGAAATAATCTTCTTTGTTGGGAAAGCATTAACTAACTTCAATAAAGGGGTAGAGGACTAGGATGCTCATCTAAATAACTAGGAATAAATGAAGTCTTCAATACCAAAACTAAAGGAACTGTATATAAGTATTTTAATAAGAATGATAACTAGTTAAAAAATTGTATCCCATGGGAGTATAGGTTAAAAATTCTGAGACCACACCATATGGACATACACTGGAACTGAACATTTAAATAAAAAAACTCAGATAGTGGGAGCCATGTTTCTTACTGATATGGTATAATGTTTAGATAAATAAGGAGTGGAGCCTAGAATAATCCTTTTGGTATCTATTCAGTATGACTTCATATTTGTATCTTTACAGAAATATTTTAGGAGGTTTGTATACAGACCAGTGCACACACACATTCCTCCTTGCTCAAACATCTGCAAGGACCCAGAAGCAAGGAAATTCCAGTAGCTACAAGCATACTTGCATCCAGATCTTGTTTCCTAATACCATTTTTCAACAAAAGAAACCAGAGCTACTTAGATAAATGGCTCATTTTAGGACTAGAGAAAAAAAAATATGTCATGCCAGATGATCCTGGAACATTACATAAAATTTGTAGTATCAGAAAGTAGAAGGTACTCAAAACAATACAGATATGCATATCTGCATACGGTTGGGATATGTCAAAGTGACACAGGGGGAAGTGTGCTCCAAATGGCAAAATTGAAACAATTTCAAAAAACAAAATAAATGCATTAGTATTTGATTATAACCTAAAGTATAAAATACATATTCATGATATAAATAAATGATCAGATGCATAAAAATAAATAATAGTTAAGTCTGGCATTCAGAAGAATTCCAAATAATTTATACAGCTGCTGTGCCCTTACATCGTAGAGTATAAATCCCTACTTCTTAAAGGTTGACTTCACATAGTGACTTTTTCCAAAGATCTATTGTGTGGAAAGGAATTTTTGAAAAGAGAAATGTGTAGTGGAGAAAACTGACAAAAACTCAAGTGAGGTGATCAAGGTTAACATAAAAAGTAATGCCATGTGGGGCCTCCCTGGTGGCACAAGGGGTTAAGCACTGCACTATGAAGCAATCCATAGCCTTGGCAACACGAGATCGATCCCTGGCCGGCCAGGGAGCAACCCGCATGGCGAAGCAGACCTCTCCTGTCTCGCCCACTGCTCCCCTCAGCATTGTGCCTGTCTATTCACAGATCTGTCTCTGGTGAATCTTCTCACCACCCCCACCCCCCACATCACTGGCCTGTACCCCAGCTCTTGTATGCATAAATAAATAAAATCTTAAAAAAAAATGTAATGTCATATGTGAGTAGGTACCCTTGATATGATGTAATATAAATAGCCCTTTACCACTGTGGTCTTCCTCACCCAAATCCACAATTCTTATCTACTCATGAGGAAAAATTTCATATATACACCACTTGAAAGAAATTCTGCAAAATACCCCAATCAGTAATTCTTCAAAGTCATCATAAACAAGAAAAGTCTGAAAAATATCACAACTAGGGAATTAAGGAGACTACTCATTGTTACATGTTTTTCTAAAGGGAATATTGGAACAGAAAGGACATAAGGAAATACAAATAATGTATTGCCTTTAGTTAATAAGAACCTATTAATACTGGTTTACTAGTTCTGACAAGTACACCATCTCCATATGAAATGATTGTGATAGAGTAATGGCCCCCCAAATGTCCCCATCCTGATCCCCAGAATCCGTGAATATGTTACCTTAAATGGAAATAGAGAGTCAACTGGTATAAATTAGTTGTTCCCAACAGATCTATACAACTGAATATAATAAATGTATATTGTTTTAAGCCATGAAATTTGTTGGAATTTGTTAATAGCAGCAATAAGAAACTAATATGCCTTTAATAATAGGGGAAAATGAATATAGACTATACAGGAATTTCTGTATCATCATTGCAATAATTCTTTTCTTATAAAACTTTTTTTAAAATAATTTTCTTCAAACAAATAAATTACCTTGAGTTTTATGAGATCAAAACAAGTACCAAAGGAGAGCAACTTACAGGTCCCTGACACACTCTTAGTAGAACATATGTTTAGCTTTGTGCACTCCAACATGACTTTCTAAAAAAATTATTTTCAACTCTGAAACTGGAATGCATTTATTTTTGATCCATAACAACCATAATTTTATCAAATATTAGTGGTTAGGAATGATAATACAGATAAGCGTTAAAAATTTTGAAGGAGAGCGCATTTGCAACAGAAACATTGTAAATGATTTTCAATGAATCTACCCAATGGAATATTATTCAGCCTTTGAAAATATGATAAACAATTAAAGGATGTTTTACAAATAAAAAATGAAAATAATAATGGTGTTAATAGTTACATATAAAAGTGAAGTTATGATATTTAATTTATTTTTTTAAAGATATATTTATACAAGCACTGGGCACAGTCTGAAGCGTGGGAGGGTGAGAGAATTCACCAGAGCCAGAGTGGGGAACAGAACAAGCAGACTGATGAAGTACACTGCTAAGGGGAGCAGAGGGCAGCAGGAGAGGTCTGTGCGCCCGGAGGCCGGGGATTGAACTGGCGCTGCAGAGGCTGCAGGCAGCTTCACAACCCAGCGCTCATCCACTGCGCCACGGGGGACCTCTATGATATTTAATTTAAAAGTATAAATTTATATTATCATGTTTAAGGTCAAGTGAGAATATTGCTAGTAATGTTCCCCAAATCATATTTTTTTGTTTTATTTCATTCTTTTATTTACTTTATCTTTTTTCCCCACTTTAGCTAATTCTATTTATTTCATTTAGTCAATAGAGCTACTGTTCACTTTAACTAGAAACATAATTACTTCGTTTTAATTTTTTTATTATTGAGGTAGCATTGATTTAAAATTTAAAATAAATCTAACAAAAGAGGTAAAGGACCTATACAAAGAAAACTATAAAACACTGTTAAAAGAAATAGAAAAAGACACAAAGAAATGGAAATACATCCCCTGCTCATGGATTGGAAGATAAACATTATTAAAATGGCCATCCTACCAAAAGCAATATACAGATTCAATGCTATTCCAATAAAAATTTCAATGTCATTCTTCAAAGAAATAGAACAATTATTGATGAAATTCATATGGAACCACAAAAAACCCTGAATAGCCAAAGCTCTCCTGAAAAAAAAAGAAGGGAATGGAGGCATCACACTCCCAGACTTCAAACTTTACTACAAAGCCATAATCATCAAAACTGCATGGTATTGGAATAAGAACAGACAAACAGACCAATGGAATCGAGTAGAAAATCCAGAAATAAACCCACAGATTTATGGTCAACTAATCTTTGACAAAGGAGCAAAGAATATGCAAATATGCATTGGGGCAAAGAAAGGTTGTTCAATAAATGGTGCTGGGAAAACTGGGTCGCTACATGCAAAAGAATGAAGCTTGACTACTACCTAACACCATGCACAAAAATCAACTCAAAATGGATTAAAGAACTAGACATAAGACCTGAAACCATAGAATACATAGAAGGATATACAGGCGAAACACTACATGATATGCACATCAAAGACATCTTTACAGACACATCACCCAAAGCAGTGATAGTGAAGGCAAAGATAAAAAGCTGGGACTACACCAAATTAAAGAGCTTCTGCACAGCAAAAGAGACAATAACAAAAACAAAGAGAACCCCCCTCCGACTGGGAGAACATTTTTCACACAACACTAACGATAAAGGACTGATCACAAAAATCTACAAAGGGCTGATGAGACTCAACAAAAACAAAGAAAATAATCCTGTCAAAAAATGGGCAGAAGAGCTAAAAAGAAATTTCTCTGAAGAGGAAATGCAAATGGACAACAGGCATATGAAAAAAATGTTCAACATCACTTGTAATCAGGGAAATGCAAATCAAAAGTACCATGAGATACCATCTTACACCAGTGAGAATGGCACATATTAAAAAAACTAGCAACAACAAATATTGGCGAGGGTGTGGAGAAAAAGGAACTCTCCTGCACTGTTGGTGGGAGTGCAAACTGGTCCAACCACTATGGAGAGCTGTGTGGAGATTTCTTGACCTACTAAACATAGAGCTTCCATATGATCCAGCAATTCCACTACTAGGTATTTACCCAGAGGACACAGAAACATCAATTCCAAAGAGCACCTGCACCCCTATGTTTATAGCAGCACTGTTTACAATAGCTAAGCTTTGGAAACAACCCAAATGCCCAAAAATAGATGACTGGATCAAGAAGATGTGGTACATATACACCATGGAATATTACTCAGCATTCAAAAAAGACAAACACATGCAATTTGCAGCAACATGGATGGCGCTGGAAGGGATCATGCTCAGCGAAATAAGCCAGAAAGAAAAAGAAAAATACCAGATGGCCTCACTCATAGCAGGAATCTAGAAAACTTAAATAAGGGGGCCTCCCAGGTGGCGCAGCAGTTGAGCGCTGGGTTGTGAAGCTGCCCGCGGCCTCTGCGGCGCCGGTTCGATCCCCGGCTGCTCCCCGGCCACCGGAGGAGGGTCCTGCATGGCGCGCAGACCTCTCCTGCCGCCCGCTGCTCCCCTCAGCAGTGTACTTCGGTCCTTCTGCCTGCTCTGCTCCCCGCTCTGGCTCTGGTGAATTCTCTCGCCCTCCCGGCTTCTGACTGTACCCAGTGCATGTATAAACCAAACAAACAAACAAACAAACAAATAGATAAATAAGACATGCCTCTAGAAAATTAAAAAAAAAAAAAAAAAAGAAAACTTAAATAAGGGACCAGGAAAAAGAATATAAGAAAGAAAATATCAAAATCAACTAACAACTATGAACAAGAGACACTCTATGAGGGGTGGGGGGGTGGGGAAAGGAGGGCATTGGGTTAAAAATAAGGGGGTTGTAATTGTATGGGGAATATAAAAATAAAAATTTAAATTAAAAAAATAAAATAAAGTTTAAAATAATGTATATGATTTAGGAGACTAGGTTCATACCTCCTCAGATGCATATCACCTATCACACTTGCCACCAAAGCTCCCCTATCCTTTTACCATATTTGGAAAGTTTGGGGAAATTTTAAGAGCTAATAGCTTTGAAATTTGGTTATGCAATTTCTTCACAAATTTGATTATGGAGTTTACTTACTCCACAATATTTATCTTTCAAGAATTTATATAAATGCTAGCAAATAATAAAATCCTAACCATCAGTTTGGTAGAAATGGCTCTTTTTATTTTCCTGATTTTATTTCAAATTATATCATGAGTATATTTATTTTGAAAGATGGTAAAACAACAAAATAGTGTAATAAAAGGTACAGTTTTTGCAATCAAAGATCTTTGATTCTTGACTTCACCACTCCTATTCTAACCTTATTTTCCCTTACACCAGACCCCAACCCCTATATATGAAGGAATCACTATTTATTGAGTAGGAATTATTTTTATCCTGACAATAAGCCTGGTTGTTTCATTCTATTCATATTCTACTTTTCGTAATCCTACAGCCATGGTGTCTTAAGTGTTTCAAAGAGATTTTGCTAGTTACTCTTTATCACACTGCCACTGATATACTATAGAGTAATTTTTGCCCTCTAACTTGTTAATTTTTTTTTCCTACTTGAGACACCTGTGACACATGTGGGGATACAGAGTAAGTCATCATGTGTAGGGACAGTCTTCTTAACCCCATGACTATAAATAACATGATTTCTACTGGCTCAATATGATGTGTCAAATTACTCCATAAAGGTAGTTTTCAATAAATATTTTTAAACTGTTGGTGGACTTTTTATTCAAAAAGTAAATTATAATATTTAAGTTGATTGTACAAGAAAGACACAATTAGAGATGCATTGATACAAGACTAAATTTAGATGAAGAGAATCTGGAAGTGTTTCTTTAACATTCCCTTTGTGTCTGTCTCCTTTGAAGGGGTTATTTAATGCACATGGATCCCCCATAAACACGGTGTAAAATCGCAAGACTAGAACACAGAAACCATAAGGCTAATCCACTACATTAATGAGCCCAATTACTTGATTATATATAATCTAGCAATTAAAAAATATCAAGTTTTCATTCCTAATATCTCACACATAATATATTTCTACTTATTGATATATAAATTATGTTCAAATACTACTTTACTAGTGAACTTGATATTGCACATGAAACACAAATGTCTGAATCAAAAGACTCAAAGTCTTAAATTTAAAAACTAAACATAAATTCAAGTTCTACTGTTTCTCCTAACACACAAATGCATTTCCTTGTCCACCATTTGGTTGATTTACATGCAGCTTCAGAGACCATTACTCTAGTTCAGTGATCCTTAACATCCTGTTTTGAAATAAATGCTCTGTCTAGGATAAAATTCACAATGATAAGTAGTGAAATAAGATAAATAAGGACAAGTTAATGAAATGTTCATAAAATTAAATTATTCAATTTAAAGGATAGTTCTTTATCCTGAAGTTATTTAATTTCTATTGTTAAGCATACTAGATAGTATTTTTTTTTCCTTTTCTGAATGCCACTGACCATAAAATGAGTGCATATTGCTTCAATTTTTAATGTTAATAAGCTCTGTTAACTTCCAAAATCTGAGTAATGAACTTTCATAGTTATGTATGAGCAAAATAAATAGAATGAAGGAATAACAAGTTAATCTGATGAAGTTTGAATTCAGATAATTTTATTTCCATGCTGACTAAATCTTCATCAAGTGATTAGACAGAGTCATAGCTGTTTTAGATGGTAACCAGTGAAAAAACTTTGAAAATGAGTCCTGCTTATGAAATTTTCCTTTTAGGTGAATGCTGGGACATTTGTGGGTCATGTCTCCCCTGAAATGAGAAAGGACAACCTCTATTAGAAATTTTTTAAAAAAAGCACTTTTCCCTAGCAAAGACATCTCTGAGTATTTTTGAAAGCAGCAAATGGAACTATCAATACAATAAATACCACCAAAAATGAAAAAGTTGACTGTCATCTTAAGTCAGATGTGGTTCTAGAACTGAAATTCTAAACCCAGAAAAGTCAAGCTACAGTGATTCTAAGTAGTAATTAAAGATATACTTTATTTTCTTATTCATTAATGTTACTTATTTAAAATATTCAACTTATTTCACTAAAGAAACTGAGTAATCAATGGTATCAAAGTTTAACTGAAGAAAGAGCATTTTTAAAATGTCATGTTATTATCTTATATATATATACATATATATATATAAAATAAAGCTATTGTTTGAGAATAAAGAAGTAGATGCACAATTTTTCCATGAACTTGTATGTTCATGGAACATAAACACAGGAGGAACTTGGAGAGGAGGAAAACAAATAATTTGGGTTGATACCTGCTAAATAATGAGAATAATGCCAACCCAACTAAGTCCCCCCATCAGGAGATTTTCTGGTAGAAGTTTCTTATGTCCAGAAGAAATATCTTTGGATCTTTGATGAATGAAACATCCTCAAATAAACAGAGCTATGAGGCTTCTTGAGATGCTCATAATTACTAACAACAGGTACACTATAAGGCCTGAAATATTCTGTAAAGTGTCACCACAGAAACCAAAGTTAATAATTATATTTAAAATTATTAATTTATAAGAATTTCAGATGTTTTGGCACTGTAAAGAAATGTGATGAAATATAGAGAATTGTAAGTTAGTTTTCAAGAATTCAAGGTGTTATTTTCTCAATGCACAACCAGCTTCCATCCAAGCCATACACATAAAGTAAGAAAATAAGGAAAAAATGGTCATACAATAAATGTTATATTATGAGATGAGAAAAGTGCTATCAGAATACAGGAAAGGTGAAGTGGAAGGGCAGTGGGGAAGTGCTCCTAGAGAAAGTACCACTTAAAAGCAAGAACAGAAGAAGGGTCGGCTTTCAAGATGTGCCCTCTCTCCATTCCTGGTGTAACAAGATCTGAGGTGACTTCCACTGCACAGTGTTAGAAGACAGGGGCCCGCAGTCTAATTGTGATGTGAATAGAATTTCTTTCAGGCATCGTGCCATCTAGACTTTAAATACTCTCTTCCTTTTCAACATATCACAAAAGATTGGCCCTTCTTTTGTGAGAGAAAACAGTAATACTCTCAAGAACTTGAAAGATATCAAACTCGTAGGAGTCTAAATTTAAAGAGACCCTTTCTCTTCTGAATAGCTGCCAAGAATCAGTGATGTTCCATGAAAAGAAACTGACATGGTCTCCTCCTTCCAGACCTGAACAATTGGTGAAGGGTTCTTCCATGAATCTTTGTACGAATTGTGTGTTTGAAATCGATTTTCTAGGTTGAAGTTTTAGGAATGATAGTTACCAAATAACACAGACATCTATTGGGTATGAATTTATAATGTCATGACTGGCATTTAATGAAAATATTCCAATAAGATGAGCAAAATTTTATTTGAAAACTAATATAATCAAGAGTAGTGTAGATATAGTGAAAGATAAAATTGCGTAATACTGAGTACAGAGATTCGCTAAGAGATTTGTAGCCAAAGACAAATAGAAAACGAGACTATACTTGCAAACATGCAATGAAAACTGATGGATGCCTTTTCCAGGAGATTTAGGTCAGAGTTATTTCTTTTTCTTTTTTTTAAAGATTTCTTTTATTTATTTATGCATAGGCCAGAGTTGCGGGGGGGGGGGGGTGAGACGATTCACCAGACAGAGAGTGGGGAACAGAACAAGAGGATTGACTAAAATACATTGCTGATGGGAGAGGTCTGCTGAGCCATGTGGGTTAGCACCCTGGCGGGGGATAGAACCTGTGCTGCACTGGCTGCAGATAGCTTCATAGTGCTGAGACTCAACCACTTGTGCCACCAGGAAGGCACAGAGTTACTTCTTAAAGGAAATAAAATTTCCCCTTTTACAGTGGCATATGCAGAAATAAAAATTGGAAGAGATTTCCAAAAATTAGGTAATAGAATATTAATTTTACAAAATATAAATCAAAATAAAGCCTAGAGATAGAAAGAAAACAAAATAAAAACCAAAATAACTTTCCCAGGGACATATAGGTATATATCTTCAAAGTCAAGATCAGAAATAACTTAAGATCAGAAATCTAAATTTACACTATCTTTGAACATGGAGAACTTGACTCAGCCATGTAGTTTTTCAATATTAATCTTTCTCAAGGTTGTTCAAAGTATTCTTGGTCCTTTCAATGCCTTTGTGAATTTTAGAATAAACTTATCAATTACCACTTATAAAATATTTAGGTTTTCAGAGGAATTTCATTAAATCTTTCCTTCCTTCCTTCCTTCCTTCCTTCCTTCCTTCCTTCCTTCCTTCCTTCCTTCCTTCCTTCCTTCCTTCCTTCCTTCCTTCCTTCCTTCCTTCCTTCCTTCCTTTCTTCCTTCCTTCCTTCCTTCTTTCCTTCTTTCTTTCTTTCCTTTCATCATTGTTCATTTTTCAATTAGCAATAATCACGCCTCAGATAAACCTCATTGGCTAAGATACTGCCATTTTTAAACAATGTTTGCTTCCCCGCCCCCTGCCCCCAGGTATAGTCCCCATAGAGTTTTCTTCACCAGTGCACCCGTGCACCATCACCTCAGTCCCCTGTGCTCCTCCCTGCCTCTTTCTGATCCCTCTCCCTCCTCCTCCCCTGCAGGATGTCTCTGATTTAAAATTGTCTGTTTTGGGTTTTTTGTTGTTGTGAATTTCATTAAATCTATAGAGCAATTTAGAATTTTATCTAACAATATCTTAATTTTTTTCACACATGAAAAGATATATTTCTGCACTTAAGATCTTCAGTTTATCTTAGCAATGGGCTGTAGTTTTTAGTTTTGAGAAATTTCCCATTATTTCTCAAATTTAATCTTTGCATTTTATATTTTTCATGCAAATATCACTTAATAACTTCCAAGGGTAGACTGATGACAGAATATATGGTTTTTGGTAATGTAAATAATGAAAAGATAATTAGAAATTTTGAGAGAACTCTCAAAGAAGAGGTAGAGAGAAAAGAGGACAATTTGTATAGTATTTATACTTAGAAATAACTATCCAACCTAAAAGATATAACATGTGCTCTAATGGAATAGTAAATACTAAGCCCTGAAGTAGAGAAAGAACTTAACTGAAAACTAAAAGAAATCAGTGAAACTGATTGGTGTGAACTAGAGATTGAAAGGAGATGAAACTGGAGAGAAATGTGGTTTATATTTTATTCTGATGCCAATAAAGAGATGTTGAAGTAGTTAAAGCTGTATCTAGTTTGCATTTGTAAATGATCAAACCAGCTGCCTCTGTTGAGAATTTAAGAGTTAAGAGTGGAAGGAGACCAGTTGCTGTTAGCGTTTCTTGGAAAGACATTTGATGGAATGATTTTGGAGAAATGTAACTAAATATAGTTTATCATTAAAGCACAGAATAAAGGTTTGGATAAGATGTAGAGGGAAAAAAAGAAGGGACCAAAATTGTTAGTTTTTTGGCTGAGGTAGATATTGGTACACTTTACAGAAACAAATACAATTGGGGAGATACAAATTTGGGTGGGGTGGCAAGCAAAATTTATTTTGATTGTCCTTTTTACACAATTTTGAGCATAGTAATATGCTCATATTCCATAGTATATAGCATAGTATGTATTTCATAGTAATAGATATACTATTACAGAGAATATACTATAATATACATATTACATGAACATATATATTACATAGTGATAGCTATGCTATACAATACTGTGTAACATATATACTATTACATAATGATATATGTGTGTTATATATTACGCTTGTTTTTTACTGATGCTATGATATTCCATCCTATGAATATATGTTACTTCAAATGAATACAGTTGAATAGTTGTTTCTCTATTATAAATAGCATTTCAATTAACATTCTCGATATTACATAAGTTTTTGGGATAAACTTGGGTTCTTTACCATGGTTACTTATGGAAATAGAATCTTTAGGTCTAAACAGTATTTCAAGTTCTTGCATATTGCTGACTACTGCTCTTCCAACAGATCGTCAGAAAAAGATTTTGATTAAGTATATTAAATTTGTGATGTGGAGAATACCACCTTGACATAGCATTAGTAGTGTATCAAAAGGGACAAATCAGGAGAGGATATTTTCAAAGTCTGAGAACCTGTTTTGTGTGATGTTAAAGTCAGACTTGAACTTCATGGAACTGGTTGAGATTAGGGAGAGTTTACGGTAGTTCAGTTTTGGATTGATCAGCAAAATGAGTTAAGGATCTGAAGCAAATCTTAATCTAGTTTTTTGTCTTTATAAGATGACTATTTTAGTTGGCTTACTGTCATATCTCCCAAAAGCAGATGTTTTCTTGTCTCTAGCATTTTAAGAGAAGGACTCAAAAATGGTCCATTTTTGTTCCATAAAGGGACAGGAGTTATGTTTATTTCAATCCTCAATATGTATTGTCAAAGTATTCTCAATGAAGTTTGCATTGTATATATTTACTCTATGGATCTTTATTATTGATTATATTTTAATTGGAGTTAGAGTATGTTTATATAAAAGATGATTTATTACTGTTCGTATTTTAATGTGCTACATTGCCACATCTAATTTGTGAAACATTCTCTGTTCTTTTTTTTTAAAGATTTATTTATTTACGCATACAAGAGCTGGGGTACAGGCCAGAGATGCAGGGGGTGAGAGGATTCACCAGAGACAGAGTGGGGAACAGAACAAGCAGATTGACCGAGGTACACTGCTGAGGGGAACAGCGGGCAAGTCAGGAGAGGTCTGCTGTGCCATGTGGGTTGCTCCCTGGCTAGCCAGGGATCAAGCTTATGCTGCAGAGGCTGCGGATTGCTTCATAGTGTGGTGCTTAACCCCTTGAGCCACCAGGGAGGCCCCATGCTCTATTCTCAAAATAAATCCATAACCTAACAGTAATAGATAAACAATAATCATTAATTGGTTGATAAAGTTATTAAAAACATGAATATGCAAACCAATCATTAGTCTCCCCCAAAGAAGAATTAAATGAGAGAAAGGTGTTAGAAATTTAGCATCCTAGGGCCTCCCCTGGTGGCACAGTGCTTGAGCACCGGGCTGTGAAGATGCCCACAGCCTCTGCAGCACCGGTTTGATCCCAGCCACCAGCAAGTGTCCCACATGGCGCGCAGACCTCTCCTATCATGCCCGCTGCTCCCCTCAGCAGTGTATTTCGTCAGTCTGCCTGCTCTGTTCCTGCTCTGGCTCTGGTGAATTCTTTCACCCTCCCACGCTTCTGACTTTACCCAGTGCTTGTATAAATAAATAAATAAATAATAAATGGAAAAAAAACAGAAATTGAGCATCCTAGACCTCAATGCAAATATGAATTTCTCTTATAAGTTTCACTTTTGCAATATTTCCATTATATCATTTCAACTGCCAGTAGAGATTAGTGAAAAAGATGGTTTTGGCATATTTCCAAAATGAGCTTAGGTATTGAATACTTCAATTAAAGAATTTCAGATGATGGTGAAGTCTTCTTCCAGTGAGAATATTTGGGCCACATCTCTCACTTATCATTCATGTGCATTGTTACTATTAGAAATAACTGTAAGAGATTAGCCAGTGTGGCCTATTTTTTCCCAGGAAGAGCTTTCCAAAAAGAAAGATACCTAATACTTGTTATCCTTGTCAAATATAACCTAAGGGGGAGATATTCCAATTTTGTATAGAAAACTTTGCAGGGAAATGTTTAATAAAGCAATAAGTAGTTCAGATAATGCAATACAATTGAATTATTTTCTATAGATAAGACTCATCTTTCTTACTAACAAAAAACACCTGAGCCCAAAATAATCACAAGAGTAAGTACCCAATTTATATTGTTTAAGATTGCAGTTAAACACACATACATAATCTTTTTGATGCAAAAAAAAATGTGGAAATATTGTACTTTTAACATGTTGTGTTAATGTAGCAGAATATGAGTTTATTTTTCAGTTTCTATTTTTTTAAAGATTTATTTATTTATTTATACAAGAACTGGATTACAGGCCAGATGTGAGGGAGGGTAAGAAGATTCACCAGAGACAGAGCGGGGAACAGAACAGGCAGACTGATGAAATACACTGCTGAGGGGAGCAGTGGGCGAGACAGGAGAGGTCTGCTGTGCCAGGTGGGACCTTCTCCGGCCGGCCGGGATTAAACTGGCACTGCAGAGACTGAGCACAGCTTCACAGCGCGGCTCTCAACCACCTGCGCCACCAGGGGAGGCCATATTGTTGCATTTTTTAAATTTATTAACTTTATTTTAAATTGACATTTTGTTTTCCACATAGGAGTTTATCATATAAATGTTTTTAATATAAGGCAAAACTAATTTTAGATACTTATGAAAAATAGATAAACCAAAAAACCAAAATCATTTTAAATACTATAATAGATTAGAATAAAATGGCATTTTATGTGACTAAATACCATTTAATATTCATGAATTTTAGATCATGCAATAAATATTGCTTTGCAATTTTGTGACTACTTGAAGTAATATTTATGAGTATGAGAAGAAAATGGAATGACTTCAACTATTTGGTGGAACTGGATGATAAGATTAAATTGCAAAGCTATAGAAAAGGAAGCTAAACCAGAGTATCTTATAGGTAGTAACGAGTCTATCGTAGGTATCATATAATTTGGTTTTACCTTTTTTCCAGGCAATTACTCTTTGCCTTTCAATTAGAGAATCTGATCCATTTACATTTAAGGTAATTAAAATAGCTTAGACTTGCTAATTCCATCTTACTGTTTCTGGCTATTTGGTAGTCTCCTTGTTCCTTTTTTCTTCTGTTACTGACTTCTTTTCTGAATTGTTGATTTTCAAAGTTGTGTGTTTTGACCGCTTCTCTCTCTCTTTTGTGTATTTACTGTAGGTTTTTTTGTTTTGTGGTTACCATGAGGCTCCATAAAACATCTCATAGATATAACAAGCCTTTTACACTGATAACTTTAATCATAGACAAAAATCCCATCCTTTTAATGCTCCCTTTATGTTTTTGATGACATAATTTACATAATTGTTACATTATTTATTTATCAACTATTATGTAACTTTTTTTCTTTTAAATATTTATTTATTTATGTATACATGAGCTGAGGCATAGGCCAGAGGTGTGGGGGTTAGGGTGTGAGAGAATTCACCAGAGACACAGTGGGGAACAGTATAGACAGATCTACTGAAATACCCTGCTGAGGGAGCAGCAGGTGAAACAAGAGAGTTCTGCTGTGCCATGTGGGTTAGCTTCCTGGCTAGGGATCGGACTCGTGCTGCAGTGGCTGCTGACAGCTTCATAGTGCTGGGACTTAACCCCTGGTGCTACCAGGGAGGCCCCTCCTTTATTTCTGAAGGATAGCTTTGCCAGACAGAGTATTCTTGTTTGGCTTTTTTTTTTTTTCTTTTAGCACTTTCAATATAGGATCCCACTTTCTCCACATCTGTAAGGTTTCAGTTCATAAATCTGCTCATAACCTTATAGGGGTTCCATAAAGAAAAGCCTCTTTTCTTTTGCTACTCTGAACATACTTTGTTTTTGAATTTTGACAAATTTATTATAATGTGCCTTTAAAATGCTCTCTCTACTTTGAGTTTTTTCAGTCACTGGCAGTATCCACATGGTGGCTTCCGTCATATGGTGATATGTATTAGTGGTATGTATTAGTAAAGGGTGCTGGTGATGCCCATGAATCAGTTGAGTGAAACCAGCATGAAGCATCCTTAGCATATCCTGGATGGTCTTTTTATGGAGTTTATGATGTTATTATAGGATGTGCATCCCTTTAATGCCCATTTATCATCCTGTCTGCTTTTTGCCCAGTCTTTTCTTACCCCCATTTATTTAGCTCATAATTTTGCATGACTGTACCTCTTTAGCAGCATCCAGATAGATAGAAAAGTGAGCACTCACTCAGACTCATTTTTCATTGTGGGAGAAATAAATCTGAGAAGTTCTCTCTGGGTAGTGTTACACTTTTTTGTTGGACAGAGATAGTCAAAATATTTCTCTTGCCCTCTCCAAACTCCAAACTTACATTTTTTTCTCACATGTATGCTTGCACTTTTCCACTGAATTACTGGGGTTCATTCACAAAGACTTTCATTTGAGAACAATTGCCTAAGACAATGTTTTCCAGTGGCTCCTATGTCATGCTGTGAGAGACTGATATTGGTTAAGGTGTTGCTGCAAGGTCCACAATTGGCAGCAAGGTGTGTGACTATCACTCTATGCAAAGTTGGACAAGACTCCTTCTGGTTTCCTAGTGTATGGAGCTGATTTCAAAGTGCCCTCAAAAGAACTTTTGTCTTTGTATGGATGGCAGATTATTGTTGATGGGGGGGATACCATAAGATACTCATTCAATTATATTTCTTTTTTTTAAATTTTTTTTTATTTTATTTTTTAAGATTTATTTATTTATTTATACAAGCACTGGGTACAGTCAGAAGCGGGGGAGGGTGAGAGAATTCACCAGAGCCAGAGCGGGGAACAGAGCAGGCAGACTGACGAAATACACTGGTGAAGGGAGCAGCGGGCAGCAGGAGAGGTCTGCGCGTCATGTGGGACCCTCTCGCCCGGTGGCCGGGGATCGAACCAGCGCTGCAGAGGCTGCGGGCAGATTCGCAACCCAGGGCTCAACCGCTGCACCACCAGGGAGGCCCTATATTTCTTTTTTTTTTTTTAAAGATTTATTTATTTGTTCATACAAGAACTGGGGTATAGGCCAGAGGTATTGGGGTAAGCGGTGAGAGGATTCATCAGAGAAAGAGTGGAGAACAGAACAGGAAAAACTGACTGAAATACGCTGTTGAAGGGAGAAGCAGGTAAGACAGGAGAAGTCTGCTGCTCCATGTGGGTCAGCTCATGGCCAGCCAGGGGATTGAACTTGTGCTTAGTGGCTGCAGATATCTTCACAGTGCTGTGCTTCACCCTTTGCACCACCAGGGAGGTCCAATTATATTTCTGATGTCACTCATCTGAGCAACTCTTTGCTTATCTAAATACTTCATATTAGGTATGTGATCTTTTCACAACATTTTGAATTTTGAATAAAATTATAAATCAGTGTTACATGTATATAAAATTCTGATTATTTGTTAATTGCTTTAACAGATGTATTCCTTGAAAGGGAGTGCTGGAACAAATCTACATAGATTTGTTTTTTTTTTTTTTTAAAGTTATTCATACAAGCACTGGGTACAGTCAGAAGCGCAGGAGGGTGAGAGAATTCACCAGAGCCAGAGCGGAGAGCAGAACAGGCAGAGTGACGAAGTACACTGCTGTCTGCACACCATGTGGGACCCTTGGATCGAGCCGGTGCTGCTGAGGCTGCGCGCAGCTTACTCAACCGCTGCGCCACCAGGGGAGGCCCCACTCTACATAGATTTTGAAGGATGCTAAGTTGTCACTATTTTGTTCTATCTAACTGTAGATTTTTTCCTTCAAATTTACCTTTCCATCAGGAATTCATAACATTGACAATTTTCCTAAGATGTTGTTTACACTGGCCATTATCATTGTATAAATTTTTGCAAATTTAAAATAAAAAGAATATTGTAATTATTTCATTTTGTTTCTTTGATAAATAGTAATTTCAATTACCTCATATTTTTGGAGTTTTCTTTAAAACTGTGTTAAGACATTTGCATATTTTAAATTGTAGGGCATATGTATTTTTTTTCCAATTCACTTTTAATATGTGTTTTTAAATTGCCAGAAGTACCCCTGCTAGCATATGTTGTAAACAATTTCCCTCATATTATCATTTCCTTCATAATCTGTGAGATAATCTTTATTTTCAAAAAAAGAGTTTAGTTTAGGATTAGTCTATTTTGATGTACTCTGACACTCTTCTATTTTGTGTCTCACAATCACTTAAATTTTAAATCTGTCTATAATTTTTATGCAAAATATGGTAATGATGTAACTCATCTTTTAAAAATACAGTCTATCCTTTAATCTAGCCTAAATTTAAAGTTTTTCATTATGCCTTATTTATCCATCTGCGTCTTCTATAATAATTTTTCTTACGACTCATTTCTTTCCACATTCTACAAATTTTTTCTATGTATAAATGTTGGGCTGTTTGCATTGGGTCCCTGAGATCTGTTGCAATGTTCTTTGGAGAGGGTTCCAACACCAACAAGGGATTTGTGTAAATCAGAAAGATGTCCAAGACCTTAATTCAATTCTGACACAGCCTACCCAAAGACAATATCAGATCGCACAGGTTAAGGGATTAGTCTCCCAAGACTGCCCTCCACTTCAGACAGCAACAGCAAGCCCCAGCTTCTGGCCAACTGGCTATAAATTACAGGTTTCCAGGATGTCCTCCTTAGGTTTGATTAACTTGCTAAAATGGCACACAAAACTCAGGAATCCATTTATTCGTTAGTTTGCAAAGGATACAAGAATATGAATCAAAACCCAGATGGAGGAGATGCATAGGAAGGGAGGGAAAGGTGTAACCTTTCCATGCCCTCTACAGATACATCATTCTCCCCAAATTTCCATGTGTTCACCCACATGGAATTTCTCTGAAGCTCCCTCCTCCTGGGTTTTTAATGCAGGTGTCATTACATAAGCATGACTAACTTGATTATATGCAATTGTCAAAGCCCAGCCCCTTCTCCTCTCTGGAGGTCAGAGCATAGGACTGGAAGCCTCTGGTTCCAGGCAACCAGTCCCTGTCCTCAGGTGTTTTCCAAAAATCATCTCCTTTAATATAACAAAAGAGGCCTTTAACTCTTAATAATTAGGATATTCTAAGACTTTTAGGAATACTGTGAAATCGAAACTATCGATGAAAAGCAATGTGAAAGTAATTCAGACTTTAAATTCAGACACATATGTTTATTATGCCCACCAGGTAAACATTTTGTAGCATCAATTTAGATCTTCCATTGAACATAATTACATTCCCTAAATTACATGAGTTGTTCAGAGTCTTGCAAATAGCTAACATATAAGTTTTCTCATTACTAATACTTAAAAAATAATTTCATAAAGTATCTGAATAATAACAAACTATTATTAAAAAAGACTCTAACAAAAACATAGTTTATCCAAAGCTATGAATTTACATATATGTATATAATACATATACATTATTAAAGAAGAAAAAACTACTATTGCCTCAATATACAAAAAAGATGTCTATAAAAGTTATTTTTTATATATATTGAAAATCAGAATTGCAGTGTCCTTTCTTACATAACAAACAATTAACTATTTTAAGCAACAAAGTTATATAAACCAACAACTGAAATGCTATAAAACAGGCAAGGGAAATTTCCATCTGCTGGCTAATTCCAAAACAATAGTTTTCTTTATGCCACTATGATCAGTTATAAAACATAATTTAAAATTAATCAATGTGTAAAATAGCAATAAAATGTTAAATACTAAGAAAGCAGAGTACAAGTATCAATAAAATTGTAGCAAAAATTATTACATTTTATAAAGGAAATAAAAATTTTGAATAAATAAAAAGGGCATGGTATTAAAATCTTTATTTTCTCCAAATTAATTTTAAATTCAAAAACAAAGTTAATGAGGTTCATTATCTCTGTTATGTGGTTCAATAATTGTAATATACTCCTTTTCCCCAACCTCTTTTCTTGGAAATTGCCACATCCATAGCTCCTTTATTGGGGCAATCCAAGGATTATAAAAAGCCCATTTGATAGAGTATAGCAAGATATTTAAACACAATGTATATGGGGCTGAAGAATCTCCTATTTGCTGGTAGTTGGAAGAAAAAAAGTGAAAGAACACATTTAAAAAATGTGAAGAATAACAGAGTGGTAAATTAAACTGACTTAATAAACTGACTTAAATTATGGTATAAATTATGCTGTTATGAAAATCATAGTTAATCAAGTCCAGTTGCAACATCCTAACATAATCCAATAAAATTATTGGGATTTCCTTGGGATTCCTGTCTTAGTGCTATGTGAATCTTTACAAAAATTGATTCTAATTCATGAGTCAGTATTTATTACAAATAAAGCATTTTATAACCTTTTATATATACTTGCAGAAACTCAGTATGAAATGCAAGGAAAAGCTTATCTTAGTCATCACCAATCAACAAGACTTGTGTATGTGTGTGTCTTTGTGTCAAAGAGAGCGAGAGAAATCAAGTTGTCTATCATCTATCACTATCTATTGAACTATCATCTATCAGCAAGAAATGTACAGGACTTGCAATAATTCAATGCCCTGCCCACCCTCTCAGAGAAAGTTGCCAAGAGTTATTTTAAAATAAAAAAAGAGATATCCAGGTACAAGGGAGAGATAGAATATACATCTGGGTGGTACTACTCAAATCTTTTTGAAATGTATTCTTTTTAGTTTTATGTATTGAAAAATTACAAACAAAAAAATTTAGAGGTATAAAAAATCTCATAAAGCTTTTATTCAGCATTTCCAAAAGATGTTGCATTTTTGTTTGCATTGCCCATTTTTCTTTTTTTGGGCTCTCTCCATATATAACTATATATATATATATATGTATATATTTGTATGTACATATGAATGTTTTTGTGTAAAATAACTCTTTTTTAATCTAATTTGGAGACATAGTACCCCTTTCCTTCTAAATAATTTTATGCTTATATTCCAAGAGTAAGAAAAACATCTTAACCACTATACATTTGTCAAAATGCAAAATTGTAAGATAAAGACAACCTAACAATTCACTTCCAAATTTATCGAGCTGTATCAGTAATATCTTTGCTGTTTTTTGCACCCAAATGAGATCAATACTTCATGTGTTGACATAAGTCTTGTCTGCTTTAATCTCAAATAGGTCATGAGACTTTACATTGTGTTCTTGCTCCTTGAATATCTGAGGTATATACAGTTATCTTACTGAATAATTCTGCATTTGAGTCTGTTGGATGTTTGCTCATTATAAATTCAAGTTATGCACTTTTGACAGGAACACATCAGAAAAAATGTGTGTGTTTCCATACAATTTATTAGAAGGTAATGATGGCTCTTTGCCTCAATATTGTGATGTTAGTTTTGATGATTAGTAACTGTGGTGTCTCAAGTTTCTCTTTCGTAGAATATTTTCCCGTTGGTAATTTTTTTTTATTTTTTAATTTAAATTTTATTTTTATATTCCCCATACAATTACAACCCCCTTATTTTTACCCCAAGCCCTCCTTTCCCCGCCCCCAGCCCCTATAGAGTGTCTCTGGTTCATAGTTGTTTGTTGATTTTGAT
This sequence comes from Talpa occidentalis, assembly GCF_014898055.3. Taxonomy (NCBI): domain Eukaryota; kingdom Metazoa; phylum Chordata; class Mammalia; order Eulipotyphla; family Talpidae; genus Talpa; species Talpa occidentalis. The sequence continues at coordinate 88,126,420 of NW_023604861.1, read as the reverse complement.
ATTTTCTTTCTTATAGTTATTCTTTTTCCTGGTCCCTTATTTAAGTTTTCTAGATTCCTGCTATGAGTGAGACCATCCGGTATTTTTCTTTTTCTTTCTGGCTTATTTCGCTGAGCATGATCCCTTCCAGCTCCATCCATGTTGCTGCAAATTGCATGTGTTTATATTTTTTGAATGCTGAGTAATATTTCATGGTGCATATGTACCACATCTTCTTGATCCAATCATCTATTTTTGGGCATTTGGGTTGTTTCCAAAGCTCAGCTATTGTAAATAGTGCTGCTATAAACATAGTTCCCCTTCATAATTTATAAGTAATTTTCAGACAGATACTCTGATTAGTTTTAGTATCCACTGATGACTTTCCACCTTATCATTTCATTTACATTTATTATTGACAATCTATTGTAAGGAAGCATTTTCTATTATTGTTTATATTCTTGAATGTTTTGAAACACCTCAAAATTGAAACTATATAATGCTATATTAATACATTGAAATCACACAATAGAATGCCATACCAATCAAAGTAATGAATTTGATATATATTTTCACATGAAAACTACTTCACTAAATAGGAAGAAAAAAAACTCTCTCTCTAATATTCCATATTTTAATTCTCATCACTTTTGAAATATCTATATATAAAAGCAGATTTAATTACAAACTCTCTGAACTCCGATAGAATTAAAATGATTTGATACATGGAAAATTCAATAATAGTGTAATAAATTTTGGGTGACAGGAGTAAGAGTATTTTTGTCAAAGTGTTAGAAAATGGTAAAAAATACAAGACTTTTATTTATTTATGTGCATGTATGAATGCTACATCTATTTATTGAAAGTACATGCATCCTTTTTTAATTTAATGAAACTAATAATATTGTATATTTAAATGGCAGAATTTCCTTGCTTGAGTTATTTTTAGAATATAATGTTCTTTCCTTCTAGTTGACATGATTGGGATGCTTATAAATACAATCATAGTTCTGTGATCTTTAAAATCAGAACGTTCAAGCAGTCAATCAATGTCTGAGTACTAACTACTTGCAAAGTATGTAAAGGAAGGAAAGATAGTGGAGGAAATTTAATTAGATACATTATTATCATGCTAAATAAAAACTGTAGCAGTCATAGCTGTGCTTTGTGCCCTCAGGGCAGAAATCTTTTGTCATTTGTTCTTATTTTTATCCCAAAACCTGGCACAAGAGTCCTGCATATAGGAAATGTTTAATTCTTTGTTAAATTTATATATAGAATTCCTAACTTGATTGAAACCTGTGTATGAAAAGACACAGTTCAAAATAAATAAACAATGGATATATATTCAGGAATAAATACCATGTCGCATGTTTTAATAACCTAGATAGCAAAATAATTACCAGCAATAACAGTTGTTTGTCAGACATCAACTTTTTCATCAGCATTAAGTTTTTAGAGTGACTTAAAATACTCTGCAGATACGTAAACATTAAGCAGTAGTATTTGACTGAACACTGCCAAGGGGGGATGTTTAAAATTAAGAATATTTTTTCCTCTCTATATTCTACAGATGGGTGGAATAGTTATGTTGTAGGGACATTAAGGACCAACTCTGAGTCATTGAATGATGACCTTAACAAACTCTACCCCCTACCCCACTGTGCCAATATCTCAGGTGCCAAAGACTAAAACTCCCAACTTCCTGGGAGGAGCTGCTAGGACCTGGGGAAAGAACTGAATAGCCAGGTGAACTTTTAAAAGACTGTCTTCCAAGACATCCAGGCTGTCCAAGATTTTTGACCACAACTATGAGAAAGTCAGGTACATGTACAAAGTTAAAAGAAATCACAAAACACTACCCTCATTTCTGACACCAACTGCAAAATTGATGGTTTCCCCAAACCAACTTCAGTTTGGATGATTTGCTGGAAGAACTCACAGGATGCACTGAAAACTATTGTATTCATGAATAAGGATTATTACAGTGAAAGGATACAAGTTAGAATCAAAGAAAGAAAGTCATAGGGCAGAAATTGGGAATTTTCCTTTGTTCTCAGGATATATTAACCTCCACAGTTTATGTATGACAATGTGTGATGAGGTATTGCTTTTTTTGGACCATTAATCCAAATTTAGGTCCAATATTTTGTTGAGATTTTATTATGTAGGCATGATTAATTTATTGCCTACATAGTTGCCTAACACCTTACCCTAAATCACCTGGATAGTCTTCTTGACTTGGTCTGTCCCCGCTCTAAAATTACCAACTAAGCCATATCATTAGCATACACATAAGGGCCAACAGGGCCCACTGTAAATTTTTTTGAAAAGCATAATTATCCTCTGAAATCTTAGGGTTTGAGAGGATACCACCTAGGACAAAGATAAGATCGCTCTTTGGGCAAGGTGAAATTTTTACCTACTTTGTTTCTCATATTGCTATACCCCTCTTTCCTCCATACATGTCTGCATGTGTTTCCATTAATATGCTAGAGGTGAGTCTGACCTTTGTATTTTTTACATGATCATTCTCAAAATGTGTTCCCTGGAGCATTAGCATCACCTTGGGAATTTTTAGAAATGCATGGTCTTGAGACTTGAGACCTACTGCATCAGAAACTCAGAGAGGGCCAGCAAGCTCTTTTTAACAATCCCTTCAGGTGATTCTCATTCATGCTCAAATTTGTAATCCATTCTGACACTCTTAGTAATCCTGGGATAAGGAAGAACAAAAAGAAGAATTTAGGGGTGTTAAAAAATAAAATTCACCTGAATAAATTTAGAGCTCTAATTGGCTTCATAAAAGGATTCATGTATCAAGCAGCATTCCTTCTAGCAAGCAGAAATATACAAATATAAAAGAATTGCATAAAATGGAAGATTTTTAGTCAGAAATAGGTAGACTAATGTTGTTAGCAAGCTATAAAAAAAAAAAAAAGACTTTCAGACAAAGCCAACTTTTCTCAGGGGAAGGTAGGGAAGGTGTCTTATCATGAAGATTAAGTTAATGCTAGCTAGGAAATTCCATATTGATTGGTTTAGAATTCTACTTTCGCAAGCAACTGAAACTTCAGCTAAGTTAATGTAAGGCCACAGCTACAAAATTGCCTGGTTCTTGATGGAGAAAGATGAGAAAACAGATGATGAAGCCCATACGTGGGAAGAAGGAAAAAGTTATGCGGATCCCAGTATCAAGAGATACACAGATAGCAACAGCTGCAGTGTCCAGCAGCAGCAGCCCCCTTGGGCTCCAGCTGTAGCAGCATCTCTGTGCCCCATGAGTGGTCTTGAGTTCCCCCTATGCTACCCCCTTCCTAAAGCCCCTAATAGTTTTTATATGATTTGTAGAGAAACCTGGCACAGGGCCAAGTTTAGGCCTAGTTTAGAGAAGTATGTTTTGTGCATGTGAACTATACCTCAAAGTTACACTATTGTTTTTGCTTTTGGCACATGTAACAAGGCTCTATGTTATCTACTGGGCCACCTGTGCTGGAAGGTCTTAGGAAAAACAGTCTTAGAAACGGTGAGAAAACAGTGTTTTCCCATGGGTGGGCCCTAGAGTTAGTTATTAAGTGGAGCTTAATAACTTTGGTGGAGCTTGGAATGAATGAGTCCATTTTGGGTCTACTGCATCATTTTTTAACAGGAGACTTTCCCAAGGAGGAATATGACAGATGGTTCTTCATTTGCTTTTTAAAATTTGAATCAAGTTCTCCACATTTTTATCAAAGGAAATTCACATGAGACACCTCATTCATGTTCCATTTTTGTCTTCAATTTACCTCATTTAAAAAATAATTACTAATTTCAGCTAGGAATAGTCACTAGGGGATTACACAGAAATATTTTTATAAAATAAAAACTGTTCCTTCATTGTCATTTTTGTTTACCAAGAAATCAAAGGCTCATCTATGAGATGAATTACAAATATTTGACATTCAGTGCTTGGGAAAGACTTTAAAACTAGGCCAGTAGGATGTAGGAGCCTGAAATCACATCTATATCCCTGAAAGGGGAGGATCTGGGCTTATTACACATTTTGGGAAATAGGGGTTGGGAAAAAAAAAGAGTTGAATCGCATTGTCTGGGGAGTGAGCTAGAGCACAGGAATAATGGTTTGGCAGCAGCTCATTGGGTAAAGTAGACAGGGGAGTAGAAGAATGTGGTGGTGGCTGAAGTCCGGTGGATAGTTACAAATGGGAAAGTGTTAGCATGTGACCCAGAGGGATTCAGGGACCATAAACTATTAAGGGGTGCATGTTCTAAAAGGGGTCCAGCCATCTGCTGCACAAAAGCAAAGGAAGAATACACTTATGAAAGTTCTTTATTGGAATTAATATATACATAGAGGAAAGGATATTTCGAGTTTCCCAATAAAACCCCTAAATTGCAAATCCCCTTATGGGCAAATACCCAGGCAAACAAGTTAGCACAAAGAAAGGCCAATGAAGCCCAAAGAATTGCTACAACCTAAAGTTTCCTCTGACAGGGAATTACAAGAAAGGGGCTAGGTTGGTTTCAGTGAGCTGGGACAGAAAAAGGAAAAAAAATGCATCATCATTGTACACATAAAGATAACTGCTGTTGTTCTCTTTGCCAAGGACAGGCTCTCCACATGTCCCTCATGAAACTAAGAATAAGAAAAGCAAGAACTCCTGAGCCTGCAAGTGTTCAGTTATAAGCCAAGCATGGCTGCTTAATTCCAACTTTAGTTCCCAGAAGCCACCCCCATTTAGGAAGTCAGATTCATGGCATGTGGGGAGTTGTAACCCTCAGTGCCTGAGACCTCTTCTGCTGACAATGGGGTGGAATTCATTCAGGTCATCTTTCAGGGCTCAGACTTGACTCCTTTCTCCAACAAAACTCCTGTCTCCTTTTAATGCAGAAAGTCCCTTTCAAATGACCAGCTCTTCAAGGTGCTTGGACCCCTGATTTTGGAATTGTCCCTGCAAAAGGAGTAGATCATCAATGCTTTCAGATTGGTTTGTGTATTGAATGATTTTTACCTCCTATTAAAAACAAAATCATTCTCTCACAAGAGAACTTAAATTCTGATACATGGAATAACTTTTTTAATAACTCAGCTATAAACTATTCAACATAGGTATCTATGATATGAAGCCGACAGTTTGTAATGTAGCATTTAATTAAATTGGGCACTGCTATAATTAAAGGTTTTGAGCTATTAATGTATCGTTCTGGCAAACTTTTAATTTTTATCTTGATGGTGAAACCCTTATTGAAAAATGAAATTAGGACAGTTAAATACAATTTCCTGCAGAGATGGTTTGAATTTTTAGATGTAATTCAGTACAATACACTACAGTGATTGTTTTCTTCTTAAATTAAAAAAAAGGTCTTTAGAACCTCTAGAAAATGAGTAGAATCTGAGATAAGAGCATAATTCCATTTTAAAAATCATAAATGAGGTAGAGTGAAACAAACTTGGAGAAGAATTGCTCTAAATGTTCAGTGTTGGAAATCTACATTCACCTCAAACCACTCCGACAATTTAGGTTCTCAATATTGAGTCTGAAATTTGACATTATTTCAGAATCACTCGGCCTATTTTAATGAATATTTTTATATTTCATTTGCATCTACAAAAGGTAAAGGGGCAGATACATCATTATCCTGTTGATTCTTAGTTTCCTTTTAGATCTTTTTTTTTTTTTTTTTTTTTGGTGGGACCCTGGCCGGTGGCCGGGGATTGAACTGGAGCTGCAGAGGCTGTGGGCAGCCTTGCAACCCAGAGGTCAACCTCTGCACCACCAGGGGAGGCCCTTAGATCTAATATTAATTAACAACTTCAGCTGAATTTATTATCATGTGTTCCTCCAGATGTTTTCCTAGGTAAAGGAATTTTTCCTAGCAAGCATTTCCATGCAGATTCAGTGATATTGTTCTGTTTCTCATACTTAAAGTCTAAATATGGAGTGCAGAAGTACAAAGGCTAACAGTTTTTGACAGTATTCTAAGTATCATAAGCTCCAAGGTTTATACTGCCATTGAGCAAACCCAAAGTTAAATAAAGTTGGTAAATATTATAGTCTATCCTTTGCAAGATTCAAATTGCATGATCCTTATACATTACAAATTATGAAGAGTCTCATAGTTCAAAACACAGGGAACTTTGCTTACTTTAACATTTATCAAACATAATTTACCATGAAACCTCTCTCCTTCCCTTGATTATAATACTGTTCAACAGAGCACTCTTTCGATAGTACTGCTGTTGGAAAAAAAAAACTGGTTTAGGCATTCAGAGCCCCCAATCAGTTTTGTTTTCATTATTTACTGACTGTGTGAGCTTAGAGAAATTAATTAAATGCCTAAATTTGGTCTTTCATCTCTAAAATAAGATTGATAATTATAGCACAGTTTTTTTATAAGAATTAAATGAATTTATAGGATCAGAAACTTGAAAAACTTTAAAGTGCAAATGAAAGTTCATTTTAATTTCTTGGTTCTAACTGATTCAGAAGCTTGTCATTTAGCCTGTGAGTTGCTAAGGCACTTTTTCCTTCTGTTATTTTTGTATTCCATTGTACATTACTCACTATGCAGAAAGTAATGGTGGGATAAAAAGACTGCTTAGAGTTCAGTGAGCATATTAGGGTAGGCTGGTTCCATGTTACTTAGTGTGCATTCCTTGGATATGTTTAGGCAGAGCTTGTTAGAACATGGTACAGGATACTTATTGTTAAAATATATTGTAGTAGAGTAATAGAGACTGCCAGAAGGGAAATTCACATAGTTTTATACTCCAAGAGGATATGATTTCACATGGGATAATCACTTCAAGGATTTAACTGATTCTGCATAAAGAAGGATCTTACCAAACTATCTAATGTTTTCAACTTTTAAATAATTTCAATAATGAAAAGTAACCATTAGAGAACACAATACTGATAAAAAAAAAAACCTGAATAAATAGATTATACATCTTTAAATTCACCAACTTTCAAAATAGTCTTTTACTTGACTTCTTTCCAAAAAAATCTGTGATGGTGGCAGTATTTATCAACCTTATAAAAACCACATATCAAAACCACATACTTTAGAAGTCTAGTGTGGTATCTTTCTTGAGTAGTCCCTATTTAAATGCAAATTTCAGATTTCTTCTGTCATAAAATGAATTTTTCAATAAAAAAAAAAGAGGTATATATTTTTTAATGCTAATGGCCTGTTTATCCCACTACATGACTTGGCATTAATATCCAAGCACAGGAAGTTTGTCTTCGGAGGGGATAAAAAAGATAAATATACAGGAAAAATACATAAATCTTGGGGGCATTTTCTAATGGAATATGAAAAAGCTCTTAAAGAGTAATTCTGAAAATGATCTTTCTTTGGAAACCTAATTCTAGTTTACAACAAAATATAAAATAAAATCATCTTAGTGACTGCAGATCCCTGTAGGGGCAAGAATTTTCAGTTTTATAAATCTCCTATTTCAGTGTAAAGAGATATGGCTGAGGTCTATTTTTTTAGTTTAAAATTTAAACTTTTATTTGTATTTTTAAAATAAATATGTATTTATATTTTAAACAACTTATATTTTTTAGATAAATATTTACTGTTGGACACGTATTGGGGGAATTTTTACTGGAGTTTTGTGTACAAGGCAAACTAATCATCAACATGAGAGCTACAGAGCCCCTGCCTATTTCTCTACTTTCACTCAGTGGAACACACATGCTTCACATTTTCTAACACTCTTGAAATTCCTGTGTAGCTTCAAAAGGAGAAGGAAATTAGATTGGTGCTTTAGTCTCCCTGATTTAAATATAATGGGAGATGGGACATAAGTAATTACCTGTAATATAAAGCAAAAGTTATAAGGATGTTAAGGTTAATAAAAACAATAAGTAGAGCTGGGGAAAGAGAGAGGAAAATTATATGATGTTGGGCACAGGTTTCACTTGCAAAAATTAGTAATTTATTTATAATTGCATTATTTCATGTATATTGATCTATTCTCATATGTTGATTAAATTATGGATATAAAAGAAGGTTGGATTAGTATAAGAAGAAAACTGTCCCATTTTTCTATTTTTAAGTTTCCTATGTCTCAGTTTCTTCCATACTTATTGATCTCTATTTTACTGAGAATTATACACCATGTTTATTTCCACTGAATTTTATATTCATCCTAAATGCTTGACTTATTTCTGTTCTATAAACCAAACTACAAGGAATTTGTCCTTATGTTCTTCACCTTCTGTACAAAGTGTATCATCACATTTATTTTTTATTTACTAATCAATGCCATTTAAGGCTAGAACAAGTTTCAGTCTCAATATTGAGGACTTTGTTACAAGGGATACTTTTAATTTTCACAATATCTGGAGGGCAGTTGAGTGGAATTATTTAGGATTTAAAAAAACATGTTGATTGTAGAATTTATTTCATTATACTAGTGTTCAATTTTAATTGGATAACACTGTGTTATGCAGGTCAAAAGATGAATATGATAATAAAAGAGAAAACAACTCCAAAATTATCTTGTGCGTCAAATTAATGTGCTCTTATTGAAGAAGATGCTAAGTAAAATAACTCAGTGGCTTTGTAAAGGGGAAAAAACTATCTGTTCAGATCCTGTTTTGGCTTTTAAAAGGAAATTATCATTCAAATAAAAACAAAATTCTTCTTCCCTAACACATTGATATAAAATAATATATTTTTTAAATCATAAAAGGAAAAACTTAGATCTTCATTTATGAAAACAAAATAATACTGCTTTGTTTTCTACTTTTTAACTAGTAGACTGTAAAAAAGAGAAAAGGTCATTATTGTTTCATTGCATGTACCCATGCCTGATTAAGAAAAAATGCATTTTACACTAACTGAAAAACAAAATTAATTACATACAACAAAGTCCAAAGCAATAGAATACTAAAATAATATTAACTATGTCATCTTTTATTAAATTGTAGGTTAATATATATACAATTTATTCTATGTAAGTCTTTTAGTAAGCACCATAAATAAGGTTCCATTATGCATTACCTCAAATAAGCTCAACCTCGTCTGCCCTCTGATCTATAGTCCTTGCCATGGGTCTGGACTGCTGCTGCCTGTGTGATGGCTCAGGGCACTCCTGATAGGGTCATAATGCCCTGGCTCCAGCTGGAAACATTCAGTATAAAGATGTCACCAGTGAGCAGACTTCACTGTTCAGCTGCTAAAGAATTAAGAGAAGCAACAAGAGAGATAGGTCTTGAACTGAGGTCCAGTGAAATTAGAAACATCAAAATCTTGGCTTCTCCAAGGTTACCTAAAGGGTCAGGTAACATAAATGGAAAATTATTGAAAAGCAGGAGACTGGAATACTCCAACCAATACAAATAGTTTGTCTTTTCTCTTGGTTTTTAGGAGAAGCAAGAAGTTTTTCTTGGAGACATTTTATATGGACAATTTTTTTTAAAGATTTATTTTATTTATGCATACAAGAACTGGGGTGTAGACCAGAGGTGTGGGTGTGGTGGTGAGAGGATTCACCAGATACAGAGTGGGGAGCAAAACAGGCAGATCTACTGAAATACACTGCCTAGGGGAGCAGCGGCCGAGACAGGAGAGGTCTGCCACGCCATTTGGGTTAGCTCCCTGGCTGGGGATCGAACTCAGGCCTCAGTGGGCAGTGATAGCTTGATAGCACTGAAACTTAATTCCTATGCCACCATGGAGGCCCTTTTATATGAACTGTTAATCACCTATTTTCTCAAGAGTGCATCTGTTTGTATTTATTTTCCTTCTCTCTCCTCAACCCTCCACCATCTCCTTTTTTCCTCATTCTCTCCTCCCTGGTATTATATCTCCTGATAAAGTAGTAGTTTGAAAATGTGCCTCAGGTTCTGTTTCCTGGGAAACCTATTTTCTTCTCTTGAATATCCTCTTGTTGAGAAGGTCGAGGTTTCTGTGGAATGCTTTATTATTTTATATTAATAAAAGTTACAATTTTATTAGGATTTTGATACCTTAATTTATGTCACCTTTGAGGGACATAACTTTTCTAAAGAATACTTTTATTATTACTTCTCCTTGAAAAGATAAGTAAATAGCATTTTGAAAAGATGTGCTTTTAGTGTAAAATGAATCAGAGATAACCTTGTACTGATCAATGTTAAGATGTTTCAGAAATATCGTCAAACCCAGTTATTGCTTAAACTCTGATCTTTTAGAAAAAGACATTGTGGTAAGGGTAATTAATATTCTAATTCTTTAAATGATATGACAATATAAACCAATGAAAGGTCATTCCCATTTCTAATATAAACACATGGAGGATATCCATAAGAAGCTGCATTTTGTAGACAATGAAAATATCATAAAGCTCCCCTCCAAATCTCCCCAAATGCTATGAAATGACTTCACATTAGCAAAAATTCTATGCAACAATACACTTTCACCATTACCTTAAAACAGACATGTTAAAACTACAAAATAACTCTGAGGAAAATGAGAAAAACATGAATACTGGTATATAGTTCTAAACCATTCCCACCCTTTCACAAAGTTTTGAAGCAGAACAAGAAAAATAGTGAGAATTATTTACTTTTGAGACACAAGGAAGTGGCTTGAGAACTATGTGGATAAGTTTCAAAATATGCATCATTAAAGGAACAAATATCATAAGAAGTAGCAAGCATGTGATTTAAAGAGTCAGACCCAAATTTAGTAAAATAAGATAAGTTACAATAAGATACAACAAGCAGAATTTAAGGGGGCAGTTTAAAATCATCAATTGTGGGTGAGAGAAAAAAGCTAAATGGAAAAAGTGTAACTCCTGTTGGTTATTACATTGCGAAGAAAAAAATGGGTTAGGTGACTAAAAGTTAAAAAGACATTTAAATTTAAAACATAAATGTGGATTTTAAAAGGGCATAAAGACAAAGTTAGCATGTAAAACAAAATTGTAAACATTCCTAAAATTAAAAAAAGATTAAAACAAAATAGCTAAAATGACATCTTCTAAAGACAGATATGATAAATAAAATAAAATATACATAGTATAAATATTGTGATAGGTTCAAGATTAAACATATTAATCATAACAAATGTGAATGGGCTTAATTTATATATTAAAGAAAAATGATTTTCAATTTGTTTCATACCACAAAATCTTAGTGGTGTCATTTATATGAAATTAATTTAAAACAAAATTATACAGAATCTAAAAATAGGTGACTGAGTAAATATATATCAGCCAATGGAAAGCAAAAGAGATTAGGAATAGCAATTTTGATATAATGCAATTAAGTATAGTACAAAAACAAAAGTAATGCATAATCTGTATTCCCAAATACATCTTTGTGGTAGATGTCTAGAATAATTTTTAATATTAAAAGCCTCAAGATATAATACTAATCAATATGCATGTATCAAATAACACATGAGCTATATTCTTTAAGACCAAAATACAGAAATGCAAGGTTACATAGCAGTTACATACAAAAAAACTGGTGAATTTACAATATTATTTTCAGATTTGCAGCAGATTAAGTGGACAAAAATAAGTAAAGGAATATAAAATTTAAAAAACAGATGGACTATGTTTTGTAAATATACAATTCACCCTTGAACAATGTTGGAACATGGATGCTGATTATTGTGAGTTGAAAATCCATGTTTAATTTTTGACATATCTACTAACAGTTTGCTGTTGAGTGGAATTCTTACTGATACAATAAACAGTTGATTAACACATTTCATATGATATCTGTAGTATATACTGTATTCTTACAAGAAAATAAGCTAGGGAACACTGTAAGTCAATCATAAGGAAGAGAAAATCTGTTTACAGTACTGTATTCTGTTCATTGAAAAAAAACTCATATAAATAGACCTGTACAATTCAAACTTGTGTTGTTCAAGGGTCAATTGTATCATCTATTGAAATTCACACTCTGATTGTAAAGAACACACATTCTTTTTAAGTGTCCATACATAGTCACAAAAACTGTTCATATTTTAGATTGCAAAGAAAATATTTCATAAGTTAGAAGCATTACAAAAACAATGTCTGATGATAATTCACTAAAACTGGAATTACTTAACAAAAACAAAAAAAAAATCCCCAAAAGAGTCATTTATGTGAAAATTTAAAAAATCCAAAACTTTGTTAATCATATTCTAGTTTAGAAGTGAATACAAGCCAAATTAGAGAATTTTTTTAAAAAAGAAAACATTACATAAGAGAGCATAAGGAGACACAATAAAGAATCAGAAACTAATGAGGTAGAGAACAGAAAAAAGATCTAGCTAATAAATCAAATCCCTGGCTGATTAAAAATAATTAAGAAAATATATAAACCACTAGCTGACTTTATCAAGAATAAAATGGAAGGCCAGTAAGAAATAACAAGAGATCTAGAACCACGGAAAAAAGAGAACTAGTTACTCTGCAACCTTTATGCAAATATAGATGAGAACATAAATAAAAGGGTAATTTTCAGGGAAATTCAGATTACCAAAATTCACTCTGTTGGAGTTAAAATGTGAACTGTATCAGTGTTCATAGACAAAATAGAGACACTAAGGAGAAGCCCACAAAGAATTAAATACCAGTTCAGATACTTTTACATTATTATGTATATTAAAAAACTAATACATTATTACCAATGGAATTTTTATACCAGAAATACAAAGTTCCTTCAATACTAGAAAGCCCATAACAACATATGTCACATTAATACATCTAGTAAAAAAAAAAATCATTATCTTCTCTCATGCTGAGAAAGCCTGCTACAAAATTCCACATATATTATTGATTGAACACTCATAGAAAATAGGAATTGATGGTTACAGTCTTAACATGAGAATATATATTGTTAGCTTTTGTCTTAATGCCATTCTTTTACTTCATGAGAAAATATTAGAGGAATTTCCAATGAGATCAGCAACATAGTCATGGTATCCACTCTCTCTGTTACCATTTAATATTGTGCTAGATGTATTTGCCAATAATTTTTGACAAGAGAAATCAAATAGGGAAAAAAAATGAGTAAAGAAGAAGCAAAACTATCTTTAATTGCAGAAGGTATTGCAGTATACCTAGAAAATCCCAGAAAACCAATGATAAAGCTCATTCAAATAATAAAATTCAGTGAAGGGAAGATTATAAAATTAGCATACAAATATCAGTAATATTCATAAAAATGAATAACAAACAGATAAAATAATAGTAAATAAAATCCCTTTTACACTAACAAGGAATATTAAACACTTAGGAATAAATTCAAAAGTACAGAAGAAATATTTTGAAAAATTTAAAACCATCCTAAAAGACACAAACCATGTTTGAAGAAATTGAAAAACATCGCTATACTGGATAGGAGACATAACATCATAGAAATTTCATTTCCCCTTAAGTAAGTAAATTAAGTAAATTAAAAGCAATCTCAACACAAATACTAACAATTTCACATGGTTATACTAGTTTAAGGAAAAGTTCATATGGAAAATATAAAGTGTAAAACTAGCAAGGAAATTGTTAAATAAGAAACTACAAGGATCATTGGTAGATATTTCACATATATTCAAACATAACCATAAAATTTCTATAATGAAGAGTATGGTAATTGATAGGCAAAGAGACAATATAATAAAAAGTTCACAATTAGCCCAAATAGCTGTTGGATAAAGAAACTGCAGAAAGTGAAGATTGGCTATTCATGAACCTAATGCTATTTTCTTGCAATATAATGTATCAGTGTAAACTCCTGTGTTCATTAGCATAATGATAGATAAATGATTGTTAGATAAATGACAGTAGTTAGATAGGTATTTAGGTAGATAAAGATTACATATAAATATACTTAGATGATCTGATCTGATCTATCTATGATGATAGATGCATAGATAAATGTTATCTAGCTAGATAGCTAGCCAGATAGATGATATAGGATTTCAATGAGAAAACAAAATCGTCAAAATTCTCCAAAAGGCCAAGCTGGAACAATTTTTTTCTTTTTTTTTTAAAGATTTATTTATTTATTTATATAAGAACTGGGGTACAGGCCAGATGCATGGGGGGGTGAGCGGATTCACCAGAGACAGAGCGGGGAACAGAATAGGCAGACTGATGAAATACACTGCTGTATTTATGCATACTTCTGAGGTGAGCAGCGGGCAAGACAGGAGAGTTCTGCTGCACCATGTGGGACCCTTGCCGGTCGGTCGGGATCGAACCGGCACTGCAGAGGCTTGGGACAGCTTCATAGTGCAGCACTCAACCACCTGTGCCACCAGGGGAGGCCCTGCAACATTTTTTTTTTTTTTAAGATTTATTTATTTATGCATACAAGAGCTGGGGTACAGGCCAAATGTATGCTAGGGTGATAGGATTCACCAGAGACAGAGTAGGGAACAGAACAGGCAGAATGACTGAAATACACTGTTGAGGGGGGCAGTGGGCAAGCCAGGAGAGGTCTGCTGTGCCATGTGGGTAGCGGCCTGGCCAGGGATTGAAGTCTTGCTGTGGTGGCTGCGGACAGCTTCACAGGTTGTGTCTCAACCCCTTGTACCACCAGGGAGGCCCAAGCTGGAACAATTTGAACAAGACCATGATATTAAATCATAATATAAAATAAAATCATTGTATGTGAAACTATAATGATAAAAGTAATTTATTGAAATACATACCTTGGGCAAAAGATATGTATTTCAATACATACCTTATTAAAGTGAAATGCAAGAGGGAAATAGAAAATCACCATCTATTAAAAGTAACTAATAAAGTAGAGATATTACCCACTGATGGACATTAAAATTTTGGGGTAAAGGGGGCCTCCCTGGTGGTGCAAGGGGTTAAGCACTGCACTGTGAAGCTCTCTGCAGCCACTGCAGCACGAGTTTGATCCCCGGCCAGGGAGCTACCCACATGGTGCAGCAGACCTTGTTCTTGCATGCATAAGAACAAGGCAGACCTCTCTTGACTCGACCGCTGCTCCCCTCAGAAGTATGCATAAATAAATCTTTTAATAAAAAAATTGTGGGTAAAAAATGGAGGAAAATAGAATCACATAATTTCAAAAGACATACCCAAGCTATTTATTAACTACAAAGGGAATTGTTAGCAACTTTACAAAGGAGAAGGTGTGAGAAACCAAGTTGCACAAGAAATCAAGGACAGCGTCATCAGTAATAAAATATAGCATCATCATGGTTCCTAGGATGTGATGCACTAATAATGGTAGGTTGTTGTGTTTTTGGTATTCTTGGCAAGAAAGCATAATTACAGACTTCTCATGAGAAAACTTCAGAAAAATTCAAACTAATGGACATTTGGAGAAAAAACAACTACCAAAAGCCCTGATCAATGCACTTTCAATGTGTCAAAATTATGAAAGACAAGGAAAGGATAATGAAATGTTATAGACTACAGGAGACTACAGAGAATGCATGAGAATATGCAAGGTATGCAATGCAGAATCCCAAATGGGATCCTGGAGCAAAAGTAAAATTATTAATAGTGAAAAAAACTTACAAAATTTGAATATCTGCCTTAGTTTGGTTAATAAAATTGTTTAAGTATTAATTTCTTGTTGTGTTAATTCCCAGTCACAGTGATAATGTAAGATGCTAACTATTAAGTAAAGATATGTGAAATATTTATGGAAATTCTAATATTTCAGCAATTTGTCCTTTAAGTCTAAAATTAGTTCCCAAAAATTGTTTTGAAAAAAATAAAAGAGAAAGTTTTAAGGGACAAAAAGGGGTGGCTTGCAGATCCATTGTATTTACCTTGTTTGTATGAGCCCCTGAGATGCAACCTTATGAAGCAGAGCTTTCATAGAATAGAAAAGTGGTAGATGGTTTCAGATGAAAAACAGTCCAGATTGTATCATAAATATGGCACCAACTGTCAGCTGCATTAATCTGGTGGGGAAAAAGATACTTGTGTTAAGACAAAACATGGCAAAAAGTGACAAAATACAGTTTTATAGGACTTTGTCTAAAATGCCAATTATACCTTTCTCAAAAATAAGTCATTCTTGCATTGTAGAGGTACAAGTGTACCAGCTTAATTTCTTTCTTTTTTTAAGATTTATTTATTCATTCATACAATAACTGGAATGTAGGCCAGAGGTATGGGGAGTGAGAGGATTCACCAAAGACTGAGTTGGGAGCAGAACAGGTCAATCTACTGAAATATACTTCTGAGGGGAGCAGCGGTCGGTCGAATCAGGAGAGGTCTCCCGCACCATGAGGGTTATCTCCTTTGCTGGAGATTGAATTCATGTTGCAGTGGCTGGTAATAGCTTCATGTCGCTGTGTCTTTAACCCTTACATCACCAGGGAGGCCCCCAGCTTAGTTTCTTAACCTAGAGGTTCCCAGGTGATAGTTACGTGTTCCTTCAAGAAGGTGGAAGCTGTATCAAATATAATATTAACTTTTCACTAAATAAACAATTATTTAAATTAATCCTCTAGCAGGGAATGTTAAAAACAACAAGTGAATATTACCTGGAAGAAGATAAGAAAAATTGTTTTATCTGTAATCATTTTTGTCACTGTGTGGTAAGAAATACACTACGAAAGTTTAGGGTTCATTTAGAAAATATTAAATGAATCAAGGGTACTTTAAAACAACTCACCAACTTGGATTATATGAACAGTAAAATCATGAAATCCAAAGGTACTTATTATAATAAAAGACGCATTTAAAGTAAGTTAAGCTTTCTCTGGACTTCATTTGTGTTCTATTCAAACATCTATGATAACACTAATTTCATTGCATTGTTTTTGCTGTACTTATTCTCCTCTCTCTGCACTTAGTCACAAGTTACTGACTTAGCACAATGCCTGGCACAAAAAATATACTCTATATGTGCTCTAAAGCAATAAGTAAAAATAGTGTATTAGTCATTAAAGGAGATGTTTCACATTAGAGGATCTGTATCTCAAATTTATTCTTTTCATATAATCTTGATATTTTCTTAATTCAAAAGTTTGTGTTTATTCTTTGGAATAATCTGGAAATTTAAAAAAAAATCAAAAGCTACCTAGGAATAATCACTGTTAATGTTTTGGGATAATGATTTCAGTAAAGTTTTCTATAGATAACTAGGCATACATACATGTATATTTAGCTCTTTACACAAACATTAGGTTTATAATGTTTGAAAGTTGTTTTTGCATTTATACGCATAACATTAATATTCTTCCTGTTACTAAATATTTATCTGTAATATTACTTATAATTATTGTATAGCATTCAATTTCAAAGAGATACTGTATTGAAGCATGTTTTTGATTATTGACATCATTATAAATATTTTACATTATGTTGACATCAAAATAAATATTATATATATATAAAATTGTGTAATAAATATTCTTGAGGCAGAAGCTGAGCATGATTTAATTATATATTTTGTATCCCATGAAGGAGAATTACTCTGTTCAATTAAGTGCACATTTTAAGTTTTTGCTATTCGTTGCAAGTAATCCTCCATAAATGTACATTTCCACAGCATAGATGAAAATATTTCCCAACAAGGAATATTTTTTAGTATTACTTGGAATGAACTGCTTTAGTCCAAACAAATATTAAGTTATATAATAGAGACAGGCTATAGAATAATACGAGCTATTTAAGAATTAAGAACCTATATGGAAGAAAAGATATAAACAAATAACATCCATAAAGTTCACTTGCATTATCCAAGCCACTATTTAATAGTCACTTGCATGTACTTAGTAGGAGAAGGCTTTCCTCATCCATATCCTTGTGGTAAGTCTAAGAGTCCAATATTTACACAAATACATTGAAATAGAAAAATCACCCATTCACTCTCCAAAAACAAGAGATTACTATGTCAAAGAAATTTGAAATTGTCCCCTCAAAATGATTTGATAACTATTATAGCTTTCCCAAATTTAGCTAAAGATAGAGAAACTCAGTTGAAAAGAAGTGACTCTGGGAAGCAGAAACAGTTGCAGCATTTCCACGTGTGCATATGAAATATAAATCTGTTGCTATTATCATCAGTGCAAGGAAAAGACTTGTTGAAATCAAGGAGATTAACAGAACAGAACCACATTTTACAACACAAGACATATGTATATATTAAAAGATGTCTTACATTATAAAATATTCTGTATACACTTCAAAATATTTCTACTATATTTTAAAAGACATATATAGATTTTAAAATCTGTATATGTTATGAAAGGTATATGCACAAGCATATTCACATTTGGGACTATTTCAGGGACTGCTTTCTCACTAATAAGTGTCCCTAATAGGATATGATTGCATACCTCTTGCAAAGTCTTTCCTAACTTCTAAACTCCCAAGGGGGATTCTTGAGCAGTTGCTTTGGGTTCAAGGATACAGAAACCTACTTCATCACATCTTTGAAGATGTCTTTCATTTTATAACACAGATTAGATTTTGAAAGAGAAAGGATTCCTTGTTGTAAAAATAATGTTTTCCTGCATATTATCAATAAGGCAAATATCTTTGAATTTCAGTAATTCTGCTGGCATTTCAAAACATCTTTTATTGATATATTTAATTTTTTCTTTATAATAGTTCATTTCCTAGAACATACTATGTACCTACTAGATATATGAAGCTCATTTATTATAAAGAAGGTACAAGTCTTGGCATCAAGAAGATTAGAATACATTAAAAAATATCCAAAATATGAAAAACAATTATTTAAAAAGGGCAACATTTGAAAAGTACCATAGGCTGAAGAAAAAGAAAGCTTGGGTTCAATAATAGCAAAGGATAAATTATTTACTGCAGCTTCAGGACTACAGCCTGGAAGACACAGACCTAAGAGACATTTCAGCTATATGAGTTGAGTTGCTTCAGGTGCATAGGCCACACTGGGATCTTATGTTCTGATTGGTGGTAAGTTTAAGTAATTTTGGTCTAATATCAATCCTGAGTCATTCTTGGTGTGCCTACATGGTTTCATTTCCTTCTCCCTGGTGGATGAATCTGGTCATGTCCCAATATTTGGAATACCTGGACATGCTAAGGACCTATCAACTACTTCCCCATTTTGGTTTATACCCAGACTCAATTTGGAGCATTATTACTATGTTGAAACTCCTAATCAATGAATACAGTGTATCTTTCCATTTATTTCCTAGTTTTCATTCTTCTTTATGCCTTTCATATATCTCCTTTGGTTGTCTTTTGCATTATTTATAGAGTTGATGGTTGTGCTTATCAGGAAGAGACAAGATAAACAATCTGTGCCATCATATTAGAATTGGAAATTTGCCATATCTTTTTATCAGCACCATCATATGGCTATAAATAGTCATATGTCTTAAGGAAATTAACAGGAAAATTTAGTCCTTTGTATTTATCCACATTAAGTAACTTTTCTAATGTATCGCATTCTTTTTTTATTTTATATATTTTTTACATAATTTTTCATTTTTGTACAATATATGCATTTTCATCTTGGTTATAGTCCCCATACAATTTCCACCACCCATGTTTTGATCCTACTTCTTCTTCCCTGCCCCCCTGTAATGTGTTTCTGGTTTATGGTTGCTTGTTGATTTTGATTTTTAAGTTATTAGAATTAGTCTTTTTCCTGGTCCCTTATTTAGGTTTTCTAAATTCCTGCTATGAGTGAGACCGTCGGTATTCTTCTTTTTCTTTCTTTAAGTTTTGACTGCCATTAAGTATTCCTCCTCATGTTGAAAAAACTTCCTTTAACATTTATTTAGTACACACAGCTACTATGACTAATAAATAAATAAATAAAGAAAGAAATATCTTTATGGAGAAAGATAAATAGTGGATGGTGTCATTCATATGTGTAATATAGAGAAACCAAGCAAAAGCAGACTTTAATTAATATCAACCTTTGAAAGCTGACCGTAGAACTGAGACATCCAGAGAGGGATGGGTAGGAAAGAGGGGTCAGAACAGAGTGGGGACAGAGAACAATGGACTATGGTGGAGGACTGTGGGTGCTTTTCTAGTGGGTGTGGTAGGATTTCTTTCGTGAGGGGAAAAAAATTATTATTATCAAGGATAATATTACATTATCAAGGATGCAAATCAATGGTACTTTAATTTAATATATATATGAAGATGTTTTTAGTTTGAAGAATATTTTATTTTATTTTTTTAAAGATTTATTTATTTATTTATACAAGCACTGGGTACAGTCAGAAGAGCAGGAGGTTGAGAAAATTCACCACAGCCAGAGTGGGGAACAGAACAGGCAGACTGACAAAATACACTGCTGAGGGGAGTAGCAGGCATGGCAGGAGATGTCTGTGCACTATGTGGGACACTCGCCAGCGGCCGGGGATCAAACCAACGCTGCAGAGGCTGTGGGCAACTTCGTAGCCCAGCGCTCAACCACTGTGCCACCAGGGAGGCCCATAGTTTGAAGAATATTTTCATTGGAAATGTAATTCTAGTTTACCTGTTTTCTTCGAGTACTAAAAATATTGTGAATCACCAACTTCTTGCATTTGTATTTCTAAGAGGGTTAATATCGTGTAGGGATATTAACATACAACACACTTTCCAATTCAAAACTATATATTCAGTTCAAAACTATGTACAGTATATGATATGCAAACATCTAACCAAAATGATATTCAGTAGAAGCACAAATACATTTTAATATCTTCTTTTCTATTTAGTACATTGAATATGATTGTTTTATCATTAGAAAAAATATAAAATCTAATTCATATTTGAAATTGAAGGAGCTAGTGGCTGCATTAAACATAATTTGAAACTTTGAATCCTCTTCTATTCTATCAGAATTGAACTTTCCATGTTATATTACACATGGCGTGCAGCTCTATTAAGAAAAAACAAGCAAAAAAATAAACACACCTTAAGATCTATTCCCTAACATGTAAATGACTGATTATGACTTCATATGTAACGTTTCTAAAGAATTTAGCTTCTCTCTCAAATTATAATGTAGTGATATAGAAAGAAAGAAGTCCTTAGACTGAAAGAAAAATTAGAACGTTTTTGCCTTTGAGCTAGAGTGCTGCTTTTTGTTACCTGTTTGATTTTAAACCATCTAAACAATTTGAATCTTGTTCTCCTTGCCTGCAAAATTAAAATGATGACTTTATTGTGTGTGATATATAGTCAACTCCCCTAAAATATCATTGAAATGTTCCCAAGTCAAACCAAAGATAAAATGACTGAATATACTAAACTATTTTGTAAATTGTCCAAAACTCTATAAAATTCAGTTGCAGACCTTACAATTTTGTTGTAAATATATTTTAATGTCATAAAATGTTAGTGTTTTGAGGAGGTGGTTGGGAAGTGAGGGAAATGTACTGTTTCTTTATTTCATGGATTTAGTCATCAAATCATATCAGTACATTTTAAAACACATATTGAATTTGTACCATTTGCCAAATATTGGTATGCAATTCAAAGGGAAACTAGGCACAATTCCTGCCTTGGAAAGGCTCACATATGGTATGGTAGATGAAAACAGAAATAAACAAGAAAATGTTTTAATATGGTCATAGAAATGTGAAAATCAAGAGGAGATTGAAAACTGGGCCGCCAGAAGAGTAGCATAATTAGCCTAAATATGGGACCTCATTGCAAACTCAGAGGGAGCTCAAATCTGCCCTCTCAGCTGAGTCATTATTCTCATGCTGAGCACCCTGCTCCTAAAAGGACTTTGCAATGTGGTGCATGACTTCATCCTCATATTCCAATTTGGAAATTTCAGAGTGTTAATTTCATTATTTGCCCACTTTTACTATTTCTGCTAACTTTTGCATAATTTGTCACTTTCACTAATTGTTACAAAATCATTTATTCCTTTATTAGTAAAATGTTACAGAATTCATTTTTTACATTGTAGTTGGTATATTTTTATTTAATATATAAGTAAGTTATATAAAGAGACTCCTGGTGTTCAAAGCTTACAATTCCATCAGTAAACTTTTGTGATGGCTATGATGGCACAAGTACAGTGCCTATTTAACATTTTGCTAACAATCTGTTTACCCTTTTGTTTTATATTCTGATTCATTAAAGAGTAAACCAAGAGAATTCAAACTAATAGCTTGGAATACATGGTAATATATTTTGTGATTCTGATATTTTGTATGCCATTTTCGTCCTTATAAAGTGTGCTTTCTTGGTGGTATTGTTAGTGATTTTCAAGAATATCCACATAAAAGTATGTGCCTTCTATAAATTAATCTATAAGGATGATTAAAATAAAATCTACTCCCCTCTACTTATTAACTCGGTATCTCCATCCAGTGGTACCAAATGGGAGCATTAAGCAATAAAAGTTTCAGGAAAAAATATTTTGCTTCTTGGCCTCCCCTGGTGGCACAGTGGTTTGAGCGCTGGGCTGCGAGGCTGCCCGCAGCCTCTGCAGCGCCATTTCGATCCCGGCCACCGGCGAGGGTCCCACATGGCGCGCAGACCTCTCCTGCTGCCCGCTGCTCCCCTCAGCAGTGTAATTTGTCGTTCTGCCTGCTCTGTTCCCCACTCTGGCTCTGGTGAATTCTCTCACCCTCCCGCTCTTCTGACTGTACCCAGTCCTTGTATAAATAAATAAATAAATCTTTAAAAAAATATTTTGCTTCAATTTCTATTAGTCTTGTGTTCAGGACTGTATTGTAGCAAATACTGATTATCTATTAGATATTACCTTTTATCATCTATAATTCTGTTCATAAAACAGCATAAGAAAATAAATTCTTGTGTTTCTAAATTGCAATATACAAATAACCATACTAAGTAAGACACTGTATGTTGATGATGAAATTATTTACTTAATTAAGGTTCAGGACTGGAATTTTCCTTTAGTTAAAAAATAAGGGTCATAAAATTTGGACATTTTTGAAACAGATTGCCTAATTTAAAATGTATATGTTATATATGTTAAGAATTTTATATATGTTAAGAATTTTACAAATGTTATGAAATGTCTCTTGGAATAGAAAGAAACTAAGACTGTGGAAAGGGAGATATTAATCACAGTTTGAGATGAGTAAAGAAACAATAGGGCCTCCCTGGTTGCACAGGGGTTAAAGACATTGTGCTATCAAGCTGTTGCCTGGCCCACCTCTCTTGTCTTGCCCACTGCTCAGCAGTGTATTTCAGTGGATTCGTCTGTTCTGCTCCCCACTGTCTCTGGTGAATCCTCTCACCCCTGCACCTGTGGCCTACACCCCAGTTCTTGTATGCATAAATAAATCTTAAAAAAAATGAAACAATCATGTTGAGTTTTGGCAATAACTTATAAAGATAGTAAGTTATTTGTGTAAATTATTTAAGCAAGTATCCAATATTTTTTTCCTTTCAATTCTTTAACAATTTTCATAAAATAACATATTTTGTTGTTTAAATGTTTCTTTGCTCCTTAAAAAATATCCAACAGAAGTCAAAAATCTCTACCTCTGACAATGAGCATGGTTGCTATGGAAATAATTATGACTTTTGGTGTGAAAGGATGAAAAAGCTGGAGAATTTGAAATGTTAAGAAATAAATACACTATTATCATGCAAAACTGCCTGATAGAAAGAGACATTTAAAAAGTATATACTGAATTAATCAGAACTTTTCTAAATAGAGCATTTTCCAAAACCTTTAAAGTTTTGGCAGCTTCAAAACTTCAATAAATTGCAGTAAGTGAGTGGAAACGTTGTGTATGAACATTCCACACTGATTCATGAGCTACTTATAATTAGAAGCAAGACATTATAAAAAATTGAATTATTTTTTCCAAAAAAATCCCTGAAAACTAAGATTGCCTAGGATTGTTCATGCACAGTTACTTGAAATTATAAATATATATATAATATTTATATATGCTTATATTTTTACATATATTTACAATTATAGATATATATTTTTCCACTATAAGTTATGAATTTACCTTGTCATCTCAGCATTGCCGTATTCTCCCCATTATTATCTCATAATACCTTATCCCTGAAATAATGTCAATACAATATCTTTTAAATTATATGTATTCAATTATAAAAGTAAATGAAACCACTTTTTCTGGCCTTTACAATAGGCAACCTCTATTAAAATTTTTAAAAAATATATTTTATTTATTTATGCATTCAAGAGTTGGGGTGCAGGCCAGAGGTGCAGGGAGAGGGGTGAGAGGACTCACCAGAGACAGAGTGGGGAGCAGAACAGGCAGATTGACTGAAATACACTGCTGAGGGGAGCAGTAGGTAAGACAGGAGAGGTCTGCTGCACCATATTGGTTAGCTCCCAGGCCAGGGATTGGATTCATGTGGTAGTGGCTGAAGATAGCCTCATAGTGCTGAGACTTTAACCCTTGCACCACCAGGGAGGCCCTAAATATATTTTTGAAAATTTTCCCCACATAAAGAATATTTATGGGTACATACATACATATATCAGAACAACAAAAGGTGTTATTTTATGAAAATTTTTAACAACTGAGAGGAAAAAAAATTGGATATTTCCTTAAATAATAAGTACACAATAATAATAAATTCATAAATATGTATGACTTTTAAAAAATGGATTAATAGTATTTAATTATTATGGATCCATAGTTTTATCAATACAGGATTGATGTATATTGCAAATTTAAGCTATAAATTATATATAGATAAAATTCACATCACACATAAGTAAATATACATACATAAGGAATGCCAAACAAATTTTTCTTGTCCAAATTGTGCAAGGTCTGTCTTTACATGCATACCATTTGGACATATGGAAGTGATTTGCATGGGTTAAATTTCTAGATATAAAATTATATAAGAAAATAAACATAAGTTTGAAATTTTGATAAAATTTGTGAAATTAACTTTCAGAAAGACCAAAGCAGCTACTATTAGTAGAATATTTACTTGAATTAATTTATTCAATGAATATCTGTAATTGATTGCTGTGTGAGGCATTTTGTGAGATCTCAGGCACAAAGTAGTTAATAAAATAGACAAAGAATGTACATTTTATGGAAAAGTTGGAAAAGTAGTTTGTTTTTTTTTTTTTTTTTTGGAAAAGTAGTTTTTTAAAATCTCAAAAGCTTTTATGAAAGTTGTGATGTAAAAGTACTAATTACTAATGCTATGTCTAGGGGTTCTGGAAAACAAAACAAAACAAAAAAAAACATTTTGGATATATCCAAGGTAATTTATTTAGGTATTTCATTAATGTACTATGGTTTTGCTTATTATTTTTCCTTGTTTCACATGAAGTTCATTCTATAGTTATGCTTAATTTGCTGGAATACCTTAAAATGATTTTCCTGAGAACATGGGCTAATTGAAAAATGCCTAAAAATTTGTAATTTGAGCCCTACAAACATCAGTAGTAATGGCCTCCAATAAATACATGAAATAGCTTACTAAAAACAAAGATTAAACTGCCTTGTGCTACTACCACACTTAGAGGAATGAACCTGCATCTTCTTGCTTTATTGGTTAAGTTTTTCCTTGCATTACAATGTGGTTTACAATTACCCAGCCCATAACCATAAAAACTTATCTCAATGATAAGTAAGTGGTCACAATCAGGGCCATGCAAATACAATCCTGGATCACAGTCTTACCCTGGTGTGGAGATACTAACACTTAGTGGTCTTGTATAAATGGCCATTACTATGAATTGTCAGCACAAAACCATGCAGAGAATGAAGAATAAATGTCCCACCACCAGTTGTTTCAGATGAAAAAGCCAATGATAACACAAATATGCTTGTCAGAAATTTGATATGCAGAGAATCAGATGTGTAAACTATAGGAAACCAGTCATTTTGATTATTCTTTCACAGGATATGGATATTATTTTTTGATCAAGATAAATGCTGAACACCAAAATTTAGGGTGATGCCACTTAGATTCTCATCTACGACAAGTCAAATGCATCTGTGATCCAGCAATCATTTTAATTTCTCTATTTTACCAATGAATTTTTTTTCAATGAGTTTTGACCAATGATCATTTTAAACTATTTTTAGGCCAAGGAAGTCCAAAATCTTAGGGAAATAGTTAAAAAAAAAATGGTAAATTTTCCAGTATTATTAATAATATATATAATTGTATAGCTCCAATTTAGACCTTTTTTTTAAAAGATTTATTTTTATTTATTGTATGCATACAATAGCTAGGGCAGGCCAGAGGTGTGGGGGTGGAAAGCAGATTCACCAGAGAAAGACTGGGGAGCAGAACATAAGGATCTACTGAAATACACTGCTGAGGGGAGCAGCAGGAGATACAGGAGAGGTCTGCCACACCATGTGGGTAGCTCCCTGTTTTGGGGATCAAACCCTTATCACAGTGTTTGGTGATAGCTTGATAGCACTGAGATTTTAACTCCTGCCCCACCAGGGAGGCCCCAATTTAGACATTATGAAAAAAAAGTAAAGAATCCCAGTTCTTAAGTCAACACCCACTACACGAAAGGAGCAAAATGGAATTACAGAGTGACACTGCTTATTGTCAGTGATGGTAATAATAATATTTGCAATAATAATAAGTCATTCGTAATAAAACAAAACTTGATTTTTTTATTACTAAAAATATGCAGAGCTTAAATAAAATGTTATTTAAGTCAGGAAAGAATGGGTTTATATTACATTAGGTAAACACACACAAACACAAGTTTATTTGTTGCTTACACTAAATCTTCTGGGTATCTGATAAATCTAGAAGTAGCTGATCTTCGAGTAACGCAGTCTGAACTGCTGCAGTGCTTTGGTGTTGGCATCTTAGCAGACTCCAAAAGGGAAGGAGAGGAAAAGACTCTTGTCACTTCTGTTCTGAGTACTCTGGCTAATTAGCTTTGCTATTGCTACATGAGAAATGAGAGGTAGCCCGCAAGATCTGATGAGCAGAATGATCTCAATCACAAGATCACATGTGAAATATCATCTTTAGCACTCATAACAGTCTGGTGGAAGTGAGGAAAACCACCCAAACTGATCGGAAGTGTCTGTTTTAAGAAATCTAATCCTATTGTCAACTCCTTTGTTAATATTTTCAAATTGAAAAAAGAAATGCTCAATGTATGCAATTCAAAGAATCTTGCAAAGCAAGACTACTCATTTGGGTTGTGTGATTATACGAGATACATTTTTATGCTTACTCTTAAGTCTTTTTAAATAACTATCATGTACAAAAATTTAATTATAGGCATATATAGTGTAATAAAATATGATAAATAATTAATAAAAACTAACAGTTGAATAGAAGTTTACAAATTATCTTCAAACCATGTTTTCATTTGATGAAAACAACTAAGCACAGTGATTAACAGGATAGGTACTGGAGTCTGATTGCCTGGGGAGCGTTTGGTAAACACTTAGCTCTGTGCTTTTTTTGTCTTGTCTGTAAAATGTCAGTGATGATAGGACCTAGCTCATGAGTCCATGTGCAAGTTAAATAAATGAATACATATAATGTTCTTAGAATAATGCTTGGAATATAACAAACATACAATAGCTATTTTATCGTTATTTTGTTATCTTTCCAGTTGCTTTTGGGTTAGAAATCTTACACTGACAGCCAAATTTAAAATCGTGTATTGACAGAGACAACCCAGCTTAGAGAGTGGAGTAATATGTCAAGTATCACTCACCTGGGAAGCAGTTGAACAATAACTAAAATTTGGGAGTTGTTTCGTCTTTCAGTGCAGCCTTCCAATTCTATTCAGTAAAATTTCTATGCATGCTTTTAGTGTTTAGGTAATGATCACCTATTAGCTATATTTTAATATAAAAGTCTCATAATTGAATGAAAACTGCTGTCCATTTTCTTAATGCCTTGTAGGACTTTATTCACAAAATTAAATTTATAAATTATGCACTGAAAATGCATTATATGGCTCAGTGTAAAACTTTCACTTTTTTTTTTCTCTATTCATTCTGTGAGTTCAAATACTGGGGTGGGGTGTGGAAAAAATCAGTGATGTGTTTTAATAAAAATAGAATTTTTTTTCATTATTCAGGTGTGGATACAAAACATACTTCTGTCTTTGACCAGTTGAATGATAATAGAAATATCTTTTAAATTTTGGTTCTCTTCTTAGAAAGGAATTGAAATAGCTTTCAGTTATGTTATTGTACATATTAAAAGGTAGTTTGTTTCCCTAAGCAATTTAGATATAATTCAATGTGTGTATTTTCTGTTGGAACACAGATTTTCATGAATTTATAAAATGGACAAGTAAGACTCAGGATATAATTAGCCATTAAAGGGAATAATCCACTACTATTATTAAAATCATCCTATCCTAGGAGATATTCAAGGGCTCAGCATAGCTTGCCCTTTGAATAAACTAAGGTAAAAGTAATTGTTAGCTTTCTTTGCTTTTTCTTTTAATGATCACAAAGAGTTCTTAAACAGGAGAGTAAATTTCAACAAAAAAGAGTAACTGGCAATTAGCTGTTGCAATATGTCCCAATTGCAAACTAAAATGTCCTATAGAACAACAAATTATGAAAAGGGGGAAGGGGAAAACCTGAAAATCAAGACTAAAGAAAGACTAAGGGAAAATTTAATCTGCAGTTTTAGAGCTCTAATCAATGAGCTGCATGAAAACATACGGGTAAACCTAATTAACTGAGATCACTGGGGTTAGGGGGAAAATATTCTAACTCACCCCATTTCTGAGTCTGGCTGGAGAGGAAAGGATCTATGTTTAGCTTTATCTCAGTAATTGGAGAGATGAACTTCCCCTTCAGATGCCACCTTCCTACATATCTTATTTATCTGGGGGAAAAATAGAGCAAAAATGAAATATTTAATGGTGCACTGCTAACTAAAAGTTATGACATATTGATTAAAAGTGTTTCTGATGTAAGATGTTAGACAAGATGTTATATTTAATCATTGAAATATAATACCATGCTTACTTGATAAATTAATGTGAAAATTAAATGAGGAGGAAAATTAAATGAGGTAATACACCAAAATTTATCAAACATATTATAGTAAGTATCCCACTAATATTAGTTGAAATAATCAATAGTTCATACAAGTAAATTACTGTTGAATAGAATTAGAGAGAAAATTGTAGCATTTTCAGGTTAGATATTTTTCTTGCCTACTCTTTTGGAGAAGACTATCAAAGAAACTTACAACCCAGTAAGGTCTCACCACAGTACAGTAAAATTTTGTTAGAAATGTCAGTTGGATGCTTGTTTCCTTTTTAACATTTCATTATTGGATTTAACACATTAAGGTGTGCTTATACATATACCTGCCTCTGTGTGTTGGTACTTGATATTCTCTCTTAATAAAAAGATATATTAGGGCCTCCCTGTTGGTGCAAGGGGTTAAGTATTGGCACTATGAAGCTAGCTATCTGCAGCCACAGTAGCATGAGTTAGATCCCTAGCCGGCCAGGGGGCTACCCACATGGCACAGCAGACCTCTCCTGTCTCGCCCCCTGCTCCCTTCAGCAGTGTATTTCAGTCAATCTGCCTGTTCTGCTCCCCACTCCGTCTCTGGTGGATCCTCTCACCCCCTGCACCTGTATCTCAATACTTGTATGCATAAATAAATAATTTTTTTAAATAAAATAAAAAGATATATTGGCCATGTGTCTTCCAGCTATAAAAGGTCAGCTCCTACCTCTGCATTCTAGATTCCTCTTCCTTTCCCCTGTCAAAAAACCAACCAAGTACTTTGCACTGCCTGCCAACTTCCACTTTGTCCATTTTTCAGATTCTGTGAAATTATTTCTGCTCTCATCTATTATTAGCTTCTAGGTTATGGAATTCCCTTAGTTCTCTCTTTATTTTGATGGCTGCTATCTACTTTGCTGTTACCTCCTCTTTACCATGGCCCATGGGTTCTAGATCTCTAGATCCATGACTGTCTTCCACTATCTGCTATTCATTCTGATTGACCATATTGGTCTCCCTCTTGTTCCTAAAAAGCACCAAAGATTATTTTGCCTCATAAACTTTATTCATAGTCCCTTCTTCTGGATTGTTTTCCACAGAGATATCTGTATGATTCTGCCTTTGCTGTTTCTTATTGGTATCAAATACCAATATTTAAGATTGCACAGTATTTAAGATTGCAAACACACACATATTACCCTTTTCTTTGCTAAAATTTACTACTTATACCTTATCATTTATTATCTAACGTATTTATTTATAGTTTATAGTTGTCACTACCACTTAATGTAACTTTGTAAAGACAGACATGTCAGCAATTTTGTTTACTATCACAACTGTAGTACATAACAGAATGTCAGGCTTTAATTAACAATTTAACATAGTGAGGTAAAATACTCAGAAAAATTTAAAATATTGCAGAATGAAAATAGACACTTAAAAATGTAGCAAACATTGTTGTAGAGAAAAATTATCAGTGAGGTAGAAAGCAATATGAAATGAGCTTCTAAAACACAAAACTAACATAACTTTTCATTGAGGGTTCACACCATGATGGGCATTCAGCTGAAAATTTTATGTTTTAACATATTTATTCCTCTCAACTATCATTTGAGGCAGTTGCTAGTATCACCTCCCATGCCCCACTTTTCAAGTGAACATACCAAGGTCCTGAGTGTTTAATGAACTTGAATAAATCACACTACTAGCAAGTGGTAGAGTTGAGAAAGAAATACCTGGTAGTCTGACTTCAGAACCTGAGCTCTGTAAAAGCATCTAAGTTAAGTTTAGAAGTGAGGATTAAATAAACTAGTAATGTAATATTCCAAGGCAATTTCTCTGCTTAATTAGTGCTCAGTACAAGTCATCTATCTAGATTCATAGTTTATATTTCTATGTTAGTGCTTATTTGTGATTTGTTTCTGTTATTTTAATACATGATAGAGTTTTTTTTTTTTTAATGTGTAGATATGTCTATGTGTATGTTTTCTTTGAATAAATTAGGAAATTTAAAATCCATCAACTATGGTCACTTTTCAGTGTACAAATGTAAAAGTATATATTTCTCTCCTAATCAATTGTAAGGATGCAGTATTGCATATTGAGCTCCCCTGTGTTATCACAAATAATATAACTTTTCCCCCTCATACTTCTTGCCTTTCCTCTTAGATTCAATGGAATGACCCAGAATTTTTTTTCATCTCAAGGAGTTTTCCAAAAAAATTGAAACCAGATACAATGATTTTATATCTGAGTTCCTGGAAATATGAGAATGACAGCCTGTATACACCAAAGCACTTTTACTAGATTTGGAATTCACAGTTGCCAAAGTTTAGAGTCACAAATTGTATATTGATGGAACTGGAGGGAGATTTATGTTAAGTGAAATAACAAAAGGAGAAAGACAAATACAAAATTATTTCACTCATTTGTACAATATTTAAAAACAGAGCAAAGGAACAGACAAAAGCAAACCACAACAAAACCAATGAAATCTGAGTTGCAGATATAAGGCTACAAGAAGGGGGTGAGGTATTAGAGCAAAGGGGGAGCAGGATCTATGGACTTACAGTGGGAGATTGTCAGTGCTTTGGCAGTGGGCTTGGTATGATAACAAGTATTTGAAGAAATGTAAAGCCCTACACCTAAAACATACACAAACTGAAAAACAATATTACTGAAATAAACATAATTTAACTAAACAAAAATTTAAAAAATAGGGCCTTTCCAGAGGCACAGGGGGTTGAGCGCAGCACTGTGAAGCTGTCCACAGTCTCTGCAGAGCACGTTCAATTCCCGGCCAGCCAGGGAGATTCCCACATGGCACAGCAGACCTCTCCTGTCACGCCCACTGCTCCCCTCAGTAGTGCTTTCGGCGCATCTGCCTGTTCTGCTCCCCACTCTGTCTCTGGTGAATCTTCTCACCCTCCAGCGCTTATGGCCTGTACCCCAACTATTGTATAAATAAAAAGTAAATCTTTAACCAAAAAAATTTTCAAAAATACATAATGGCCTCCCTGGTGGTGCAGCGGGTTGAGCACGCACTGAGAAGCTGTTCGTAGCCTCTGCAGCATGGGTTCAATTCCTGGCCAGCCAGAGAGATACCCACATGGTGCAGCAGACCTCTCCTTTTTCACCCGCTGCTCCCCTCAGAAGTGCTTTCAGTCCATCTGCGTGTTCTGCTCCCCACTCTATCTCTGGTGAATTCTCTCACTCTTCTGTGCCTCTGGCCTGTACCCAGCTCTTGTATAAAATGAAATAAATCTTTCAAAAAACAAAAAAACCAAAATTGCCTCTTTAAAAAATACACGATTTTTTTTTCAGTTGTATTACAAAGAAAGGCTCTGCAGAAGACTGAGAAAGCCCAATTTTGAACTTCAATAGTATAAATTATTATGAAATTCAGGTTTCTGAATACTTAATTTTGTGTGAATTCAAAACTAATCAGGCAATGTCATAGAAATGATCAAGTACTAAAAGTTCACACATTGTGTCTGTACAAATAAATCAGTGCAAGCAGCTGGAGAAGATTGTTAATGTAGACCAAAATCACTAAAACTGTCCTTATCTGTTGATTCATTGATTCCATAGCTGTGATTTATTGCTATGCACAATATGTAATGGAATGGATATTTTTATACTACTGAAAACCTGGAAATCCATTTTTAATAATTAAAAATGAACACAACTATCTAGTGGAATAATATTTAACCACTAAAAATAATGATAAACACAGAAAACAAAGACACATGGAAAATATATTTTTAGTTCAAATTCACTTCATTTATTCAAATTAAATGAAAATCATGCCATGGCTTTTTTGATGAACACCAATTATTAAAATTAGGAACTTACATAATAATTATAATTGAAAATGATCCTCAGAAGCCAACTCATTTCTATGATTTGTATTGGTTACAGAGTATTGAGATTTTCTTTTCTTTTTTTTTTTTTAAGATATATTTATTTATTTATACTAGCACTGGGTACAGCCAGAAGCGCGGGGAGGGTGTGAGAATTCACCAGAGCCAGAGCGGGGAGCAGAACAGGCAGAAGGACCAAAGTACACTGCTGAGGGGAGCAGCAGGTGGCAGGAGAGGTCTGTGCGCCATGTGGGACCCTCGCCTGTGGCCAGGGAACCAACCGGCGCTGCAGAGGCTGTGGGCAGATTCGCAGCCCAGCGCTCAACAGCTGGGCCACCAGGGGAGGCCCAGTATTGAGATTTTCTTAATGACAAGGCAAAAATACAATTTTAAGTAAGTTCCCTTGTAATCTTGGTATATGATTGCATTTTCTTAAAATTTTACTTACTCATTTACCTTTATTTAAGTAACCATTTACAGCTCAGTATAGACTTCATATGTAGAGTTCCTCACCCCACCAACTGTCTATCTCAACCACATCCACTACTAACTGTCCAGTCACCATTCACCACTCACCAATGCACCCCTTATGCCTATTCCAGCCACTCCTCTTTTCCCTCGGAAAAGTACCATTCTATTGTGTCAGTTTTTTTTCTTTTTTATTATTCTACAAATTAGTTAAATCATCTAGTATTTTCCTTTCTCTTTCTGACTTATTTCACTTAGCATAATCCATTCAAAGGCTATCCATGTAGTAACAAAAGGTAAGATCTCATCTTCTTTTACAACTGAGTAGTATTCCATTATGTATACATACTGCACTTTATCCAATCATCCAGCCAGCACTGGGTTGTTTCCATATCTTAGCTATTGTGAGTAGAGCTGCAACAAATCCAGGGGTGCTTATGTCTTCAAATTAGTGTTTTCATTATTTGTTGGGAAATGTCAGAATTAGGAATACCGGATCACATGGTAGAACTATTTTTTAATTTTTTTCCAGGTAATCTGACTTTATACATATAAATATATATAAATATAAATATAAATATATATATTTGTTACATTATCCTTCATTTTTGTACAATGTATGATTTCCCCATGAAATTCCCACCACCAATTCACCCGTGCACCATCACTATAGTCCCTTGTGCTCTTCCCACCCCTGTCCTGATCCTTCTCCCTCCTCTCCTGTGGTCTGTGGCTGCCTGTTGATTTTGATTTTTGAGGAAACTCCTTACTATTGTCCATAGTGAGGGCAGCTCTTACATTCCCACCAACAGTGAAAGAAGGTATCTTTTTTTCCCCTACAAGTTCACCAACATTTATTCTTTTTGATAATAGGCATTCTAATGGGTGTGAAGTGAAATCTCACTGTGATTTTGATTTGCATTTCTCTAATAAGTGATGTAGGACATCTTTTCATCCATCTGTTGGCCACCTGCATGTCTTTTTTTAGTGAAATGCCTATTTAGATCCTCTACCCATGTTTTAGTCAAGTTGTATTTTTGTTGTTGTTGAAATATATGAATTATTTATATGTTTTGAGTATCAACCCTATATGTGGTATATGCTTTTCCAATATCTTTGAGTGTTCAGTAGGCTGTGCTTTCATTTTAAGGATGGCTCCTTTTGCTGTGTAGAAACTTTTTATTTTTTTTTTTTGCAACCCCATTTGTTTATTCTTTTATATTTCTCTTGCTGCTGGAGATCAATTCATAAAAACATCACTAAAATGAATGTCAGAGAGTTTATCACTTATGTTTTCTTCTATGTATATTATGTTTTATAGTTTTTTTATTCCTGTCCTTAACATTTTAATACACAGATGAAACAAATAAGTATATGGGAAATAATTCTTCATGTAAATGGTACATTCTTAAAAATGATCTATTTTATATAAATTATTTTTTTAAAAAAATTCTAAAATGACATGTGCAAAATTTCTATGTGATTTTTATTAGGGACAGTGACAACAGTTTCTTATACAATTTTGTAAAGTTTCAAAGTGATGCCATCTAAGAGAAGTTAAATTACCTGGCAAATAATATCTTTTAAATTAATGAGGATATTATTGAACATATAATAACACCTCAAATTTAGAATGCCAAATAAAGGAGTGTGTGTGTGTGTGTGTGTGTGTGTGTGTGTGTGGTGTTTGTTCATTTCCCAGTCTGCTTTTAATACAATAGTGGCTTTGTTTTTCCAGAATTCCTCGATAAAACTAAACCTCTGCACACTTCAATGTATCCAGGAATTTCTCATTATTTACTTATTCTTATAGTAGCAGAAATCTCTTTTCTCATGAGAATGATTTGCTGAGTTCTGTCAGAGAATATTTATCCTGGAACAAATCTTTAGTCACAAAAGGGGAAAGAGATAACTTTGTATTTTCTCTGATAGTTTTTTCAGAAATTGTGATTCTGATTAACTTTGAAAAGTAAGAAGGAAGGGGCCTCCCTGGTGGCGCAGGCAGTTGAGCGCTGCGCTGTGAAGCTGTCCACAGCCTCTGTAGTGCAGGTTCGATACCAGCCAGCCGGCAAGAATCCCACATGGTGCGGCAGACCTCTCCTGTCTTGCCCACTGCTCCCCTCAGCAGTGTATTTCGTCAGTCTGACTGTTCTGTTCCCCGCTCTGTCTCTGGTGAATCCTCTCACCCTCCCGTGCATCTGGCCTGTACCCCAGTTCTTGTATAAATATAAATAAATCTAATCTAATCTATTATATATATAATATAATATAAATATAAATAAAGTAAGGAGGAAGTTAGTGAAGAGGTAATCTAACAGCATAACAGCAGAGCTATCCCTTTCTGTTCTTGGAGATGTATTTTCCTAATATTTTGGGACAATTCTTTTAAGTACCTTACAGCAATTATGTCTTTGCTGGATTTGGCATGTATTGCAATCATATATGCAAAGGCAAAAGTAAAGGTTGGTTAGTGGTTGGAACTGCTGTGTAGACAGCTAAAAAAGGTCTGCATTTTATGGTCTGTCTTTGGTCATCTTTGCCTTTAGTTCTCGCTACTTTAGTGTCTAGATATTACAAATACAACTCCAGTATAAGTGCATTGGGAGTAACTAGTATATTTACCTTCAGTCTGCATTTGGGAATTTGGAATGCTTATTGGTATTTTTCTAGGGAAATAAGTTAATTACATTTGACATGGTTCTGTTATTCACAGGTCTTGAAACAGGAATTGTAAGTACTTCCCTTGCAAGGTGCAAGTTGTCTGTAAAATGTCATTCTGAAATTCTTATAATTTTGGACTATGGTGGCAACCTTCTCTGCCTTGTAGAAATGGCTCAAATATTATTTTCCCCACTCTGTTTTCGTTAATTCTAAAAATATTTGGAAGTTAATAATATTCAAATATTTGGATTTAAATAAACATGAAAACAAAACAATTGGTTTATATGTTTTTCTAATTTTTACAATAAATATAATTTTTATCATGAAAATAACACCCTTCTAAAATAAAGTAACTGCTTTGTTGTTATCTTTGCCTAACACTGTTCCCTAACACTAGAAATAACTTGTGTATCGATTGAAAATCATGGAACTATAAAAAAAAATGTTTTGGACCTCCCTGGTGGTGCAAGTGGTTAAGTATCAGCACCATGAAGCTATCTGCAGCCTCTGCAGCACCAGTTTGATCCCTGCCCTGCCAGGGAACTACCCACATGGCACAGCAGACCTCTCCTCTCTCTCCTGCTGCTCCCCTCAGCAGTGTATTTCAGTCAGTCTGCCTGTTCTGTTCCCCACTTTGTCTTTGGTGAATCCGCTCAACCCCCACACCTCTGACCTGTACCCCAGTTCTTGTGTGCATAAATAAATATATCTTTAAAAAAATTAAAATAAAACATTTTGTGGTTTGCAGTGCTTGTTCTTTGAGGAAAATGTTATTATCTTTTTCAGATGAACGAAAGAGCTGTCATTTTCAGGCAACATAATCACATTTTTAAGTTAAATCAAGCCTTTTTACAGCTTTTGACCTTTCTAATAGTCTAGGCAAGATATGTAATTGATGCTTATTCTTTAATAGCTCTAAACGAATGAGTAAAAGTGACCTTTTGATAACTGCTCTACTTAGTGATTGTGCCAAGGCGCCAATTGGCATAATAGAATTTACAAAGTGGGGCCCAGGTGTGTTAGTGTGTATGAATGTGTGTGCACTTTAAATATCCATGATGAAATTGAAACGCTAACTCAACATAGGCTTTCTGCCAACTGGCTTTAGATAAGTAACATTCAGCTTTTTTATGATTCACCTTCAGGTGATGGATGTTTACACTCTAAGTTTGCTTTTGTTTCTTAATTTTTTTCCCCTTGATTCAGCCCTACATCCATTCTGGCAGTATAGTGGCTAAATATTAATTAATAAGGTCAGTTATATAATAGTTCTTTGTTTTTAAACACATTTTTGCATTCACTATCCCATTAACTTCTTTTAGCATAAAAGGTACATAACAGCATAATTTTTCACATAGGTAAAACAAAACAAAACAAAAAAACGACTAACTCAATACAAATATGTAATTCAGGACCATTTTATATTATATATTTTATGATATTTCCATCACAGTTTATATCTTTACAAAAATATGTAGGTATACTACAGAATATAAAGCAACTATTCTTCAAGGAAATACATTTGAGAAAACTTTCAGAGATGCTTATACATTTTGATTGGATTACAAAATTATATTTTACTTTATTAGACATACCAGCATGGGTGAAAGTCCAGTGGAAATATAATCAATACACAAGTTAGAATATTACTGTAGCATACAAGATTATATACTCATTTATTCAATTCCACAATTAGTCTACAAGAAGGAGACTTTTTAAAAAGGGAATAGATTCCTTATTTCTCACATCCAGTTACTGAGAAAAAAATAATTTAAGGCAAACTAATAGTTATTTTCCATTATTGAAGAAAATGAAAGTGTGTTATTCTTTCAGTTACAGGAACAGATATATTAAATGAGTCCTTTTAAAGTCAATAATATTTGTTTTTGTTCTTAAAATTGCAGTTTATACTAATCAGAAAAAAAAAAGATAATAAAACATTATTTAGAAAAGTTAAAAATTACCTGTACAGAATTACAGAAGTTTATGATACTAAAGATTAATGAAAGTCAAAGCTGATTTTTTGAAAACTCAAACAACCCACTAAGCTAGTTGCCAAAGGAAAAAGGAGAAAGGGCCTCCCCGGTGGCGCAGCAGTTGAGTGCTGGGTTGCGAAGCTGCCCACAGCCTCTGCAGCACTGGTTCCATCTCCAGCTGCTCCCTGGCCACCGGAGGAGGGTCCCATATAGCGCTCAGACCTCTCCTGCCGCCAGCTGCTCCCCTCAGCAGTGTACTTCGGTCCTTCTGCCTGTTCTGCTCCCAGCTCTGGCTCTGGTGAATTCTCTCACCCTCCCATGCTTCTGACTGTACCCAGTGCATGTATAAATAAATCTTTAAAGAAAAAGAAAAGAAAAAAGGAGAAAACTCAAATAACTAGAATCAGAAATAAGGGAGAAGTTACAACAGAAATTCAAAGGATCAGAGAGATTACTAGGAACCTTTGTACACCAGTAAGTTGAATAACATAGAAGAGATGGACAAAACGAAATCAAAAACCTGAATCAAAAAGAAATAGAAAACCTGAACAGGCTAATTACAAGCAAGAAAATTGAAACTGATCAAAAAACAAAAGTCAAGGATCAGATAGCTTTCGTAATGAATTCTACCAAGCCTTCAAAGACAAACTAATACTTATTCTTCTCAAACTTTTACCCAAAAAATGACTAGGGAATAACTTCCAAATACATTTACAAGGCAAACATATTACTATGATATCAAAACCAGAAAAAGACACTAAAAGAAAACTGCAGATCACTATCCCTGATCAACACATCTGGCCACCCCTATCTTCTGTTCTGCTATCCATAGCTTCCTGTCACAGAATGTGGTAGTTGGGTTTCCTATTTTATGTTCTCCCACCTTGTTTTCCATCAAACTTTCTACTTCAGGACTAGCTTTATATGTTTTGACAATATAACACTAATGATATCTTCATGTGTGAGTAATTTTTAGGAATAAATACGTCTTGAGCAACTTAGTTTGACCTTACACTTTAAGTGCTTCCTATTTTCATTTTTGTTTTATATCTATTGTATATGCATATACTGAGTTTTTAACGTCATTAAAACTTTGCATTTGTTTCAGATGTTTATAAATACGTCCCTGAACGATTGCAAGGTCCATGTTGTTGCTGTTTTGTTACATGTGGCTAATATTTACTGTGATTAATAATTAAATTAATAGTTAATAATTAATGTTAATAATCTCAATCAGATTTTTATGAGAATTAAACAATATTTTAAATTATACTATATATTTTTGAGATTTAGTTATTTATGCATATAAGAGCTGGGGTGAGGCCAGAGTTGTGGTGGGGGTTGAGAGGCTTCACTGGAGAAAGAGTGGGGAGCAGAGCAAGCAGGTCCACTGAAATGCACAGCTGAGGTGAGCAATGGGTGAGACAGGAGAGGTCTGCTGCACCATGTGGGTCAGCTCCCTGGCCAGGGATCAAACTCGTGCTGTAATGGCTGCTAATAGCTTCATAGCACTGAGACTTAACCCAGTGTGCCAGCAGAGAGGTCCCTATACTGTGTTTTAAATAAGAGAAAATTCAAGCAATAGAACTACACTGATGTGTCTTTGCCACAAAAAAAGAAATTAGCATTAATATTTGTAAGCAAGATGCATAATTTGGCAGTTTTCAGGATTTCATGAAGGCATGTTAGACACATAAACACATTAACATGTTTTGTTTTCCTTTAAAATCAATCTGTTACTATCAATTTGAAAATCAACTGTTGAGTGAAAGATCTTAATGAGATGAAATTTCTTTAGCATCTCATTCTAGAGGTTGCATAGAACATTGCTCCAGATCAAAGGTTGATGAACATTTTCTGGATAGTAAATATTTTGTATTTTACTGGCATCAGTGTCTTTTGCAACTGTTCACCTCTGCTGTGAGAACCAAAAGTAGCTATAGAGAATATGTAAAGGATTGAGAATGGCTCTATTCCAATAAAACTTTATCTAAAAGATAAGAAGGTAACCTGAATTTTACCTACCAGCTAGTTTGCTGACTTCTGCATTAGATTAAGCATTGGGGAAAAGAAACAAATTATAGTAGACTTTTAAAATGTGCAATTAATATTAATTTGTTAATAATATGAAAACATTAAAATGATGATATTAATCATAATATAAAACAAAGATATGCTCAAAATGGAGATATTTATTCATAATAGCTATAAATGTTATATCAGTAAAGCAGGTCTCACAGGCTATCACCAGAATCAAGTTTATGTTTTACTGTCACAATGTCTTTACATTTATTCCATGTAGGTGATACTTTGTTATCTGGGGATGAAAATGTGTTTTCTGTATCCCTGTCAGAAAGACTGCCATCTCAATGAATAAATAATATATCTAATTCAGTCTAGCACAGTCATAAAATCTTTAGACTTCACTCATAATTACAGTTGCCACCCTTGCTCAGCCTGTACTGGGAGCAGACTGGTCTTCTGCATTGCTAGAGAGAGGCCTGATGAACTTAGCCATTTCTCACCCAGTGTAATCCTCTTGATTTCTAAATCATCTAATTATGCTTACCAGAGAAAGAGGTGAGAATAGAAGGCAGAAAGTTCTCATAAGACTAGCACCTTCATGAGGTAGCAAATATTCATGAATATGAGAGGTATTTCCCTATAGGAACTTTGTGGGGAATTAATAGAAATCTGACCCCATAGCTGGAGTTTTCCAGTACCTGTGAAAGTAGGGAGGACTTCTGTATCAGCACTTGTAGGTTATCCTAGGGATCAGAGGTGCCTCCATTATCATATTTGCTCCATTTCAGATGACAGCCATACCTGGACCACTCACTACAGTGGTCCACAGTTGATTCTTTTACTAGTCACTTCCAATAAAACCACTTCTCTATGGCCCCATTGTAAATTCGCCAACCTGGCCAACTCTCGCCTTTCAGATTCTTGTCATAGAACTCAAACACACAGTCCATTAATCAATCCCTTCCTTAACTATAGAGCTAATTTATGAATTTCTCCAAGTGAGAGGAGGTCTTTTTATAACATTTTCTTTATTTCACTTAGGGTAAATAGGGAACATCTACAATTCTGAAAATATTAAAATGTTCTCTTTACTCTCCAACAGTTCTAACTCATTATCTTCTTGTTATGAATAATGATATTAGAGTTTTTAGAATTAGTTTAGTTACTTTCTTTATAAGTCCTGGATCATGGCTTCTCTATTCACCTTGGAGTATGGCATCCATTTCCTTAGATGTTGATTAGATTTTTTTTTTTTTTTTTTACTTATCTAGGGCACAGAGCTGAGCCTCAGAAGGGCAGTGCAGTTTTAAGTCTTCCTGAAGCTGTTGTATATATGGCAGCATTTTCCACCAAAAATCTGATTGCAAGAATTAATCTTAATATCCAGTTGCATGTTTAATATAATTAGTAATTGTATCAATGTCTTATTTACACACTTTTATGCATTGAGATCTACCATATTGTATTACTCATCATATATGATGACATTCCATACTGTTGACTATTCCTATATGAACTGTCTTTCTATACTATCACCTTATTTTGTTCATCTGCTATTGTTTATTGTTAGCCACAGCTGTCAGTTCTTCCTTCCTTATCTTTTTTTAAAGATTTATTTATTTATACAAGAACTGGGGTACAAGCCAGAGGTGCCAGAGGGTGAGAGAATTCATCAGAGACAGAGAGGGGAGCAGAACAGGCAGACGGACTGAAAACACTGCTGAGGGGAGCAGAGGCAAGACAGGAGAGGTCTGCCACA
Organism: Talpa occidentalis; assembly: GCF_014898055.3. Lineage (NCBI taxonomy): Eukaryota > Metazoa > Chordata > Mammalia > Eulipotyphla > Talpidae > Talpa > Talpa occidentalis. Next base: position 88,084,841 of record NW_023604861.1, on the reverse strand, counting down.
CCATGTGGGTATATCCTGCCAGGAAGGAATTAAATCCATGCTGTAGAGGCTGAGGGCACAGTGCTGCACCCTACCCATTGTGCCACCGGGGAGGCCCAGTTCTTCCTTCTTTTTATCTATAGCTATTAGTGTCTTTGAACTCAAATCTAGACACTCTACTTTCTGGTAGTATATTTTCTTTACAAAGTCTTGTCCAATTTGATATATTGCCACTTATCCACTGATATGGTTATTATTTATAATCTTAGGTGAAACACTGCCTTTATAAAACTGCCCACTGAATGGGTATCTGCTTTGGATATCTTAAAGACATTTCAAATTTAATGTGTCAATAACTAAAGCCATGGCCAGCCCAATGTCGATTTCTTCTTACCTTAGCTTTCAACTTCATGTATTCATTGCATCTTATTCAAGCAGCATAAAAAGCAAATCTGATTGTATACATTTTCTTCTTAAAATTCTGCAATACTATTCCATTCCTCTTTGAAGAAGCTCAACTACATGTTCCCTCTACTTTTTATTAACTTCGCTAAAATTGCTATTCAATATTGCCTTCATTCTAACTTGATATTTTTATCTTTATATGAATGTACTATGATGTAGTCATTATAGGGAACTCACAACTGATTTTGCCTCTGATTTGAATCACTGTCCTCAATCTTCCTATTTCTAATTATAGGAGAATTACTTACTAAAACCAAATATTAGTTCAACCATTACATCCTCTGGAAATAATATCTTAGGCTTCTAAACCAGATCAGGTCTTTATATATTTTCATTACATAGCTCTGATTAACTTTGTCATAACACCTATCAAAATACTTGTCATCCCAATAGGATCTATGAGGACAGGGACTCTCCCTTTTATGGTCACCATTGCAACCCTAACATCTGACCAATTATTGCTTGGTAAATAGTAGTACACTATTTCTGAATGAGTAAATAACCATATGTTTCTGCATTGTGCAATGAAATTTGTGGAAAAAAATGATTAAGATGTGATATTTGCATTTCTATGTAAAAGTAATGAACATTGACAGGGAAAAATAAAGGCGATTAATCTTTTCTGGTTAAGAGTAAAACAAAATCAAATTTTAAAAGAAAACCTATGATATGACAGAAAATATTTGCACATCATATGTCTCATAAGGAGTTAATGTCTAAAATATAGAAAGAACCCATGCAGCTCAAAAACAAAACAAAAACTAATTAAAAAATGGGCAATGGAACTGAATAGATATTTTTTCCAAAGGAGACATCCAAATGGCAACAATTACATGAAAAGATATTCAACAACACTTACCATCAGGGAAATGCAAATCAAAATCGCAGTGTGATATCACCTCACAGCTGTTAAAATGGCTAACATCAAGAAGGCACAAGAGATTAATGCTAGTGAGAATGTAGATAGAACAAGGAACACTTGTGCAATGTTGGTGGAACTGTAATTGGTAGAGCCATTCTGAAAGATAGTATAATAGCATCTCAAAAAATATAAAATAAAACCACCATCAAACCTATTAATAGCACTTCTAGGTAGATATTAAAAAGAAATGAAAGTAGAAAATCAAAAAGATACCTATGCTCCCATGTTTGTTGTAGCATTTTTTATTTTTTAATTTCTTTTTTTTTTTAAGATTTATTTATTTATTTATACAAGCACTGGGTACAGTCAGAAGCGCGGGAGGGTGAGAGGGTTCACCAGAGCAAGAGCGGGGAACAGAACAGGCGGACCGACGAAATACACTGCTGAGGGGAGCAGCAGGCTCAATAGGAGAGGTCTGCGCACCATGTGGTACCGTCGCCAGTGTCCGGGGATCAAACCGGCTCTGCAGAGTCTGCGTGCAGCTTCGCTGCCCAGAGCTCAACCGCTGCGCCACCAGGGGAGACCCTATTTTTTAATTTCTTATCTACAGTTTTGACTATTATTTTTTAAACTTATCCACAATATTTATTATTTTCTCATAACCATCACTTGTGTCCCTTGTCCCTCTGTCTTCCCTCTTAATCTGTGTCCTCAAGATGTTTGTTAATGTCCACCCACTAGTTTTTGAAAGCGCTTTAGTTATCAAATTGTCTGCTAAGTAAATTTTCACTATTTTTTTTTATTATTTTGACTTACTTTGCTATTGCAGCATCTTTAAAAATAGCTAAGATGGAAACAACCTAGGTATCTATCAATGGATGAATGAATAAAGAATATAGATATATGGATATGCATTTAAATGCATACACATAGAGAGGAATATTGTGATAGAAGGATGGTCTGCCACTTTGACAATATTGCAACATTGATAGGCCTGGAAGGCCTTATGTTTAGTGAGATAAACCAAGCAGAGTAACACAAGCATTGCATGATATCATTTAAATGGAATCTTAAGACTGTCAAACACACAGAATCACAGAATCAGAGAGTATTATGGTATTAACTCAGAGGTGGGGAAATTGTAGAGATGGTGTTAAAGGGTACAAACCTGCAACAGAAAATGAGTAAGTTCTGGAGAACTAATATAGAGTATAGTGATTATAGTCAACAATACTGTATTATATACCTAAAAATTGCTTAAGGACTATCTAAAATGTTCTGACCACAAATAGGAAATAATTGTTGACATGATAGTGTTAACTAAGGCTACATTGATAATTATATTGCAATATATAAATGTATCAAAGAAATATGCTGTGCACCTTAAACTTATGTAATATGTCAATTTTATCCTAAAAAATAAATTATTAATTATTTAGATATTTGGTACAATTCAAAAGTGAAGTCATGTTGGCCTGGGTTTTCTTTGTGGGAAGTGATTCTAAACAAGAATCATTTTATTATCATTATTTCTAAACTTCATGTAATATATATTGCTTCAGCAACAGTACAAAAATAGTATAAAATAATAATAAGTATCAGGAAACATATGTATAACAAATATAAGGTGTATAGTATTTATAAATTGAATTCCTTACTACATAAAGAATTCCCATTCATAAACGAGAAACAGATAAGTCCCCCAAAAAAAGAATGAGAAAAATTAAGAAAAGAAAAAATCTAATAACTTCATATAATTTCTGGTTGAAATATTACATGCTTCCATATCTTAGCTATTGTAAATAGTGCTGCTATAAACATAGGCATGCAGGTGCCCTTTGGAATTACTGTTTCTGTGTCATTTGGGTAAATACCTAGGAGTGGAATTGCTGGATCATATAAAAGCTCTACTGGATCAAGAAGATGTGGTACATATACACAATGGAATATTACTCAGCAATCAAAAAAGATAAACACATGCAGTTTGCAGCAACATGGATGGAGCTAGAAGGGATCATGCTCAGCGAAATAAGTCAGAAAGAAAAAGAAAAATACCGGATGGTCTCACTCATAGCAGGAATTTACAAACCTAAATAAGAGACCAGGAAAAAGACTAATCAATACAAAGTAAAAATCAAAATCAACAAGCAACAATAAACCAGAGACACACTATGGGGGGGAGAGAGAGGGAGGGTCAGGAAAAGGAAGGTCTAGAGTCAAAATAAGGGGGGAGGTGCAATTGTATGGGGAATATAACTAAAATGAAAATGCATACATTGTGCAAAGATGAAAAAAGATGTAAGAATTATATAAAATAAAATATTAAAAAAAGAAATATTACATGCTAATACAAATTCATGAGGTTTATCTGCAATTGCATGTTAAAAAAAAAAAAAAACACATTAAAAAGCAAAACAAGGGCCTCCCTGGTGGTGCAAGAGGTTAAGCACAGCGCTGTGAAGCTATCCGAAGCACAAGTTTGACCCCCAGCGGAGATACCCACATGGAGCAGCAGACCTCTCCTATCTCCTGTCTCGCCCGCTGCTCCCCTCAGCAGTGTATTTCAGTCCATCTGCCTGTTCTGGTGAATCCTCTCACCCCAGCACCTGGTGAATCCTCTCACCCCACCAAACCTCTGGCCTGTACCCCAGTTCTTGTATGCATAAATAAATAAATCTTTAAAAACAAAAAAAAATTAAGCATATCATGTTTAGTCAAGATATTTTCCTTTTAACAATTTTTCTTAATGTTTCTTAGATTATTTTTGGCTTGAGAGCACTTCCCCTCCTTTCTAGTGTTCTTGTACACCTTTTCATTGAGGTGTCAGTTGTACACTGACAGATTTCCTTATTTGGATATCTTATCCTATAGCTCATCTTTCTTATTTTGTATGGGGAATATGTCAGTTAGGGTATATTAGTTGTAACACACATATCAAAAGCTGATAGTAGTATATATGTGAGTTTATTTTCACTTATGTACACTTCGAGTAGATGTTTCTTATTGATGTTTCTCAAAGCAGTGCTGATAGACATATCCAGGCCTCCTCCATCTTGGAGCGCTGCCATCTTCAACAGGAGACTTCCAAGTTCTCAGTGTTCATTACCATCAAGTAATGAAACTGGAAAGAGTCTGAGATGAACATATGGAAAATTTCATGGACAGAATTAGAAGTGATGCACGTCACTTCTGATCATCTTTAGTTGCCTAAAACTCGGTCATATACTCCATTCCCCACAACTCTATGGTAGGCAGTTAAATGTAGTGTAGCTCGCTATAAAAAAGAAAAATCGTTCTTGCTGAATACTCTGTCTCTGCCTCAGTATAAAGGAGAAATTATGCTCCCAAGGAAATGCATACAACAATATATATTAGTTTTTTTTTTTCTTTTGAGTGTTATGAATTTAAATTTATGCATTCTAGTACCCATCACATATTATAATTCATTTCAAAATCTAAAAGTTCAAATTAGTCATGCTTGATTTAAAGTTTTCAATTTGCTTTGCTGTAGTCTACCTCTGTTCTATAACAGACATAAACTTTTTTGAAAGCAACTTCATTTTACATATTCCCTCCTAAATTTTTTTCATTTCCATCAAAATCTTTTGCCTAATTCCTGATTTATCTTTAATTTTTTTCTATTATCCAAAGTATAATTTTCTGTAGGCTCTATAAAAGAAGTTTAATATTTGCCTGATAATATATGCCTTATCCAGATAATAATATAGGTATGTGTTTTATGAAAGAATATGTAAGGGTAATTGATGGATGGTTTTATGGGTGATCAATAAAACTAGAGATGAATGAAGTGAGCAACTGGAAAATTACCTGTTAGTTGACAATATAGCTCTGAATCCTTGAATGTTACTTATTTTCAGGTTACCTTTATTGCTTTTATTGTTTGTCAAAGTAGTCTTGGACTGATGCCCAGTTGGGAATTATTTTGCTTATCTTGTTTTATAAGGTATAAGTCTGCCAACTTGCTTCACTGGACACAAAGAGAGTGCCACAGCTGATGTGTAGATTTTTTTTCAAAGATTTATGTATTTATTTGTTTGTTTGTTTGTTTATTTATGCATAGAAGAACTGGGGTGTAGGCCAGAGGTTCTGGGGGTGAGAAGATTCACCAGAAACAGAATGGGGAGCAGAAGAGGCAGATCTACTGAAAAACTCTTGACAGGAGCAGCGGGAGAGACAGGAGAGGTCTGCTGCGCCATGTGGGTTGCTCCCTGACTGGGGATCGAACTCAGGCCTTAGCTGTGATAGATCTGAGACTTAAAACCCTATGCCACCAGGGAAGCCCAGATATGTAGATTTTTAATTAATTTCCCCATTTTCAATATATAACTTACTCTCAATTTCTGAAGTGGCTTATATTCCTGCACCTGGACTATCTCACACTCTTTGACAAGCCTTTCATTGCATCCCAGACTTGCTGAATGTGGTTCCTCCACATAATGAGACTTTAAGAATTGTTTTGTTTTGTTTTGTTTTATAATACTTGTTTCTTTTTTTTTTTTTAAGATTTATTTATTTATTTATTTATACAAGCACTGGGTACAGTCAGAAGCACGGGAGGGTGAGAGAATTCACCAGAGCCAGAGCAGGGAGCAGAACAGGCAGAAGGACCAAAGTACACTGCTGAGGGGAGCAGCAGGTGGCAAGAGAGGTCTGAGGGCCATGTGAGACCTTCGCCAGTGGCCGGGGATCGAACTGGTGCTGCAGAGGCTGCGGGCAGCTTCGCAGCCCAGCGCCACCAGGGGAGGCCCTAAGAATTCTGTTTTTATACACTGACTTTAGCTCACTGGTATTACATGGTGCCGGGTGCCATATACTAATATTGATTCCTAAATGAGTTACCACTCTTCCACTTTTCTTTTTGCCTTCAAATGTTGAAATGCCATACCTTTCATTGCTTTTTATTCATTTTTCTTGTCTTTAAGAATATAGCCTCTTTTATTGCTGAACTGAGAAAATATGTGTTCAATCTCCAGTCATTCATTTAATCCCTTGTAGGGTAAGTGAAAAATTATTAGGCTTTTTCACACCCCCGCCCCTGCCATTAGCATTAATGAAGGATCCCTGTGGCCCTATGTACATGCCTGATGGTGGGCACCTGGAGTAGAGTGTGGGCTTGCACAGGTGGGTGCACCTGGGCTGAGACCGGGCTTATAAGGGCAGAGTCACGGGGATGCCCGCTGAACAAGAAGAACGAGAACAACAGAAAGGAGAGCAAAGACCATGAGAGAACACCAGAGAGCCCCGAAAGAGTGAAGATTCGTAGGACCTGGGAGGCCTTCCAGCTTCCCCTCCCCCCCCCACCCCAGGCCTTGTGAAAAGCTCAATGAAAGCCTGAAAAGCCAGGTAGGGCTCCAGGACTCTCCTTCACCCATCTGCCAAGATCATAGAAAACCTGCACTGTGCCTTCCTGGCATTACACCCCTTCCTAATTACATTGTTAGGTTCAAAATCCTTTTTTTTTTTCCTGCCTATTTAACAGGAGTGAGCCTTTCTCAAAAACTAATTCTCTAAATATGTATAATTCTGTCGTGTTGCATTAATTTATCAAATTTGTCACCAGAGCCATGCTGTCTTGTTTATTGTAGTGTAATAGTAATTAATAAAGTCTATATATCTTCATATATTTAAGTTAGTCCTCTAGCCTTGCTCTACAATTTTGGAGGATGTTTTAGTTATTTTATGCTCTTTGTATTTCTATATTAATTTAAGAAATTTTCAGTTTTCATTTAGAAAAAATAAACAGTCCTGCCAGAATTTTTATCAGGATTGCCGGAACCTACCAAAAACTTGTGATAATAGTGAATCATTTGATCTGTGAACCTGTTAGGGGAAAAAGGCTGTCCCAAAGCTAATTCCATACAGGCTTTGTGGACTCCACCCCCACCCCAGTGTTAGGGGGAAAAGGCTGCCCCAAAGCAAATTCCATACAGGCTTTGTGGACTCCACCCCCACCCCAGTGTTAGGGGGAAAAGGCTGCCCCAAAGCAAATTCCATACAGGCTTTGTGGACTCCACCCCCACCCCAGGTCAAAGCCAAAGACACTGGGAACTCCAAATCCCATCACCACTAAAGGGAAGGTGGCTGGGACCTGAGGGTGGGGTTAAGCATGGAGTTCCCAGTGTCTTTGGCTTTGACCTGGGGTGGGGGTGGAGTCCACAAAGCCTGTATGGAATTAGTTTTGGGACAGCCTTTTTCCCCTAACAATTCCTGTATTTCTCTTTATTTAGTTAGATAGCCCTTCACTTCTCTCCTGTTTTACACTTTTCACTATAAATATCTTTTATATTTTTGGTCAGATTTATCTCTAAGTATTTCATATTTTTGCATCTATTTTAACTAGTATCTTTTTTAATTTTTTTTAAAGATTTATTTATTTATGCATACAGAGCTGGGGTACAGGCCAGAGATGTGAGGGGTGAGAGGATTCACCAGAGACAGAGTGGGGAACAGAACAGGCAGATTGACTGAAGTACACTGCTGAGGGGAGCAGTGGGTGAGACAGGAGAGGTCTGCTGTGCCATGTGGGTTGCTCCCTGGCGAGCCGGGGATCAAACTTGTGCTGCACAGGCAGCGGATTGCTTCATAGTGTGGTGCTTAACCCCTTGCGCCACCAGGGAGGACCCTAACTAGTATCTTTTAAAATATTGAGATGGAGATACTTTATTATACAGAAATAGAAAAACAAAAAGAGAATATGGAGAACTATGGGCATTTTTGTGGTAGGTGTAGGATGGTAACAACATCTAGAAGATGAAACTCTATTCCTCTAAATCACAGTCAACATTATAAATCAACATTAGCTCACCAACAAAAAATTAAATCATAAAAATGATATTGCAAGGTGCAAATGTATAAAAGATGTTTAGGTTTTTACTATTTCTAAATTATCCTCTAAGAAGTTTGTTACTATTTATTCTTCCATTATATGTAGGAAATCATGTGGTCTTTTTACTCTTTATCCACTCCCATTATTATTTGTATTTAAGAATTCAAACTCTAGAGTTAGACTGATCAGTTTAACTTACTCCTTTTAAAACTTCGGCACTTTTAAGACTTTGAGACTTCATAAATAACTAAGTTTAGTATTTATATATAAATAAATGAGCTTAGTAATATACCCACCTCAACAAAACTCAATAGCATTTTAAATTTTAATATTCCTTATAAATTGTAGAAGTGTATACAACTGTATGCACTTGTTGTATATTTTGTTCTTAAAGTAACAATTGTGTAGACCATTTTTAGACACATTGAAATAGAAAGAATATTACATATTTACTTCTGTGGTTGCAACATCCAACACCATTCATTTGTGTGCTTCAATATTTTGAATCTGTTGTCATTTGCCTTCTATCTCACTTGGTGATAGACTTATATTCCTATTCTTGGAATTTGTTCTGATGTGCTGTTAACTAGCTTGGAAAATGTTTGATTCATTTGGGTTTTGTTTTTAAGGTTTATTAGACCCATAACTAGTGTCAGTCTAGGATTATATTCCCCACTAATAAGGCATTTAAGACCTTTCATTCCTATCCAATGTCCTATGAATCACAAGGTTTCACATTTATTTGAGGGCAGAAGCGCTAATTAGACCTGGGTGAGTACTGGGCACTGTTACTTCTAATCTTTTCTAGGTTTCCTGGTCTTTCAGGTCTGTCTGCTATTTAGGGAGCCACTAGTCTGCCCAGGTATCCTATTGCTTAGTCTAGAAATTAACCATAAGCTCAACATTTTTTTGTTTTTCAGATTTTCGGGATCACTGATCTCCATTTCCTAAGATATCTTGAAAGCCATTATTTCATAAATTTTGTTTTTGGTATTTGGGGCAATAGGTAAATGTATCCTTGTTTTCTATCTTGACAGTGTTGTTATTGCCGGAGCATAATTGCCTTAAGGAGGTAGTTAAAATGAAAATTTAATGATTTGAAAAAGAAAGACATGTAATTAAAACTAAGATTTACTTATTTTTTTAAATTTCCCTTACTAATAAATATTAACTTATAATTAAAAATATCTTATGAACTTGAATAGTTATTTCTAAATCATTTTCAAAAACTAGGTTCCTAGTGATTTTACCATTTTTCAGGAAACATTTGCATAATTCTAAAGGCACATGTGACAATCAAAACACTGGAAGCCAGCTTAGTATTTGCTAAATGCACAAAGATTACTTTTTTAGAACACTGGATTTTCTCCAAATTGATTCCTAAAATCTATACCACATTAATTTGCGAATGATTCACAGGCTTGAAGAATTTTAGGGCCTAGCTTTTAGCTTCAAGGCAAAACAAACACTTCACATTTTACTCTGTATAGCCATTTTGGTGACAGAAGGAAACTTGACACTCCGTGCATGTATGTGTTTTCAATATTTGATAATTTATTTTATTTCATATGGCATTTAAAATACAAAGATGTCTTTTTTTTAAAGATTTATTTATTTATTTGTTTGTTTATTTATTTATTTATATAAGCACTGGGTACAGTCAGAAGCGCGGGAGGGTGAGAGAATTCACCAGAGCCAGAGCAGGGAACAGAACAGGCAGACTGACGAAGTGCACTGCTGAGGGGAGCAGAGGGCGGCAGGAGAGGTCTGCACGCCTTTTGTTTTCACAATGTATGCATTTTCACTTTGGTTATATTCCCCATACAATTCCCACCCCTCTTATTCTGGCCCTTATCCCACTTCTCTCCCGCCCCAGCTCCCACCATAATGTGTCTCTGGTCTATAGTTGCTTGTTGACTTTGATTTTTACTTTATTGCAATTAGTCTTTTTCCTTTGAATGAAAATATAATGACCACATGAAATTATTACCTTTTTTTAAAGATTTATTTATTTATTTATTTATTTATTTATTTATTTATTTATTTATTTATACAAGCACTGGGTACAGTCAGAAGTGCGGGAGGGTGAGAGAATTCACCAGAGCCAGAGCGGGGAGCAGAGCAGGCAGAAGCACCGAAGTACACTGCTGAGGGGAGCAGCGGGCAGCAGGAGAGGTCTGCGCGCCCTATGGGACCCTCCTCTGGTGGCCAGGGAGCAGCCGGGGATTGAACCGGCGCTGCAGAGGCTGCAGGCAGCTTCGCAACCCAGTGCTCAACCGCTACGCCACCGGGGAGGCCCCACATTAAATTATTTTTAAGTCTCAAAATATCACTATGAGAGCACATTACACATAAACTAAAATAACTAGAAATTTGTAAGATTGAGATTTAAATATGTTATGTGTCCTACACATGCTCTTACCACAGAGTCATTCTTAATGTGATCTTTCATTATTAACAATATTCCAATAAAAGCTTTCACAGAGAAAGTGAAAAATAACTTACCAATAAAGCAAATTTGACAGTAAAAACCAGTGATGTTTACAAATTTCGAAAGTTCATAACGTAAATGGACAGTGTGAATAATAAAACATGTAATCAAATCAAAAATTTTTATTATAGAGTCTAGAATTCCTAAAACACACATAAGCTATTGTTAGATATATGTTGAATAATTTGTCATAAACATAAATATATGTCATAAACTTTATCATAGATTATATTTTAGTCTTAGAGTTTTCAAAAGGACCTAATTTTGATTCTAACTATATAGAAGTAAAAGCAGATCCATTTTTCCTGTATCTTGTTTTTGACACCTGTGGAATTGAAGACTATGTTGCCTTTGAATGTAAAGGGAATTGCTAAAGAATGTTAAGACACCTGTGTACTAGAGGGATATTGTTGTGACTGTGTTGTTATTGTTCTTTTTTTTTAAAGATTTATTTTGTTTATTTATGCTTACAGGACCTGGGTTCTAGGCCAGAGGTGTGGGGGGAGAGGCAGGGGTGGCGTGAGAGGAGTCACCAGAAACAGAGTGGGGAGCAAAACAGTCAGATGTACTGAAATACGCTGTTAAGGGGAGCAACAGGCAAGACAGGAAAGTTCGGCTGTGCCATGTGGTTCAGGTCTCTGGCGGAGACCTGATTTGTCAAAATCATGCTTCAGTGGCTGGTGATAGCTTGATGTTGCTGAGATAACCCCTGTGCTACCAAGGAGGCCCTATTTGTTATTGTTCTTAAGTGTTAGATAAATTCATAGGATAACAAAAAATATCCTCAACTAAGTTGATGTTGGAGAAAAATGTTACTTCATAAAATATGGTTAAATCAACTTGAATTATGATTAAGTGAGGAGACTTATTAATTTGTTTTGTCTGTCTTTTTAATATGGCTGGAAAATGTAAGTTCTCAATAAAAATTTTGTCTAACTGGATTTTCGTCAGTTTGAATACACCAGATCAACCAGAACAAAAAAAAAGAGAGAGCTTATGAACTAATGAGGAAAGAAAATGCATTTCTTACAAAATCATCACTATTTCTTTGCAGAGAAAACCCAAAACTTCTTAACAATCCTAGTTTTCTCTAAAATCCACATTTAAATAACCATCTCTAGAGAAACATAATAACCTTTTTAAAATTAATTTAAAAAGGGGGCTTCCCCTGGTGGCACAGCGGTTGAGCGCTGGGCTGCGAAGCCTCTGCAGCGCCAGTTTGATTCCCGGCCACCGGTGAGGGTCCCACATGGCCCGCAGACCCCTCCTGCCGCCCACTGCTCCCCTCAACAGTGTACTTCGGTCCTTCTGCCTGCTCTGCTCCCCGCTCTGGCTCTGGTGAATTCTCTGACCCTCACATGCTTCTGACTGTACCCAGTGCTTGTATAAATAAATAAATAAATCTTTTTAAAAATTAATTTAAAAAGGCAATTAAACTGGGTGGCTCTAATGCCCTGGTAGTCTAATAAGCAAATGAAAACCTAAGCACTTGAATCAAAGAAAATGAAACTTAGGAACAACCAAAAACAGAAAAGACACACAGACCAGTGGAATAAAATTGAAAGCCCAGATTTAAATCCACATGTATATGTATAAGGAGACAAGAGTATGCACTGGCAAAAGGAAAGTCTCTTCAATAAATGGTGCTGGGAAAACTAGACAACTACATGCAAAAGAATGAAACTAGGACATTATACACATAAATCAACTCAAGATGGACTAAAGTCCTTGCATGGAAGATCTAAAACACTAAAATATATAGAAGAAAACAGGCAAAATATTCTACATCTTTGGCTTCACAGATGTCTTTGAGGCCTCAACAACAACAGCAGGGGAAACAGAATTGAAGAGAAAAAAATTAGGACAAGATTAAACTAAAAAGCTTTTTGGGGCTCCCCTGGTGGCACAGGCAGTTGAGCGCAGCACTGTGAAGCTCTCCACAGTCTCTGCAATGCTGGTTCAATCCCCGCCAGCCTTGGAGCAACCCAGATGGAGAGCAGACCTCTCCTGTCTCGCCCGCTGCTCCCCTCAACAGTGAATTTCATCACTCTGCCTGTTCTGTTCCCTGTTTTGTCTCTGGTGAATCCTCTCACCCGCCCACGAATCTGGCCTGTACCCCGGTTCTTGTATAAATAAATAAATAAATCTTAAAAAAATAAAAAAAAACCTAAAAAGCTTTTGCACATCAGAAGAAATTATCACTACTGAATGGAAAGGTATTTGCACATTATATATCTGACAAAGTACTGATATCCAAGATAACAAAAAACTCATACACCTCAACAAGAAAACAAAACAAACAAGAAAAAAAATCAAAAAAAATTACATAAGAACTAAGTAGACACTTCTCCAGAGAAGATATGCAGATGACCAACAAGGACATGAAAAATTCTCATTATCACTTATTAACAGGGACAAGCAATGAAAACCACAATGAGATAGCATCTCACACCTGTGAGATTGACCTATGTCAAAAAGATCAGAAAGGACAAGTGTTAGTGAGAGTGGATAAAAAGAATCTTCATGAACTCTTGGTAGGAATGTAGACTGGCTCAGCCACTGTGGAAAATAGTATGGAGGTTTCTCAAAACATTAAAAATAAATCTCCCATAGTATCTAGAAATTCCACTCTTAAGTATTTATCCAAAGAATGCAAAAACACTAACTTAAAGGGGTACATGCACTCATATTTGCATTGCATCACTTTATTTATTTGCATCAGTTAAGTTTTGGAAACATCCCTAGTGCCCAACTACGTATGAGTGGGTTGAGATGAGATTAGTAGTTTAGAGACTGCATTGACCTGCATTAAGTGGTGTTGGTAGAGTGGAGAGAAACACATGTAAAGAGTATCTTGTGATATTGATGTAAGAAGAGGATAAAAAAAAAGGCTCTGTCAAATTTGTAGCATAATTGCAAGGTGTAACAAGTAGTATTGACTGTATGGGGTAATATGAAGAAATGCAAATTTTATGATGAAAAAATAAAAGGTAATTTTAACTTTCTAAAGTTGGGAAAAATGTGAAAGATACTTAGGGAAACACCAGTAAGTTAGCAGCATATGCAATGTTTAGAAGAGAGATCTGGGTTTTATGAACAATGTGGTAAATTTCCACAGTTGGTTATTTTATTTATTTATTTATTTATTTAGAGATTTTGGAATGAATGGTGTTGTGTTCAGAGAATGTGGAGAACAGCAAGGCACAGGAGAGAATCTCTGGATTATTAACCTAGTTGTCAATTATGAAATGATAAGATAAATCTAAAATTATAGAAGAGAGCCTCCCCTGGTGCCCTTGTGACACAGATGGTTGAGCGCCGCGCTGTGAAGCTGTTCGCAGCTTCCACAGCACTGGTTCGATCCCAGCCGGCCGGCGAGGATCCCACATGGCGCGGCAGACCTCTCCTGTCTCACCCGCTGCTCCCCTCAGCAGTGTATTTCGTCAGTCTGCCTGTTCTGTCCCCTGCTCTGTCTCTGGTGAATCCTCTACACTCCTGTGCATCTGGCCTGTACCCCAGTTCTTGTATAAAATAAATAAATAAATCTTTAAAAATAAATAAGTAAATAAAAAATAAAATTATAGAAGAAATATCAGAAAATATTAACTTGACTAAATGCTGTGAGTTACATCTACCACCAAGTAGCTCACTAATGGCTTAGTGTGAAGATATTTTATGGCATATAGGAAGAGTAGTCATGTAAGATGAAGAGCTTGTTCAATAGTAGAATAAGACAGAAATAAGACAATTCAGCTCTGCTAAGTACCTTGTCTATTCAGGGGTGGCTAGGAGATAGGAAATGTCTGGGGTGGCTTGCAAGATCAAGAGAAGTCATTGTTTGGGTTTTTTAACTATATTTTTATTTTGTGTTTATTACTGTGAACACACCATTAATGTTAAAATTTGCATTAGGTTACATTTCCCTTTGAAAATATACTGTTAAGTCTCCATTCATGTTCCTGTTTTCTCTTTCCTATCTTCAATGAGGTGACACCTAACATAAGGTAGAATGAGTAATTCCAATGCATGTTTCATGTTTTTATGAAATAAATATATAAATAAGTTTAGAACTGTGGATATGATTTAATATTTGTATAATTATCCCATTCTCATAGTGTTTCATACTTTGAAAACTAGCTTTTTTAATCTGAACTTTTATCATTGACATTTATCCAGACATACACAAAGATAAATCTCATTTTTCTTACTATTGCAATGTTAGCATAAACTATGATTATTCACCTTTGAGGACATTTAACATTCTCATGGTTTTTAGTCCTTAGAGATATAATAAACTTCCTTACACGTCTCCTTTTAAGCATATAAGAGATTCTTTGGGTAGATGCTAAACTGTAGCATTGAAGGGTTGAACTCTATGTGCTTTTCTCCCCTTTATTTAGTAAGTTGATATTATTTTGGCATATAATTATCAATTTTATAACTTCCAAACTAGATGAATTTCTACTTCCCTATATATGTTCTGAGACTTAAATATTAACTATATTTTTAATTTGTTCAGCAAGAAATACTAATTTACTACTATATATTATTAATTATTAGATGTAGAATTGGTCATTTGTTTATTTGATTATCAGTCAGTTGGGTTTCTTTCACTGTAAATTGCAAGTTATTCTACAGTTCACCCATTTAAAGGTCCTTTTGGGCTTGTAGATGATTTAATATATGAACAATGTACAATTCTGGACATAGCATATATGTAAAGAAACCTTCCATCAATATCTTGAGACTCTTCTATAAATCTTAAAACTTGTCAAAAGTAGAGAAAGTTTAATATATGTTAGGTGTACTTCTTTTTTCATCTTGCCAAAGAGCTTCATCTAACTTTCTATATGCTTTAGTGTATAAATTAAGAACTTAAATTATTCTTGCCAAATATATCTGTCGTCTCTCTCTACAAATTTGAAACTCTGATGTTCCAAAAATCTCAAGATAAAGAAACAAGAGTATAACATAAGAATTTTGGTGTGTATTTAAAGAAAATGATTACCATTTTATTTTTATTACTTTTGCAAAACTTTTAAAACATAATTCCAATTAAGAAAGTGTAGGCTTCAGAAACAATCTATTTCATAAATAGTGAAAAGAAGTAACTGTCAAAAGAGAAAAACAAGCATTTTATTTCTAATGCCTATATATTCATCCCTAGCTGAAGTTTAAATGGGAAAATTAGAACCACCAGGTTGCTGTGAATTCTCTTTTTGTTTTTTGTTTTTAATAGCTATACTGCAAGAATTTTTATGAGACTGAAAAGCACTTTACACAAAGTAACAAAAATCATAATAATAAGAATGTTAATCAAGTTGACAAGTTTGCCTTTCAAAGAGAATTTTTGCATTCTTTGACTTCTCTACCAAAAAAATCAAGATATAGAAATTTATTTTTCTATTGATAAAAGCTGTAAAATCTATTTCTATGAAGTATTGAGTTCAATCAGTGAAGCATGCACCTCAATCAAGTACAGTGAGTTGGGAAAAATACAAATTGCATCAGCAAAGGTTGTTTTTTGAGTTGTAAAGCAACCAAAAATTAGGAGTAAATCAGGCATCTATGAAATCATGCAACATTTTAATCAATGATGCCCTGAAATCCCTTGACAAGAGAGTAGTCAAATCAGTAAAATCTGCAACTCATTCATAGAAAAATCATGATCATTGCATTATGTCATGCTGTCACCATTGGGTAACAAAACACTGAAATTCATCATATTTATTCCAACTTTGCATTTACCTAAAGTACCAGTCTAACAATCATATCTATTTATTAATGTTCATATTTCATATATACTTCCCCCCACCCCCACAAAACTAATAGTACCCAAATTTCTTCACTAACTCTCTCAGGGACCCATATCATGCAGGAATATATTCCAAGTAAATACAAAATGTGCTTATAGTCTTTAATTCTACCAGCACCCTTTAATAAACCATAAAAAAATGAAGCTAATTTTGTACTTTGTAGCTATGTCAATCACATACAAATTTCAGATTCTATTCTAGAGTATGGAATAGATTTTTAGAATGGAAGGGAATGGAATGGAATAGAATAGAATAGAATAGAATAGAATAGAATAGAATAGAATAGAATAGAATAGAATAGAATAGAATAGAATAGAATAGAATAGAATGGAATAGAACAGTGATAATGGGATTATAGATGTGGCTGGATCTACAAAAGTGTTTTTCATAACGCCACAAATTTGAAAAAAAAAGATTCAGGTTATCTAGAGGTTTCATGTTGTTTTGATTTGCTATTTAAAGTTGGGAAAGAAGAGATTCTTCATTTTTTTGAATGAAGTACTTATGGGACAACACTAGCTTTCTTCCTTCTCAAAGTCAATAATTTCATCTAATCGATGCCTTTATTAATAGAAAAAATATAAGTAGGGGAGGAAAGTACTACTATTTTTCCTTCACCTTTCATTGCCGTTTAGTCTTCCAAACTAGCTAACTTTTAAAATCTTATTCTTTTCTTTTCAATCCTTTATGTTTCAAATTTAGATAATCATAGATTACTCTCCTATACTTATGATTCATCACACAAGTACATAATTCATAAATATATACACCCACATGCATGAATACTCACTTTTCATGGTGGATCAATTTCTAAAATGTCAACATTATGCTTGGAGCTGTGAATCACAGTGCATGTAAAGGGTCTTTAATTCTAATATAACGTGCACTGTAGGTTGTGGTTAGGTTGCCAAGCCACCCACAGGCTCTCATTCAAAAGGTGTAAAAACAAGATAGAAGTATAGAATAAGAAGTAAATCTACAATGACATAATAAGGTTTAAGTGGGGGAAATGTGAGAATGTGGTGGGGAGGAATAAACAAAAATGTGTAAAATTGTATCTGAAGCACTGGATAAAACATGTAGATCCCAGCAATTACAGATTTGAATATTTCCTTTAGTCTTGCCTTTCTAAATTTAATAATAACTTACTTTTTTAAAAAAAGATTTATTTATTTATACAAGAACTGGGGTATAGTCAGAGGCACAGGAGGGTGAGAGAATTCACCAGAGACAGAGCAGGGAACAGAATAGGTAGACAGACCAAAGACACTGCTGAGGGGATCAGAATAGAATAGAATAGAATAGAAAGGAGAGGTCTGCCACACCATGTGGGTTTCTCCCTCGCCGGCAGGGAATCGAACCTGCGCTGCAGAGACTGTGGACAGCTTCACAGCATAGCGCTCAACCCACTGCACCACCAGGGAGGCCCAAGTAACTTACTTTTCTAGGAATTAATTGCCAAATTATTTTGAACATTTTACGATGACCTTATGCCCCACAACAAGCTATTACTCTGGAAATATATCAAAATGAAACATTTCTTATTTGTAAATATTAGAAGTAGAATGGGAAAGTATAGATAATGAAAAGGCAATGCAATGACATTTCTGGCATAAATAAACACAAATAACTACCCTTTCTAATATTAAGTCATGAATGTTTTAGAGATCTTGAAACAGGGATATCATAAGAAACAGAAAGGGTACCTATTGTTATTTACACCATGTCAGGTCCTGTAGATTTAAGGTAGATGATCCACTATGGCATAGTCTATAAGAAAAATTCTATCTATAAGTAAAGAATTAGAATTAGAATTCTATCTATAAGCAAAAGTGCAAGGTATGATTGGGTACTTAGAAGTGTATTGTCTTGAGCAGAAGGATTTGAGATACTTTAAGTGTGAGTCATGAAACATATATGGAGCACACTAATGAAAAACCTAATTTAGTTCAACCAAAATGAATAGTATTTACAAAGATACAAATTATAAAGTTGATAGGTACTTGGAAAGAACAGAGATTTAATTAAAGTGTTTGGACATCAGTTATAACTAGAAATGCTGACTAGAAACTAATTATTAAAAATTCTGTATGCCAGAGTCAAAACCTCTAAAATTGGGAAGAAAATCACACTTTCAAGATTGTGAAAAAGACTATGAAAAGAACAAAGCTGAAAGTACCACACTTCCTGGTTTCAAATTATATCCTTAAGCTATGTTACTCAAAACAGTTTGGTATTGGCATAATAGCAGAAACATGAATTAAAGAAACAGAATAGAGAACGCTGAAATACACATATGTATATGGTCAACTCATTTACAACAAAGGAAACTAAAATATTTAATGATGAAAGGATAATCTCTTCATTGAATGGTGTTGAGAAAACTGGGCCACCACATGCAAAAGAATGAAACTGGGCCATTATCTAACACCATGAAAAAAATTTAACTTAAAATGGATTAAAGGCTTGAAAACAAAATGAAATGTTGAATCTCTTAGAAGAAAGTATAAATAATACACTCCTTGACATTGATCTAGGTGATTTTTTTTTATTTGACGCGAAAGCAAAATCCACAAAAGCAAAATTAAAGAAGTGAAACTAAGAAAATTCTGCAAAATAAAGTAAATTATAAACAAAATGAAAAGGCAACCTATCAAATGGGAGAAAATACTTGCAAATCATGTATAAAATAGGGGGTTAATATAAAGAACAAAATATAAATAAAAAACACTACAATTCAAATGCAAAAGGGTCCAAATAATCTGATTTTAAATTGAGCAGATCTGAATAGGTGTTTTTTCAAAGAAAATATACAGATAGCCAACAGGTACATGAAATTTACAACATAACTAAAGAAATGCAAATCAAAACCACCTCACAACTGTTAGGATGTGGTCCTCCCTGGTGGTGCAAGGAGTTAAGCACTGCACTATGAAGCAATCCGCAGCCTCTGCAGCACAAGTTCGATCCCCGACAGGCCAGGGCGCAACCCACATGGCGCAGCAGATCTCTCCTGTCTCACCTGCTGCTCCCCTCAGCAGTGTATTTCAGTAGATCTGCCCGTTCTGTTTCCCACTCTCTCTCTGGTTAATACTCTCACCCCCCACACCTCTGGTCTGATCCTTAGCTCTTGTGTGCATAAATAAATAAATTTTAGGGCCCCCCCTGGTGGCGCAGCGGTTGAGCCCTGGGTTGCGAGGCTGCCTGCAGCCTCTGCAGCGCCAGTTCAATCCCCAGCCACCAGCGAGGGTCCCACCAAAAAAAAAAAAAAAAAAAAAAAAAAAATGTCGCAAAGGATATGGAGAAAAGGTAACCATTGTGCACTTTTGATAGGAATACAATTTGGCAAATCTACTATGGAAGCAGTATGTAGTTTCCTTTAAAAATTTAAAACAGGGCCTCCCTGTTGGCGCAGGGGTTTGAGGCGCAACCTGTGAAGCTATCCGCAGCCAACATAGCATGAGTTCGATCCCTGGCCAGGGAGGTACCCACATGTTGCAGCAGACCTCTCCTGACTTGCCCGCTGCTCCCCTCAGCAGTCGATTTCAGTCAGTCTACCTGTTCTGTTCCCCACTCTGTCTCTGGTGAATCCTCTCACCCCCCACCACAACTCTGGCCCGAACCCCAGTTCTTGCATGCATAAATAAATCTTTTAAAAAATTAAAAATAGGCACGCAGACCTCTCCTGCTGCCCGCTGCTCCCCTCAGCAGTGTACTTCGGTCCTTCTGCCTGCTCTGCTCCCTGCTCTGGCTCTGGTGAATTCTCTCACCCTCCCGCGCTTCTGACTGTACCCAGTGCTTGTATAAATAAATAAATAAATCTTTGAAAAAAAAGTTTAAAAAAAATTAAAAATAGAACTACCATATATGATCCATCAATGCTACTTCTAGGTATTTGCTCAATGGAAACAAAAATACTAACTTTAAAAAATATCTGTACTCCCATGTCCATAGCAGCATTGTTTATAATAGCCAAGACATAGAAACATTATCAGTCCATCAATGATTTCATGAAGAACGAAAATGTGAGATATATATATAAAATCTCACACACATATAAAATCACAAATACATATACTGAGAACTGTTAAATATAGGATATATATTGACAATGATATTTAAGAATCTAAATTGCCATTATAGTCCCTATTAAAGAGTAAATGAGACAGGTAACAAATGGAATTCAGGCTAAGATGTAGTAAATATTCCTTCACTAGGTCCACAGACCAACCAGGGAACACTTCCCTAGCCTTGAATTATACGCTTGACATTGAGACACTTGGTATGTGACATAATAGTGACATTGGGGTCTTGGCATGTAAGAGCTACCATAATAAGAAAGGTCAAATGGAATCCTTTTCACATGATGATGCACTCCCCATACCAGGTTGAGATAGTAAATCAAGAATCAGCAGTACATGTGGGAAGAATGATAGAAAACAATGGCATCCTTAAAGATCCAAAGGATGTATGGGCCGTGAAACCCATCATATTTCCATTTAATTCACTGATGTGGTTCCTGTGGGTGGGGGTGGGTCAGAGATAGATCCTGGAAGAAATGCTGAACTATTATAGACAAACAAAATGTAACACTAATTGAACCAACTGTGAGAGATGTGTTACCTTAACTAGATTAGATAAGAAAACTTAGGCCATGCATGATTAAATAAATGATTGTTTAACATCACACAGCAGGGAAGTTGAAAAACTGGTTCTGAACCAGGATCCTGCTAACACAAATGCTCATGTTCTTCCTAAGTTTGAAATACAGCCCATATACCATGTGTTTCTTTCTTTTTCTCCCATCAGCTTTTACTATCTACCTCATGGAGATACCTTACTGGTGAGTACAAATTTTACTGATATTTGGTTAAAGACAGTCTAGTTATTAGATAATTTGAAAGGGTGTTAAATAACCATAAAGTAGACATGTGGCATATTTGTTTTTCCAACCTGTTCCTATTAGGGAAAGATTACCAAAAGGAAGGAGGATAGATTCTGTCCTATTTCTATAAAAGTCAGTGTGTGAGGGCCTCCCTGGTGGCACAGGTGGTTGAGTGCAGTGCTGTGAAGCTGTCCACAGCCTCTGCAGTGCAGGTTTGATCCTGGCCAGCCGGGAAGATAACCACATGGTGCAGCAGAACTCTCCTGTCTTGCCCGCTGCTCCCATCAGCAGTGTATTTCATTCAGTCTGCCTGTTCTGTTCCCCGCTCTGTCTCTGGTGAATCCGCTCATCCTCCCATACATCTGGCCTGTACCCTGGTTCTTGTATGTATAAATAAATAAATCTTTTAAAAAAGGTCAATGTGTGAGATTTTATGCCATCTCACCTTCTGAGAATGCTGGTCAGAGATGCTCTGCTTCAGGTGCAATAGTCAGGAGGGCCCACTGGCATGGCACTAAGTGGGTACTGGAAGCTTATACAATAGACAGAACTTAAGCCACTCTTCCTATGATGGGTTTTGATTTTGCCTTACTTCCCTTGGTGCCCACATTCACTATATTTCAAGTACTTTTTATTGTATTGTGTGTGTGTGTATGTGAGTGTGTGTATGCTTAAATTAAGCTGAATTGGATTTTGATTTTTTGCACATAAGAATGGCAATTATTTGGTCATCAGCTGGAATAAAATTCACATTAAGGGCAAGGCTTTTGGAGATACAAGCAATTGAAGCAAAAATATTTTTTAAAAAATCTCTCCATTGTGCTAGAGACTCATTTTGTTACTGTTGATGCAAATATCAAATTCTGATTAAATATTTTAGTGGTTGCATGTAAGAAATGAAATTTAAATACCAGTAATGATATTGCAATTTAAGAGAAAAAAGGCCAAAATAAAATGCTATAAATGTGTATATCATGTTCCAAGCACCCAGCAGTATTCTCAAAAGGACACAATTTTCTGAGAAACACATTATATGGGTGAGCTCTGGAACTTTTAACGGTGACTATTCTCTGTAGTTAGCAATCAAAATAATCTTGATTTCAAGGAGGCTAGACGAATTCAAGAAAAAAATTGTAATGAGTGCTATTAAATGATAGATATAAAATTAGGTTGAAAATAACATTGGAGTGGTTTGCTTTACAGATATCTTTGTTATGTAAGGTGAAAATATTAGGGTACTCTGTGCAGATAATTTTCATAAAAGAAATAAAAATCATTATATCTATTAAACAGACATTCAGTTGACCCGCAGTGATGTTGACTTTGATTTGCAGATGATGTAGATAAAAGTTATAAGGCAAACTTGCTAAAGGATCCCTATCTCTTATGTCCCCCAGAAGCCTTTCTAAATAACTGTACAGCATCCTGGTTCCAACAGGGCAGTCTCCATCTCAAATGCAAGAATCAGCCAAGACTCTACTATAATATTATTCTTCCACAAAAGGAAACATCGGGTGACAGCATGAATGTATTCCATTAGCAAATGTTTAGTTGGTTTCTACCACTGTCAATCTACTAAATTGCTTTGCACTTGTCACATGCTTCGGATGACCCTACATGACAGATCTCTCACTTGCTACACAAGGGAAATTAAGAGTGTGGTCACAGTGTGCCTTTCCTTCATTACAAATGCTTGCATTGATTCAATTTTTACTGGTTTCTATTTTCTGTTTTTGTTCAGAATAAACTTTGCATTAACCCTCACTTTTAACTTGATCTGATGTCTCTCAACTGAACTACTTTTCCTAATTCAAAACTAAAAGATTTCTTTGTAACAGACTTGTTCTTAGTTTCTTATCATTCCAACTAAGTTGCAATAGAATTTCTTTTAGATGTACTAACTTAGTACAAGAACAACCAGTTTCTTAGTGCCCAACAATAGTGTGTTTTATTTTCCATCCTGCTTTAGAAAGTTAAGCTTCTTGGGTAGTGTTATCCCTTGTCTACCCCACCCTCCCTATATACTGATGCTTGACTAACTCATCTGTAAAAAGTTGTGTATATGCTTCTTACCTTAAGAGTATAGTTAGAGACTGAATATGGAAGTATCTGCTTGCATTCCCTAAAACACACCCAAAAAAAAAAAAAGGTAGTTTAAATTAATCCTCGTGAAACATGCTTCATATTTGTATAGTAATGTGGTGTTTTTTGTAAATGCATGCATTTCTTAAAATTTTCATTATTATCTTATTCCTGGATTCAACTCTTATTGATTTAGATTTTTTAAACCACTATTTCACAAGTTGTAAAAGGAAAAATTTAATCTGGACCAGAAGTGATAATGAAATTAATATGAAAACAGCCTTAGAGGGCCTCCCTGGGGGCACAAGGGGTCAAGACACAGCCTATGAATTTATCCATAGCCACTGCAGCACGAGTTCAATCCCCCGCCAGGGAGCAACCCACATGGCAAGGCAGACCTCTCCTGACTCACCCGCTGCTCCCTTCAGCAGTATATTTGAATCAATCTGCCTGTTCTGTTCTCCATTCTGTCTCTGGTGAATCCTCTCACCCTCCACACCTCTGGCCTTACCCCAATTCTTATATGCATGAATGAATAAATCTTAAAAAAAAAGAAAAAACCTTGTATTTAAAATCAATGGAGTAAGGTATTCCCCAGTTTTTGAACACTTTCATCAGATTATCTTTCCACATTATTTTCACCCTTTTCACTTTCAGATATCATAGGAGCTAATAGACTCCAATTAAATTGAATTGGTCACATAACGCAAATACAGTCTAGGCTTCCCTATCTTAGCAAAGTTGCTCAGCATAATTTGCACCTTGTTGACATCATGACCTTCTCCATGACCATCTTCCCCGCCATGTCTGTTTCTGATCCACATTGCTAAATGTGATCTCCTTCCTCCAAAATCTCCAGGTCTTTGCATTTTTCTTAAGGCACTGTTCACACTGTACTGTATCAGAACTCTGGTTTTATCTGTGTTCTACCAACACTCTGGTAAGTTCTCTGAGGACAGGGTCTATAGTTAACTTATTTCTACATCTTTCACAAAGCTCACTATGCCCGCAGAAGGAATAATTAACATTTTGAACTAAAGAAAATTGAGAAATGATTTGGAGTAATACACTATGATGGACCTTTTAGAAAGGCTATTAAAAAGTTTATAACTCAGCCAAGAAATATCTTGTCTAAATTATCAATGTGAGATTAATTACTTTATACCTAGAGCAAAATTTCTGAGTGGAACAATATTAAGTGTTCTCTGAATATCTTTCTAGTCAGGAGATATTGCCAATAAGCTATGCATATTCTGAAATATAGGTGGTAAAAATCAGGAATGATTTCACAAATTTAAATCTATAAATTGAAAACCTTTCTCCTCCCTAGAATGCTTTCCTTTCTCTGGGCAGTTAGAACAATGCAACAGAGGGAACTAACTATTTTTGTTTTAGGAGAACATTTTGGAAGATTTTCCCCAAATACTGTTGGAACAATGAAATACCTTGTTGTAGAGTATTCCAAGAAAATTTTCAGAACCTCCTCAAGGCTTTTTTGCTTTTGTTTCTGACCATATCATTGTGGTTGAATTGCATCTTTGCTTTTGCTTTTTAATTTTAGCATTTGTTTGTAGGCACCTCCCTGGTGACACAAGAGGTTAAGTGTCAGCACTACAAAGCAATATGCAGCTACTGCAGCATGAATTCGATCCCTGGCCAGGGAGATGACCCACATGGCACAGCAGAACTCTCCTATCTCACCCACTGCTCCCCTCAGCAGTGTATTTCAGTTAGTCTGCCTGTTCTGTTCACACTCTGTCTCTGGTGTATCATATCCTCTCACCCCCCCATACCTCTGGCCTGTACCTTACTTCTTATATGCATATATAAATAAGCCTTCATATAAAATAATTTTATCATTTGTTGAGCAGATCTAATTAGTTTATGTATCTTAAAAGTTATCAAGTCTTGATTGCTCCTTCCATAGAAATGCAAACAGAACATACATTCAATTTAAAGACTGATTCCATTATCAATAGAGTGATACTCATCCCTCCATGTCCCACCAATCATGGAAGAGTTGCATATCTTTGTACATGTAAAGAATATAGATGTCGATTCCCTGCGCCATACATCCCTATCTAGCTAATGAATGACAAATAAAATATTAAAAGCTTCATAATTAATACACAATTATTTTATAAGTTCTATAGAGAGTGCTAATCTAAAAGGAATATTATTAACATTTAAAACATTTCTGATAGCCCTTTAGATCCTTATGAACACTGCACTTGTCCTTTTTATAATAGCTAAATGTTAGGAGTTTTAAGTTCCATAATTCTGAGAATCTAGAATTACACAGATAAATTGGATCAGTTATGCTTATGTAGGCCTCCTAATATATCTTGGCTGGTAGTTTGTTGGTTGCTTTATTAAAAAGCCATATTCATAAACTGTTATGTGGAATCTATCTTATCATAACCTTTTGGTAAGCAATTTGGTCACAGCTATGAGTTGACCAAGTAGAAGTTACAGTACCTTATAAGAACATGTGCCAGAACTTGGAGAAAAGTGAGTAAAGGTTGACCACTTTCAAAATATATGTAGTCTAGCTCTTTCTCCTCAAAAAACAAATAACAATAGGGCCTCCCCGTTGGCGCAGTGTTTGAGCGCTGGCTTGCTAAGCTGCCTGCAGCCTCTGCAGTGCCCACTCGATCCCCTGCCGCAGGGCGAGGGTCCCACAGGGCGTGCAGACCTCTCCTGCCACCCGCTGCTCCCCTCAGCAGTGTACTTCATCCATCTGCCAGTTCTGTTCGTCGCTCTGGCTCGGGTGAATTCTCTCACCCTCCTGCACTTCTGACTATACCCAGTGCTTGTATAAATAAATAAACAGATCTTATTAAAAAAATAACAATAAAACCCTTCAGTATTTATTTTATCCAGTGTTTGCTGGGAGTCTGAAAGGATGATTTCTCTAAAACTCTTATCTCAACTAAGTAAGCTAGTTTCTCACATCTCATCTTGTCTCACCTTACAGCTTGCCTATGAACTCTGCCTCAGGCTTATTGGATTTGCTTCTATGAAAAGCAAATTCAGCCACAACTTTTCCTTCCTTCCCCCAAACATAATAGTCCAAGGCTGTTATAGTTTATGTAACACATCACCATGTATTT
This sequence comes from Talpa occidentalis, assembly GCF_014898055.3. Classification (NCBI taxonomy): domain Eukaryota; kingdom Metazoa; phylum Chordata; class Mammalia; order Eulipotyphla; family Talpidae; genus Talpa; species Talpa occidentalis. The sequence goes on along the minus strand of NW_023604861.1, from coordinate 88,058,301 downwards.
TTACTGGACAAAGAAAAGTGATTATAACTGGCAGAGAACAGCCACTTCTTACATAGTGTTATCAGACATCACTAGTTCCAAAATCTATTGGAATTCTGTATTCCTAGGTTTTAAAAAGTTTAATACTTTGGACTAGCAATAAATACCAGACCCCTCTTCTTTCCCTAATCAGTTCCTCTCACCTCCTTTTCCAGATTCTGATATTTTTTTTGGGGGGTGTGGAGGTTTCAGGGTATAAACTCCCAAATTCTCCAACTTGATTAAAGAAACATTCTTATTTTTTTTAAATACACGTATGATTTTTTCTCTTTCCTGAATATTAACCTAATGTTAAATGAGAAAAAGATACTGAATATATGTACAATCAGAATTTTATCAGTAAATATACTTTCCTTATATAACTACATTTATGCTTGTTAGAGAAACTAAGACTAAAATGACAAAAACTAGAAACATCAAGATGTTAACATCAGTTAGTTCTTTGGGGTGTGAGTTTCATTTTGATTTTATTTTTTGTGCATTTTGTATTTCCCAATTATCTTCCAATAAATAAAGGCATAGATTTTAAAAAGAATTAATATAGATTTTCATTTTACATGTAAATAAGGTATGGTTTGGGAGCCAAACATGGATCAACACATCATTTTTTTAAAATAAAGTTTTATTATAACAGAATCATGCCCCTTTATATACTGAGTTTGGATAGCTGATAAAGAGACATGTAGCCCCCCCCAAAATCTTTAAATATTTATTACCTGGTCCTTTTCAGAAAAATGTGCTTACCCCTATTCTATATCATTAGTTCTTTCTCATCTTATCTTGTGGAGAGTAGCCAAAAGAACAAATTATAGGTCAACACTTCCTTAAAAATTGTGATTTACTCTTCCAAGGAATGAGACTGTATCTTAGGATTAAGTTGTCACACAGCCATTTTAAATTCACAGGTGGATGAATATGTCAACAGATAGGAAATTTTGACTCCTGCTATATTTTAGTAAGCTATTTCAACAGTAATTTGTATTTAGTTAAAATATTTTTATTACAATTCAAGCTTAAATAAGCTCTGTGTCTGTCTGTTATGATACTTTCATTTTCTGGCCTTTCTTCTGAAGCCTTTTCTGAATTAAAAAACAGATGGGATACCAGAACTAGAACAACGGTATGCATATTAGAACTGCTTGTTTTTTTTGAAAGTAGAAAAAAGAGACAAGTCTATAGATAATTTAAGGTTAAATGAATATCCCAGAAATTTAATATCTTGTATGTACATTCTTTATGATGAAAGTTTTTGAGCTACTGTTTAGTTTGTACTTGGATATATCCTTACAAAGCATATTATTAAGTGATATAGATGCTGATATAAAGTTATCCTCTTTCAACAAGTGGATTATACAGATATGAAATACTCCAAAGATAGATCAAACTAACAGATAGAGAGAAATGAAATAAAACCAGGAAAAAATGTTCAATATTTTATTCATTACCGAAAAATACTTACAGATAGCTCACAGAATTGAGATTTCTCATAAACACAGAAGGAAAGGTTTGCTTAGTAGCAGAGGTCATTGTTTACAAGATTAACATAGATCTGTTGTCCAGAATGCTAAATACCCTTATACGGAAGAGAGGCAGACATTTTCTCAGAAGCCACATCAAGAGCACCCTGAGTAAGAGACAGCTCCCTCCATACTCTTCATTTAATAGGTAGAAACAGATGTCTGATATCTCATAAATTCATGATGTCACTAAACAGGACAATTCCTTTTTCATCTATCACTCCTGTCCCTTTCTTTCGTCCTCCTTTCTTTCATTTTATGTCTTTTTTTAAAAAAATAATGCTCTGAATGAGAGACCATCTCTTTGATACTCACATTTAAGGCAGGAATAAATGTTGGAATAGGTAAAAATAAGTTAATAATAGATTATTCTACTCATTAAAGAAACTTCCATATAAATATAATAGCATATGGGTCTCCCTGGTCGTGCAGGGAGTTAAGCCTCAGCACTATGAAGTTATCTGCAGCCATTGCAGCACAGGTTCAATTGCCAGGCCGACCAGGGAGGTGATCCACATGGCACAGCAGACCTCGCCTGTCTCACCCGCTGCTGCACTCAGGAGTGTATTTCAGTTAATTCACCTGTTCTGTTCCCCACTCTGTCTCTGGTGAATCCTTTTAACCCTGGCATCTCTGGCCTACACCCCAGCTCTTACATGCATATATAAATTTAAAAAATAGTATATATCCACACTCTTAGTTTATAAGACAATAGAAAAGAACTTTAATAGAGTTAGTGTGCAATAAAGAGAAGAGAAAGAATATAGCTTCCCCATGAAACACCCACAGTTACCCATTCCCTCATGGATAAATGACCAGCCAAACAGTGTTGTCCCACAGCATAGCCATTGAGGCCTGAGTTCCCACAAATCCAAGGCACCTTCTGGTGGGGAGTCATAGCAAAGGGGCAGAAGAGGCCAGGGAAATCTGCAAGGAAAGGAGCAAAATCAAATTACAAGTTAAAATAAAGGCTGCCATCCCACCGGCCTCTTTTCCAAGTCTGTCTCTTTCTAGTGACTCCTTGCATGTTTCCCAAGTTCCTGGTAAAAGTCCAAGGCCTATAAGCAAGCACAGCTCCTTTTTCATATATTTCTTTGCTCCACGTGCCTCATCAAGTCTTCTCCCCTCAAGTTCTTTTTAGCTTCCCCTGTTGCTCAGCTCCAGGCTTCAGTAGGTTGAGCAGGTCATACTATCTCCCTTTTTAGATTACACTGTTAAGGTGAGGACCTCAAAAGGCTGACATAACCTCAATGTTTGTGATGGGTTTCTCCTACTTAGAAGAGAGAGTAGCTGATTTGATTTGTTTGTCTTTGTTTTCTAAAGATTTAAAATAGTTAAGTATTACTTCTGTGAGAAGAAATGCAGTTTTAAACTGTCGTTTAATTTAATCTGTCCATTACATTGCACTAGCAGATTATTATGTTTTCTTCCCTTTATTAGGTGTATTATATATTTATGAGATTTTTATTCTTCAGCATTCATCTATAATTTTAAAGTGAAATTATTAAAGGTTTGAAGCACCCTGCCACCATTAAATGGTAGTGCACTAAAATCACATGAGCAGAGACATGAGAGAAAGCATCATGATGTGATTATGATACATACTGTCACCTTTAATTTTAGGATTAATATAGATATATCAGGATTGATTTAAACCCCAAATTTTATAATGCTAACTTATCAGCTGTTTCTTGCAACCACCAGAGTAATCAAAGTAACACAAATTAAGGAAACTATGAAATAACATATTGAGCTATTCAATTAAAATGTTGTGCTTACTTTTTTTAAAGATTTATTTATGTATGCATATAAGAAATGGGGTACAACCCAGAGATGCAGGGGAGTGAGAGGATTCACCAGAGACAGAGTGGGGAGCAGAACACAGGCAGACTGACTGAAATACACTGCTGAGGGGAGCAGTGGGTGAGACTGGAGAGGTCTACTTTGCTATGTGGGTTTCTCCCTGGCCATCCAGGGATCAAACTCATATTGCAGATGCTGTGGATTGCTTCACAGTGCAGTGCTTAACCCCTGAGCCACCAGGGAGGCCCTGTTGTGTTTACTTTTTAATGCTAATTCAGCATTAGTGAAAGTATGTAGAAACACTTAAAATATACTCTTAAAACTATTTTTGAACACAAAACTTATAGATTATAAGTTGTCAATATATGTCAAAAGCACAACCTTTGATCACATGATTAATTGGGAACACTTTATACAAAAATTAACTGCGAGGCATGCCAAGATTTATACACAAGGATATTTTTGATTTATGTGAGTCCCAATAAATAGAAAGATAGAACATAATATACAGAAGTTACTATTTAGTGGACGAAAGTGCTGAGATGCAAATCAGGGAATTTTAAGTTTGACAAGAGCAGGACATCTTCACTTCCCTAGGCTGGAGACAAAGAAGTTTACCAGAATCTAGAGGCTATAATCTGAGCTAGAAACTGGAACCAGGCTTAGCCTTCTAAGTGGATTCTAGGAGGCCAGAGATGAAGCTATTGCTAGAGGTATAACCTAAGGCAGAGAGAAAAGAGAAAGTACCTTTTTCATCTCCTACTTCCCCAAGTTCCATTAATCAAAGCCAGTCAGAAGATTGCTGACCTAGCAGCCGCACAAAGCCCCCAACAAACATACACACACACACGCACACATACACACACACATACAGCCTGGAGGATTCTGATCTTGAGATCCTGAGATGCAGAGATTCAGGTCAGAATGATTCAGAGAGCAAACAGGACAAGAGCCAACAAATAAACAAAAAAACTATTAATTACCATTATGTCAATAATTATTATACAGCCAAATGATGGAATGAGTAATATGCATCCATGGACTATTACATATGAAAGTTCATGAAAATATTCAAGAATATTTTTTAAAAATTCACATAGAAAATATTTAAAAATATTCAAATACTGTACTTTTTTATTTTTAAAAAATATTTATTTATTTATGCATATAAGAACTGGGGTACAAGACCAGAGGTGTCTGGGGGGGTGAGAGGATTCACCTGAGACAGAGTGGGGAAGAGAACAGACAGATTGACTGAAATACACTGCTGAGGGGAGCAGCAGGTGAGTCAGGAGAAGTCTGCCTTGCCATGTGGGTAGCTACTGGCTGGGGATCGAACTCATGCTGCAGCTGCAGTGGCTGCGGATCACTTCATAGGTTGCGCTTAACCCATAGAGCTACCAGGAAGGCCCCTACTTTTTTTTTTTTTAAAGATTTATTTATTTATTTATACAAACACTGTGTATAGTCAGAAGTATGGGAGGGTGAAAGAATTCACTAGAGCCAGAGCGGGAAACAGAACAGGCAGACCGATGAAATACACTGCTGAGGGGAGCAGCGGGCAAGGCGGGAGAGGTCTGCGCGCCATGTGGGGCCCTCCCCAGCAGCCAGGGTTTGAACCGGCACTGCAGAGGCTATGGGCAGCTTCGCAGATCAGTGCTCAACCGCTGCACCACCAGGGGAGGCCCAACTTTTTATTTTTAAAAGTGTCGTTACCTCTCTTGTACACAGTCTCTTTTAAAAATCAGGAGGATAAATGGTTGGACAAACATTTAATACATACAGTGGTTTTATTTGTTGTGTGTTCATAACTATCAGGAATATTATTTAAATGTGGTTTGATGCAAACTATGTGTTCTTGTTATAGGGCAGCCCCAATATTGAACAGGTTGACTGGCTGTGGGTCCTCACCCGCGCTTAAAAGGGACTTATTAATACTCCACTACAGGCACACACAAAAGGTTAATAAAAGGTTTATTTACAAGGGAAAAGGAAATAAGGAAAATGTACAACTCAGGGAGAAAATAGGGAAATAAAGTCTTTAATGCGTCCTACCTGATCCTCTGACCTGGAAACACAAAAAGCACTCTCAGAGCAGGCGGACGCTTCGAGCTGGCGGAGAGCCAAAATGGGGATCCCCTCCAAAGCCCACGTGTCTGGCTTTATCCCAACCTGGCTGCTTACCCCACCCTCAGGTCCCAGCCACCTTCCCTTTGGTGGTGATGGGATTTGGCCTGGGGTGGGGGTGGAGTCCACAAAGCCTGTATGGAATTAGCTTTAGGACATCATTTTCCCCCTAACATTCTCAACACAAGCAACATGATTATCTTACCTAGATTTTAAAATTTTAGCAAATGATAGTATACTAAACTCTGGCCTCAATTTCCCTGAGTCAATAAAGGAAACAGAATTTGTCAACAAACTGACTCATGTCTTAAAGACCACCATCCTCCCCTTTGGCAGAGGGCAGAGGTATGTATACAAATGAGTAAAACAAAAGAAAGATGGGCAAGGGTGGGCATGTCCTTTTGATGTAGGCATTGGGTGAACTGGGTGGGCAACAACTCGCTTTGTTAAAACCTGATGTTAACTTCCTTAGATGTTTAACTTTCTTATTATCCTCTTAGGGGTATCCCCCCTTTTCCTTAAAATGTAAGAAGACAAACTTCTTGTTGTTAAATACAACAGATAAGAATGCTTATCTGATGGAGCAGGAAGAGAAACCTGTCCCTACCTTTCCTGTATTGTTTCCTAGTTTTATTAAAGTTCCTTCCCATTAAAGTCTCCTATGTTTTGTGTTGATGCGGCGGATGGCAGAACCCATGTAGAATAGGCAGGTTTGCAGGGTTTGGGCTGACCCTCTCCCTGTCCTATAACAATTTCACTGCATCAATAGGAGAAAATACATTATATAATTAAAAAATGTTAATTTAATATGCTTTACAACATAAAATATTAGCAGTTAAATACATTTCAATTTAACCTTGGAAATTTTGTTTATGCTAATCTTAGAAGATTATATAATTTGATTTTATTCATTAAGACATTAAGGTGTCCATCTATTTATACAAAGAGACTTAGCAGGACAAAACTGCAGTATTAATAGTTTATTTCTGGTGGACACGATGATGGAGGTTAACCTGAAGGGGGAAATGAACATATTTCTCATCAGTATAGGGTATAATTACAAGGTGTGTGGTTATGGAAGTGATAAAGAGCAAGATGATCATAAGGAGGTAACCTTATGACTGAAGATTTAAAACTGAATTCTTAATACAAGCTGGCAGTGTTGAAGAAATCAACAACTTTTTATGAGAAGATATGTTTCCTGAAGGTTGTATCATGTAGAAATGTTACAGAGAAGCCCCAATGTGAAATGGGTTGGCCTGACTGTGTATCCTCACTGGTGTCCTTAAAAGGGACTTATGAGACTCAACTGCAGGCACACACAAAAAGGTTAATAAGGGTATTATTTGTAAAAAGAAAAAATGAAGAAAAGAATAACCCAGGGAGAAAGACAGATATAAATTGGTGAATGTGTCCTACCAGTTCCACTGAGAGGGACTCCAATAGCACAAGCTGAAAGCCAGAAAAATTCAGCCATGGCCCAGAACCACTAGTTTCTGGTTATATAACAAAAGCCTGGCTACTTAACTCCACCCTTAGTTCCCAGCAATTCTCCCTGAGGTGGTGATGACATTATGGGATTTGCAATCTTGGTGCTTTAGATCTCTTTGCCCTAGGGTGGGGGTGGAGTCCATAAAACTTGAGTGTGTGTAGTTTCTTCAGGATATCCTCTCCCCCAACTGAAACACTGTAAATCTTTCCCAAACTTTGCTATCAGCATCTTTTTTTTTTTTTTTTTGATGTTTCTTAACTTCTAAGTAAAAGGTCATCTTTTCTATAGAGCGGCATAGCACATTCCCCCTGTCTGAATGCCAGGGCATGTCTCTCACCTCCTATATGCCATGAACTCACACAGTCTCAATATCATGCAGCCTTCTTCCCAGGACTGTTCACAAAGTCTTTCTCAAAAGGAGTCTCAGCTTGGAACCTCACTGGTGGCACAAGTGGTTAAGTCTTAGCACTATCAAGTTATCATCAGTCATTGCAGCCTGAGTTTGATCCCCGGCCAGGGAGCTAACCCACATGGAGCAGCCGACCTCTCCTGTATCACCCGCTGCTCCCCTCAGCAGTGTATTTCAGTAGAACTGTCTTCTCTGCTCCCCACTCTGTCTCTGGTGAATTCTGTCGCTTACACCCCAGTTCTTCTATGCATAAATAAATAAATCATTTTTTTTTAAAGTGCCTCAGCTAGTGTTTTGGAAAAAAACACATCTGTAATTTTGATGTGTTGGGGGTGTAGTCCCAGGACCTCACTTGGAAGCAGTTTTTTTCCTTCCTGCAATGCAACTTTTAAAAAGATCTTTGAAATAATTGATAGAAGGCTTTCCTTTCTGAGCCTGTGTTTTTCTTTTCCATAGTAGTGAGAATAAGCAAACCTGGATAAGGGGAAATAAGATAACATGTTCATGTTTTGACATGTCAAGTTTTATTATTTTAATGAAATATCCAAGTGGAGATGTCTTGTTTGAAAATGGAGTTACAGAACTAGATTAAATTTAAAATCCAAAACAGTGAAGGTTGAATCAACAATGTCATAGGAACTGTGAAATTATTCAGAATTTCTGATTGTTGTTAGAAATAAATTAGATTATCAATTGCCTCAGGACATGTAAGTATTTTTCATTTTTAAAAAAGAATTAATGGAATGTTCTTATACCACTCAATCTTAGTTAAAAATAAATTTTTAAAAAGGAATAGCATATACATTGAATTTTGCTACTTAAGTACAGCTATGAGATTTGTAAATTTTATCTAATGTGCTTTCTTATGGAAAGAAAAATTCATTTTTTTCTGTGTGTGTGTGTGTTTTAATTTCAAGTAACATTGGCCATGCAGTGAAACAAAACAGGTCCTCTTCCTTCCCATCAGATAAGCATTCCTATTTATTGCATTTAACCAGTTTGCCTTCTTGCATTCTAAGGAAAAGGAAAGATATCCCTAGGGGGAAAATGAGGAAGTTAAACATCTAAGGAAGTTAAACATCTAAGGAAGTTAAACATCTAAGGAAGTTAAACATCAGGTGTTAACAAAGCAAGCTGGTGCCCACCTGAAATCTCCATATGCCTGCATCAAAAGGACACGCCCACCCTTGTCAACCACCTTTTGTTTTACTCCTTTGTATAAATAATCCTGTCTTCTGCCAAAGAGGAGGACAGTGGTCTTTCAGACACAAGTCTGCTGCCCTCCTTAGTTTGTTGACAAATTAAACTACTTTCCTTCTCCTCAAAGTGTTTTCTTTTATTGGCTGAGGGAAGCTGAAGCTGGTGTCCAGTATCATTGGTTTATAACATTATATAAGTTTTAGATGTATAGCCAACCAAATTAAACACCTGTATATACTACATCTATTTGCTACCAAAATTCTGGTTTACATTCCATCATCATTTTCTGGGTTTTGGGTTTTTTTTTCCTGCTAAACACAGGAATGTAACAATGTAATCACCGTAGAAAAGAAAGGTTCCAGGCTCCCTGCCCCACCTAAGGTGGGCCTGTGAGGGAAGGTGAAAGTGTTATAGGGCAACCCGGATACAAAAAACGGGGTGCCTGATTGTGGGTCCTCACCCATGCGCTTAAAAGGACTTATCAATACTCTGCTGCAGGCACACGTGAAAGGTTAATAAAAGGTTTATTTACAAGGGAAGGGCAAATGAGGAAATGTACATCACAGGGAGAAAAATGGGAGACAAAGTTTTAAATGCGTCCTACCCGATCCACTGATCAGGAATCCCAAATGGCACTCTGAGAGCTGGCTGCAAGCCAGGAGCCGTGAAGCCAGGAGGGGAGTGACAGAGCGAGAGCCGCAAGGCCCATGTGTTTGGTTTTTATACCACACCTGGCTGCTTAACTCCACCCTTAGGTCCCAGTCACCTTCTCTTTGGTGGTGCCGGGATTTGTCTTTCCCAATGTCTTGATAACTTTGGTCTGGAGTGGGGGTGGGGTCCACAAAGCCTGTATGGGATTAGCTCAGAACGTCCTTTCCCCCTAAGAAAAGGACTTGGGAAGGAAAAAAAAAAAAAAGAGGAGACTGGAGATGACTTGAGAAAGCACACGGAGCAGAGAGACGTGAAGAAGAAACCACATTTGGCTATTCAGCCTTGGACTTGTACCAGGGACTTGTGGGCATGGAAAGAGAAATAGGAAAGAGACAGAGGCTTGCATGAGAGACCCGTAGGGAGACTGATGATGGCCTGGGACTAGTAATTTGATTTTGTTCTTTTCACCCCACACTTGCCTGGCCCCTTCTTCCCCTTTCCTATGGGTCCCCGCCAGGAGGTGCCTTAGACTTGTGGCAGGCTTTCAGGCCTCAATGTCCTCTCTGTGCACCAACCCTGTTTGACTGGGCATTTACTTTGGGTGCCTCATTTGGAAACTACTTTAACTAAATTATTTTTTTCCCAACTCTCTATTGCACACTAATCGTATTAAAGTACTTTCATATTGAAGGTTTTATGCACTAAGAGTATGTCTTTATGCGGCAGATGGCAGAACCCATTTAGAGCAGGTGGGTTTGGGGATCCCGGGGTTGCCCTCAGTCTGCCTGCTAACAGAAACAGTATTTTTTAATTTTTTTATATTTTATTTTATGTAATTCTTACATCATTTTTCATTTTTGCACAATGTATGCATTTTCATTTTGGTTATATTCCTCATACAATTGCACCCCCCCCCTTATTTTGACCCTAATCCTTCCTCTCCCCACCTCTCCAAGGTATATGAGATGGAATAAATAGCAGTGTCTCTCAAAAGGATTCTTTGATGTAATAATATAAGAAACAATGCCACAACATCTTATTGAACTGGCTGCCTATCATGTTGAGAAAAAGAAAAAAGTGCAGTGGTGGGAAAGTGTGAAAGGGGCAGAGTGGTGGAAGACAAACTCAAAGAGATAATGGGGAAGCTTTTTGCATGAGTGTCTGTGTTAAATAGATTTTGACTTTAATTTTGAGTGAGATGCATAGCCAACAGAAGGCTTTAGAGCAAAGAGGAATGAAAAAATAAGTTGAAAGACTCATTGGTCTTTTGCTTCACTTGCTTTGTTGGTACAGACTGAAGAGGTCATTGTTGGAAACAGGAAAATAGGATTTTATTAAAAAAAAAAAAAAACTATCCAAAAGATGATAAATACATGGAAAGTACTGAAGTATTTCTAATAAGTAATATGATTCTGAACATATTTTACTTAAGAATAAAAGAGGCAGAACCAATATGGAGTAGTTCATGTCAAGCCCCAGCAAGATTTAATTCCTAACCTAATTGTACAATAGTTTCAGCCTCTCAAAATTACACATTTAAGCTAACCAATTCTATGTATCCTGGTCAGAACCAATGAGGTAATCTGCAAGACAAGACCACACCCCTTCCCTCTAGCCTTTCCTTGAGGGAAGGTGGTTTTGCCTAAAATAAGCTTTCCTTTCTGTTGTAAATAACTGCACCATCCTTTTTGTTACTATTGCACAGCCTCTAGCAGCACCATCTACTGAAATGTGGTATTCTGTCCCATTCATAAATCATTTAATAAAACCAATTAGATACTTAAAGTTAACTTCATTGGATTATTTTTCTTTTCTTTTTTTTTCAAAGATTTTTTTTTTAATTTATTCATACAAGAACTAGGGTGTAGGCCAGAAGTATGGGTGGGGGGGCGTTGAGAGGATTCACCAGGGACAGAGTGGGGAGCAGAACAGGCAGATCTACTGAAATACACTGCTGAGGGGAGCAGCAGGAGGAACAGGAGAGCTCTGTAGCACCATGTGAGTCAGCTCCCTGGCCAGGGATCTAACTCAGGCAGAAGTGGCTGGTTATAGCCTGATAGCGCTGAGACTTTACCCCCTGCACCACCAGGGAGCTCCTCCATTGGATTTTTGTCATTTAAGAAATGTGAAGGTAAACCAGCAGGATTTCTTGGAATTTTGGATTTGATGTGAATAATTTAAATTAAGAATCATATATTTGGTTTTCATCTCTTTTTTCTGTCATTGAGCTAATTGTTAAGAGTAATCAAGCTGTCTTTCGTTATGTTATGTTTTGTTATGTTTTGTTTTGTTATGTCTTTTGTTATGTGGAGTGACTTTGGGGAAACCCCTAGGGCTGGTTACCAAAAAAACCAACCTTATCATTACAGATTTGAAACTTTCAGTCCCTTGACCTCTAAGGGAGGTACAGAGGCTAAAGATTGAACCCAATTACCAAAGATTTTAGCTGTGATAGCCACAGAAAGGGGAGGTCCCAGGATCCCTGCCACACGTGTTGAAGGTTGGAGCTGAAAAGGTAAAAAGGACCAGTAGAGAGGATTGAAGGGAGGAAGGGATAGGACCTGGAAGTAGCACATGTTGCAGAGAGATGTGGAAAAAAGAAAATGCGCTTGCTTCTCAGCCTTCTCAGCCAAGTCCCTGTACCAGGGACTTGGGGGAACATGAAAGAAGACACTTGAAAGAGCCAGAGACATGGATGAGAGACCTGTGGGGAGGCTGACAATAGCAGCCTTTACCTTGTATTTTTATTTTGCCCTTTTCCTTCCAGACTTGTCGCTTCCTTCTGCGGCTTCTTTTGGGTCACCACCAGAAGGTGTCTTAGACTTGTGGCAGGCTTTCAGGCCTAGGTGTCCCTGCTTTGGGCCAACTCTGTTTGGTTGGGCATTTACCCACAAGGGGATAGATAACTTTGGGAGCTTCATGGGACAACTATTTTAACTATATTATTTCTCTTCTCATCTCTTTTTTCTTTGCACACTGATTGTATTAAAGTTCTTTATTGCTGAAGCTCTTCCACACTAGGAGTTTGTTTTGTCTATATGTGGTGGATGGCAGAACCCATTTAGAGCAGGCAGGTTTGGGGGACCGGGTCTGCTCATTCTGCCCACTAAAAGATTTGGACAACTTCTAGGTTTGTTTATTCTTGGAGATGTTAGGAGAATGGAACTCCTGGACAGGGTATGGAAATCCCTCTTCTCTTCCCAAATACCTTGCTCTCTACGTTCTCTTCTATCTGGCAGCTCCTGAATTACATTATTTTATTATAAACCAATGATCTAATAAATAAAATGTTGCTCTGAGTCATATGAGCCACCCTAGCAGTAATCAAACCCAAGGAGAGGGGATTCTTAGAATCTCTGATCTGTATCCCTTCAAAAACACAGATAACAATCTGGATTTGAGACTGGGGTCTGAAGGAGAGTGGGATGATTAGAAGGACTGAAACTTTAATGTGTGAAACCTCATGCTAGTTCCAGGTAGACAGTGTCAGATTGAGTGGAATTGTGTAAGAACCAAGTGGTATCCACTCCGGAGTAATGCATGTTGTATGTGTGGGAACTCACCTCCCCACATTGGAAACTGATTGCCAGAACTCTTTCAGGGTGTTGGAATGATGATATGTTAAATTTGAGCAACTACAATATGAGCTGTTATTAAAATTATGTATGTAATGAGTTTGGGAGGTAAAAATAAAAGTTCTACTTTTTTAAATAAAATTATATTGTTTATTAATTTCTCAAGTGAAACATTGAAGAGAGAATAGGATTTAGGGAAATATGAGTTTGTGAAAAGTGGAATTTGGACAGTTTTTAAAGATAACACAGAGTGTTAGTGCAGTTAAAGCAACAGAGAGAACAAGGCCTGAATTGGGTGATACTTCAATGTTAAGTCCTTTGAGAGAAAAAAGAAAATGAGAGAAGTTGACTGAGAAGGAATAAACAGTGAAGTAACTACACAAACAGGTAATTATGTTATATTAGAAAATAAGTATAAAAAGAGACAGTGATGCACATTTTCCAAATTCCTTAAAAATAACCATGTTATATTGATGTTGCAATTAAGGATGAACTATGGAATGGTGCAAGTAAAAACCTGATTTGAATGAATTCAGAAGATTATCATAGACATTAAGTAAAGATATTCCTTTTAAGGAATTTGCTGCAGAAAGGAGCAGAGAAATGGGATATATATGGAAGAAATATAGGAAAATAATAGCATATTATTTTTATAGCATTGAAGAGATAACAGCACATTTCTATGTTGAAGTATATAATTTAGTAAAGAAGGAAAATTAACAAAGGAGGTGAGAGGGAAGGTTCCTTGTAGCCATTTCCTTAAGTAACTGAGGGGATGAGATCTAGTATAGAAGGGGAGATACTAGCTTCTTATAGAGCACAGATGGTTCACTATAGTAACAGGTGGGAAGGTAGATATTATGGGTGCAGATGGTGGAGGGTTGGGAAATGAAGTTGTGGGAGTTTGTGGAGCTTTGGTTATGATTGCTTAATTTTTCTCAGTGAGATGGGAAAAGTTCATCAGCTGAGTGAGCATGAGGATAGATTTGTTGTAGGTTTCAGAATAGAGAAAAAGTAAAAAAAAAAAAAGAAGTTATCTAGGGAAATGGTAGAAAGTATGATTAGAGAAATACAGTTTCATTGTTGTACAGTATTTAGAGACCAGTATTTAGAGACTTTTTGTACTGGTCATGATTTAAAATGGGGCTTGTCCTTCAATATAGCTTTTCTCCCCCTACAGGCACTTTTTGTTAACTTGGATGTAGGTGTAGAGTAGGAGGACTTATATTTAATCAGGATTATGATTTTAGCAAATGAGCATGATGATGCAAGAGCCAATCTGAGGGTGGAGACACTGGACATATTTGCAAAGAAGTGATTATAATGATCATGGAATTGAAGCTGGGTGTAAGTAGAGGGTCAGGGTGGTGAAAGGGTAAATGGATTGGGAATGTGCAGGGGGAAAGAATTGTACTGTTTTTGAGTGATAGAGGGAGTGAGAAGGTTATATATTTATAGGTTCACATTCATGAATGAGATGTACCAAATGGAATTTATGGAAGGATTGTAGTTATTGAAAAAGAAAAATTGTCAGAAACATCCATGGAATGTTGAGACTGGGAGCAGGACAAAGCCACTGAAGGAGAGGGGAAGGGATGGCCAGAGTACTGGAAGAATCATCTATGTGTAAATCACTAAGAACTAAGATAGGAGTCATATTAGAAAGATTAGAAGTGATCCAGAAATTAAAACCATTAAGAAATTAAATCATCAGCAATGAGTAATAGACTACACTTAGATTTGTAAGTGATATAATTATTTAGGCATTTGGTAGTTGCATCAGATTATTCAACACTATTCCATGCATTGTCCCAAATCTCACGTTGGGAATTTAAACTACTGCTTAATCTTGCTGCCTCAACAACTATTTTGTGTGGTGAAGTGGTCTGCAGGGTGTTCAAAATATTTTAACCCCTCTCAGGAGTGTATGCCCTAATCACAGCCACAAATTAGTGTAAGTTCCTGGTATGACTTTCTTAATGCCCAAAGGGATAAACAGTCTTCTGCTTTCCATCTCCTCCTTCCTGTGTACTCCTTAGATAAGACCCTCACAGAATTTACTAAAATCAAAATACCTTTCTGGAGTAAAAAAATCTAGCCTTAACCCTGGAACCCTATGAATGTTCCACCCAGTCACTAATAAAAGGTATTGCTGTTTGCACAATACTTGCACATATTCTTGACCTCCCTATGTAAACCCTCAAGGCTTGCCCTGTACTTCCTCCATAACTGTAAGTAATAAACTTGTCTATTTCATTTTCCCTTGTGATCTCTGTTGCACTTTGTCTCACCATTGGATACTCCACCTGGGGCTCTTCTTAACAAATATAATTTGATAAAGCACAACATCTCATTATTTTACTAAGTTCTAAATTTCAATTTTATATTTTTATGAATACTCTTTCTATTTTTAATAATCATTTCTCTGTGGTTTTATTTTAATTTCATTTTTTTACTTAATATAACTTTTAGACTCTCCTGAATTATTCTAACCACTTAATAGTTTAACAAATTATCTTAGTTTTTTTTAAAGATTTATTTATTTATGCATACAAGAACTGGGGTATAAGTCAGAGGTGCAGGAAGGGGGTGAGAGGATTCACCAGAGACTGAGTGGGGAACAGAACAGGAGGGATGACTGAAATACACTGCTGAGGGGAGCAGCAGGTGAGTCAGGAAAGGTCTGCTTTGCCATTTCTCCTCAAGACATTTTTCCAAAAAAAATTTCTCCTCATAGACATTTCTCCTTACAGTCTTTGCTCTTTGTAGATATTCTTACTCATAAACATGTCTCGTCATCAATAAATCTCATTATAGATATCTTTTCTAACATATTTCATCAGATTTTTTTTCTCAGCTATTTCTCCTCATAGACATATCCCCTTAAAGAAATATCTGTTCACAGAAATTTCTCCACAGATTATTTTCTCCTCAGATATTTTATTACAAATATGCTTCTAATCAGATCTTTTCTTCTCAAACAGAATTTTTTTCCAGACATTGTAAACCCATTTCTCCCCAGAGATTTACACTTACCTTCACATTTTCTTTCCAGCATACACTTTTTCTGATAGAATATTTTTTTCTTGTGTAAGATACTTCTCTCCTCAGACAGACACTGTTCTCCTCAAACATTCTGATGACATTCTACTCATACAGATTTTTGTTTTTTTCCTTCAGATATTGTCTCCTAAGATACTCAGGACTTTTCTTCTCACCATGACATTTCTCCTCACACATGTTCCCTCTCAGACAAATACATCTCTCCTCTGACAGTGACTTTTCTACTCAAACACTGGTCTTCTCAGATACTTATCCTCTGACACACACTTTTTTCCTCAGACCCATTATTTCCTCAGGTCTTTTCTCAGAGACACTTTCTTTTCCTCTCACAGTCACTTTTTTTTTTTCTTAGACACTTTGTCCTTAGATACTTTTCTCCTCAGAATTTTTGTCCTTCGACACCTTTCTCCTCTGACAGATTCTTTTAACCTCAAACATTTTTTTCTTTATTTTCTCTATATGGCATTTTTAAAAGAATATTCTGAGTAAAATGTCAGAGGCTAAATAATGTGTGTGTAGATATGTGTCTGAGGTGAAAACGTTCTGTCTGTGGAGAAAGATGTCTGAGAAGAAAGAATATCCTAGGACAAATGTGTCTGGGGAAGATGTGTTTCTCTGAGATGAAATGTGCCTGTCTAAGGAGAAATGTGTCTATGTGATGAAAGGTGTCTGTGGAGAAGAGCTCTGAGAGAAAACTGTTTTGGAGAAAACTATGGCTGAGAGAAAATATCTGGGTAAAAAGTATAAGGGAAAAAAGTTCTTGAGAGAAATGTCAGAGAAGTAATATTTGAAGAGCTGTGTCTGAAATAGCTATGTGAATATGTATATGAGAAGAAAAAAATCTGTGAAGAAAAGTTTATATAAAGAATATCCTAGAGGTAATGTCTATGAGTATAACAGTACATGAGAAAATGTTTATGAGCAGAAATGCTATGAGGAAAATAATCTATGAGGAGAATAACCTATGAGGGAATAGTCTGTGAGGAGAAAAGTGAGAGAAAATTCTATGAGGAGAAAGTCTATGTGAAGAAAAGTCTAAGAGTAGACTTAGAGGAAACGATTCTAGGAGAAATATCTGAGAAATGTATGTACACATGTGTTTGAAGAGAAAAATTTCTGCAGAGAATTGTTTCTGATAAGAGAAAATTTATGAATGGAACATTCTGTGGAAAGAAAACTGTGAAGAGGTTTGTACTTTTAATGAAACTGTAAATTGATTCACTTGCTATGGAAAACAATATGGAGGTTACTCAACAAATTATCATCATCTCTTTTTTTTTTTAAGGTTTATTTATTTATTTATTTATACAAGCACTGGGTACAGTCCGAAGCGCGGGAGGGTGAGAGAATTCACCAGAGCCAGAGCAGGGAGCAGAACAGGCAGAAGGACCAAAGTACACTGCTGAGGGGAGCAGCAGGCGGCAGGAAAGGTCTGTGGGCCATGTGTGACCCTCTCCCGGTGGCCGGGGATCGAACCAGTGCTGCAGAGGCAGCAGGCAGCTTCTCAACCCAGCGCTCAACCGCTGCGCCACCGGGGAGGCCCCTACCATCATCTCTTATCAGGGACAAGCAAACCAAAACCATAAGGATATAGGATTTCACACCTGTGAGAATAATGAGAATTGAGAAATAATAAGTACTGGTGAGAGTATACATAAAAAGGAGCCTCATGCACTTTTTTGGGAATATAGACTGGTCCAGGCTTTATGGAAAACAGTATGGAAGTTTCTCAAAACATAAAAATTTGATCTTCCATAAAATCCAACAATTCCACTTCCAAGTATTTACTCAAAGAATGCAAAAACACCAATTCAAAGTGATATGTGCACTCCTATGTTTGTTGCTGCACTATTGACATTAGCCAAGTTATGGATATAACCCAAGTGCCCAAGGACAGATGAGTGAATTAAGAAGACGTGGCACACACATACACACACACACACAAAATGGAATGCTACTTAGTTATAAAAAGATTAACTCTTGCTATTTGCATTAATATGGATGAAACTGGAGTGAATATGCTAAGCAAAATAAATCAGGAGAAAGACAGTATCCCATATTTTTACACACATTTGTATATGTTTGTGTGTGCATATGTGCATGTGTGTATATGTGTGTGTATAGGGGACCAATGACTATGATGGAGGACTGACTACAGGTGCCTTGATGGTAAGAGTGGCTGGTGACATACATCTAAAGAGATGTGATCTTTTACCTCTTAATCATAAACTTGATGTAAAGCAATACCTCAATAAAATAAAAATAAATGAAAACAGAACAGCTAGTCCAGATGGAGCAGAAAGAGAGAATACACAGAATGGATATCAGAAAGAACAGTTACTTCAAATATAAAATAAAATCTATATCTACTTACATCATACCTTGCCATTTTTAAAATTTCTAATCATTTACTAATGTTTTCAGTTCCCTTTCATTTAATTAACATTTATCTTATTTTACATTCCTTTTTGGCAATAGCTAGATCTGAAATACTCATGGGTCTAAGTTAGCTACTTATTTGTTTCTGTTTATTCTCCAAGGTTTTCATTTACATTTATTTACAGAAATCTGATTTCAGAGATCTGTTGGTGACCTGCCCAATCTGGGTTTAAGCTATAGTCCGCCAGAGAGAATTTTTAGCTTCTTCTGCTAGATGCCTTGAGGAACACTAACTAGGAATCACTTAAGATGATTTCTGAGCTTATGATTTTCAGACCACAAAAGATGTGCATTCACATCCTAAATAAGCATAGAGCAAGGGTATACTTACAAATGCTTATGGGAAGACTGCCTTTATTTCCCATCCAGATGCATAGCCAAGATAAAAATTTTGCAGGAGGGAAGATATTTTGTAGCCTTTTACATAATGCACTTAAAGTAATGCAATATCCTTAAGAATGTCACTTCCATTTCCTCTATTACTGGTGGCTTAGGGATTTTTGTCAGCAAATATCTTCTGGACAACTCTTTCATAATAGTTTCACTGGCTAGTTTTCCCTTACTTTCTTATGACCCAAACTTGTATGCTTGCTCTTGTAGGGAAGGGAAGAGATTTAGTATTTTATCCAACATTTTTAAGTGTTCTGTAGCTGAGAAAGTATTCAGAATATATAGTCTGCTATTTTTCTGAGGTCTGTAAATTCCACTGATGTCTACTTTGTAGTACTATGGATGAGAAGTTGATTTCTATGCTGACTTTTTTCCTTTCATACATAAACTCCTCTCTGTAGAATATGATTTTTTTCTTTATCATAGGAGTTCATAAATTGCACCAAGATACAAGTGGATTTTTTTGTTAGTGTATCTGACACTCAAAACTTTTTTTAAAAGATATTTATTTATGCATACAAGAATGGGTACAGGCCAGAGGTGTGGGGTAGGGGAGGGAGGGGAGAGGATTCACCAGAGAAAGAGTGGGGAGCAGAACAGGCTGATTGGCTGAAATACACTGCTGAGGAGAGCAGTAGGAGAGTCAGGAGAGGTCTCCTGCGCCATGTGGGTAGCTCCCTGGCTGGGGATTACACTGGTGCTGCAGTGGCTGCAGACAACTTCACAGGTTGTGTCTTAACCCCTCGTGCTACCATGGAGGCCTGACACTCAAAACTTTTTAATCTGAAAAACTAAGTTTGTCATGTTGAGAAATTTATTCTCATTAATTTATCCTATTTATTATTTCTTCTCTAACCAATTGTTTCCTTTGAGAACTGCTGTTTTCAATATTATTTTTTATTTCTTGTTTTCTATATAACAAGCTGTTTTCTTCACTAAAAGTTCAGTTGTGGTTTTCATGTCTTCTAGATCAATCCTCCTTTTTGTAACATCTGTATTTTTCTATAGTAGATAACTTCCAATTAACCATTGTCATTATTTTTTCTTGCTTGCCTAGCCTTTCTGTTAATATTCCCTCATTGTCTTAGTTTGTGAAAGTTACATGGCATCTTCCAGAAGATAATTTTCTAAGACATGGTCTTCTGAGTCTTCACAAGAGTTTCTCTTTCTGGTTCTACAATGTGAACATGAGCCCATTATACCCCACAGGGCAATTTCCAGTTTGTTTGTTTTTTAAAGATTTATTTATTTATTCATACAAGCATTGGGTATAGTCAGAAGCGTGGGAGGGTGAGAGAATTCACCAGAGCCAGAACAGGTTGCAGAACAGGCAGAATGACTGAATTACACTGCTGAGTTGAGCAGTGGGCAGCAGTAGAGGTCTGCTCGCCATGTGGGACACTCACTGGCTTGCGGGGATCGAAACTGCGCTGCAGAGGCTGCAGGCAGCTTCGCAACCCAGCGCTCAACCACTGCACCACCGGGGAGGCCCGCAATTTCCAGTTTTTAAATGGTTTTCTCTGGTCATTCTCTATTCTCCAGAAATGAAAGTTGTTCTTTTCTTTTTTTTTTTTAATACTTTGAATAAACCAAATATTTTAAAATTTACATCAAAACTATGTTTTTCTGCTTGCTCCTCCCAAATCACTTCCAAAACAATGCTTTTGGGTCCTTTACATCAGTAGCTTTTAGGGCAGCATATTTTTGCAGTGTGAGACCATATGATACACCATATATATAAATGTACTTGGAATATTTTTTTTAAAAGATTTATTTATTTATACAAGCACTGTGTACAGTCAGAAGCGCGGGAGGGTGAGAGAATTCACCAGAGCCAGAGCGGGGAACAGAACAGGCAGAAGGACCAAAGTACACTGCTGAGGGGAGCAGCGGGTGGCAGGAGAGGTCTGCGGCCATGTGGGACCCTCGCCGGAGGCCCTGGAGTATATTTTTAATAAAAATGACATTTTTTAGATTCTACATGTTACATATGTGTGTATATATTTTATATAGCTATAGCTATAACACATATTACTAGAGGAATGAAGGGGGCCAAGAACAAGTAGGCAGAAGAAAACCAAATTTTGCCTATTCGAGGCACAGATACTCACTTTCCTTAGTACTGCTGTAATAAGATTTCTGGACTCTTCACTATGAGCATATGCAGCATGGGTAAAATAAATAACTATTTTTACTTTTGCAAGTGATCTGTTTTATGGGGTGGTAACTGAATAGGATTTTCTTTTATTTTCACAACTTTAATGAAAAATAATTGGTATAAACCACTGTATAAGTTTAAAGTACACAGCATATTAGTTTGATGTACATATATTGTGAAATGATTATCATGATAGGTTCCGCTAACATCCAGCATGTCTTATAAATCCAATAAAAAGAAAACAAAAAGTTCCTTTAGGATTTACTTTCTTAGTAACTTTCTATATATCATGCAAGTGTTAGCTGTAGTAATCATGTTGCACATTGTATCCTTGGTACTTACTGATCTGGAAGTTGGTACCTTTTGGTCGTCTTCCCTCATTTATTGCTTCCCCTACCCACACCCACATCTCTGTTAACTGCAAATCTGATGTTTTTTTTTGAGTTTGTGAGATCATACAGTATTTGTCTTCTCTGACTAATTTCATTTAACCTAATGCTCTCGGGTGTATCCATGGTTTGCAAATGGTAGGACTTTCTTGCTTGTTAGTTATTTTGTGCCTAAATAGCATTTTTTTTTTTGACTTATTCATTTCATTACCCACTTATCTATTGATGGACACTAAGGCTCTTTTTGCTCTTTTAAAGAATGCTGCTTTGAATAGGGGACACAGATTCTTTTCCAGTTAATATTTTCATTTCCTTTGAATACATTCCCAGAAATAGAATTGCTGGATCACACAGTATTTCAATTTTTAAATTTTTGAGGACCCTTCATACTGTTTTCCATAGTAGCTGTGCCAATTTACATTTCTACCCAACATTTTCCTTTTCTTCATAGCCACATCAGCACTTGTTATCTCTTGTCTTTTTTATTATGACCATTCTAACAGAGAGAAACTGATGTCTCAGTGTGATTTTGATTTGCATTTTCTTAGGATTAGTGATGTTGAGCATCTTTCTGTGTACCTGTTGTTCTTTCATATATCTTTTTTGGAAAATTTGCATTCATGCTTGCCCATTTTTTTAATGGATTTTTTTGAGATTTATTTATTTTTGCATATAAGAACCAGGGTACAGGCCAGAGGTGCAGGGGGTGAGAGGATTCACCAGAGACAGAGAGGGAAACAGGACAGGCAGACCGACTGAAATACACTGCTGAGGGGAGTAGTGGGCGAGGCAGGAGAGAGCTGCTGCACCATGTGGATGGCTCCCTAGCCACAGGGGATCAAACTCATGCTGCAGAGGCTGCAGATAGCTTCACAATGCTGTGCTTAACCCCTTGTGCCACCAGGGAGGCCCTTAGTGGATTTTTTTTTTCCTTGTATTGAGTTGTATGAGTTTCTCTTGTGTTTGGTTATTAACTCTTGATCAGATAATATGACTTGCAAATATATTTCCCATTCCATAGGTTGTTTTTTTAACGTTGTTGATTTTTTCTTTTGCCATGTGAAATCTTTTCAGTTTGATTTAGTCCTTCCCACTCATTTATGTTTTATTTTGAGGGGTGTGTGTGTGTATGTATGTGTACCTTATGTGCAATGTACAATAGATTTTCCTTCTTTTTGTATGTTTGTTAATTTATGGTAATATTAGTTTAAAACACAATGTGATTCAGAGGTATATGTTAACATCTCTTTGGTGTATGTTACCACATCACATCCATCACCAAGGCATCCATAAGCTTCAACCATGGTCCACTGGGCATCTTTCCCTACCATCCTCTTGTCCCTAGTAATCCCCACCTTTCCCTCTCCCTTTGCCAGCCTCAATTCTACAGTCAGATTTCTAGGATTTGTTTTGGTTTGTTTTTTCTTGATTAGGATATTGCAAGTATGGAACTTCTTCAATATATTGTTATTAATTTTCCATTTTGTTGATAAGTTTGATGAATTGTTGGAAAGGTTACTGTGCAGTTTCAACATCATAAATATTTTCAGCTTCATAGATATTTTCAGTGGAATTTTGTAGAGACAGCTACTCAGATTCCCTTTGTGGAGAGGTCATGATTTTATGTCTTTATGCAGATATATGTTCTTTCCTTTTGAATCAAATTGCTTCATCGATGGATTAGAATCCAAATACCTCTTTATATTTCAAATTGTACTTAAACTTAAATGTCCTTTTTATTGTAATAATATTTGAAAAAATATAATGGCCCATATTTTATTTTTTTTAAAGATTTATTTATACAAGCACTGGGGTACAGTCAGAAGCACGGGAGGGTGAGAGAATTCACCAGAGCCAGAGCGGAGAGCAGAACAGGCAGACTGATGGGGTACACTGTTGAGGGGAGCGGCGGGTGGCATGAGAGGTTTCCGCACCATGTGGGCCCCTCACCCAGTGGCCGGGGATCGAACCAGCGCTGCAGAGGCTGCGAGCAGCTTCTCAATCTAGCGCTCAACCGCTGCGCCACCAGGGAGGCCCCAATGGCCCATATTTTAACAACTTATACATTCCTCAGATTCAGGAGCCAAACACATAAACCACTTTGAAGAACTAAATACATTTTATTGGGCCATGTGGATTTCAGTAATGGTTGCTAATTTCCCAGTAATCCATGGCCAGAATTTTTTATTTATTTATTTATTTTTAAATGGAGAGTTATTTATTTATTTATTTATTTATTTATTTATTTATTTATTTATGCATATAAGAACTGGGGTACAGGCCAGAGGTGTGTGTGAGGGGAATGAGAGGATTCTCCAGAGACAGAGTAGGGAACAGAACAGGTGGGTTGACTGAAATACACTGCTGAGGGGAACAGCGGTGAGTCAGGAGAGGTCTCCTGCGCCATGTGGGTCACTTCTCTGGCTGGGGATTGAACTCAGGCTGTAGTAGCTGCAGATAGATTCATAGTGCTGTGCCTTAACCCCTTGCACCACCAAGGAGTCCCCAATGGTCAGAATTTTTTATATCCTAGAGTTAATAATTCATATTTTGCTTATTTAGAATGTCTGTTTTACAGATAAAATTAACCATATCTAAAATTAGTGTCACAATGTTCACTTGCCAAACAAGTTTTGCTTGGTTGGTTAACTTGCTATTTTCAAGAGAGTATACATGGTAAAAATGGTGGAAGGGGAGAGTAAAGATACGAATGCTGGATTTTAAAAAAGGGTGATGCTTTTCTTCTTCTACTAGGAGTCTGTAAACCTCATTTATGTTTCAATCTTGATTTGTACCAAACACACGTAGGAGAAATAAACTTATTTATTTTCCTTTTCCTGCCTCCATGAAAGTTCTGAGCATTGATTTTAAGCCTTTCTTAACAGTACACTATAATGACAGCCTTATATTTCTGTTGGTGTATGTGAATTCAAAACAAAACAAAAACAAAAAGAAACATCAATGATGTCCTCAGGATGTGAGAGGGTTGCCTAGGCAGTAACTGCTGTTCTGTCATCATTTCTACTGCTTAATAGTCAGTGATTCAGAATTATGCCAGCAGATTCTGCTAAACTAGCAGCCACAGTCATAAAATAAAAGAATCTAATTTTTTTGTCATTTCAAGAGAACCTAAGATGTAGTAAGACTGATATTGAATTTGCTATAAATTAACTCACTAACTAATAAAGTCAATAGAAAAATAAATGCAGATTTACATTACACACAATACATAGCAACACACAGATATGTACACATACCATAATTACTCCTTGGGGAGATTTTGATTGGTAGTTGAAGTTTTTGAATAGTGTTAATGTTATTTTCTTTTTATATGTAGTTGTTTCTCATTTCTGATCTATATTAATTTAAAAATATATTCTTTAAGAAATTCTTAGTGATTATAATATAGAATGACATTAACATAAAATTTATTATACATACACTGATATCGTAAATGTTTAGTAAGTTGGATACATCTAGATAATTTGTTACAGACTTCACAATATTTTGAGTCATTAAAAAAATTAACTTGCATCATAGTTATTGGTAATCAAAGTGTGACAGTAATCATCATTGTCATGGGCCATCTGATCAAAGAACTCAGCAAATGCATTTGATGTTCAATATTGTTCCATTGATATATGACTTCATAACAAACTGTCTTCAGAACTTAATGGCCTGAAACAGTAATTCTTATTACATATTTATTTATTTATTTCATAATAATGGGGAAAGTTTGGTAGGAGGATCATTTTGCTCCAACATTAACACCGACAGAAATCATCCATTGATATTTATCGTGTGAACAAAGATGGCTCCCTGCATGTATTGGGCACTTCAGCAGGGATGGCTTGAAGACTAGGCATAGGTGGGCTCTTCTTTTCCTCCATTTATAGTCACAGACTCTTTTTCATGGTCTCTGCAACAGTGTAGCTAGACTGTTTATATGCTGGTTGAGAGGTCCAAGAGTAAGGGTTTCCAGAAACCAGGCAGGATATGCAAGTCTTTTTATGACTCACCCTGAGAAGTCTCAGAGTAACATTCCTGCCATTTTATATTCATCAAGCAAGTCTCTAAGGTCAACCCAGCTTTACAGCAAGGGAATTAGATCGCAATTCTCAGTTAGAGGAGTGGCAATAAATTTAAGGCTGTCTTTGATCTGTCACAGCTGTGTTTGATCCCTTAGGCTTAACTCTTTTCTGAATCATCTTTGAGAAGTGAACAAATACTTTTTGTTTCCCAAATCCAGGAAAAAATCACTGATATTTTATGGAAAATAAAGTCCTGGTGGCACTTCTAGGAAACAGAGAGATGCATAAAGTAAAATACATAACTTTTCTCTTAGTGTGAGGGCCATGCAAAAGGATTCCAGTTTGTGAGATACAAGAAGCTACAGAAGAAGTAAATAGAAAACAGTTTTCATAATGAATCAGAAAAATACAATAGAAGGAAATACTGAAAAGGTTAATTAGGACATCACGAGATTAAAATACCAGGAGCAGAAAATTAGATACTAGCCTAGCCTACTCATCTCCAGCATGAAGCTTTAGCCAATTCATGTTTTTAAAAAGTAAGATTGCTTTTCCTAGCAAGACTGTCCTTGGGTTTGGTTACTGTTAGGCTATGTTTTCATCTATTTGTAAATAATGCAAATGTCATTTCACATTATTTTACTTAATAAAATTCAAGTAAAAGTTTGCATTTTACTTAAAGGTTTAGTATATTTGAATTACAATTTATGTTGTCTTAATGTCAGCAAAACTAGACTATGACTAGAAAGGTTGACAGAGCACAGCAAACAAGCTGACATTTCTAGGTGCAAAATGGTTTGTTTGCATAGGATGGCACCAGCCTCAAGACAGATTTTGGTATTTATGTCTATTGGAATGGTATATAAGTGTCAGAGCAGAGGAGTATATAAGGGTCAAAAAGTGGAAAGGGTCATTTGACGTTAACAGCTTCTAGGAAATAGAATGTTACCAAATCTAAGAAACCTTTTATGCCTTTGTTCAGCTATTTGCTATGAGAGATATTAAAATCAAAAGGGAGAAGTAAAATTAAGGTTCCTATAAGCCTCAAATACCATTGTCCTTGATTAAACACTTACTTCTCCATAAAAAAGCTATTATACACTCACCCACACACAACAAAAGTTGCCCAGAAGTGTAATTTATTGGCCCAGATGTAATCAAGTCTTTCCAAGATCAGGAGCTGAGGGACATCAGCTGAATTTTGTTCAATACATTTATTGACCAGAACATACTGAGGCGCACTTTCATAAAATTTGATGTAATTGAGGACATTCAGAATGTCCATATTCTTTAATATATACAGCACTCAGCTGGTACAAGAATTAGGATTTTGGTTGAGGTATCTACCATGTAGCAAGTACCATTCTAAGTACCATGCACTGGATTTACTTCACATAATTAAATTCTGGTGGGGAATTTTTTGTGCACTTATCAATAAAATTGTTTTTAGGGAAGAGCTGACTTCCTCTTTTTGGACCTATACACTTTAAACCCACTTTGTTCAAAAAGATTTAGAACTTTCAGTATTTAAGTAAATGCTTTACAATTATTACATAACTTGAATTTTGATGGAACATGAAAAATAGTATTAAACTATATAAAGATGAAGAAGGTTAAAAATCAGCATGCAGACAAGACAGATTATAGAATACAGATTTGCCAGATATATCTTTTTAATATGTGAAATTTTTCAGTAAGTCTTGCCAAGAGAGCAGAAATAAAGACCTACTTTTTTTTTTGTGTGTGTGTGTGTAGAAGAACTAGGGTGTAGACCAGAGGTGCCAGGGGTGAGAGGATTCACCAGAGACAGAGTGGGGAGCAGAACAGGCAGATTTATTGAAACATACTACTTGGAGCAGCAGGGGAGACTTCAGAAGTCTTCTGTGCCACATATGGGTTAACTCCTTGGTCCAGGATCCAACTCAGGCCATAGTGGCGACAGCGCTGAGACTTCACCCCTACACCACCAGGGAGGCCCCTAGTTAAGAGAATTTTTCTTCCTAAATTCCAGACTTAACTTTCAAAAGATTTTGCCAAGGAATCTAATTGAAATCCAGCAGCTCACAGAGAACAACTTTGATATAGAGTCCCTTCAAAAAATATCAATTCTTGTCAGATCAGGAAAAAAATTCCACTTCAGTAGATGGAATAAATGTAATATGTAGCTAATAATCTTATAAGAGGTCAATATCCCTCAAATAGTGAAGTAATTCAAGATTAAACTAGTGGTTTCTACTATTGCAGAGATGGAAAGCAAGAGAAAAAGGGCTATATAATCCAAAGTCTCAGGTCACTTGAAAGGAGCTGAAACTACAGTGTAAGCTTCCATTGAGAGCTGCATCCATGAAAGAAAGGGCTGTTTCCGGGGGATTCAAATCACAGTGAACTGTAGATAGTCACTGACTCAGCTCAAAAGCCAGAAAATGCAGACATGACATCTTTGTCCAGTTTCTTGCCATTGCCTCTCAGTTACCAAATCCATACTTAAAGAAAGAACCCAAAACTTCTCAGTAAATGTAGTTTTCAGGGCTACAAAGCAGAATCAGGGATGTATAGTAAATGGATGTGAGATCCATTAGCCACATAAAAGCATAGATTAATCTTTATCATCTAAGAATCATGGTCCATGTATTTTTTAAGTATTCACTGGTTTGAATTCAAGTCTTTTTGCCAATGAATTAACTTTAATTACTTTTATTTACTAGATAAATAGTACCATTTCACATAGGTATTTTCCTATAGTGTTTCTCCTTTGAAAATATTTACAATTTCTTTGTTTGAGATTTTATGGAGAGCCTCTGAAATAGGGTTATTTGGAAACTTACATGTTATTTTTTTTTAAAGATTTATTTACTTATATAAGATCCGGAGTACAGGCCGATGTGCTGGAGGGTGAGAGGATTCACCAGAGACAGAGCAGGGGACAGATCAGGCAGACTGACTGAAATCTACTGCTGAGGGGAGCAGCAGGTGAGACAGTAGAGGTCTGACTCCCCTGGGAATCTTACATCTTAAACAAAAACAGCTAAACTTGTGGATCCAGTGCTTATTTTATTTTGATTTAATTTAGAATTTAGTCAAGAGGAATTGATGAAAGGATGAACTTTCTAACCAGGTAAAACTGGGCTCAAATATTGATGTTCATTATATCTTATTTAATCTTGGGTAACCTATTTCACTTTTCTCATCCTCACCTTCATGAATTTATATAATGAAGATAATTTTTAAGAGTTTGATTTTTTTATGCCATAAATATAACTTCATGGATAGCTTTCAGTTCACAGAGAAGACTAGAGCTATTGAACATTTTGATGGAGACTTGAAAAGATAAAAAAAGAAAAGAAAGAAATGCAATATAAATAGCATCCTTCTGCTTATTTTGTAGTGTTATGCCATATTTTGTGGCAGAGAATATGCCCCTGTACTTAGGAAATCCTCTGCTTCAAATTGAAAGCAGAATGAGACTGAGTGGAAGGAAACAAGAAGCATTTTTTAATAGAAAAAAAAAAAAATGACTGGGTCAGTGGAATACTTGCCATGAGTTTTACCACAGCACAACAATGTAGGATCCCAGCTAGGAGTTTGTCACACAAGGATCATGGAAGATTTAAGAGTATTATTTGACTAATGACAGTTAGATCATATGTACCCAGATCCTAAACTTATTTTCCAATGTCAATAAGCAATAGAGATTTGGAAATTTGTAGTACTCTATCTTGGTAAGAAGCAAGGGCTTAAACTTCCAAAGCAAATACTATTCTATAATACATATTTTTTATCTTGGTCACCAGATTATCCCTAAAGTATTTGACTTTTAGAGACCTTAGATACAAGGCTAACAAGTACAAGTGCATTGTAATAGAGCTTGAATTGTGACACCATACATGAAACACATGTGTGTGTGTGTTTGAGAGAGAGAAGAGAGATTGTACTCAGTATTTTTTTTAAGATTTATTTATTTATTTATACAAGCACTGGGTATAGTCAGAAGCACGGGAGGGTGAGAGAATTCACCAGAGCCAGAGTGGGGAACAGAACAGGCAGACTGACGAAATACACTGCTGAGGGGAGCAGCGGGCTTCAGGAGAGGTCTGCGTGCCATGTGGGACCCTCACCCGGCGGCAGGGGATCGAGCCTGTGCTGCAGAAGCTGCAGGCAGCTTTGCAACCCAGTGCTCAACCGCTGTGCCACTGGGGAGGCCCTTGTACTCAGTATTTTAATGAAGTTGTATTGGCTTATAAAAACCAGCATTTAAATGTTTACGTACTTTTGAAACTAACTGTTAAAACACAGATAATATTAGAAATTAAATTGCTAAAATGTACATTTTACTAATTTTTTAAAAGAAGCAAATCCTTAAAATACTCAAACTTACCACTTCCTAATTTTACCACATTTTACTATGATCTATACTCATGAGGGGATGTATTTCAGTTTTTCTTAAAATATTTATTTATTTATACAAGAATCAGGGTACAGGCCAGAGGCGCGGGAGGGTGAAAGGATTCACCAGAGATAGAGCAGGGAACAGAACAGGCAGACTGACGAAATATGCTGCTGAGAGGAGCAGCAGGTGAGACAGGAGAGGTCTGCTGTGCCATGTGGGTTAGCTCCCTGGCGGGGGATCAAACTCATTCTGCAGTGGCTGCCAGTAGCTTCACAGTGCTGAGACTTAACCCCTTGCACCACCAGGGAAGCCCCAGGGTTTTTTTGTTTGTTTTTTAAGGAAGTGTCAGTTGTTATGTAATTGCCATCCTATCCATGGATTTGTCAACTGAATTCAAAAGTATTAATGACTTAAATTGTCTAGGATGCATGAGAACAGAAATTAGAAATTTCAAGCTACTTCATTTTCATTATTATTGTACCCCATCCATTATCAGGTCAGTAAACATTAGTCCCTCTGCAGACTAGGTCTTCAGGTTCTTTCTGGCTTTCCTGCAGAAATATTGTAACAGCATCTAGAGGAGAATGGACATACATGCAAACTAGTAGGGAAAAGATACCTATCTACAACCATCCAGCAATTGAACAAGGATTCTCAAAGTTCTTTGACTGCAAGATCTTACAAATATATTTTTCCATAAAAATTTCCATGAGAATAAACTGCATCTGTATCCACAGGGAACACAGCAAGTTGGAGGTCAACTGAAAGCCACAGCTTATGCACCTATCCTATTTCACTGCCTGAGAACAAAGTATTTGGAAACAACTTTTTTTGTGATACAATAAGAATACTCTAATAGGAAGGAGATGAATCATTCTTGCTGCAATTAATGTAAACATTTTTATTATGAATTTGAATCAACTAATATAAAACATGTTTGCCACATATAATAATCCATAAATTCAGTTAAATTTAGTTCCTTTTATACTGTTTTTTTGTTTTTCATCAAAATGAACTTGTTTTTCCTCAAGTTGAATAACTTATTCTTGCACAATATCATCTGAGACTTAAATCAGCATGCTATGGGAGGGAGATATCCATAAGATTGTCCCTGTATCATTGTTGTTTTTTTAAAAGACTTATTTATTTATAAAAGAGCTGGGGTACAGGTCAGAAGTGCAGGAGGGTGAGAACATTCACCAGAGAAAGAGCAGGGAGCAGAACAGGCAGACGAACTGAAAGCACTGCTAAAGGGGAGCAGCCGGCAAGACAGGAGAGGTCTGCTGTGCCATGTGAGTATCTCCCTGGCCAGCTGGGAATCAAACTCGCACTGCAGAGGCTGCAGACAGCTTCACAGCGCTGCACTCAACCCACTGCGCCACCAGGAAGACCCTGTCCCTGTACCATTGTTGATCAATGAAATGCCTTTCCCTTTACTCCCCCACTTCTCACTGCAAACTTTCAGTACAAACAATAACTTTGTCCTAATGCTGAAATTTAATGAAAAGACCAATGTATAATGAAGTAAAAAAAAAAAAAAAATCAAGGATCAACAATGGGCACTCTGTTGACAGCTTCATAACTAAGTACAGAGCACACTAATTTTTATGCTAGCTAGAGTTCAACTCTTGCATCAAAAAAGGAATTCATATATAGGGGTATTGTGTCTACTGAGATGGATGTTAAAAACTGCATTACTGAAGCTGCATTACAGTGAAAGGTTGTTTTTCTTCTTTTTTTCAAAGTAGAAGGTCAATGAAAGAGAATGATTTGGTATAATTGTAGAAATAAGAGCCTGTAGTGAACTACCTCCTGTGTCTTCTGTGGATACAGCTCTTAAATGTCATTTATTCTATTGTAATTTTTGTGGAAAAGTTCATCTATAAAATCTTGCACCAAAAGAGCTTTGAAACTCCATCTTGTTCAATTGCTGTCTGGTTGTAGATAGACATTACTTTTTTTCTATTAGAGTGGATAGTCTACTCTCTGTAAACTCTGGCAGTTAAGAATTTCATAAATGTACGTTATGTAAATGACTTCCACATTAATTTTAAACTTCTCCATGAATATCTAGAATGGGTGATAATCACTGCCCGAATAAATATTTTTATTTTAGGGGATACTAATCAATTCACACTAAAGTTTCTTTTTCTAGCTTTAAGTTCCCAATATAATTAAATATTGACAAAGGACTCCATCTCAGGTTTTATCTTTTCCCTTGATAGTTTTCCAAATATTCCCTTCTTCCCATTTTTTTTAAAGATTTATTTATTTATACGTGCAAGAACTGGGCTTCAGGCCAGACATGTGGGGGGTGAGAGGATTCACCAGAGACAGAGTGGGGAACAGAACAGGCAGGTTGACTGAAATACACTGCTGAGGGGAGCAGTGGGTGAGTCAGGAGAGGTCTGCTGTGCAGTGTGGGTAGCTCCCTGGCCGGGGATTGAACTTGTGCTGCAGTGGCTGTGGATAGCTTTGTAGGTTGAGTCTTAACCCTTGCACCATCTGTGAGGCCCCCAATTAAATATTTTAAATTATGGACTTCAGCGTATTTCTTTTTTTAGGAGAATGTACAAAAAGTTGTATTACAGTATTATTAATACAGTAACAAATCAAAGATTATTTCTAAAGACAATATATAACAAAGCTGTATAAATTCTGTCTCTATAAAATCAAATAATTTTGGTCGCTCTCTATCCTGGGATATATCACTAGGAGTGAATTTCAACTTTCAGTAAGTACTGAGAAATCAATGTATCACCTAATCTTGTCTCTATATGTTACAGAAATAAAACATGATTCAAAATATAATGGGGACTCTAGCAGTTGCCTCAGAAATTGTCAGTATAATAGTTTGAAACACTGTAGATGAAATTACAGATGGATTAATTAATTTTTTATTTATCAATAATGCGATTCAGTCTTTACAAATATTTCCTCAGACTTTTTTATTCTTTTATTCACCTTCAAATTTACATGCATCTTGATTCATCCATAATTTTCTTGATGATTATTACTGAGTTTTATGGATTATTCTGTTTTGTAGAAAGATTAATAGAGCACTAGATTTTTGCAAGAATGGCATGTTCCAGTTCAGAACAAGATAACATTTGATAATTCCATTTCATTTGGAATTTTTCTTTTATAATAGCAAAGAAAAGTAATGTTCCTAACCAATTATGATAAAGTAAATTTTTGTGATCTCTAAATGATGTTCTTTAGTAAGCTACTATGCAGGTTATTTGTCATAAGTTTAATTGTATTTCATTTTAGCTCCTTAGTTTAGCTCCTTAGCTCCTTAGGTTGTCTTAACTCATATAACTTAGAAAAATCTGAATTGTGAATTGGATTCAAGTTGTTAAAGAGGATCTCCTAAGAGAAGGGCACGTTGAAACCAGTGCAAGGCAAGGGGAAAAAGCTAAGCAAATACATGGCGTCAGCAGGAGACAATGTCTCACTCTCTTCATGTGGAGAAGCTCTGAGACATGACTTATACTTTCAGAGTTTGTCTTCTTTGTGATCCAAATAGGGCCAACCCATTTTACTCCCAAATGAATTAATCACTAGCTGTGGACCTCAGCTTCTATTTATTTGTAGTCATTTCAATGAAATAGGGGACTAATGTGGGCCAAAGTATGTGGTACCATCACTGTAAAACCTTTGCTGAAAGAATTCATTCTAGAGCTTTACAAGAAAATCAACTAATGTACTTGACATACAAGCAATAGCTAACAGATTTATAGTAAATAAAAACATCCAGCCTATGTCTAATTACAATGTGCAGCTTTATTTTTGCCTAATTGCTATATTAATTTAAATTTATGAATCAGAATTCTTACAGGCTATGTGTGGCCAGGCACTCTTTCCTAGATTTCTATAGACTTGTATGTTTCACTCCATAGATTTGTTATTATTTCCTTGGATCCTGCAGGCATTTGAATCTGGCAAACATAGAATTTTAATAGAGAGAAGATTAATTGTGACAGTGAATAAGGGTGACGCTAAGACACCTACCTAAAAAAAATCGATAAATTCCCAAATTCTCTTGATGTTACCACTTCATGAATCTCTGATTTTAATTCACAAAGTCAGAATTAAAAACTTCAGAGGTCTTCAAACTGCATAACATTATAAATTTGGGATTTTATAAATGGGGTTAACAAATATAAATGGATATGTATCTTTAGATATTATTGTTGTTAATTTTATTAATCTTGTCATTGTTTTCATAGCAAGCTAAAGGGAAACTAAAACGCAGATATAATTTGCACAAGATTGTACACTAGTGAGAAAAGAATCAGGATTTGCCCAGTGAGGTTGGTATCAATCCAGTTGGACCAATAAGCTGGACTTGATCACAACAAAATCTATTTCCTTTTCTGCAAATTCTTCTTGGACACCTTAGGATCAATACATTTCCTGTTTTACATGAGGTAGTTTCCCAAGATCTGAGGTGGAAGCAGTATCTACCTTCATTACTGTCCTTCATTACTACCTTCACTACTGTCCCATTTCCATTAACAATATCTCCCCTAATGACTAATTCCAGTGCTATAGTGATGTCCTCTTAGGGAGTATGTAGCTGATATGCTGGTTAGATTTTGTTTTTATTTTTTCGTGCTAACAGCTCCGTTTTATGAGTTTAAAGGATATATTAAGGAGTGAAGAACTAGTGGCCTAAATTCAGAGTCAAAAGACATTCATTTTCTACTCTACCTATACTCAAATCTAGACATTTCTTTGAATATTGTCATTGTTCTTCCTTGTGCCAAGTGTAGATCTAGATTGAGATATTATCATGTACTCTCTTCCAATTTCTTGAGTCTTTGTTCATTATCTTAATATTTTTCATTTTCTCAACTTCTCATTCAATATATGAATGCTCTTTTGTCAAATTTCTTTTTGGTTATTGATAATATGTGTTGTCTTCCTCGAAATAAAAATGAATGCAAAAAGGATTCTAATGAAAAATGGTGGTCATGTGATTTAAGATCTACCACCTCAGTCCTCCTCCACAGGGATACACGTTGACAAGCATTTCTAAGTTTGTTGCTATTGGTGATTAATCCTATGTCTCTCAATAAGGATTATAATGATATTTGTTAATGTGCTGTCTTCCTCCATTATTATTATTTATGTAATATGAGGATTTGTATAAGTTAACCTATGGAATGACCTCTTTTGTGCCCTGGAGACTTTCCCAAGGATCTCTGGTTCTGTAAAGCAGCTGTGGCCATAAAACTTATATTTATTTGTTGCTTAATTTGGAACATGCACATCCGGTAAATAAAATTTGTGAATGCAATTTCACTATAACACAGACACATTTATTTGCTTATGTATTGCTCATGAATACTTTCACACAGAAAGTTGGTAAGTAGTTAAGTAGTTGTGTTAGTTGCCATATGGTCTGCAAAATCAAAAATATTTACAAGCTGACTCATTATAGAAAAAAGTTTGTTGACCTTTGTTCTAAACATTAAAAACATAAGGGAAACATTAATAAGATTTTTATCAGTAAATTTGACAACTTAGGTGAAATTCACAATTTTTTTGAAAAACAAATTGACAGCATCATTGAATAAAATGAAATCAGAGTAATTCTGTGTGTTTAAGAAATAGAAGTTATAATTAAAAATCTTTCCACAAAGAATAGGTGTTTTCACTGGTAAATTATTTGAAAACAACAGTAGCAATTTTACAAAATTTTTTAAAAAATAGTGGAGGAAAAATGCTTTCTAATCGTTTTATAAACTCTTCACTAGAAACCTAATTTCAAGTCCTAAAAAGATATTTAAAAATTCAAATGAACATTCCATCTTAGCAAGGATACACTAATTTTCTATACAAGACTAACAAGTCAAATCCATCAGTATATGAAAGGGTTTATCCCAGATATGCAATGTTGATTTAACATTAAAAAATAAATCAATGCATTGTCAACATTACTATAATAAAGAAAAAAAAAAACCTCCTGTACTCTCTAGAGTTAAAGAAAAATCTTTTGATAATATTAAACATTTAATCATTATGAATATTTTCAGAATAAGAGATAAAAGAAAACCTCACAGCTAATGTTATGATTAATGATGGAAATTTGATTACTCTTTCCCGAATTTTAGGGGGAAAATATTTCTTAAATTGATATTTGAGATCTCAGTTAGAGCAGTTAGGTAAGAAAAATATATACTTATTTGAAATCAAGAAGATTAATGCTTTTGTTCATAAGTGATGATTGTCTACATGGAAAATCCTAAGAAATATATCCCACCCCCAAATTTAGAACTAGGTCTCCGCATATGAAGTTAATATAAAAATATGATTTTGTTTATACGTACTAGGAATAAGTAATTAGAAAATGCATTTTTTAAAAACAATTCTTAAGTCTAAAAACATAATATATGTAGGGATAAATTTTATACATTTTGGAACTTAACCCTAGAAAGAAATATGTATAATTAAGTCTATGTGTTTTGAAACTGACAGTAACTGGGATTTCCACTGATTTCTATATAGAATACAATCTTTATTAAAGCTATATAAGAAAAAGTATTTGCTAATTGCAAGTACATATACCAATTACTAAATAGACATAGCAACTCTTTATAACTGAACCAAAGATTTTTAGGAGTATTTTGCCCCAATGCTTATACATCATCAGAATGACTTAACTTTTTTTTTTTTTTTTTTTTAATGTTCTACATCCCTCACCTCTCATTTGTGCAGGATGATTTGGGAAATTTTTGGAACTTCCTGGATCCTGAATCAGACATGCTTGAGTATTTGATACTGCTGCTCCTCAGATAATATACCCTGTTATCTATCACCTACAGCAGTATTGGCAGCTTCTTATTTATTCTTAATATTTCACTACTCCTCATTCTGTCTCATATCTGCTTCTCCTGCAGTCTTCCTAATTTTACTTAAGGACAGCACCACTGTAGTTGTTTCTTAGAATATATATTCTGTATTTATGTGCATATATTTATATACTTACATCATAATAATTATGTTAGTATATTAATATATAATTATAATAATTATTAATAAAATGACTGCAGCATATCCCATAGCTGTATACTTTATACATATTTATGATCTTGAACTCATACTGGCTTACTCTTTCCTTTCCCACATTTTGTTAACAAATTCTGTTGCCTCTAATGTAAGACTATTCCAATAATTTGGTAAGTTCTTAGTAATCCTACTGTGACTGTCACATTCCATACTTGATCTTTTCCAAAAGGTCGGTAAGAGATGCTACAGTTTAACCCTAAATTATTCTTTCCTTCTATAGTCTGGCTGCCATTGCCCTGGATCCTTCTAGACAATATTGAACCAGAGTTTCTGTATTCAGATCATGTGAAACGCCTATTCAGTACTCTCCAAGGCTTGGCATCTCCCTTGCAGTTAAAACCCACAACTTAATTGTATGTGGCTCGACATTATTTGGGTTCCTCCAGGGCCTTACCTTTTCTGGGTCCCTGTGAAAACTTCCAGCTTCATTTGCCATTCCTCTCCTTTTAATTTACTTCAACTACAGTAGCAGTCTCTCTCCTGATTTAGGACATTTTGCTGTTCACTTTTCCTGGAAAGCTTATGTGAACTTTCGCCCATGTAGTGAGTAATATAGGTTGTTCAATTTTAGATATCATTCCTGATGTATGACTAACTCCCTCACTTCTTCTAGGCTTTTATTCAAGTCACCTTATCAATCAGGCTTTCCCAGCCCATCATAACTGAAATTTCAGGCCCCTTCCACACAACACTTTAAATCCTTTCCCTTTTCTTATTTCATGTTCTAATGTTTTTCTGTAGTACTTACCACCATCTAACATAACATAAAATTTATTTATTGTGTTTATTTTTTATTGCCTGTCCTTTTCCTTAAGAGTAATATTCTTGAATACAGGTATCTTTTATTTTCTGTTTTGCTCACTGCAAAGTCTAGACAGTGACTAATGCAGAAATGGTGTTTAGTAAATATTTGTTAAATGAGTGAAAGTATGGTGAGACCCAAGTTTACACTAACACTTTCTCAGTTTCATGAAATTTATTAGTAGATTCTTACATTTTTCATATTATTATTCAAATGAATGAATAACAACAATTAACATAAAAGTGTCTATTGTTGATCAGGCTGTAAACTCTAAATGTATATTTCAATTTTGACATTAAAGAATTTGATGTGAGTGGTGCTATTATCTATTTCAAAAACAGGGATACTGCTACAGAGATTTTTATAAATTGCCCAAGGTGAAAAAACAAACAAGAATTATGGAACCAGGAATCCATCACAGCTCCTTTGACTTCAGAGTACATGTACTTAGAAATGTTATTCATCTACGGTTGTGCAACAAATTACTTTGAAATTTAGCAGCTTAAATCAATAAGTATTTATTATTTCAGTTTCTATGAGCCAGGAATCCAGGCACCACTTAGAATGACTGATTCAGGATCTTTCTGGAGACTACAATCAAGGACTTGGTCAGGGTTATGGCCATGCCTAGGCTGTAGTATTAAGGATTCACTTCCAAGGTCACACATTCCACTGTTGGCTGCTCTCATATTGTCACAACTTTTTGGTATACTTTCTGTCAACTTTTTGTATACGAGTCTCTTATGGAATTAGTCATAGCATACTATGTTTTCCCCACAATAAGGGATGCAATAGAGGAAGTGTGAGAGAGTCTGTAGGAGGAAGTCACAACTTTTATCTAATTTATCTCAGAAGTGATATCACTTTCGTCATATTCTACAGTGAGTAAATCATTTTGTCCAGTTCCTGTTTAAAAAGAAGGAACCCTGAAAGGTGTGAGCATTATTTGGAGAACATTTGTAGGTTATTATCTCCTACAATTCAGCATTCAGAATGGATAGACAAATTATTGCATGGATGAATAAATGATAAAATGAATGAATAAATGATAAAATGTAAGACCAGTGGAATGATATTACATAAACCAGAAGTGCATTCTTAAATGATTTATAAAATATATGAATATATATGAATCTTGAGTTCTGAATTCCTCACAGAAGTGTAAATGTGTTTTTTGTTATACTGTACCAAAAGTCAATTTATAACATTATTGATAATTTAGGTTTTTTTTTAAAGATTTGTTTATTTATGCATAGGAGAGCTGGGGTACAGGCCAGAGGTGTGGGGGATGAGAGGATTCACCAGAGACAGAGTGGGGAACAGAACAGGCAGATGTGCTGAAATACACTGCTGAGGGGAGCAGTGGGTGAGTCAGAAGAGTCCTGCTGCACCATGTGGGTTGCTCCCTGGCTGGCTGGGGATAGAACTCCTGCTGTAGTCGCTGCGGACAGCTTCACAGGCTGTGTCTTAACCCTAGTGCCATCAGGGAGGCCCCCATTTAGGTTTTTTTTTTTTAAGATTTATTTATTTATACATAGAAGATAGGGTGTAGACCAGAGGTGCAAGGATTCACCAGAGAAAGAATTGGGAGAACAGGCACATTTACAGAAATACACTGCTAAAGGGAACAGCAGTTGAGATAGGAGGGGTCTGCTGCACCATGTGGGTTAGCACCCTGACAGGGGCTTGAACTCAGGCCATGATCATTTAGTTTTTAAGGTATGGGGAAATCTAGTAATTTTCTTATGAATACACTTTAGTTGTCATTGGTCATTACATGTCCCTGGCTTAAAGTCAATTAACTATAAACATAATTTGATTATGGGATTCTTATGACAACAGTGTCTAAGAGCTGAATATCTTTTATCTTAAATGGCTTGCTTTATTGGTTCTAAATTAAATTGCTAGTAATTTGAGTGAATATTATCAAATGATGAGGTGGTATTTTTAAAAATATTTAATTTTTAATTGAGGTAATATTTGGATACCCCATAAAGGTATTGCCACTATAGTGTACCCACCACAGAATCACCCATATTCCACCACTGTAGTCTATTGTGCTTATTTCCTTCTTTGTTCCTATCCCTCCTCCATACCCTCTAGATGCTTCCGTTCTGTAGTCATCTATCAAGGGTTAGTTTTTACGCTTATCTTTATCTGATTCTC
Source organism: Talpa occidentalis (assembly GCF_014898055.3). NCBI lineage: Eukaryota > Metazoa > Chordata > Mammalia > Eulipotyphla > Talpidae > Talpa > Talpa occidentalis. Next base: position 88,018,586 of record NW_023604861.1, on the reverse strand, counting down.
AGTTTAGTACTCTATATTCCATATATTAGTGATACCATCCGGTATTTATCTTTCTCCTGACTTGTTTCACATAGCATTATTATCTCTTCCAGCTCCATCCATGTTGCCACAGATGATTGCTGGATAATGCTCAATTTTGTATATGTACCACATTTTCTTGATTCACTTAATCTGTTTTGGGGCACTTAGGTTGTTTTTGTAACTTAGCTATAGTAAATGGCACTGCAATAAACATGGGAATGCAAGTTTCCTTTCATATTAGTGTTTTGAATTTTTGGGGTAGATGAGAAGGCAGTAATTTTTAAAACTGTGGTTTTGTTAGTTACTAGGTAATTGCAGCAATGAAATCCTACTAGAGAAAATTTTAATCTCAGAGAAATATTGCCTGTTATTCTCAGGCAATAAATTCCACACTCACTGCCACACCCAAGTTTAAGTGACTTATTAGCTACTTGGTGATAACATTTTGAGCAAAAATTTTCCCATTGTATTGAGATGACTCAACCCCATTTGAGATTATTGAAGGAATTCAAAATTTTTCCACTATTATAACATGTGGAAGATTTAAAAAATGGAGGAAAATTGTAATGCATTGCTGTAAAAGACTGAATAGTTATGTCTCTGCAAATTCAACATGTTGTATGTACCCAAATCCAAAATATGATGGTATTTGTAGGTGATACTTAGCTTTATTAAGTAATTATGTCACAAGAATGAGCCCTTTTCAGAGACATCAAATAGTAATTAATTCTCCCTTATATCATTTAATGATTATAGGGATACATCTTAACCCACCTTTACACACACCCCACCATATGTCTAATCATTTATGACATTAAATAAAGTAAAATGAAGGGTACAGTATTTTATAATGATACTTTATATCAATGACATCTTTCTCATTGTGTTACTTTATAGTGTTCACAAAAATATATTTTGAATTACCACCAAAGAGAGGAACAGAAATAGAAGTAATGTTTTACAACAATGACCAACAAGGCCACTTTCCAGATTAAAAATATGTATGTGTACATAATAATTATTCCATTAAGAACACAGATGACTTAATATGTCAGTTAATTTATATCACACAAAGAAGAAATATAAGGCAAATATATGAATAAAATATTTTTGTGTTTTTAAGTCAAAGCACGGTATTTGCAATTGGAGCAAGATGTATTTATGAACATAGTAGGTCTTCCCAAACACTGGGTATGTACATATAGAAAATTTGTGTAAAATGTTGTGTAAAATTATAAAAAATTGTTAAAAAAATGTTGTGTAAAATGTAAAATTTTGTGTAAAATGTTGATGTGCTTAAATTGCTTGTTTACTAGAAATTTCTATTACTATATAATTCATTACTCTTTTTTGCTTGCTCAGTTGAATAATGGCCCTTACTATTATTATAATCAGGAGCAAGAGCATTTTATTTGTCAAAGAATGCTATCAGTTACCTCTTTGGTGTTAATAAGTGAGATCAAGAGAAAATGAGTTTGAGGGGCCTCTTCAGTGACGCAGTGGTTTGAGCATCGCGCCGTGAAGCTGTCCACAGCCTCTGTAGAGCTGGTTCGATTCCCCGCCGGCCAGGGAGACCTCTCCTGGCACAGTAGACCTCTCCTGCCTTGCCCACTGCTCCCCTCAGCAGTGTCTTTGCTCCATCTGCCTGTTCTGCTCCCCACTCTGGCTCTGGTGAATTCTCTCACCCTCCTGTGCTTCTGACCTGTACCCCAGTTTTTGTATAAAATAAATAAGTCTTTAAAAAAAGAGAAAATGAGTTTGATGGTTAAAAACAAGGAAGGATGATAGGTAGGATGTCAAATGGGTGTAAGGTAGAGAAGAATGTTATGTGTATTTTTGGGAACTCTCTTCCAGATGAAGAAGGGAAGTGATGCCATCATTAAACATTGAGAACTTACAGCATTAAACACTATGCTATATGCTATGCTTAGTTTACCTTCTGATACCCTGATATAGCTATTACTATTATCAGACTGTAGGTGAAAACAGATATAAAGAGGATAAGTCAATAGCCTAATATCTCTGAACTAGTGAGTGGCAGAACCAGAATCCAGCCTAGAGCCACATGACTTCAAACATTAAGCATTTCCCACAACGGGATCAAATTTTATTATCAAAAAATAAAGTTAGCAATTTTCCTGATAAAATTATATCATTGTCTAAACAAATATCACAAGTACTATGATAAATAAGTTTAGAACAAAGGAGATCTATAGTAACTACTATTCTAACAATTTTAATAAAAATTTTGTGGATTCACAAGGGCCAAAACAGAAGAATATGATTGATATTATCATCAGGGAGGAAGAACTGGGAATCATAGCAGAAGCCACTTTATAACTGATATAATATACATAATTATGCACAATACACTGTATAGCATTATCATTAACAAAATATAAAATTTCATGCATTTGAATGTCAAAAAATATTATAAACAAAATTATGAAGATGAATTATAAAATAGGAGCTAACTCATTCTATTCAAATTAAAAGAAAAGAAACTGGCCAGATAAGTGACAATTCAAAAATGAAAATGGTCAATAAAAATTAAATAATTTCAAAATGATATGGGATATTAAGTAGCATAACTGAATTTCAGCGATGTTTGGATTGTCATTCTAATTAAGATTTTTTTGAATCTGGTGAAATAGGGCCTTCCAAGCATTCCTCTTAGGAGTTTACATCAATAAAATCTTTCCTGAGTATCGTTTTGCAATATTTATTAGCAATCTTAAAGTAATTGAACTTTTTGACTCAGTATTTTCCCTCTTCTGAATTTACCTTAAAGAAATAGTGGTAATGAATTGGAAGAACGTCTATATGAGACCGTTCACTGACCTATTGTATTATAATTTTGAAACCAGTCTAAAATAGAGATGACTCAGCTATAGAGAATGGTTTCAATTTATTTTAGTATTTTGATAGACTATAGTTTAGTTTGATATCTTATACTTTTTTTAAAAAGATTTATTTATGAATACAAGAACTGGAGTGTAAGCCAGAGGTGCAGTGGGTGCGATGAGAGGATTCACCAGAGATAGTGAGGAGCAGAGCAAGCAGATCTACGGAAATGCATTGCTGAGGGGTGCAGTGGTGAGGCAGGAGAGGTCTGCTGCGCCATGTGTGTTGTTCCCTTGCAGGGCTGGGGATGGAACTAGTGCTGCAGTGGCTGGCAATAGCTTGACAGCTCTGTCTGTAACCCCTGCACCACCAGGGAAGCCCTGATATCATGTACTATTTAGGAATAAGTGATAATCATTGAAAATTCCCATATATAATCAGTAAATGGTAGGGCACAAAATATAAGGTTTTCTATTTTGTCACAAACACATATGCTTTTATTCATCTTCAAAGGTATATACAAATATGTAATGATCATAATTTGGATGTTAGATTTATTACTAAGATCTTTATTTTGCTTGCATTTCTACATTACATAATTGAAAACGTACATTAGGTTAAAAAAGGAAAGTTCATTGGCAATTATTGTGATGCCACAATGTCAAAGCAAAGTGGTGTGCAAGCGTGCTAAGCAGTGGAGTGTTGGCAGTGACTTCTATTGGCTTGTTAGAGTCCATTGGTGCCTTGTTAGTGTCCATTGGTGCCTCGTTTACTAACTCTCCTCAGGAATGTCATATTGATTGATTTGTCACGGTCAATTTTTTACACATTGGAAATCAGAAAATACTACAAATCTGGCTTTTTTATAAATGAAAACTTGTTAAACATTTACCATCACAGGGCCCCCCTGGTGGTGCAGGGGATAGTCTCAGCACTATCAAACTATCCTCAGCCACTGTGGCCTGAATTCGATCCCCAGCCAGGGAGCTAACCCACACGGTGCAGCAGACCACTCCTGTCTCACTGCTGTTCCCCTCAACAGTGTATTTCAGTAGATCTCCCCGGCTCAGCTCTCCAGGCTGTCTCTGGTGAAGGCTCTCATACCCTTGTACCTCTGGCCTATACCCCAATTCTTCTATGCTTAAATAAATAAAAATAAATCTTTTTAAAAAAATAACATTTACTATCACAGTACTTAGGAAACATAAATATATTTCAGATAATGTATTTAGTAAGTCATTCTTAATTTTCCTGAAATATATTTATTTCTTCAAAAATAGCAGCATTCATATTTAATAGCCGACGCTAACAAATATATCCTTCCCATGAATCTTTGTTACTCTTGTCATCTTTCTTGTCATTTAAGCCAAGTTTTGTTCATTTATTCTAAAGTCATTTTTATTTAACATTTACCTTTATATAGTTATGCAAAAGATCCTAGTAAGATTCACACCTTTAGCAGTCAATATTTATAAAGTAAACATGTCCTACGGCAGTAACTATACATTTGGTTGCACATAATAACATCATAAAATGAGAGATATATAAATATAACAAGTATTAATAAAGCTACATCTTGCTGGGAGAAACTCAGGCTTTTTAAATCACAGGTGCTAATAAGACCAACCTGCTGAGAGTGAGAGAAACTGAACATTTTATGTAGATATATGGATACAAGAGACACCATGCTTCATGCTACTATTATTAACCTATTCAGTGAAGACTAAAAAACGATACAGAAAAATTGGCTTTAATGCTTATTATTTTTAATACAGTTTTAATCTTTTTTAGATTTTGACCGCATGTTTGATAAATTTTCCCAAAAAGGAAGTTGGTATTTTAGATGTGGATAATTAGTCCTACTATGCATTGTTACTGAAAGTGTTGTTGCTTGGTGACTAACATCAGCATCACCTAGAAGCTTATTAGAAAGGGAAATTCTTAAGCCCCATTTCAAAAGTATTGATATAAAATCTGCATTTTAACAAGATGCCCATATTATATGGTTGAGAAGTTTGATAAGCATCGTTCTTACATATTATCGTTCTCATCTTACTTCTTTTAACCTACTGTAACAAAATCCAAAGTTTAGTTTAGCTATTGGGGGTCTTCTGTGGTTCTGTATGAATTTCAGTAATGTTTATTCTATTTCTTTGAAGAATGCTATTGAAATTTTGACAGGATTGTTTGAACCTGTATATTGTTTTGGGTAAGACTGCCTTTTTATAATGTTAATGTTTTTCTAATCTATCAATATCAGCAGGGAATCTCCCTCCATATTTTTGTCTGTTTTCTATTTCTTTAACAGTGCCATACAGTTTTTGTTATACAGGTATTTTTACTTCCTTTGGTAATGCTATTCTTAAGTGTATTTTTTTTTAAAGTTGATATCCCTGAATAATCAAAGGAATCCTGAAAAAGGAGAACAGAAACATCATAGTCCCAGACTTCAAGCTATATTGACAAAACAATTATAATTAAAACAACAGTGATAGAATAAAAACTGACACTCGTACCAATGGTACTGAATCCCAGAAATAAAGCAGTACTTATGTGTAAGGAGCCAAGGAAAATCACTTCAACAAATGGTGTTGAGTAAACTGGTCAGCTCCATGCAAAACAATTAGATTAGATTTTTATGATACACCATATACTCAAAATGGATTAAAGACATGGATTTAAAATCTGAAAACATAAAATAAATAGAAGAAAGCATAGGCAAAACACTCCACAACACTGGCTTCAGTGATGTCTTTGGGGTCTTGACTTCAACATTAAAAGAAATAATAATAAGCTAAATGGGTCTACAGGAACTAACGAGTTTTTGCACAGTAGAAGAAACTGTCATTAAAACAAAAATGAGGCCTGGACTCAGAGTGTGGTGGCTGACCACATCAGCCCAGCCGGGTCTGTAATGCCGAGTCTCAGAAAAAAAATAAAACAAAAAATACATATTTCTGAATGGGAAAAATATTTGCATACCATACATCTGACAAGGGGTTAATATTCAAGATCTACAAAGGGTTCATACAATTCAACAAGAAGACAACACAAACAAACAAACAAAAAGAGCTTAAAAAAAGCCCTTTTAAAAAGAAGATACAGAGCTGGCCAATAGGCTCATGAAAAAATTCATCATCACTTATCATTAGGGAAATGAAAATCAAACCCAGAGTGAGTTAATATTTCATGGCTTTGAGAATAACCCATATCAGAAAGATCAAAAACAACAAGTGTGGGTGAGGATGTGGCGAAAAGAGATTCTCTTACACTGTAGGTGGGAATGTAATATGGTCCAGCCCCCATAGAAAACAGTGTTGAGGTTTCTCAAAATACTTCTCAAAATAGATCTGGCATATGATACAGCAATTGCATTCCTGGGTATCTGCCAGAGGAATGCAAAAACACTAAAATTTGAAAGCATATTTGTACTTTTTTTAAACCAAAATAGTCTTTATTTTTTGTTTCTTTAATCTTTATTTTTTTTTGTTTATTTTTATTTAAATGACCTGTGAGCAGGTTCTTAGAAGTTGCATTAATTCCCTATGTTGACTGGGTCTCATGCATTCTAGATTAGAGAAAATTTCTGTTCAGTCTGTAATAACTTAAGACCATCTTTGACAGTGTTAATCACACAGTGTTGTTTAACATTAAATAACACAAGTCTCCCAATAGTTCATGTAAATAAATCAAATATGGCACATTTTGACATGGGATAATTGCTGAAAATGTAGGTATATATTTGTTGACATACTCTTATTTATGATATTTTATATATTGTTCAATCAAAAAGAATATAAAACTAATGCCATGACCTCTAGTGAAAAGATTACTTTTATTTTTTTGAAAAGATTATTTTTAAATTAACAATTATTTTATTTTCTTAATGATATTAAAATATTTTATCTTAGATCCTATAAAAGTTTATTTAATTATTTATTTTTACTGAGGTAACATTGGCTTAAAACATTGTATTTGGGGGCCTTCCTGGTGGCACAAGGGGTTAAGACACAGCCTATGAAGCTATCTGCAGCCACTGCAGCATGAGCTTGATCCCAGGCCAGGGAGCTCCCCACATAGTGCAGCAGACCTCTCCTGACTCGCCCAATGCTCCCCTCAGCAGTGTATTTCAGTTATTCCTCCTGTTCTGTCCCCCATTCTGTCTCTGGTGAATCCTCTCACCCTTCGCACCTCTGGCCTGTACCCCAGTTCTTGTATGCATAAATAAATAAATCTTTAAAAAAAAATCTTAAAAAAAAAAAAAACACATTGTGTGTGATTCAGAGGCTTATGCCTCTGATCACATCTCCTCAGATGCATGTCACAAAATCAACAGGGCACCCATAGTCCTTCCTCATTTGTTTTCCCCTATTTTGTAGACTCAGTTTCACAGATTTATAGGGTTTGTTACTGATCCTTTGTTTTGTTTTTTCTATGTTCCACTTATAAAGTAAGTGAAACCATCTGGTATTTGTCTTTCTCCATCTTATTTATTTTGCCTAATATTGTCCCCTCCAGTGCCATTTATGTTTTTGCAAATGGCAAGAGATCATATTTATACAGTTGAGTACTATTTCATTGTGTATATATAACACTAGAGCAAAAAATTTATTTTTAAAATAAATCTCAAATTCAAGTTTTGAATTCAGTGAAGATTTGATGTGAAATATCAATAATTTTAAATGTTTATATGTTTTGCCTATGCTAGGCATAGAAAGTGTTACTTGTTCATTGATTAAATGAAAATCATAAAGTTACTTCAAAACATTATAAATTGGGCCTACCCGGTGGCGCAGCGGTTGAGCGCTGGGTTGCGAAGCTGCCCGCTCTGCAGCACTGGTTCGATTCCCGGCTGCTCCCAGGCCACCGGAGGAGGGTCCCGCATGGTGCGCAGACCTCTCCTGCCGCCCACTGCTCCCCTCAGCAGTGTACTTCGGTCCTTCTGCCTGCTCTGCTCCCCGCTCTGGCTCTGGTGAATTCTCTCACCCTCCCGTGCTTCTGACTGTACCCAGTGCTTGTATAAATAAATAAATGAATCTAAAAAAATATATATATAAATTATTCAGTCTTGCATTTTACTATGAATAAGAAACTTAATCCATCAAGAGTCCTATGGAAGAAATGGCCTTGTATTCTAAGAGAAAAAAGTAGCTGTGTTCCTTTTCTTAATTGGAATTTATCTTATCTCATGTCAATAACATGTTTGACAATGGAAAAATAATGAAATTATAAAGCAAGATTAGATTTGATGCACTGCAGATGAGTCAGCTTAAATTTTCACAAATGCAGTTTTTTTTATACATAATACCTTTATGGTAATATATATTTAAATGTGACTATTAATTACTGAATATTGAAGTTCAGTTATTTAATCACTAACTTAATATTAGTTATTAAACAATATAGTAATAATATAATAATACTATATATTACTATAGTATATAATAAATAATATAGTAATATAGTAAACTAAAAAGTAATAAAATAAACAATATATTTAATATTTCAAAAGGTATTCACCCCTGTTTTGAATATAGCATCTGATTTTAAAAGAATGGGAAGAACATTTGAGAGCTATACAAATGACAGAACAATAACTGATTCGAGTATTTGAAAAGGGTTTTTCATTTTCTTTTTTTTAAAGATTTATTTATTCATGCATACAAGAACTGGGGTACAGGCCAGAGGTGTGTGTGGGGGAGAGGATTCACCAGAGACAGAGTGGGGAACATCATAGAAGGGATGACTGAAATACACTGCTGAGGGGAGCAGTGGGCAAGTCCGGAGAGTGCTGCACCATGTGGGTAGCTCCCTTGCTGGGGATCAAACTCGCGCTGCAGTGGCTGCAGATAGCTTCACATAGGTTGTATCTTAACTCCTTGTGCCACTAGGGAGGCCCGGGTTATTATTTTCAAATAATCTCTAGAGAGTAAACCATAGTACTTGAATAAGAGTATCATATAACTAGAAGTATTTTTTTTTTAATTTTTTTTAAAATATTTTTTTTTATAGAGGCATGTTTATTTCTTTATTTATTTGTTTTGTTTGTTTGTTCTGTTTACACATGCACTGGGTACAGTCAGAAGCGCGGGAGGGTGAGAGAATTCACCAGAGCCAGAGCGGGGAGCAGAGCAGGCAGAAGGACCGAAGCACACTGCTGAGGGGAGCAGTGGGTGGCAGGAGAGGTCTGCGCGCCATGTGGGACCCTCCTCAGGTGGCTGGGGAGCAGCCGGGGATCGAACCGGTGCCGCAGAGGCCGTGGGCAGCTTCGTAACCCAGCGCTCAACCACTGCGCCACCAGGGAGGCCCTAACTAGAAGTATTTTTGAACAGTTTCCACAAGTTCACATACAAAGATATACGGTCTCAGATTTATTCTTATTTATTTACATATGCGTAATTTTCACAGGGTCATATATTTAATATCTCTGACAGACCTCAAGCCCAGACCTCTTTTGTCATGTGTCATGTATAGCATGATTTCTGTGTTAGTCTCTTAATCTTTATACCATGAACCTCTAGATTATTCTAGCATAATTTACCACTTACTGGCATAATTAACCATTTTAATGAATGATTGCCTGCACGACTCCCACTGGACATATAGTGGCAAAAAACCAACTGGCATGACTGATTTGCTGGATGAGAGGCAGGAATAATAACAATTGGATAGAGTTAGTATCAAGTACTGTGAGATTGTAAAGACAGCATATTATTATTTCATATTTATTTCATATTGTTTCATCTTTAAAAAGTTTAGATCACACTTTAATTCTCATGGACATTATTAACACTACAAGCAAAAAAATACTACGGGAAGGGTAGTGCAAAATCTTTCAATTTTGCATTTTTATTTTTTTCTTTAAATATTTGCATTGCGTACTAACCACACTGTACAGAGAATTGTGATGCTCAACATGTGGTTTGTCAGGAGTAAAACTGTCATGTCTCCCAGAATATTCACAGGGAAGATAAGACCTAAAGCAATTATAGTGAACAAGATTTTGAAAGTTTAGTATAATTAAAAAAAAATGCATAATATAAGCATGGTGGTCACTTGCAAAAAAGATACTTTTTCCCCCTATGGAAAAGGGATAAAAATTCCAATAATATAACATCTCTTATAGGTGCAAGAAGGTTTCACAGAAGAAAAGAAAATGAAATTTGGCTTGAAGAAAAGATAAGATGCTATTATATAATGAATTCAGTGACTTTTGCATTTAGGTTTCGGGAACTACTGCAGCTTTTACAATTAAGGGATAGAATGCTTTATTGCAAGACTTGATCATTATATTCTTCCTTGAAGGTCTCATGTAAAGCATTAAAAATATTTTATAAGTAAACAGCTTACAACATCTCCATGCTGCATTGCTAAGAATAAATTTGATTGCAAAAAGCACAAAAAATATGGTTTATCAGAAATAAAATGCATATTTGACATGGTAAGGCACAGTTGAGCACATGATTAAGGTCATGCTAACTTTTTTCACACAGCATGTTAATTAGGTTAATTGTCAAGATTGTGAATGACGTTTTCATTTAAAGTGAATTTTAATAGTATATTTCAGTCAGTAGAGATGGCAAATGATTCAAATTTGCAACAAAGGAAAATCATGCAGTGGATGATTTAAAAAATAGTGATTAATACAAGTACAATCTGAGTTTGTAAATATTATCCGTTTTAACTTTGTTTATTGAGGTATGTTCAAGAAATTTAAACTTAGTCTTTTTAGAGTCAGGAAAGCCTCCCAAAATGAACCCTGGCAATGCCAGGGCACTTTCATTTAAATCTGACTTCAGAATTTTTTCAATGAAAACCCTTGAAAGATGAGTGCTAGGCCAATACTGTCAATAACATTTAAATGTATAATTATTTTACTAAATATTATAGAATATTACTTACAATTAAGCTATTGTTACCAAATAATAACCAGAATACATATTAGAAATGAATTTTGGCATGCCTTTGTATAGTCATAAAAATAAATGATAACGGACTAATGTACTTGGTTCAATTATTGCAGAAAATTAGGTTTTTAACAATTTTTTAAAAAGATATATTTATACGTACAAGAACTGGGTACAGGCCAGAGGTGTGGGGGTGAGAGGATTCCCCAGAGACAGAGTGGGGAACAGAACAGGCAGATGTACTGAAATACACTGCAGAGGAGAGCAGTGGGTGAGTTGGTAGAGGTCTGCTGTGCCATGTGGGTAGCCCCTGTCCAGGGATCAAACTCATGCTGCAGTGGCTGTGGATAGCTTCGTAGGTTGAGTCTTAACCCCTTGTGCCACCAGGGAGGCCCTTTTTAACAATTTTTTTAAAGCACATGAAAGTAATTCAAATAATAAGGACTTAATAATTGTGTCAAATAATTAAAAAATGCATTTCCAAAATCATTCAATTATAAGATGTATAATATCTCAGTAGGGTGTATGCTCTGCCTTTAATTACTTGCTATTATTATCAAATATGCTAGGTTCTTCTTCCTGTTAGATTTCGAAAAGATCAAGTCTAGGATCTCAGTGACCATTGTGAGAAACTCCAGAAAGTAGAGAATTGCATTCTAAGATCAGTTCTACCAGAAAACTTACTTCTCAAGAAATATGCAACAGGTGGATTAGAAGGCCAGATTTTCAAGTTACCAGTTAGATGTTGCTTGGCCCATGTCAGGAATATTGGCAGGAACTCGATAGTTTTTGAATTATGTTGCGCAACACAAATGATGACTAATGACCACTGCAAAATAATCTCAAGCTCTTTTCTTTACTGAAAACTTGGTGAGGGGAGAAATTATAGTTTAGATATTTTTGTATCCTAAGAAGCTTATTCTTAATTGTCATGGATTATATATTTAATATTGTGGATGAATACCATTAATTACCTAGTTAAGAAAGAGAAAGGAAATTCTAATGTTGAATTGGGTGCCAAGAATACTGGGATTCAAATGGCACTGATAAAGGAGCCTATATTATCACCTCAGCTAATTAATTCAACAAAATTAAAGGTATGTGTTTCAGAAGTTGACAAAAATAAACAGGACATGAAATTGATCAAAAAAGAGAAATTCTTCAGTTTGGGTGTCAATGGATATTATTTGTATTCTTTTTTTTTTTTTTAGATTTATTTATTATTTATACAAGAACCCGGGTACAGGCCAGAAGCACAGGAGGGTGAGAGGATTCACCATAGACAGAGTAGGGAACAGAACAGGCAGACTGAACAAACGCACTGCTGAGGGGAGCAGCGGGAGAGACAGGAGAGGTCTGCTTGCCATGTGGATTGCTCCAGGCCTGCGAGGATCGAAATGGCACTGCAGAGGCTGCGGACAGCTTCACAGTACTGCGGACAAAAATCAAAATTTAATTTCTGCTGTATTTCTTAATCTATATTTCTTATATTTTGAAGGTATTTTAGTTTTACTGTAGTTACTGTTCCTTTTCCTTGGCGGTCCATAGTAATAAACACGAAGGGAAGAAACTAAAAACAATTTCAATACCATCAACGAGATAAACCCTAGTTAACATTTGTTACCTTCATGAGATTTTTCATGTTAACATGAAATATTAATGCTTTCATGCACACACAAGTGCAAACACAAAAAGTGGGAGAACACCTTTCTTATTTGATAGTTGTTTTTTTTTAATGTAAGATTTATTTATTTATTTATTTATACAAGCACTGGGCACAGTCAGTAGCGAGGGACAGTGAGAGAATTCACCAGAGCCAGTGCAGGGAAGAACAGGCATACGGAAGAAATACACTGCTAAGGTGAGCAGTGGGCGTGGCAGGAGAGGTCTGTCGCGCCACGTGGGACCCTAGCTGGTGTCGGGGGATGGAACCTTCGCTGCAGAGGCTGCGGGCAGCTTCGTAGCCCAGGGCTCAACCACTGCGCCATCAGGGGAGGCTTGCTACTTGTTTTTATACTTCAATGTGTATTAGAGACATAACCTTTCTATGAAAGTATTACAACTTCAAATTATTTTGCTTCTGTGACATGACTTATGAAATTCTTGTAACTAGCCACACTTTTATTATTCATTTAGAATAATTTCATTGAAAAGGAATAGTGTAGTCAAACAAAGTATGCATTTTTAACAGTTTTTGAAAGGAGTCAAACAGATACTTGGAAGAATTACCAGTTTGGGTTTTTTTTTGTTTATGTATAGTAGCACTCATATTAGAGTTATTTTTAGAGTCAGGAAAACTAATAAATGTTTGATGTATCCTTATGCATTCAATGAAATATTGCAACCTATTTTTAGCTTTGATTATTAAAGACAGTAATTTTTTAAATTCCATTAATTTGATAACTTACTGAAGTGAAACACATTTTAAAATTCTTATTAGTCACTTAAATGATTTGATTTATAAATTGCTTTAAGTGCATTTTTTCATCTTTTTACTAGTTAATACAGTTGATTTGCAAGAGTTCCTAATGAAATAATACTGACCTTTTATCTGCTATATATATATATTGCAAAAACATCTAAAATTCCTCCTTTATATAATTGCTATATATTCAAATATTCCTTAATTGTCACCACCTCTATCATTAGTCCATTTTCAGCAAAAAAAAAAAAATATGCCTATTCACATACTGCATTCTTATTTTTGAATAATTCTTCTCCTACCACATTAATATATTTAGTCTAAATTGAGCTTATTTTCAGTAAATTTGAAATAGTTACCTAACAATTGTATGGGGAAATATAAAAAAAAATAAAAAAGAAATAGTTACCTAATCTAATTTTTTGAAAATAATTAGAAAATGTATCAAAGCCATTCATTAAATAATTATTTTATTTATCCCCTCTAATTGTGCATATTTCAATATTTTGAATTATTCAATCAAAATATATGTTGGGATTTTGTTATAAATTCCGTTCAATTAATAGATTAATATTAGGTTCTAGTAAGAAATCACCTGAGAAGAGGTGTGAATCTATCCCCCTAAAGCATATATCATGTTTTAAACAATTGTTAACCTCAATAAAAATAATTCAATTGGAAAAAAGATCTCCTGAGAAATATTATTTTGTTTTTTACCTTTGCAATTCAAAAAGTTAGGTATCATAAGTCTACTTCTTTATTGCACATCACATTAAACCTATTCATTTAAAGCAGAGAGGTAAAACTCCCTCCTTATCACATCCAAAATTCTAGTTGAAAGACGTGTCTGGAAAAATGTAGTTTTAGTTTGCTTACCTCTTCAATACAGATAGACACTAGGAGGAGCGTTCGAGAGGATGTGGAGCCATTCAGCTGTATATCTCATTCTGGATGCCCTTGGTGGACATTTGATGTCATTAATTTTTATCTCAACTCAGTGAGCCCTTTAGATCTGAATGCATAGTTAGTTCAGACAATTTCTTAATATTGTTACTGTCTCTGCTTTCCTTCCATTGTCTCTTCACTCACTTGCTATACATTAATATTGCTGCAAAAGGACTGTAAAACTCAGTTTATTTACCTTTCCTATCATTTAATGATGATGGAAACAAAAATAAGCCCATAGCATCACTGAAACACTTGGAAGGATGTTATTGAACAATAAGAATATTTGAGGCATTTATGAATATAAAGTAAATGCCATTAAGCTAACAACTGATAAAAACTGCTATTCCACACTATATATATATATACATATATATATACACACACACACACACACACACACACACTGTGAGATTTCCCAACATAATAGCCCAAATTATCAGCTCAGTTTCACAAGAAGTAGAGAGCAAGGGAAGGCTATGGAGTAGCCATCAAAGTAATTAATTGCACAATTTGGGAAAATTCCCTCCTGCTCTCACAGTTTGTGACTTTTGACCTCAGGTAAAATCCAGAAAAATGTTCTTTTTTTTACAATGAGAATAAACCTTAGAAACTTCCTTTGCTAGCCTGATAGATGAGGGTAAAATTTCCAGTTCCTGCAGGTAATTTCCAGCTTTGTGAACACATGTAAAGCTTTCCCTAGAGATATTTGCAGCAATATTTATATCAGCACAGTTCACTAACTGCCAAGTACTGGAAATAACTCAAATGCCCATGAATGGTAGGATGAACAGATAATACATTGTGCCATAACTTATGGTAGATTATTATGCAGCAATGAAAATAATCCTGGAATAATTGATGCAACATGAAATAACAGATGAATCTCAGAAACATATTATTGAGTGAAAGATAGCAGACATATTTCACACACTGTATGATTTCATGTATCTTCATTTCAAAAAACAAACTTCAACGAGGCGTTTATATTTAGGGATGCATTTTTATTTGTATTTTTTTAGTTTGGGATGAGAAAAATCTGGGGACCTGGTGCCTAAGGCATTTCTCGCCAGACTCACCTGTAAGGAGTTTGGCTTTTTAATACAATCCCCAGAGCTGGTGGATGCCTCAACCTTCCCTCAATTAGAATCACACGCAGCCCTGCGTCCCGCGGGCGCAAGAAGCCAAAAGGCGTGAACTGCACATGCGCGCGCAGGAAAACTTCAGTTTTCGGCATCAGTAGAGTCTGGCGGCTTCTGGCCTTCCTGGCCCAGAATTCTGGGGCCCAAATTCACGTTCTGCTAAAGTTTAAGGTGGCTGCAAACCCAGTGTGTGATTCCGTTCACGGACTACAACCCTGGACACTGCTGTCCTCTGGACCATCATTCAGGTTTGTTCTTTGAAATTAATGTAAATTAATAATATATTCGTAAATGTGGATTATTGTATGTCAAGATAATAATTATTTTTAGGTGGTGTGAGTTTTAGAAATGTGGGTGAGGAGCCCTTTTGGCGAGCTGACTTGACCTGCATAGTATCTAAATAGATTTTCATGTGTTAACTCTCCAAGAAGTCACCAAAAAAAGTACTCTGCACTTTTTTTTTTTTAAATGGGTTTTATTTTATGATTAAAAATACAAAGGTTCAGAAATTAATTTGAAGTTTTCTTCTCCCCACCAAATTAAAACAGCCTGATTTCACATCCTTACTAAGATAGCCAGGCTCCCATAATTAGAATCTGCAATCTGTGACTTTATTTTACTCATGAAAAGTCTTAACCTAGTTACATGTATGTGTATATGTGGTATCCAAGAAACCAGAATTACAGCGTTTTTAATGATCAGCAGTATTGGGAACTGTAAATTGGACAGGAACTACACATCATCGAGCCAAAAAGCAAAAGAAAATATATTTTTTAAAGACAATAATCATTTTTAAATTGCTAGTTTCAGTAAGAAAAAACACAGAATTTTGAATATTTGAAAATACAGAACCAGTAGTGAGTCAGAAACCAAAGAATTAGGGAGAAAGAGAAGCAAGAATCGTTGGAGGGCCTCCCTAGTGGCACAGGCGCTTGAGTGCAGCGCTGTAAAGCTGTCCGCAGCCTCTGCAGCACCAGTTCGATCCCCACTGGCCGCGGAACAACACACGTGGAGCAGCAGACCTCTCCTGTCTTGCCTGCTGCTCCCCTCAGCAGTGTATTTCGTCAGTGTGCCACTACTGTTCCCCACTCTGTCTCCAGTGAATCCTCTCACCCTACCGCACATCTGGCCTGTACCCCGGTTCTTGTATAAATAAATAAATATTAAAAAAAAATTGGAAACGGTAAACTCATTAGCTAATAGTATTTAAGATAGGGTATGACAAACAACAAAATGTAGTTACCATATCATATTAAAAAAAAATGAGGTGTTGATCCATGAGATAATCCAACACAACAGAAGATAAAATTATGAAGGAAAATTTGAGATGTGAGCACTTGATTTAATGTTTCCAATATCCATATCCATTTATTAATTATTAGAAAATTCAAAGGGACAGGTAAGAGACAACATACATGCACAAATACAAAAGCATAATTTTATTTTGAAATATTGATTTATTTATGCATATATGTGCTAGGGTGTAGGCCAGAGGTGCGGGAGGGTGAGAGGATTCACCAGAGCCAGAGTGGGGAGCAGAACAGGCAGATCCACTGAAATACACTGCTGAGGGGAGCAGCAGGCCAGACAGGAGAGAGGTCTGCTGTGCCATGTGGGTCAGCACTCTGGCTGGGGATCTGTGGATTGCTTCATAGTCCTGAGACTTAACCCCTTGTGCCACAGGGAGTCCACAAAAGCATAAATGAAGAAAATATCAAACATTTTAAATATCATGGAAAAATACAATGTGGGTCTTGCAAAAGTATTAATATGAGACAACACATTGAAATGTACAAAAGAAATACTGAATTCAAAAGAGGAATATGAAGTAGTAGGTGTCCTATAATTTGGGAGGAACAGAATATCGTAAAGGAATTAGATTTTAGTTATTGTCACACCATTTATCTGAAACAATGCTGAAAACCATGAATATCTAACTTCAGATTCTAAGAATAAATTAAATTTAGTGTCACATGGTTATCCAAACTTTCAATCAAAAATTAGGCAGAATAAATATATTCTCTAAGTAAGTATTCAGAGTACATATACTGTTTATACTTTCTAGAAGAAAAACTAAATAGAAGACAATACATGTGTTGTATAAAAAACATAAACAGAGTACAAAAACATAGATCTAAATATTGCAGATGATTCAGTTGGGAAATTTAAATCAATTAGAAAGAGTTTCAAAAGTTGAAAAATCATGTTTAAATGAATGAGTAAAATATCTGTCTCCTTCCAATATATATGATTAGAACAAACAGAAATGGGCAATAGACTTTAAAAAGCAGTGAACGAATATATTTTAGGCATATTAGAACCTTCAGAAAAGCAGGATCTACAGTATTAATTTAAAAGAAATAAAAATTGTACATAATAGTATTATACAGAAATATGATAGTGTATTTTAATAAATTAAAGATACAGTCCGATAGGATTATCAATAACCTCTATACATTCTAACTTTATAATATTAAACTATATTGATGAAATTATAAAATAGAATAGGACAATAGATATCTCAGTAGGCATATTAAACCTTTTCAGAAATAGGCAGATCAAGTCAATAAAATGATGTAAGAATATAAAGAAATGTAAGCTTATATGGATATATTTAGATAATTACAATTTTGTGATTGAATCTACCAATTGAAATTAAATATTATTTAGTGTATATTTTAGCATTTTACTTGATTGATTCTTGTTTCAGATTTTGGTTCAATGATCTTACCATTTCTGAAGTAGTATCAGACTAATTTAATTGTTAGAGCTTTAAGTAGTTTGATATTGACCGATAAAAAATTCAGCATTATTGTTCTTTTTAACAACTTTTTGTAGTTGGCCTACCATAGTTGTCCTATAGTCAAATTGCAAAGGTGAACAAATTTGGGATAGTGAATGGGATATTATTACCTTTATAAACATAAGGAAATGTTTATGAGGATAATCTTCCATCTATAGAAATTGTTCTCTGCCTCCTGCTAAACTTCTAAGTTTTCTTCTTGGTTTCCTCCTTGATTATGGAGGAGTTTCCATCTCAACTACATCCTGGAACTTCCTAAATTCTGTGCCATTTGTTACCATTCTTTAATCTGCTTGCTCTTTCCTAATGAGAACTGTTGTCATTTGTTGCTCATTTCCACTGCTTCCTGCCCCTATGAGTTACTTCCCTTTGTATTCTTTTACAAAAAAGTTAAATGCAGTTATTAATAGGAGTTTGACATGCTTAGTTTTTCCTCCTGAGTTAAAAGCCACTATGTTTAATTTGTATTTTGCATGAGGAACCCAAAAGTAGAAATCTTCTTGGTAAGAAAATAAGGCAAGCAAGCATAATTTATTTTTGTTTAGGTATATGTGTTTGGAATAGCAAACAGGATTATGATTCAGTAGTACATATAAAAAATGTATAATGTGTTTTGCATTTTTTCCTACTTGTATCAATAAAAATAGGGATTTTTTTGAGATGTATACAAAAATCTAAAAAAGAATTTGATTTATTTTTTCTTTCTAGCAAATATTATTAATGAAGATAAAACATGAAGATTTGTTTTAAAATTTTACTGCAAATCTTAATTACCAAAAATATTTTCAGTTTTAGTTCTATAATTGTACCTCACTGTAACTTCAGTTATTAAAGAAAGATTCCTTAAAAAGTATCATTCACTAAAAGGGAAAGAAAATATTTTCACTTAAGAATGGTCTCAATTCTCTTCATTTTTGTCGTTTATATAAACATTGTTTGGAAAAAAGAGTCTGAAGAGAGCTTAAAAAGAAATAGTTGGTCAATACTTGCAAAGGATGTAAAAATGGATCACTCATTAAAAGACTCCAGACAATTCATAATTATTCTATTCGACATTCTATTTGATTCCATTATTGTTCTATGAGAAGAAAGACTAGATTTTACCAGAAGACAGACAATGCAGTTGATGAGATTTGGAATTCTAGCCCAGAGCTGTTCTGGATCTTCCTAAATTAGAAATAAATGGCAATTAGTTTAATTAATTCTCATGCACATAAAAATTGATCTAGGTTAAATGATGTCTTATGAAATTCACTTATGGACATAATACTCAACTATCACTCTTAATACTGTGGTATCATAAAGCTTTTAAAGAAAAGCTTTGTGTTTTTATATGCCCCTTTGTGCTTATTTGTTAAAGAAATGTCAAAAGCAGCCATGATCCATTACTAAAGAAAAGATGTTTTCCCTGACTCTTTCAATTGACTTTGTGGTTGGCTCTAATTAGTAATGACAAATATAATGCAAAGTGTCACGATGTGATTGGTCCATTATTTTTGGAGCAGCCCCAGTGCAGTGTTCTTAGTGGTGAGAAAGTAACAGAGCTTTTGAGTGGCTATTGTGACTCCATCACCACACAGACTGCAGTTGACTGTCCATTCTATATCATGTGTTTGTCCCTGTGTTTATTTCTGATCTAAAAATATTCCAACTTATGCATGATATTTAGAAGGCTTGATAAAATGTGCTTTGTGTATTTTGTCTTACTGCTTTCTGTTACCTATATGTCAATAAGTTCTTACCACTCCTTAGTTCTACCCAAACTCATCTCTGTGAAACCTTCCTGTTCATTGCAGGTTTCTTTTTCTCCATTCTCAGAAAGTGTACCTGCATTTATCATCTAAAACTCTTTATTAGATGCAATTTATACCATATATTTTGAATTTTCATTGACTCATGGTTTCCCAGCTAAATCCTAGCTTCTGTAATCTACAAAGATTTATATTTCAATCCATCATGAGGCTGAGCACAGCTCAATTCTTAAGCATACATGACTCATCAAATATTTATACAACAAAATATTACCAGGAATTAAACTAGAATTTCTTATTAACCATGCCACCCCTGAGTTTGGCTTTATAATTTCTTAGATATTAACAACTGTAAATAACCAGTCACATTTGCAAATATCACTACGAAAATACATATGCAAATATACATGTTTGCAAAATATGTTTTATTTCATGTGTACTATATCAAACATGGTATATTATGTATAATTTTATGTAATATGTAGTATTTTTGTATATAGGCTTCTTAATTGTGGAATTATGATATAACATTTTGGTACTTACATTCACAATCCATAAAGCATTATTAAATGGCAAATGCCATAAGTGTAGGGAATGCTGTGATAAGTGATTAAGTGGATATTTTAGTAATTTAGATTTATCCCATATCTGAACTGGTTATCTCTCTCTTTTTTTAAGAGGGATTTATTTATTTATTTATTTATTTATTTATACAAGCACTGGGTACAGTCAGAAGCGTGGGAGGGCGAGAGAATTCACCAGAGCCAGAGCAGGGAACAGAACAGGCAGATGGACTGAAATACACTGCTAAGGGGAGCAGTGGGCAGCAGGAGAAGTCTGTGCGCCTTGTGGGACCCTCGCTGGTGGCCAGGGATAGAACCAGTACTGCAGAGGCTGCGGGGAGCTTCGCAGCCCAGCTCTCAACTGCTCCGCCACCAGGAGAGGCCCTTATCTCTTCAAGTAAACCATTTAAGCTAAAATATAGAAGAAAATAGTCCTAAAAATAAATAGTCCCTAAAAATAAACCAAAAACCTTGGAACCTTTATGCAAATAAAAATATTCCAGTGTGTCTATAGTGCAGCATGTGTAGGACACTGAGATACACGGAGAAGCATCTTAGTAAATCATGTTAGGGTGTTTGGAAACAGGGCACCATTGAGCAGTCCAAATCATGGTATCTTCATGTGGAACTCAAAGCATGGTGTTATGAGTCTGCCTGGATTTCGGTCTCAGTTTTGCCACTAGAATTTCTTAATTTATGATAGGTAGTGATTTCCGTATACCTTCACTTGATCATTTTAAAGTTGTGGTGGAAATAATGCCTACCTTAGAGTTACTTGGAGGCTAAAATAAGTTAATATTTGATTCTTAGAAAAGTGCCGACACGTTGTGCTTAATCATGTTAAATACTAAGTTTTGGCGCACTTATTTTTTATGGAAGAATGGCAAATTGATAGGAAATAGGAAACCCTGAGAAAGAAGGATTAAATAAAATCATATTGATGTCAATGAAACAAAAAAATGTGGGTGGATTCTGATTATCCCCACGAGGTAAAGAATCCCATTGAAAGAATTCCTAGCTGAAAAGGAAATTAAATATGGATAGTAAAGGAAGAAAGGCCTCATAAACGTTTACAGAAGAAGGACTTAGGATCTACTTTTATGATACTCCTTTCTCCATCATTTTATAGTGTATACATGTATTATATCTAAACATACAATGTAATTGATTTACCTATACCTATTGATCTATGGTTCTGTATGTTCTAAATATGTATTATAGATTATACTTTTTCTCTCTTTTCTATAATTTAATAAAAGTATTGTAGGTCACAGTTAAAATTACAGTTTATAAAAAAAATCTAAAAGATCAATGAAACCAAGAGCTGGTTCTTTGAAAAAATAAATAAAATAGACAACCCCCTAGCCAGGCTTACAAAGGAAAAAAGGGAGAAAGCACAAATAAACAGGATCACAAATGAAAGAGGAGAAATAACAACGGACACAGCAGAAATCAAAAGAATAATCAGAAACTAGTATGAACAGTTATATGGAAACAAGTTCAACAATCTAGAGGAGATGGACAAATTCCTACAACTCTACAATCACCCAAAGCTAGATAAAGAAGAAATAGAACACCTAAACAGACCAATTACAAGTAGCGAAATTGAAATGGTAATCAAAAACCTCCCCAAAAACAAAAGCCCAGGACCTGATGGATTTACAAATGAATTCTACCAAACGTTCAGAAACGAATTAGTGCCTATCCTTCACAAACTCTTCCAAAAAATTGAGAAGGAAAGGATAATACCAAACATGTTCTATGAAGCCAACATTATACTAATACCAAAACCAAACAAGGACAACACAAAAAAAGAAAATTATGGGCCAATCTCGCTAATGAACACTGATGCAAAAATCCTCAATAAAATTTTAGCTATCAGGATCCAACAATGTATCCATAAGATAATTCACCACGACCAAGTAGGATTCATTCCAGGGACACAAGGATGGTTCGACATCCAAAAATCAATCAACATTATCCAACACATCAACAAAAAGAAATAAAAAAACCATATGATAATATCAATAGATGCCGAGAAAGCTTTTGACAAAGTGCAACACCCATTCATGACAAAAGCCCTTGAAATTCTTGGGATACAAGGAACATACCTCAACATCATTAAGGCCATATATGACAAGCCAACAGCCAGTATCATTCTCAATGGTGAAAAGCTGAAAGCATTTTCATTAAGATCTGGAACAAGACAAGGATGCCCACTCTCACCACTGCTTTTCAATATAATACTGGAAGTCCTAGCCAGAGAATAAGACAAGAGAAAGACATACAAGAAATCCAAATAGGAAAAGAAAAAGTCAAACTATCACTATTTGCATATGATATGATAATATACATAGAGAACCCCAAAAACTCCACAGAAAAACTAATTCAACTCATCAATCAGTTCAGTAAAGTGGCAGGCTACAAAATCTCCACGCAAAAGTCAGTAGCCTTCCTATGCACAAACAATAAATCTGAAGAAGAAGAAATCAAAAAAACATCCCTTTTATTATCGAAACAAAAAAAATCAAATACTTGGGAATAAATCTAACAAAAGAGGTAAAGGACCTATACAAAGAAAACTATAAAACACTGTTAAAAGAAATAGAAGAAGACACAAAGAAATGGAAAGACATCCCCTGCTCATGGATTGGAAGAATAAACATTATTAAAATGGCCATCCTACCAAAAGCAATCTACAGATTCAATGCTATTCCAATCAAAATTTCAATGTCATTTTCAAAGATATAGAACAATTATTGATGAAGTTCATATGGAATCAACAAAAACCCTGAATAGCCAAAGCTTTCCTGAAAAAAAAAAAGAAGGGAATGGAGGCATCACACTCCCAGACTTCAAACTTTACTACAAAGCCATAATCATCAAAACTGCATGGTATTGGAACAAGAACAGACACACAGACCAATAGAATTGAATAGAAAATCCAGAAATAAGCCCACAGATTTATGGTCAACTAATCTTTGACAAAGGAGCAAAGAATATGCATTGGAGGAAAGAAAGTTTGTTTAATAAATGGTGCTGGGAAAACTGGGTCACTACATGCAAAAGAATGAAGCTTGACTACTACCTCACACCATACACAAAACCAATTCAAAATGGATTAAAGAACTAGATATAAGACCTGAAACCATAAAATACATAGAAGGAAATATAGGCGAAACACTACATGATATGCATATCAAAGACATCTTTACAGACACATCACCCAAAGCAGTGATAGTGAAGGCAAAGATAAACAGCTGGGACTACATCAAATTAAAGAGCTTCTGCACAGCAAAAGACACAATAACAAAAACAGAGAAACCCTACGGACTGGGAGAACATGTTTGCACCCAACACTAATGATAAAGGACTCATCATAAAAACCTACAAAGAGCTGATGAGACTCAACAAAAACCAAGTAAATGATCCAGTCAAAAAATGGGCAGAAGAGCTAAAAAGTAACTTCTCCAAAGAGGAAATGCAAATGGCCAACAGGCATATGAAAAAATGTTCAACATCACTTGTATTCAGGGAAATGCAAATCAAAACTACCATGAGATACCATCTTACACCAGTGAGAATTGCACATATTAAAAAAAAAGACAACTAGCAACAACCAATGTTGGCGAGGTTGTGGAGAAATAGGAACTCTCCTGCACTGTTGGTGGGAGTGCAAACTAGTCCTACCACTATGGAAAGCTGTGTGAAGATTTCTTGACCTGCTAAACATAGAGCTTCCATATGATCCAGCAATTCCACTCCTAGGTATTTACCCAAAGGTTACAGAAACATTAGTTCCAAAGAGCACCTGCACCCCTATGTTTATAGCAGCACTATTTACAATAGCTAAGCTTTGGAAACAACCCAAATGCCCAAAAATAGATGACTGGATCAAGAAGATGTGGTACATATACACCATGGAATATTACTCAGCATTCAAAAAAGATAAACACATGCAATTTGCAGCAACATGGATGGCGCTGGAAGGTATCATGCTCAGCGAAATAAGCCAGAAAGAAAAAGAAAAATACCGGATGGTCTCACTCATAGCAGGAATCTAGAAAACTTAAATAAGGGACCAGGAAAAAGACTAACTATAAGAAAGAAAATATCAAAATCAACAAACAGCTATGAACCAGAGACACTCTATGGGGTGTGGGGGGTGGGGAAAGGAGGGCTTGGGGTCAAAATAAGGGGGTTACAATTGTATGGGGAATATAAAAATTAAAAAAAAAATAAAAAAGTTAGATTAATATAAAAAATTACATTTTACTTTCTAACTTATAGAATGTCAAGTTAATATAATCAGTTTAAAAAGGAGTGAATGATACTCAGTAATTCTGGATTTTGAGATGGATGAGGTAACTGATTAAATTATCATTTGCTCCATTTTCTGAAAGCAGTGAGAAGATTATCATTTTTATAAATAGTGTTTCAGTTTTTTAGAAGGGATGTTGCTGATGTTACTGGAAGTGATGGTGTTTGGATGCTTATTTATGGAAAATAGTGTGTTTGGTATGGGACAACTTAGTTTTGATATGCAGGAAATACACATAACTTGAGGTCATTTTTTAAAAGCAATTGCCTTCTTCTTTAAAATATCTGTCAGTATGAGCCTGTCTTACCTAGATAGAGTCCATCTCAGTATTCATCCTCACTTAGGTTTTCTTGGACACTAGTTCTTTCATTGAAGTTAGTTCCATCAATCTAATACATATTTTCAAGGCTTGGGTTCAGAGCAATAGGAGTAATGAATGACAATTGATCTTTTGACAATCACCTTGCTAGTCAGACCTTTATGTGTGGCATGTGGAAAAGAGAGAAATGACACTATTGTGTTTGGATTTTGAAAAGATTGCTGGAAGACTGAAGCAGAGGTAGAAGAGAATGTCTGAGGATGGCAGTTAGAAAAATCATTGGAAATCTAGTGAAGTGATGGAGATGATTTGTGCTTTGGTTGGAATGGTGATTCTGCAGAGAAGTATGCCAATTGGAAAAATAATTGCAGATAAACTGGGAAAGTTTCTTTATGAATCTATAATTGGAAAGTGAAAGAAAGGCCTATCAATTCTGAATCTTTGGTATAAACTTCAATAGATAGATAATATGTGAATTGTTCACACACTGTGAGCACATTTTAGTTTATTTTTAAAAGTATTTTATTGGCATAATCATTGTTGCTAGCTATAGATTTAAAAATACATAAGAGAAAACCTATAAAAATAATCCTGTGACAAAAGTAGGGAAATGGTAATAACAACATGCTCTGATTTTTCTCTCCCAAACCTAGAACACAATTCTTGTCCACAAAGTCTTCTTGTCAGTA
Source organism: Talpa occidentalis (assembly GCF_014898055.3). Taxonomy (NCBI): domain Eukaryota; kingdom Metazoa; phylum Chordata; class Mammalia; order Eulipotyphla; family Talpidae; genus Talpa; species Talpa occidentalis. Next base: position 87,992,859 of record NW_023604861.1, on the reverse strand, counting down.
GATTCCTTTGAACCAATGTTTCCTCAAGAATCATTTTAAACATGGAGGTGTGTGCAAATAGGAATAAATATCATATAGAAATTGTTTTTTAGAGCTTTTCTGCAAAAAGTAATTAATTTTTTTATCTTTAAATTAATTACTTTTCTTTGAAATGAATTATTTTCATTAAGATGTTAATTTTGAAATTAATAATTCAGCTAATTAACCACATTTTCCAGTGTCAGGAATGCAGATTTTTTTCCTCAACCTGAAAAGCTTAGGCTAATTATAAAAAGAGATTACAAGAGCAGGTAGTAGTCAGGGAAAGTAAGGTCATCCACTCTTCCTATGAATTCAAGAAATTAGAAGTATTTATCCCTCCCTGTTTTGATTTTTTCATGATTCAGTTTACGAAAAAATTATTTCTGTTTGTGAGATAAATTATGGCTTTAACAGAGCACATTTATTTGCATATTACCTTGCTTGACATGATTTCAGCTATTTGTGACATTATTTTATTGCTGTGTGCTAAAGGAAACTAAAAAGGGAAAAATTCAAGATGTAAAATACAGACTTTTCACAAAAGAGCTTTAATGACATAAAACATATGCACCAATGTTTAAATCTTGGAGATTGTTTTTGAATATCAAACTCAAATATTTGTAGGTATTATTACAAACATATCAGTGACAAAATAATTTTTCTTGAAAAATTACAGTATATTCTTCATGATCATCTACTTAAATGTTAGTTATTTCATCCCATTATGAAACTTTTTAATTTAAGTATATGTTATGAATCTATTAAAATTATATTTAAAATTTAAAATGCTATTATACAAATTTTTTTCACCAACTAAAAGAAATTTCTGGGTTTTTTTTAAAGATTTATTTATTTATTTATACAAGACTGGGTACAGTCAGAAGCACGGGAGAGTGAGAGAATTCACCAGAGACAGAGGGAAGAGCAGAAGGCAGATTGACGAAGTACACTGCTGAGGGGACTGGAGGGCTGCGGGCAGCTTCACAACCCAGCGCTCAACCGCTGTGCCACCGGGGAGGCCCTAAAAGAAATGTCTAACTTGATAATTATCTGTGCATTAGTTTATGGACTCCTTGCCCTATATTGTAAAAGTTCATTTCTGTGTTCTGTACTTAAGAATTCATAAAAAAGATTTGGATATCCTCTTCAAATGGTTTACAATCCATACTGTTCACATTTAATAATGTTTTTCAAAGATAGGAATGGTAAAATAATTTATTAATTTTAAAATTAAAAAGCTATATTTTTATTTTAACTTTATTTTTAAGATTTATTTATTTATTTATACATGCACTGGGTACAGTCAGAAGCATGGGAGGGTGAGAGAATTCACCAGAACCGGAGCTGGGAGCAGAACAGGCAGAAAGACCAAGGTACACTGCTGAGGGGAACAGCGAGCACTGAAGGAGAGGTCTGTGCGCCATGTGGGACCCTCGCTGTTGGCTGGGGATTGAACCGGCACTTCAGAGGCTGCAGGCAGCTTCGCAGCCCAGTGCTCAACCGCTGTACCACCAGGGGAGGCCCAAAATTAAAAAGCTATGAAACAAATATTATTATTGACTTCATGAGAAAATAATATTGCACATTAATAATGTAGGCCATTAGATAAGGTTTTATCAACTGTTAAAAGAATAGTCTTACATATCTCATTGAATTTTTTCTTTCCATTTTTCTTATTTTTTTTTGCTTTCCAATCAATCCATTTCAAGTTGGGTGCTATTATCAGTGAAATAGATCTAAATATCAAATCTTTAAAATGTCTTATGCTGTTAATTTCTGTCCACCTGTTTATTTACCTCTTTTACCAAATTACTATTATTAAACCCTGATACAATCATCTCGCAGTCTTGCTTTGGTGAAGAACGTGTGTGTGTGTGTGTGTGTGTGTGTGTATATAGATATATGTTTTGCAAATGATTGTATATCACATCTACACGATTTTGTCAGTAAAACCAACAAGCTATGTCTGCTTTTACTGTAAGTCATGCTATTTAAGGGAGAAATGAAATAATCACTTTAGTAATACCAGGCATTAGTCTGGGCTGAGATGGTCTTTACAAACCTCATAACAGATTTTTTCATAAGACATTTTAGTAGTTAATTTTGGCTTTGATATTCCCAGGATGCTTCAGTCATGTTTTCCTTTAGTCTTTGAGTTCTTGAGAAAGGAGGAATAACATTTTTGAGAAATCATTTATGAACTCAGAAAATTCCAACGTTAATCATTTGAAGATCTAAGATAATATGGCAAAGAAATGTGGCAGTGGCAGAGAGCAGTTTGGGGTCACCATGGTAAATTTGTGAGGTGATAGTTGGTAGTTTTAGGTTGCAGGGATAAAAAGAACCCCTTTATGGAAAGAGGGAAAACCTGGGGACTTTTTTCTTTTACAAGAAAATTATACACTAATTCACACTACCTAAAGGCAACACAGGAGTGCTCTTCCAATTATGTGGCACATAATAATGCCTTACATTGTCATTTACCTTAAAAATTAAATTATGTGCTCTGTCATGTGACTATTTAACTTTAAATCTTTGAGTCAATTTCATTTGCAAAAGAAAACGAATTCAGCTTTGTAAAATGCTGCCAGATGGATAGCCATTTATTTGCCGATTTGAGGATTTTTATTAAAATTTCTGTGTTTCACCCTGGAAAAAAAATAAATCTGTTTGTCCAAAATCTCCACAAAGCTACTGCTTTCTGTCACACATTCCATTTGATGACAACTCCTGGGTGCATTAAGATGCATCATTGTAGATTTAGCTTCTGAGTTTATCAAATGTATCAATTGCAGCACAGGGAAGTATTCAATTTTTCACACTATTTGAACAAGTTTTGAATATTAAAGAACGGACACAAAGGAGAAACACACTACCGGAACTGCTGACAGGACTTTGGGTCCAGTTAATTGCTGTAAACAGAATGGTTCCTAATGCTCTTTTTAGTTATGTGTTTGTGGCTGCCAGCAGTACTCAATGGTGCCTTTATAAATTCCCTCTTTATCTCTGACTTCAGTTGATTGACATGTGAACCATGAGCTGGTGGTGTTTGAAGAAATGCACTGTATTTCAACAAAGCTATGAATATTTCCTGAACCTTACACAGCCAGATCTAAATACTACAATTTCAGCTGTAATTCTTTAATGCCTAAAAAAAAGTCACTGGGCTGAAAAGTCAGTCAAATACCTTAGTGTTGAGTTTATCCTTTAATTCATCGGAGATACATTCAGTGAGTACAAATTTGATGATTTAATAGTAGGGGGTGCTTATTGCAACGTTTACTAACACAGTTTTTAATTATATAGTTTTGATTGTCAAAATATGAGAGAATTTGCCTATTTTTATTTGTATTCTGACTTTTAGTGTAAAACAAATATGAACACAATATATTTTATTGTGTTTGTTATACTTTTAGTACTATAAATTGCTTATTACTGATTTTGAGGAGATATTTTCATTGAGAATATGTGTTTCATTGTGTTTGAAAACATTAAAAGATCTCAAATTATAATGTAAGTTCTCTCTTTCTCATTTTCCACATATGTGGTAGTTCATCCTAATAAAAATTGAGAAGAAATCCATGGATAATTCTATGAAATATTGGAATAATCTATAGGAGTAGAGCTAAAGGAGGCTCTATGATATATTTTGACCCAAAATTATCTGTTTCAACAGAGTAGAAATTTCACATCTGAGAGATAGTAATTACAGCCTTTTCCCCCCGTTGTACAAATCCTTTTTAAATCTTTCAAAAGAACACTGTGACAGGGTGTAATCCAATGTGGATTGCAAGGGAAAAAAATAAGTTAGATGTGTGATACCAAAGGCTTTCTTTTGTTCCGTGGATCGCAACATTCTGTGGCTAATCTTCTCTTTGAAAAACAACTTCAAAATATTTTTCAAATGCAACTGTACTTTTAGCTTTTTTTTTCATTTCTTTATAGAGATGTAATTTTTATTTTTCTTTGTGGCATTTTTTTATAACCTGATAAAGCGTGAAGTAGTTTTAAGTGTGTTGCCAGTGGATACAGACAGCAAAGTTGATAGCAGTTGTGTGCAGTCAGGAGTCAACATTTTCTATTCTGAAAAGAACATGGGCTCCTCAGACACCTGACTTCTTGGTATGTGAATAGTTTGTTTGATTATAAATAGCACTGAATATTCTCTACATAATTATTTGGAGATATAGAGTTCATTCGTGGATTTTTGTTCCCATCATTGAGCTGAGTAGAAAATATTAATTTTCAAAACTCAAATTACCTGCCCAAATGAAAATAATTTGAATGTGTTATTCAGAAAACATAATGTAAAATGCAAACTTCCTTAAGGCATACAAACTCATAAACACACGCATACACACACACACACGGTACAAACACCTGGTATTAGGTCAGTTATACCATTATCACTACATGACTTAAGAACTCATAGTTAATATCTCAAGGTCTCAGATTCATTCCTAAAATGGAATGATCCTAAAAGGATTTATAGTCTAAAAACTATGTGATATTGTCATCCAGTAAAAACATGACATTATCTGTTTAAAATGATTTAATTATTTTCCTGTGTATATGGTGGTGTTGAATAATAATATATGATTTATTTTCCTTACTGTTATAATAAAATGTAAGAAGGTGTTTTTACAGTGCTATTTTAAAAACTATTAATTTTAAAAGCATTGGCAAAGCCATGAGTATACAGTTAATTACATAAGAGTGACAGAAAAATTTATACATACTGAAAAATTCAGGTTCTGGTTATGCCTTGGAAAAATCTGTTGTGATTTGGAAGTCAGTTGTCACTTGAGCTATAGTTCTCGAGAAGTTATCTAACCAAACAGAATGCTGAGATATGGTGACTTTCTGTCACTTTTAGTAAAAAGCGAACTCATCAGAGAAAAAACTATCCAATTACAGAGAAAAGCGGAAGTATACAGTCCTGCAAAGGAAAACGTCCATGTTTAAACATTATGATCAGGTATGCTTGGTTATGCCTATTTTCCTATGGAACTAACAAATCAAATAACTGGAAACTTCTAAGTTTCCACAGAAAATTTATTTCCAGTGAACCCAAACCTTGGTCTAAGAATGTTTGTGATAATTTCTTCTATACTCTGAACCCCCCAAAACTATGCCAGTAGAAAGCAAGCTTTAAATCCCATTCAGTCTTTTTGGGTAGAGACATTTATTGTATCACTTCCAATTTGTGTCATGAAATAAGCCAAGAATTAGATGGTAGAAATTCTGTGTATATATGGGAATTGATACATATTACTAATGACTACTGAATAATATTTGAAATAATATTGAAATTATGGCAGTAATTTTTGGAAAAAAATTATCTGTGTTTTTTCATGTATACAAAACATCCAAGATGAATGAAAGATCTTGACAGAAGAGCACATACCCACACCTACATACTCTTAAATATATTATAACTCTGTGGATATATATATATATATACACTTACAGACCTTTGAATATATTTGACTTCCATTCATGAAGACAAGCCATTAAAAAAACATAAAGGAAAGATTGCTGAATTTGACCATTTGAAAATTACATTAATGTTTAAATGGCAAAGACAATATGAACATCTTGAAAACTAAAAAGACTGGAAGAATTTATTTGTAGTAGATATATCACAATAGATTAGAACATAATTATACAAATAATTCTTTCAAAGCATTAAGAAAGGAATTTGTCCCTCCAAAAAAAGAAGGGGGGGGGTAATGTCATGAATTGTCATTAACTGTGGAGATAAGTCATTTAACATAAGTACAAATGCATATGGGCCATAAGCTAAATGAGCACATTTAAAGTATTTAATATATCTAATAATCTCTAAAATTCAAATGAGAATGCTTATGGAACACTATTAAGATAAGTTAAGAAAAAAACATGTGTCATCCTCACTGGCGTAAGATGGTATCTCATTGTAGTTTTGATTTGCATTTTCCTGAGTACAAGTGATGCATTTTCCTGAGTACAAGTGATACATTTTTTCACATGCCTGTTGGCCATTTGCATTTCCTCTTTGGAGAAGTTACTTTTTAGCTCTTCTGCCCATTTTTTGACTGGATCATTTACTTTGTTTTTGTTGAGTCTTATCAGCTCTTCATAGATTTTTGTGATCAGTCCTTTATCATTAGTGTTGTGTGCAAAAATTTTCTCCCAGTTGGTGGGGTGTCTCTTTATTTTGGTTACTGTCTCTTTTGCTGTACAGAAGCTCTTTAATTTGATGTAGTCCCAGCTGTTTTTCTTTGCCTTCTCTATCACTGCTTTGGGTGATGTGTTTTAAAGATGTTATAGAGGTATATGTCATGTAGTGTTTCACCTATATTAAAAAAAACTAGCAACAACAAATGTTGGCGAGGATGTAGAGAAAAAGGAACTCTCCTGCACTGCTAGTGGGAGTGCAAAATGGTCCAACCATGTGGAAAGCTGTGTGGAGATTCCTGAACCTACTAAAGAGAGCTTTCATATGATCCAGCAATTCTTACCCAAAGGACACAGAAACATTAATTCAAAAGGGTACCTGCACCCCTATGTTTATAGAAGCACTATTCACCATAGCTAAGCTATGGAAACAACCCAAATGCCCCAAATAGATGACTGGATCAAGAAGATGTGATACAGATACACAATGGAGTATTACTTAGCAATCAAAAAAGATAAACTCATGCAATTTGCAGCAACATGGATGGAGCTGGAAGGGATCATGCTCAGCGAAATAAGCCCGAAAGAAAAAAGAAAAATACCAGATAGTCTCACTCATGGCAGGAATTTAGAAAACCTAAATAAGGGACCAGGAAAAAGACTAATTATAATAAAGTAAAAATCAAAATCAACAAGCAGCTATAAACCAGAGACACACTGCAGGGGAGGGAAGGAGGGTGTAGGATCAAAACAAGGGGGACTGGGAATTGTACAGGGACTATGACCAAGGTGAAAATGTATACATTGTGCAAAAATGAAAAATGATGTAAAAATATATAAAATTAAAAAAAAGAAAATTTACAATGAGAATAATGGCAACAAATAATGGTCATGTACTAAAAAATATTTTGACAGTCTTAAAAAAAGAAAAAAAACATAACCAATGATTGACAAGATTAGAAGTAGTATTCATTTCCTACACAGTTATTGAAAACTTAAACAGGGTACCTCCCTAGTGGCCAAAGGGTTAAGTCTCAGAGCTATCACCATGAAGTCCTGAGTTCTGTCCCTGGTCAGAGAGCTAACCCCCAAATATGGCTCAGTGTACCTCTTCTGTCTCACCTGCTGCTCCCCTCAGTAGTGTATTTCAGTCAATCCATGTGTTCTGCTCCCCACTCTGTCTCTGGTGAATCCTCTCACCTCCCCCACCTCTGGCCTACACCCCAGTTCTTCTATGCATAAATACATACATAAATCTTAAAAAAAGTAAACTGGAATTGTTTTTCCAATGATTTGATGTAGAAATTAAAATGCATATTATTTGACCCACAAATTTCATTTCTCCTATTTATCAGAATTTTTTTGACCATAATATGAGGCTGCGTGTTCAAAGGCATTCATATAATTGTAACCATTTAATGTCCATTATTAAGGAAAATTTTAGAGAATTTTGTGCTATACTTATGAGGAAAATGATAGGTCTAATATTTTAAACAGGAAACTATTTCCAAAATAAAATTTCATTTATGTGAAATCAAAATTCATTGGAAAAAAAGGTTTGTGGTATATAGAGAAATACCTAGGAGGATTCCTTGCAAACTCGAATTTTTCCCCTCTGAGGTGTGTTATGGTACTGGTTAGGGAGCTTGTGGAGCATTTTTAACTTTGGATTCCATAAACTTTGGTTTTTTGTGAATATTTTTTACAATAAGCATTATACTATTAATTATGTGAAATGTAAAAAAAAAGCTTGTGAGTTTTGATATTACAAGATTACTACATAGTTTATTTTGTATTTTAATATGCACTGGCAGGTGTTATAAAGGATGTTTATGTTTCTATAAATAACTATAAAACAATAAATTCACATATAATTTGTTCAGCTGCCGGAGGCAAAGTCTTTATAGCTTTGCGTTCATTACAATAGAATAACTTTGCACATATGTACTTTGAGGAACTAGAATTTTGAGAGAACCAAAGATTTCTTAAACTGTGCTACAAATTGCATGTTTTTTTTTTTTCCCCCATGAGTAACAAAACATCTGTAGAATAACATCAATAACGGCTGCAGAATAACACAATGTCTGCATAATAATGCAAATAGAAAAATCATTGAGGTAGAAAGCACCATTAATGAAATAGGCAACACAATATTCTACTCTTCTATTATCTACTTATCTATCTATTGATATATTAGTTATATCTTAGAAACAAATAATTAACTGCTCTACATCTCAATTTTCTAATTATTAAATAAAAGGATATAATTAGGCACGATTTACACTGTTCCAACCCTTGTTTCATTATTGTCAATTTTTATTTTTTTTAAAGTTGTTTTATTTTTATTTTTGTTACATATTTTTATCAAATTTTATTTTCTAAGAACCCAGTTAGAAACCTGTTAGCCTCCCCAAAACTGCTATTTTTTTTCTTTCATATGAAAAAAGAAAAGCTCAATGAGACATTAATAAGAGATAAATACCTACACAAATGTATTAAAGTTAAATCAAGGGATAAGCATATTTGAAATTTAAATTTTAGTGCCAAATTTTCCTCAAAAAATGTAGTCACTACCACATTATATAATAATAATCTTCCTCATTAATGTTATCACTGAATAACAGAAGAATGGAAAAAAAATGAGAATTTGAAAATCTCTGAATTTTTTTTGTTATTTTTTTTCCTGAAGCCAAACAAAATTAATTTAAATTTTGAATCTTGGGGCCTCCCTGGTGGCATAAGGGCTTAAGATGCAAACTATGAAGCTATTTGCAGCCACTGCAATAGGAGTTCAATCCCTGGCCAGGGAGGTGACCCACATGGCATAGCAGACCTCTCCTGTCTCACCCACTGCTCCCCTCAGCAGTGTATTTCAGTCATTTTGCCTCTTCTGTTCCCCATTCTGTCTCTGGTAAATCCACTCACCCCCACACCTCTGGCCTGCACCCCAGTTCTTGCATAAATAAATATTAAAAAATAAAATAAATATAAATCTTATGTTGACTAGTACTATTAGACAATTAGAATATTAGCCAAAAAAATTAATTAGATTAACTGATAAGAGGGAGAAATAATAAGGTAATAATGTCTGACAATGACACTAGAGAGTTCAGTATTTTTGATATTCATTTTTACTATACTTTCTGGCTTCTTGCTTTACTGCTTCACTTAATATGGACTTCCACACACAACTATAAATATATACCAGAAAAATGTTTTCTCAAACTATAAAAATACCTAATGTAGAGTAATTTAGAATACACCCTTTCTTCTCTTTATTGAGGTAACACTGCAGCTTTTGATAGGTATGCAGGTATTTCAGGTATGCAGTTTCTCGTCTTTGCAATTGTATATATTGCACCATACCCATAATCAAAAGTCCAGTCACTATCCACCAATAACAATAGACTTCTTCTACTTCTTTCAGCCCTACCCCCTTCTGCTCTGGTAACTATGCCTATGAGAGTCTAAGAGTATGTATTTTGGTGAGACGGGATTGAGTTTTTTTCCACAAATGAGTGAAAATATGGATTTTGTCTTATGATTTATTTCACTTAGCATAATCCCATCAAAGACCATCCATATGTCATAAATGGCAACATTTCACATTTTAATGATTGAGTAGTATTCTATTGTGTATATGTACCACATATTTTAATGCATTCATGCATCATTGGGCATTTGGGTTGTTTCTATGTCTTGATTATTGTAAATAGTGCTAGAGTGAACATGGGAGTACAGATACCTTTTCAAGTTAATGTTTATATATTCTTTTGATAAATATCCAGCAGTGGGAATATTGCACATATGGTCATTCTATTTTTAATTTTTTGAAGAATTTCCTTTGTTTGTCACAGTAGCTGTACCAATTTAGGTTCCCAACAAAAGAGCATAAGTGTTTCTTTTCCCCCACATGCTCCTCAAAACTTACTATTTCTTGACTTTTTGATAATAGCCATCTTAACCACTGTTAAATTTCAGTGTGGGTGAAAGATTAGAACAGCTTTTCTTTTTTTTTAAGATTATTTATGCATACAAGAACTGGGGTGTATGCTAGAAGTGTGGGGGTACACTGAGAGGATTTATCAGAGAGAGTGAGGAGCAGAACAGACAGATCTACTGAGGGGAGCAGCAGGTGAGACAGGATAGGTCTGCTGCACCATGTGGGTCGCTCCCTGGCCAGCCAGGAATAGAACTTGTGCTGCAGTGGCTGGTGATAGCTTGATAGTACTGTGTGTCTTTAACCTCTGCACCACCAAAGAGGCCCTAGAACATTTTTTCTTGTGTCTGTTCATCATCTGCATGTCTTCATTGATGAAGAGTCTGCCAATTTTTTAGACAGGTTGTATTTATTTTTGTTGTTGAGATGTATGCATTGCTTATGAATTTTGGATATATGGTTTACAAATAACTTCTTCCATTCAATAGACTTCTTTGTCGTTAAAACGGTAGTTTTTGTCCACTGTGCAGAAGCTTTTAGATTTGATGTAGTCTTGTTTGTTTATACTTTCCTTTGTTTCTTTTGCTGTTGGAAACAAGTTCACAAACACATTACTAAGTCTCATGTCAAAAGTTATGTCAAAAAATCTGTTTTGGGCCTCCCCTGGTGGTGCAGCGGTTGAGCGCTGGGCTGCGAAGCTGCCTGCAGCCTCTGTAGCACTGGTTTGATCTCCGGCCACTGGTGAGGGTTCCACATGGCGTGACAGACCTCTCCTGCCGCACCTGCTGCTCCCCTCAGCAGTGTGTTTGGTCAGTCTTCCTGTTCTGTTCCCCTCTCTAGCTCTGGTGAATTCTCTCACCCCCCCGTGCTTCTGACTGTACCCAATACTTGTATGAATAAATAAATAAGTCTTTAAAAAAAAGTTTTCTTCTATATATTTTATGGTTTGTCTACATTCATCTGTTTAATATATTGAATATTTTTATTTGATTTTAATGTATGATTGGAGATAGCGGTTTAACGTCATTCTTTTATGTGTGGCTGCCCAGTTTTCCCAGAATAATTTATTGAAGGGATTTTCTTTCCCTTATTGTATGCTCTTGGCATCTTTGTCATAATTTAGTTGTCCATATGTGTGCTTTTATTTCTAGGTTCTCAGTTCTGTTCCATTGATCTATACCCCTGTTTTTATTCCATTCCCATAGTCTTTTGATTACTGTACTTTTGTAGTATAGTTTGAAGCCAGGAAATATCTCTATTTTTTACTCTTTTTATCAGGATTGTTGTGGCTATTCAAGGTCTTCTGTGGCTCCATAAAAAATTAAAGATTTTTGTTCTATTTCTGTAAATAATGTCATTGGGCTCTGAATAAAATTGCATTGACTCTGTATATAGCTTTGGTTTTACCCAGTTTGACAATTTTGATTCTTCTCAGCTATGAATATGAAATGTTTTCCACTTCTTTGTATGTTCTTAGTGTTTTTCAGCAGTGTTTTAGAATTTTCAGTGTTCAGGTCCTTCACTTCTTTGGTTAAATTTATTTTAAGTATTTTTTATTTTTTTGCTGCAATCATAAATGGTATTATTTTCATCATATCTTTTCTAGTTCATTCTAGTTGCATAGAAACAACAGATTTTTGAACACTGATTTTGGTAGTCTGTAACTTTATTATTTCTGACAGTCTTTTGGTGGCATCTTGAGGGTTTCCTACGTATATTATCATGTCATCTCTGTATTGTGACAGTTTTACAGTTTCGTCAAGAATAAAAAAAGACTCAAGTCAGAAGTGAAAAAGAAGTTATGACAGATACCAAAGAAATACAAAATATCTCAGAAAACTATATGAACATTTGTATGCCTACAGATTGGAGGCAATGGATAAATTCCTTTAATCATTTAACCTTCCAAGACTGAGCCATGAGGAAATGAAAATCTAACCAGAGCTATCCCAAGTAAAGAAATAGTAATCATAAAACAAAAGTCCATGAACAGATAGATGGCTTTACTGGTGAATTGTTCCAAACATTCAAAGAAGATCTAATGCTAAACCTTCTAAAATTCTTCCAAATTATTGAAAGATGGAATACTTCTTATCTCCTTTTATGATGTAAGCATACTGATACCAAATCCAGGCAAGGACACTACAAAAAAAGAAAATACATGCCAACATCTCTGATAAAAATAGATTCAAAATTCTTCAACAAAATATTAGCAAACTGAATTCAACAATACAACCAAGTGGGGTTTATTTCAGGGATGCAAGTATGAGTCAACATATACAAATCTATCATTGTGATTCATCAACTACAGAAAATGAAAAATAAGTAACGATGACCTCAGTAGATGCAGAAGTACTTGATAAAAGCATCCTTTTATGGCAAAAATTATCAATAAACTGGGAATAAAAGGAATATACCTAGAGATAATAAAGACATTTATGACAAAACCACAAGTAACAGCATACTCAATGTGAAAAAGAATTCCCTCTAAGATAAGGAACAAGACATAGATGCCCACTCTCATTGCTGTTATTTATCATAGTATTGGAAGTCCTGACCCAAGCAGTAAGATAAGGAAAAGAAATAAAATGTATCCAGATTGGAGGGAAGAAATAGAATGTATTCTTTAATATAGAGTGGGGTAAAGATTCTTCTCCTCTGCCTTCCTTTGGATGACTTGCAATGCATGCAATGTATTGAATATTTTTTCTTATATGTCAAATAGTACCTTAATATCCCTTACTAATTTCCTATAGCTAGATGGATGTTTTCTTTTTGTTGTTGTTGTTGTGGGAACAACTAAGATATCTCTCGGCAATTTTGAAGTTTTTTATGTAATAAACTGTCTCTACAGATTTCTCTTTGTCTTATGTCAAACCACAAAAGAAACTCTACTTTCATGTTTTTTAATGACAATTAATCTGGAAAAAGCAGTCTTTTTACATAGTGATTATGCTTATATACTTAAAATATTTCGATTTCTTTAAAAATAAGAAAAAAGTAAACTTTTACATTGAACAAAATCTTTTAATATTAGTATTTAGTTTGTTTTTAATATTAATATAATTTTTATACTAGTGAAGTCATTAGATGAGGTGAAATATGTATGCATTTTCATTAATTTCAATTTTTTATGGAGGAAAGGATGTTTTCAACTATATTTGATTTTTTTTTGGTTTCAATTATAAAAGGGGTGGTTTTCTTGATTTCTTCTTCCAATTGATTGTGTATTGGAAGGCTACCGATTTTTGTGTGTTGCTTTTGTATCCTGCTACTTTACCAAACTGGTTGATTATTTTGAGTATTTTTTTCTGTGAAGTTTTTAGGGTTCTCTATTATATTATCATATCATCTGCAAATAGTGATAAATTTACTTCTTCTTTCTCTACATTTCATTGTATGGCTTTCTCTTGTCTTATTGCCCTGGGTAGGACCTCCAGTATTATATTAAAGAGCAGTGGTGAGAGAGGACATCATTGTCTTGTTCCTGATCTTAAAGGAAAGGCCTTCAGCTTTTTGCATTGAGAATAATGTTGGCAGTGGGTTTGTCATATATGGCTTTTGTCATGTTAAGGTATGTTCCTTCTATCCCAAGAATTTCAAGGGCCTTCATCATAAATGGATGTTGGAGTTTGTCGAATGCTTTCTCAGCATCTGTTGATATGATCATATGGTTTTTACTTTTCTTTTTGTTGATGTGTTGGATTACACTGATCAATTTTCATATGTTGAACCATCCTTGTGCCCCTGGGATGAATCCCACTTGATTGTGGTGTACTATCCCTTTGATGCATTGTTGGATTCTGTTGGCAAGGATTTTGTTGAGGATTTTTGCATCAGTGTTCATTAGGGAGATTGGCCTGTAATTTTCTTTTCTTTTTTTCTTTTTTTTTTTTGTGCTGTCTTTGTTTGGTTTTGGTATTAGTGTAACGTTGGCTTCATAGAACATATTTGGTAGTATTCCTTCTTTTTCAATTTTTTGAAAGAGTTTGTGTAGGATAGACACTAATTCACTGCTGAACGTATGGTAGAATTCATTTGTGAAGCCGTATGGGCCTGGGCTTTTGTTTTTGGGGAGAGCTTTGATTACTGCCTCAATTTTGCTGCTTGTAATTGGTCTGTTTAGTTGTTCTATTTCTTCTTTGTCCAGCTTTGGATGATTATATCGTTCTAGGAATTTGTCCATCTCTTCTAGGTTGTTACATATAAGTTTATATGCAATTTGTTTGCGTATAAGTGTTCACTGATTATTCTTTTGATTTCTACTGAGTCTGTTGTGATTTCTCATCGTTCATTTGTAATCCTATTTTATGTGTTTTTTCTTCCATTTTTTCTTTGTTAGCCTGGCTAGAGGTTTGTCTATTTTGTTTATTTTTTCAAAGAACCAACTTTTGGTTTCATTTATCTTTTGGATTATTTTTTAATTTCCAATTCATTTATTTCTGCTTTGATTTTTATTATTTCCTTTCTTCTTCTGGCTTTAGGGTACTTTTGTTGTTCTTTTCTAACTCTTTGAAATGTGAGATTAGGTTGTTTCTTTGAGTTCTTTCTTGTTTGTTGATGTGAGCCTGTATTGCTATATATTTTTCTCTTATTACTGCTTTTGCTGCATCCCATACATTCCGGAAAGTGGTGTCCTCCTTGTCATTCAACTGAAAGTTAAAGGATGTTTTCAATTATAAACAAACTATAAACAACTGTAAACAATACATCATTTCCTTAGGTAATTTTTCTGTTTACACTTTTAGTCTCAGATGTTGGTGGATAAAGTCTTTTACATAGTTTGGTAGAGAGCTGTTAAAGGGACTATCTTTACCAATGAAAAGCAGGTAGTAAAATTTTCAGTGAAATATAGCTAACAGTTAACACATCATCATTAGTGCAGTGAGATTTTAAACAGTGATCCTGTGAAAGATGTAGCTAGATGTCAAGTTTGGGAAACATTTCATGTACTTCGTATATTGTAAGCATACAGGTATGTATTCCTACATACAGTTTTTCCAAACAAATTTGATCATTTCTAATTTTTATAGGATTTGTTTGATGTGTTGTATTGTATATACTTAAGATATACAGTGTGTTACTTTGCTATATTTATGTATTGTAATATGACTGCTGTTGTAGTATTATTTTTCCCAGTACATAATCATGGTAAAGTTTTATCCACATTCACTATATTGTTCATTAGATTTCTATAGTTTATTTACTACTCACTTCAAGTTTGTACCCTTAAATGTCATAAATTTTATCCTCCCACTCCCTATGCTCTGGTAACCAGCTTTAATATCTCATAGGGTACTGTTTGATATGTTATATAGTTTAGAACTGGACATAGGGACCTAGACCATCTAGTTGGGGGAAAAAGCCACCTCAGTCTCTCTTGGAAAATAAAGAATAAGCTTCCTCTCCTTTGTAGCCAAAGTACAAAAACACAATATAGCCCTCATGGTAAAGAAGCACTTCAGCTATGTATATACAGTTTACAATTTGATGGAGACAGGAGGGCATTAATATTTCCAATATTACTGAGCTTGTATAAAGAAATGTTTTGATACTTGGTTTTCTTATTATTCAATTTGTCCCAATGAAATAATTTTAAATCATAATCTTATCAGAAATATTCAAGTGATAGCTATATGGATAGTGGCAAATAGAGAGTATTAA
Source organism: Talpa occidentalis (assembly GCF_014898055.3). Lineage (NCBI taxonomy): Eukaryota > Metazoa > Chordata > Mammalia > Eulipotyphla > Talpidae > Talpa > Talpa occidentalis. The sequence goes on along the minus strand of NW_023604861.1, from coordinate 87,977,075 downwards.
TTATTAAGAACTACAATACTGGGTTTGAATCTGGTATCTACCAGCAATAAGCGATGTGACATTAGGAAAATTGCTTAAATCTGTGGGCCCCAGTTAACCTGATTTAAATAACCAGGAAATTATATAAATACATTTGTAAGTACTTATATTCCCACCAACAATAAATGAGTGTTTTTATTTTGTGTTGTCAGTATTCTGGATTTTGGTCCTTATAGTGCTGTTTTATGATTTCAAGTGGTTTTCTTGTTTTTGCTAGGAAGTAGGTTCAGTTTAAGTATCTGATTATGCATTTTTTATATCTCACTTGAACTTATATAACTGTGGAACAGAAACAACCTGGAAGATTTCCTTTTGGACATCCTAGAATTATGAAACATAGCTTCGTATCTCTATTCTCTCATGTCCACTGTATTTGACACACACAAAAGGGTAGCTTCTGCTTAGTCATCCTATCCCTATGTCTTCTGGGGGGAAGAATGGCTTTATCTAGTTTATTATAATTATTTTAGTATGTAAATGTATGAAGAAACTGTGTATGGTAAGAAACTGCACATGTAAATGTGTGTGTGTCTGTATGCCTTTGTTGCATGTGCTCTCTGCCCATACTACCTTAATTAACACTCCCTGGCTTTGTCTTTTAAAGTATGGCTCTCTTTTAGTGCTTCATTTAATATTTTACCCCTGTCTGTATCTATTCCCGAATGTATTTTTCTTGGTGATTCCAATCTGCTAACTCATACAATATAGCCACTTATTTTTTATGTCATTTCTAAGAAATATTTCTTTTCAATTCAGCCACCCATTCTCAGATGACTTTGTACTTTTTCATCAATAAAAATGATGATTTCATTCACAATCATTTGTCTTCAACTCTTATCCTTCCATTTTAAATACTTTTCTGCCACAATTTCTTTACTTATTCATGTAGTAATAAATTATCATAATCTCCACACCCTTTAACCCATTCTTGATTAAAATTGTAGCTTAAATGTGGAGTTTTGTACTTCAGTGACACTTAATGAACTGTGATACAAAACAAGCTGTTTGTTTTTATTTGATTTCCACCTGTATCTTTCTTTTCCATTACTTTGTAAATTCCTGGACATTGGACATCTGGAACCTTATCATATTCTCCTACTGTGCACAGTAGGTACTCTGTAAATATCATTTATGTTGAAATTAAATACAAAGGGTCCTTAAAAACAAAATGCACTAGATTAAACATAATGCAATTTTTAAAATAATCTTTCTTCTTGAAGATGATTCACATATTAGACTGCCTACTCACCGTCATCACTCAGAATTCTGAAATTCTAAAATTAGTTTTTCTGAAACTGAATTTGTATTTACTAAACCCTACCTCATTAATTTTATTCTTCCTCATTTTAGCCAATGACTACTTCATTCTTTCAATATCTTAGGTAAAAAGTAGTGAATTTACTTTTAATTCCTGACTTCTAGATTCTACATCTAAATCACCAGGAACCCTATGCTTACTACCTTTCAAATACACTCCAAATCAGATTATTCCAAACCATTTATATTACTACCATCCTAGTCAAGGGATCCTCTCCTTTCTCCTGAATTATTGCAGGAACTTTATATTTAGTCTCCAGTTTTTAACCATCTTTCCTGTACAAAATATATTGCACAATCATTTAGCACAACCCATTTAAAACTTAAATTAAGATTTCTCATCATGACTAGGATTTGTAAAGTTGAGAAGAGTATTACTCTTACCTAATAATGATAAATAGTAACATGAATTACATCATGATAATTTTGTTGACCCCAACAGAGAATTGAGATCATCAAGCATCTAGTAGTCTGATATTTCAGGACAAATGAGTACCTTTAAGGAGGCACAAGAAAAGATGACAGAGGGGCCTTCCTGGTGGCACAAGGGTTTAATATGTAGCACTATGAAGCCATCCACAGCCACTGCAGCATGAGTTCGATCCCTAGCCAGGAAGATGACCCACATTGCGCAGCAGACCTTTCCTGACTCACCCACTACTCCCCTCAGCAGTGTATTTCAGTCAGTCCACCTGTTCTGTTCCATACTCTTTCTCTTGTGAATCCTCTCACCCCCCACACCTCTGGTCTGTACTGCAGTCCTTGTATGCATAAATAAATAAATCTTTAAAAAAATGAAAAGATGGGGCTTCCCCGGTGGCGCAGCAGTTGAGCGCTGGGTTGTGAAGCTGCCCGCAGCCTCTACAGCGCTGGTTCGATCCCCGGCCACCGGCTAGGGTCCCACATTGCGCGCAGACCTCTCCTGCCACCTGCTGCTCCCCTCAGAAGTGTATTTTGTCAGTCTGCCTGTTCTGTTCCCCCTCTGGTGAATTCTCTCACCCTCCCGCGCTTCTGACTATAGCAGTGCTTGTATAAATAAATAAATAAATCTTAAAAAAAATGAAAAGATGACAGAAGCAGACATAGAAAGAAAATGTTACTTTCAGAAAAGTGAGAAAGTAGAAATCTACAATAGTTTTAATGAATTACTGAATAACTTCTTCAAATGCAGGCAAAAGAGGGATTTTCATTCCATCATAATCATTATTATTATTATTATTTTTGGTGGGTAGAGATTGGGGAGAGTGTAGAGAGGGAACTTGTCAGTAGTGCAAAAAATCTGTACAAAAAGCAAAAATCCCTGCCTTTTTTTTTTTTTTTCGTTCATTTCTTTCAGACAGAGAAAATAGTTTAAGATACAGAAGGAAGAACCACCAACATGGCATTGGAATAGATAATTTGTTTCTGAGGAAAGGATAGAAGTGAAAAAAAAAAAAAGTTTTATCCCAACAAGAAAATCAGAAACCTGACATGGGCCTAATAACAGAATATTCTGCTTCTGGCCAAGAGCATGAAACTCTCTTCCACACAAGGTCTTCCCACATACAAGGCAGAAGTTGTATGCTATTCAAAAGCAGCTTCTCTTGTTAGCTTTCTCTTGTCAAGAAATTGAGCTACTAAAAAAACAAATAAACAAAGTTTAATATGCCTTTTGTCATGCCCATTCTGTTTCTACCCCCAGAAATAATTCCAGAATATTTGCAATATAATTTTTCTTAATAGAGTTTAATAATTTTGGGCTATATTATTCCCCTTGGCCATTCTCTGCATTTTGCCACTAGTGCATGTTGAGTTTAAAATCACTTTTTAATTAAAAATATGAGGAGAGTAGACAGAAAAGTATTTTTCTAGTGGCTTCCTTCCTTCCTCTCTTTAAGAAAAGCTTCTTCTGGTGAAGTAGACTTATTGGGGAGTTTTTTTTAATATATATAAGTTTGGGGGGGTATGTAAGATTCTCCGGAATCTTAGTTGTCAGAGATACCATCGTTCCTATCTTTAAAATCCCCACCCTCTCTGTTAATATCCTATATTTTACATGTATTCATAAAAAAATGTGTTCAGCTATTTTTGTTTATCTCTAGTTATGTAAAAATCAGTTGCTGAGTCTATTACTTAATAGAGTTCTTTATACAATTGTAAATACTAAATTTTAGTGCATAAAATCCTGTGTTTTATTCCATATATTGAAAAAAGTTTCAAGTTAGTGCTGTCAATTCTCACTTTAATGTTGCTATGAACAACCTCTGGTGGTGTTAATAGGAAGGATAATGATAAGTTTCCTAACAAAAACCAAAATAGCAGTGATTGAACAAGATAGAATGTTAATGTTCTCTTACAGAATAGTCCAAATATAAGTAACCCAGGACTACTATGAATGTTTCTCAGTGTAGCTCTGACACTTAAGACTCATAGTGTCCTTATGTGTCCTAAAATTGCTGCCTCCTCTCTTTTCACCAGGACTATTTTCTATCCAGTGGAAAGGTTGAAAGAAGTGAAGAATATTCCTTTTTGTTTTAATGCCATGATCCAGGAATTTCACAATTATTTTTGCTTATGTCTGATTAGCTGGAACTCAGTCACGTGGCTATACCTAGTTGCAAGTAAGCTGTGGTCTTTGACTGATGGTCATATACCAGAAAGATTTTACAATTATCATCATGAAGCAATAAATGGATATTTATTAGGTAAATGGAGCAAAAAACACTATTTACTACAACTGACATTATTCATCCTCCTTAAATCAACCTGCTAAAGGAGAGGGTTTTTTTGTTTTGTTTTGTATTGTTTTTTCAAGGAGTATCTTTCGGATAGACTTTGAATGCTGGAAAGGATTTGAGCTCAGAGATAGGAAAGAGAACTTCATACTAAGGAATGAATGTAAGGAAAGGCATGGACATAAGGAATTATAGGGAAGCTGCAAATAGTTCATTTTAATATCTAGGATGCATGAAAAGGATGAAAAAGGGAGAGCTGTAGAATCTTATTGGGACCAGACAGGAGGAATCTAGTGCCACGCCAGACCTTTCATTCCATAGGCAACAAGGAGTAGACCAAAATATAAAGGCACTCTGAAAGTTTTTCACACAAAGAATGATGTGGTCAGATGTGGCTTCAAGAAAAGATGCAGCTTGTATGGATAGAAGAGGAGGAAGAGTCTACAAAAAAGAAATGTTAATAGCACAGTCAGGGAGTAATAAAAAAAACAAAACTTATTTTAAATTTATTTAAATATTATAAATAATTTGAGTAAATATAAAATCACATAAGACTATTTCATTTACAACTTAAACAACTACATTGTTTGACACCAGTAGTGATAGTGGCATTGTAAAAGATTCATGAGACAATATTAATGAAATCTAATAGAGATTCCGTTAGGAGATGTTGACAGTTGATTGCATGTAGTATTGAGGAAAAGAAAGAGAAGGGTCAAGAAAATCACAAAGTTTTTTGACTTTGTGTGATGTGAAGGAACATGATCTCAAAATTACAAATAGAGGACAAATAAAGAGGACAATTATAGGTAGGAAGATTGTCAGTTCAGTTTTGATATATGGAGTGTGAAATGCCAGCTATCACCCTGATTTACTTATTCAACTCACTATCTGAACTTTAAAGCTGGTGCTTAGGAGTCAACAGTATACACAGCAGCACATTGCTGATGGCAGAAATCCTGAGCCTGGACAAGAATGCCAAGATTACAAATAGAGGACAAAGGAAGAGGGCAAGTATGGGTAGGATTATCAGTTTAGTTCCTGGGCAAGAAACAAGTGCGAGTAAGGAAAAAAAAAAATCAGTAGTAGATACATAGTGTATATTTTTATTATGGGAAAGACTGAGAGGGACATAATCAGAGATTATGGCTAATAAGGAGGAGTAAGACCAGCACAAAGCGAGTTCAAGGGGAACTGATATAACAGAAACATGCACGTGCTCTCGCGTGCGCGCGGGCGCGCACGCACACACACACACACACACACACACACACACACACACTGCACCTCCATCTTTCCATACATTTCATTTTTATTTGGGTCAAAAATTAAGAAATAGGGTCTCCCCGGTGGCACAGCAGTTGAGCGCTGGCCTGCAAAGCTGCCCGGCACAGCCTCTGTAGCGCCGGTTAGATCCCTGGCCGCCGGTGAGGGTCCCACATGGTGCTGAGACCTCTCACCTCTCCTGCCGCCCGCTGTTCCCCTCAGCAGTGTACTTCGTCAGTCTGCCTGTTCTGCTTCCCGCTCTGGCTCTGGTGAATTCTCTCACCCTCCCGTGCTTCTGACTGTACCCAGTGCTTGTATAAATAAATAAATAAATCTTAAAAAAAATTATGAAATAACTATTTCATTTTATCAAAGGATCCAAAGAAGTTAAGAACGAGAAAATATTCTCTTAGATTTTTGACTAAAAAATAACAATCGATGTACAATTGCAAGCAATATCAGGGAAAATAACAATCACCACCACAGCTTCAAACCTGATCCATATGATAGCAGTATGATCATTATAATAGCAATATTTTGTGACCCTGGGGAAAAAGATAGTAAAAACACTATACACACGAATATACATTTGGATTTTTATTTTTCTGTGCAGTATAGGTTCAAGGCTGCAATTCATTTCAACTAAACCTTGAGGAATCATTAAATTATGGTGTAATTGATGTTCATAATATTAAAATAAGAATCTTTAAGAAACAATTAGTTCATATTAAAAAAAAATTTAGTTTAAAAAATCAGTGACTGGGCCTCCCCTGGTGGCACAGTGGTTGAGCTCTGGGCTGCAAAGCTGTCCACAGCCTCTGCAGTGCTGGTTCGATCCCTGGCTGCCGATGAGGGTCCCACATGGCACAGCAGACCTCTCCTGCTGTGCCCACTGCTCCCCTCAGCAGTGCATTTCATCAGTCTGCCTGTTCTATTCCCCTCTCTGGCTCTGGTGAATTATCTCACCCTCCTCCGCTTCTGACTGTACCCTGGTTCTTGTATAAATAAAATAAAAAAATAAATAAATAAAATAACTGACATTTAAAAAAAAAATCAGTGATGTCCTGAGTTGGATCTTGTAATAGAAAAATGATACTATTGGAAAAAAGTGGTGAAATGCAAATACTTTACTTAATAGTGAGATGGCAATATTAATTCCTTAGTGTACTATTATTCCATGCTATATGGAGCATTAGAGACAGGATGAAGGATAATGGAAACACGCTTTACTATTCTTGCAACTTTTTAAAAATGATTCCAAAATAATTTTTCGATGTACCTAAAATATTCAGTGGTACCTATAATGTAAAATGATTTTTGACCCAACAGTAAATGAATAAACTTCCTTACTGCTTATGTAGGTCAATTTAGTTACCGAAATTTTTATTTCTGAAAATTAACTGATTCCACAGGTGTTTTATATAAATGAGGGATTATTGTTGTGGAACTAAATAATAATAGTAAAAGATCCTTCAAGTTACCTACTTTCTGCAGTTGACATTTAGATCGTATCCAAAACAGCATCAAGTGAGCCTGTTTACACAATGAAATTGACTGCAACTTTGTATTTGGTCTTTCTTCATAAAAAATAGTTCATATCTATGTTTTCCTTTGCTAAGAACTTAAGTGTAAAAAGAGACATGTGTCCATTGTTTATACACAAACAAAACATGTTCTCACTATAACAAGTACTTATTTACCTTTGCTGGGACATATTTCAGCTTAGTGGATGCTGTTTGCATGTATAATTCACGGTAACTGCAACATAGTCATCTCCGGGAAGTCCTGGATAAAGGGACATCCTGCAGCTGAGGCAGGATCACCTCTGGTCTCCTTGAAGCCAGTAAGGTAATATTAATCAAATCTTGGCCCTGAATACTTTCCATTATTCAGCCAATTCTTGTCAAAAGGAAGTAAAAGTTTCAAACTCCTAGTTTTTAATGCAGTGTATTAAAATTTTCCAGAAAATTTCAAGCACCCTTATACCCTTTTGTGGAATGACTTGACTGCACACAATGATTCACAAATAAGAACTTTAGATTTGGTGTTCTTGTAGAGTTACCTTCTCTGAATTGCATTTTGGCCATATAATAAGTCTGCTTAGTGTATTATTGCATAGAAGCCAAAATATAAATGTAAAAATAAATTGATCTATTCCTATATTGACCCAATACCCCTCAACTTCATTTCCGTTGAATGTATTGTTGATTACTTGACTCTGTGGTTCCACAATACAGCCTGTATAATGGTATCCCTCCCAGGATCTATGACAGAGTTGGGGATTTCAGAAGCATGAATTTATGAAAATTGAGAGATTGCCAACAAATGACTCAACTCAGACAATGATCAGATACTGGGCCTTGCCTCTTTTTTCAAATGCAAGTTTAAGAGAATCTAATTTACCTAACTGGGATGCAGTTTCACCCCTTTATTCCCAGGGTAGGTCTCAAGGAAGAAAAGGAAGGGCGGGCAGGAGTGGAGTAAACACACAGTTTCCTAAAGGGTGGGATGAGGAGCAGCAAACACAAGTGATGTCTTTTTTTTCCCTAGGTTGATGCTGGTTATTCTCACTTTTCTATTCATTTGATTATTTTTATAGACCTCTGTGAAGGGGGGAGTCACAAATTGTTCATGTCACCTTTTTGTCTCCTGGTCTTTTTAGCTAAGCATTTTATTTTCCTTGATCATTTGTTTCATTTTTGTTTTTCCTTTTTTGACTTAGGTATAAAACTGTTAAGCAAGCACTTACTAAATTTTATCTTCTAAAAAGCTTCACTTATAGCTAGTCATTTACTAAGCATTCCATATGTACTATTTGTTTAATTGATGTTTACATCTAAGTTATTCACTGCAATGATTATATTAATTATTCAGATTGAAAGGATAAGAAGGAAGAAACTAACTTTTTTAATAACCTTCACAAATCTATAACCCTCCATATGTTAGCTTCTATCGAGCAATCAAAGCTGTGAAAAGTTGGACAGAGAAAAGAGTTCTGAATCTTGACTCAATGAAATTCCATGGAAAATATTTCTTTGACTGACTATTGTTGCCATAGGTGAAAGTAAGGTTATATGGGTATAACCTTGATTACTTGTCAAGAGACGAGACGTCACAAACTGTCATGTGCAATATGAAGCATCAAGGAACTTGATGAAATACAGATTCTATTTTCTAAGGTCTGGGCTAGGATACAAGATTATGCATTTTAACAACCTGTTGAATGATGTGATGCTACTAGTCTACATTGAAGATGAAGGCCATAAAAGTTTACTAATCTATTACATCATTTCTCAATGAGTTTTTTGAATTGCATAAATGAAGATAGGTAACACATATTGATTCTTCACTATGTGCCAGGCAATTTTCTAGATACAACAAGAAAGACAGAAGTTTAAAAAATACAAAAATAAATACAGGATATCTTTTCCTGGGAATTTTTTTTTTTAATAAATTTTATTGTTATATTCCCCATACAATTGTAGCCCCCCCATTCTAACCCCAATCCCTCCCCTCCTGCCCCCACCCCCCAAAAAAGTGTCTCTGGTTCATAGTTTTTTGTTGATTTTGATTTTCACTTTCTTATAGTTATTCATTTTCCTGGTCCCTTATTTAAGTTTTCTAGATTCCTGCTATGAGTGAGACCATCTGGTATTTTTCTTTTTCTTTTTGGCTTATTTCGCTGAGCATGATCCCTTCCAGCGCCATCCATGTTGCTGCAAATTGCATGTGTTTATCTTTTTAAATGCTGAGTAATATTCCATGGTATATATGTACCACATCTTCTTGATCCAGTCATCTATTTTTGGGCATTTGGGTTGTTTCCAAAGCTTAGCTATTGTAAACAGTGCTGCTATAAACATAGGGGTGCAGGTGTTCTTTGGAATTGATGTTTCTGTGTCCTTTGGGTAAATACCTAGGAGTGGAATTGCTGGATCATATGGAAGCTCTATGTTTAGTAGGTCCAGAAATCTCCACACAGCTCTCCACAGTGGTTGGACCAGTTTGCACTCCCACCAACAGTGCAGAAGAGTTCCTTTTTCTCCACACCCTCGCCAGCATTTGTTGTTACTAGTTTTTTTAATATGTGCCATTCTCACTGGTGTAAGATGGTATCTCATGGTAGTTTTGATTTGCATTTCCCTGATGACAAGTGATGTTGAACATTTTTTCATATGCCTGTTGGCCATTTGCATTTCCTCTTCAGAGAAGTTTCTTTTTAGCTCTTCTGCCCATTTTTTGACTGCATTATTTTCTTTGTTGTTGTTGAGTCTCATCAGCTCTTTGCAGATTTTTGTGATCAGTCCTTTATCATTAGTGTTGGGTGCAAAAATGTTCTCCCAGTTGGTGGGGTTTCTCTTTGTTTTTGTTATTGTGTCTTTTGCTGTGCAGAAGCTCTTTAATTTGATGTAGTCCCAGCTGTTTATCTTTGCCTTCACTATCACTGCTTTGGGTGATGTGTCTGTAAAGATGTCTTTGATGTGCAAATCACGTAGTGTTTCGCCTATATTTCCTTCTATATATTTTATGGTTTCAGGTCTTATGTCTAGTTCTTTAATCCATTTTGAGTTGATTTTTGTGTATGTTGTGAGGTAGTGGTCAAGCTTCATTCTTTTGCATGTAGCGACCCAGTTTTCCCAGCACCATTTATTGAACAAACTTTCTTTGCTCCAATGCATAGTCTTTGCTCCTTTGTCAAAGATTAGTTGACCATAAATCTGTGGGTTTATTTCTGGATTTTCTATTCGATTCCATTGGTCTGTATGTCTGTTCTTGTTCCAATACCATGCAGTTTTGATGATTATGGCTTTGTAGTATAGTTTGAAGTCTGGGAGTGTAATGCCTCCATTCCCTTCTTTTTTTTTCAGTAGAGCTTTGGCTATTTGGGGTTTTTTTTGATTCCATATGAATTTCATCAATAATTGTTCTATTTCTTTGAAGAATGACATTGAAATTTTGATTGGAATAGCATTGAATCTGTATATTGCTTTTGGAAGAATGGCCATTTTAATAATGTTTATTCTTCCAATCCACGAGCAGGGGATGTCTCTCCATTTCTTTGTGTCTTCTTCTATTTCTTTTAACAGTGTTTTATAGTTTTCTTTGTATAGGTCCTTTACCTCTTTTGTTAGATTCATTCCCAAATATTTGATTTTTTTTGTTTCAATAACAAAAGGGATGGTTTTTTTGATTTCTTCTTCTTCAGATTTATTGTTTGTGTATAGGAAGGCTACTGACTTTTGCGTGTTGATTTTGTATCCTGCCACTTTACTGAACTGATTGATGAGTTGAGTTAGCTTTTCTGTGGAGTTTTTGGGGTTCTCTATGTATAATATCATATCGTCTGCAAATAGTGATAGTGGAGCAACATGGCGGCGAGGAGACGCTGCGAGTAAGATCTCCCATTAAAAAAAGTTAATAGGGAGGAAAAGCGGCAGGTCCCAGTGAGAACTGGGACACGGAAGATAAACGGGTGACTCCAGCAAACCACCCGAAGAAGAAAGCGGCCATAAAAGAGGACTAGAAGGGAGGGAAGCGCAGAACCCTGCTCCCCTCCCCCGCCCACAGAGGCGGCACTCTCCGACCCGCAGAGAGGAGGGAAACAACAAACCAAAACGGCCAACAAGAACAAACGACGCAGCAAGCGGGACTGGGAGTGGAAAGGAACTATTGCAGCCACCACACCCAGTGAACGGGAGCTGAGGCGAACCCTGCAGGATTCGCCGCGGCAGTGAGCGAACGGCTCCGGGCGCCATTAGAGAAGAACAAAGACCCCGGGAGACGCGCACACAGCCCGGGCTGCCGGTAAGCTTGCTCGGAAAAGCGGCGCGCTTGGCGCTCTTGAAAAGCAAGTGCAGACCGGGATCGCGGCTGCCCAGGTCCCCGCGCCTGCGACCTAGGCTTGGGAGACGACCTAGGCTTGCGGGGAGATGCGCGGAGGTCCTCACTGAGGTGAAGGTCCCTCCCTGAGTGAGCAGGAACCAGGCGTCCAGGCACGGGAGCGGTGCAAAAGGCGCCATTCCCGCGCCACTGAACTGGGCTACAGCCCGTGTCCTGGAACTGAGGGCTTTGGAACTGAGACGCGGGGCACGAAATTAGGGGCGTGGGTTCCCCACGACGGTGGGGCACAAGGCAGACACAGCACCCCAAAGCCGTTGAGGTGTACCCTACCATCCCCGCTCTGCTCCCTGTCCCACGGGGTGGAAAATCAGCTCCCCAAGGGCTCTAGGAGAGATCTCTGGCGCCACCTAGCGACTTGAAGCCAGCACAGGCTCCTGAAGGAGCTAGTGGCCAGCTGGGGAGTTAGCCCACACCGGGCCCCTTCCGAACAAGTAGTCTGAGCCCACAGGGAGAGAGAGCACCCACAGCCGGGGCAGACCAGGCGCGCAGAAGAGTGTGCCTGAGACTGGACGCGCAGGGAGTGTGTCCCACATCACCATTTTAGAACAGGGACATTTCTTCAGTAAAGACTACCTGCACAAGGCTTCCTCAGGAGCCAGAGGTGAGCAGGGGAAGTTCGCCCACGCCAGACCCCCTCTGGCCTGCAGCCCAAGCCCAGAGGGGGAACAGGAACCCACCGCTGGGGCAGACCAGGCGCACAGGGGAGTGTGTCCCCACATCGGCATTTTAGGACAGGGACCTTTCTCCAATAAAGACTGCTTGAAACTGACAGATGACTCCTGGAGGAACCAGAGGGGAGCAGAGAAGCCCACCCAAGATGCCGGCCAGTCCCAACAACACAGTGTCCCAACGCATACGGCAAATTAGAAAACAGACAGTAGGGAGGAGAAGAACCACACGCAACCTAGCAACTCTCCAGAGAAAAAGCACACCACAAAAAGAAAACCAGCCCCCAGATTGCAACGACAGTAACTTGGAAGAACTTCTGAGCCTTCCAGAAAGAGAATTTAAAATTGCCGTGATTAAAAAACTGACAGAAGTCATAAAGGAAAACAATGATAAGGGAAAAATAATCAACGATCAGAAGAATGAAATTGAGTCCCTAAAGAGGGAAGTAAAAGAAATGCAGGAGATCAAAGAATTAGTGGAAGAACTAAAGAATTCTGGGAAAAGCAATGAAAGCAGAATTGATGAAATGGAAGAACGAATAAGTGCTCTTGAAGACACAGAAATAAAAAGAACCAAAACAGAAAAGGAAAGAGAAGTACGAAGGAAAAAGAATGAAGAAAGACTTCGGGAACTATCTGACTCCATGAGGAAAGGAAATATAAGAGTTATAGGTATACCAGAAGGAGAGGAGAGAGAAGTAGGAACAGAGAAAATATTCAAAGAGATAATTGAAGAGAACTTCCCAAATGTGAAGAAGGAGCTGAAAATTGATATACAAGAAGCAAGAAGAACACCAAACTTCCTGGGAATTTTTAACCTTACTCCCATTTTCCATTTAGCAGCTAACATAGCCAGTTATTCCTCAGCAAATAAAAAAAAGCTTAAGTCATTCAGCAAACATGAAAGATTAGATTGAGTATAAATAATACTAAACAGTCCCAAGATCTTTCTTTCCCACCTAGGTCTAGATGTTAGGCTTATAAAATGAATTCCAACCTTAGGTCCCCGAACTTTATGTTCAATGGCTGAATGAGTCATCACACTGAAACCATTAACAGTTCAAGAACAGCCCCACTGCAGAGATAACTTGGCACATGCAAGTAATAGTCAGTCCTGTCCACTATCCCTTTTTATCATTCTAACAAAAACAGTAAGACTCACACAACCATCATTCCAAATAGGAGAATGTCTGGAGAGAACAGCAAGAGGAAAGAACTCAAATCTATAAAAACATCTACATCAAAGTCATCATCAGGGACTATCAAGGCAGTCTTAAAGAGATAGTCTTTGGTTAGAGCTAATGTTTAAGCTGAAATAATGCTAATTGAACTAGAATAAATGATAAATTGTTTATTACCAAATCTAAGTCCCAATACTATTGGGCATGAATGATAGAGAAGGGACAAAAATGTTACAATTTTTTTTTTAGCACATCTGAATGTTATAATAAGAAATTAGTGACCACATTTTATGTGCTAAGGAACTAGTTCTTTAAATTCTTCTGGTTTCCTTTTTGGTCAGCATCTGCCATAGAGGGCCTTGATACTATTACCATTCAGCTGGTACTGATGCTGTGGATTGGTGACCAAAAGAAAAACAAAAAACACCGTAAACCAAATAAGATCTTAAGATATTACCTAAATCATTCCAGAAAAAAAAATCTAATACAGAGACTAGATGATCACAATTACTGAGAGTAGTTTCTCTAAGGGGTGACAGCTTTCGTCTACCCTCATCTCCCCTTCCTGAACTGCTTTGAATCCTTATACCTCACATGTGGAGCAACATGGCACAAACTAAACAATGCTTTTAAACAAGTAGCAGACTTTCGGTGCAAATAGATTCTCAGGAAACACAGTACTATATCCAATTATAAAACTTTATTATTAGAAGTAAAGGTAGCATTTTAACCTAAGTACCTGTCTTGGCTTACCTCACAATTCACGGCTGCAACAAAGATAGGGATGTTTTTGTCATAATTCCTCATAATTTAAAAGGTTCACCCTACATAGTCTGCACCAGATCTAAGTGAAAATGTTTTTCCAAAATGACTTCTAGTCTCCAAACACGCAGTTAGAACTTGTAATAATAAAGATGTCAATTTTATACTGAAAATACAGTTAAAATTTTGTCTTTACTGGGTGCAACTTCATCTAGGGCTTAATTTCATCTCCCTCCCTCTTTTCTTCCTTCCTCCCTTTATTCCACTTTCTTCCTCTCTTCCCTGTTTCCCCCATTCTCCCATTTCCCTGAGTTATTCCTCTCTCTTCCCCTGTCCTGTGTAGAACTGTTTGAAAATTAACAATGATTTTAAGGACTGGGTATAAATAAAATAAATCACTTGTTGGATCTAACACTATAATTTTTTACAGGGTTCTATATACTAGTCAGTAAGGGAAAATGAAAAACAAGGACTCTCCTTTTCTCTTTCTTCTATACTTCTAAAGAGACTGCATTCTTACATTATTTATTTTGCTGGAAGGAACAGCTTGAAGAGTCACTTTGGCACAAACTGTTTTGAAAAGGTGGTCAAGGCTAAACATAGAATTCTTATGGGGTTCAAAAATCTTAAAGAAAATATATGTTCTGTTATTGATGCACAATGTATTTTTTTTTTATTTGAAGGGAAAAAAAAAAAAAAACATTTGGCCCTTAGAGCTTACAAGAAGTATTTTATTCACAATAATCAAATGACTGTTTCTTCTGAAGTTTAAATAATATAATTATCAATCGTAAAAACAGTAATTAAATACCCTGCATTTTATATCCTGTTAGACTTTCTAAATGCTTTCCCATATGTTTTGATAAAAATTTGTCCTCATAAATATCTCTTTGAAGGAGGGTGGGGAGTTATTAATTTTCTCTCTTATTCTCAGAGGCAGTCCCAAATCCTCCCTGAGTAGATTAAATATGCATAACTTCATTTTTCATTCCCTGACTGATTCCAGAGTCAATATCTTAATATTGCTAAGAGAAGTTGTCTTCCTTAAACTAAAGCCTTTGTGATACAGAGAGAATATTTATAAGGTAATAAGTGAAGCATAGTTATGAAGGAGAGCCCAGGTATTAGGAAGAAAACATATTTCACATTTATTAAATAATTTTAATTACTGGAGAGAAAACATTTCAACCAGGTACCCAGGATTTTTTTTTTCCCTATGAAATTGTACTATATGCTTTTATTAAAGTGTATTTTCTTTGAAAATAAATTATTGCATGTTCTAAGATTTAACGCTTGCCCATGAGTTGAGTTTCTGAGTCTTTACAGATTCAGAAAACTTTGCCTCACAGTTTAGAAATCTGTAAAAGAACGTTAAAGCTAGTATCAGAGGTTAAGGTTTTGTATTGTGCAGTAAGGACCAGGCATCGGGAGAAAGTAGAAAGCTTCACAGACAAATTCAAGCTCTGAGTGAGGAGAGTGGGTATAGTTGACTGAAGTTCAGGTTAAAGGATGTTTAAAAAACACATGGCAAAATGAGGATGACGATTTTATAGTTATCAACAACTGTGACATTAGAGATCTCCATATGCCTCTGTAAGATATTATCTAAGATTATCGTAATTTTTGTTTTTATCAGTAGGAGATAGTCATTGTGTAGGAGTTTGCAGACATTTTTGTTCCATGTAAATGGACATAAATACATATTTCATGTCTATGTGTATTTCACACCTAAACCTATGTTCTTTTTATCTTCTACATATCTGAGACAGAACTATCCAACAGAAATATAATATAAATCACAGATGAAGGCATGAATGCAATTGAAATTTCCTAGTTAACCACATTAATGGTTTTTAAAAGCTGAAATATATTTTAGTAATATATTTAGTTGATGTAGTATATCCAAAATACTATTTCAGTGTAATATGTGATTATATATATTACATTATACATATAAGTATAAAAAATAAAGGCAATTTTACCTTAAGTTCTTAGCAATGGAGGATGGGGAAGAATGGGACCATTTGTGACAGCATGTATTTCTATGTTCAAGAGAAAGGCCTGTGGGCTTCCCCTGGTAGCGCAGGCTGATAAGGGTCCCACATGGTGTGGCAGACCTCTCCTGTTGCACCTGCTGTCCCCTCAGTGGTGTATTTCATCAGTCTGCCTGTTCTGTTCCCCACTCTGTCTATGGTGAATCCTCTCACTCTCGCACGCATCTGGCCTGTACCCCTGTTCTTGTATAAATAAATAAATAAATAAATCTTAAAAAAAAAAGAAAAAGGCCTGTGACTTTTGAATCTAGGAAAGAAGACATGTTAATTCCACTAGTCACACATATGTATTAGAGTAATTTTGAAAAACAGTTTCCCTCATTTTTATTCCTCTGTAAATAAGAAGCACCTGAAACATCTATCAGAAAATAAAGATTAGTTTTAACAGCTATACAAAAAACAATTGCAATATTTAACATCTTGGATTACATCAGTTCTTTGATAGTTCTTGCTCCATTTTTGTATTATAAACAATGTTTGATAATCATCTTTGTACACATCTTTGCCTGAATGTACATGAAAGTACATTTAGAAATGCCAAATCATGTAAAAGGAGGGACAAATAGAAACATTAGTGTAGCTTGGACTAAGAAGATATTTGGATATTGTTCTTATACAGCTACCCTTCCCCTTCAGATGTGCACAGGAATCAGTGGAATATATAATCAGGAAACTTTGAATTTTAAGCCTAGTGAAGTTCTGTAGCAAGAAATCCTTAACTGTGTGGATGTATTTCTTTATATATGCTGGAGAAGAGAATAAAAAATGTCAGCCTTCTCCCTAAGGGTTAGACAGCCCTTGGCAGGGCAATAGTCACAAACCCACCTTTTTTGTAGCCTGTGGATATATAAACATGTTTGTGTGTCCATGCATAGGTATGATAAACTACCCCTTAACACACACGTACACACATACACAATCCCCAGTGCTCTGCCAAAGTATTGATCTTGACCTCTTGAGAAAACAAGTCTTTGATTTAGCAGAAGCAGTAGGAAAGATGAAAGTATCTGGATTAAAACATTTCCTTTTCAGAAATAGAAATTTGATGAAATTCATAATACATAATAGAAGCAAGTTGTTAACAAAAAACTGATTTTTCACAAATTGCTTCACTTCCATAATAGAAAATGTGACTATAACAGTTACCACTCATATGGACAGAGACAAGTCAAAGTTTAAGTCATTTACCCTCTTTGGCAGTACTTGACCCAGATTTGTTTACCTTGTTCAAATATGAGAAAACATAGACATTGAAAAGTGCTATATTAAAGTAGATATGGGGTATGGGGAGAGTGGAAGAGAGAATCAATAAGAAAGAAATAGTTAAAAATTATTCATGGGTGAATTGGTGGAGGGAATTTTACAGGGAATACATCTGAAAGGAGGAAGCATAAAAGCATGCATTGTACAAAAATGAACAATGATGCAATGTATATATGCTATATATATGTTTACATGGATCCATGTATGTGTATATATATATATATATATATATGAATCCGTGTGTGTATATATATATATATATACACAAAAAAATCATTTTAATTTCCAGAGGAAAACTGTTATAATTGATAGACTTTCTAGGTACAAAGTAAGATCAACTCCATAAAAGTAGTCAGAAAGGCAACAGGTGGAAAGGGTGAAATAAAAGGAAGAAAGATAAAAGGTTGTACCGAGATAAAAGGATGGGTTGCAAATGGAGAATGATGGGGTAGGTGAGGTTTTCTATACACCAAATATTCACAGTGGTTATCCCTGGTTTGTGCAGTTAGTTAATTTTTTATAAAGTTTAATTTTGCTTTTTACATATTTTCTAAGATCTCTGCAGTGTGTGTGCAATACCTTTATAAAATAGAACATAAATAGTATAAAATACACAGAAAATTTTAAATAATGATGGAGGGGATAGAAAACAGTTGAGAAAACATAGATTATCAAACTCTAAATTTAGATGGCTTCACTTATTTTTTATGCAGACTTTAAAAAATTGATTATTTCCCAAATGTACAAAGCACAACTATACAAACTTTATATAGTATAACCTAAAGCTAATTTTGAACCAGTTATGCTTGTAGCAAAAGATAACAACAATAAAAATGTATGAAAAACAATCCTCATTTAAGTCAATATGCAAAAAATAAGTACTAGAAAATAGAATTAAACATTTCAGAATATCATTTATGTAAGACTAAGCAGACTCTAATACATGGAGGATGATTGTTTTCATATTTGAAACACTTGTCTGAATTACTATATATCCTAATTAAAAGTATCACAGAAACCAAAAATAAACAATTTTGCTTTATTAAAATATTTAAGCAGTTATGACTTTCTTTGCAGATATACATTCTTTGCAGATATAAATCTCACCTGAACATTCTTGTAGGTTGTTTGGCCTATTAATATTAATAATGATGCCATATCTCCCTTATGGGATTGAAAACACTCTCTGGAAGATTATTAGAAATAATATAAGCATTCTTTTTTGTTTATGTAAATGTTTTGTTAAGGTATCATTGGATCACACCATTGTTAGTATTTTGGAAGCATGGGACCCCACCCCCACCCCTCAGGTGTAGTAACTGCAGTGCATCCACCAGGAAACCAGTACAGTCCATCACCATAGGGTATTGGCCTCCCTACCTACTTTGTTGTCACTCCTTCCCTTCTAGGTCCCTCATTTCTACGTGAATTTTCAAGGATTAGTTTTTAAGTTTGACTTTAGCCCTCTGTTTGGTTTCTCTGTCTTCCACATAAAAGTGATACTATCCAGTATTTGTCTTTCTCCTTCCAGATTATTTCACTTAACATAATCCCTTCCAGCTTCTTCTGTGTTACTATAAATGACATGAGTTTATCTTTTCTGATTGCTGAGTAGTACTCCATTGTGTGTGTGTGTGTGCGCGTGTGTGTGTGCATGTGTGCGTGTATCACATTTTGATCCACTCATCTTTTGGCACCTAGATTGTTTTAATAAATTGGCTATTGTAGTGCTGCAATAATTTGCGGGAGTGAGTTTACTTTCAAATCTGTGTTTTGGTATTATTTGGGTCAATACCTAGGAATGGAATTACTGGGTTGCATGGCAGATCCATTTTCATTATTTTGAGAATACTCCATACTGTTTTCAAGAGCAGCTAGCCCCATCTATATTCCCACCAGAGTGGAGGAGGGTTCCTTTTTCTCCACACCATCACCAGCACTTGTTTCTGGTCTTTTTAACATGGGCCATTCTTACATGTGTGAAGTGGTCTCTCATTGTGGCTTTGATTTTAATTTCCTTGATGATATGTGATCATGGACAAATTTTTTGCATGTGCTTGTATGTCTTAGAAGAAGTGCCTGTTTAACTCTTCTGCCCATTTTTTGATTGGGTTATTTGCTTTCTTTTTGTTGAGTTGTACAACTCTTTGTAGATCTTTGAGACTAGTTTCTTTCTTGTCAGATGTATGGTGTGCAGATACATTATTCTATTTAATAGGGTGACTTTCATTTTAGTTATAGTATCTTTTGCAGTAGTAAAACTTCTTAGTTGGATGTAGTCCCAATTGTCTACATGTTTTACCTAATATAATCACTTTTATTAGAAGGAAAATGTACAGTGTTTTATTTATACGGTGTTAATATTTTAAAAATATTTATGAAAAGGAAATGCTTATGTCAGTTTCTCACAAAGTACCTTTATTTTTATTGAATCAAATATCTTTTTCACATTTTGTAGTTATATATATATATATTCTAGTATTTTACGTATTAATATGTGAAATTGTGTTTATAGTTTTCTCCACAATAATAGGAGCAACCACAATGATGATAATATAAAGTCATTATTTCTTAGTTCAAACTCTATATATAGTGCATTTTAAAAAATATATTGCTTATTTCTTTTAAAAATATTGTTGGGCTTATTGTAACAACTAGTGTCTTTGTTATACAATCTGTAGCCTTCCCTTTTGTGAGTCTTTAGTCAGGTAATTTGTCTTTATATATCTGCCTTTACCTACAGTGCTCTCTCTTCTGTGCATTTTTGTTTCCATGACTGCTCATCCATCCTTCTATTTTGCATCCAGGAGACTGCAGTTTCTTCCTTACTTGGAACTCAAATCGTTAGTCAGCTTCAGAAGGTAAAACATATGGAGTCAGTCCAAGGATGCATTTATCATTCTTTGTAACGGCTAAAGAATTTCTTTGTAGGCAAATCTTTACAGTGCTCTTCTTTTAAGTATGTTCATGAATAGTTTTTAACAAAAACACATTGAAAATACCATAACTATGTAAAATGGGTACTTTCTTTGTATCTTTGTAGGCTGACTTTTATGCTTTTAATTCAGTTTTTATATGTACTACTTTTTATAGTGAAGATGCTTTCCAAATAAATTACATAATTACTACTTTAATGATAAAATCATATTAATACACTAACTATAAAATAATTATAAAATATATGCCTTAGATAAAGAGAATACAGATTAATGCTAGAGAAATACCGTGACAGTAAGATAAAAAGGGAATGTGGAAAATTGCAAATGGTCTTTCTCTCTTCTTTTACCCATTCTTCCCTTTATAAAAAAATATGCCCACACTCACCTACAGTGTTTCTCTAGTTATAAATAATTTAATCCTCTGCTGCTGAAATGATTGAGCAAAAACTTGCTATGGCTAAACCTAGTTCAAGTGTTTGATTGTGAACCATGAACTAATGCTTAATGCCTCCAGGCAGCTGCATTATAAATGGCCTTGTAACATATACTTCATATCTCATCCTTCCCAGCAGGCTGCTCTTTCTCACCCTTTTTCTCTATCTTCCAAGTCCTCTTCCAACTTTGCTCTCTGTTGATGGCCCTTGTTTTCTGTTTCACTTGAACCATAATTGAAAGTGAGGTAAGAAGGGTCCCAGAACAGCACTGGACTCAGTGACTTAACTTTGTTGCTCCTATAGGCTGGTAAAGAAGAGGTTAAGCAAATCTTACTCTCGGGCCAGACGTGTGCTGCCATAAATTTCCTTATTCCATAGTTTTTTCCAACTAATTCTTTCCTGGTCTGTACATTTCTGAGCTATTTCATTGCATGGTTTATTTTATTTAAGGATGTCAGCTGGCATTTTAGGGGACTAACCTAGTTTACATCTCAGGACAGACTCAAGTGGAAGGTGTTACTCACACAGAGGTTCAGTTTCATGAGTAAAGGAGGGTAACTACTTCTACCATTGTGACCTCCAGTGGGTCCAAGGAGGACTAAGTAGTCACTACAGAAAGTAGCCAGTGCCTCTAAGGTGAGATGAAAGAAATGTTCACATGGACTGTTACTTTAAGAAATTTGTCCTTGGGAATCTCATTTGGATCTGTATCTTCTCAGTGAGGTTTTGACAGCTTTTAATCAATGGCCTAGAACTGTAAAAGTTCCAGATGTGTCCGGCCTCCTAATATTTTGACACTTGAGCATGTGCCAAACCTATATCTGTCTTCCCAACCTATTCAGAGTCCATAAATCAAAATCCTAACTTTATACGTGCTGATAGAGAAAATGTGTTCGCTGTTTTTATATATACAAATTACCTAGCAGGCTGAAGAACACAAGTCTCCTCCCGAGATAAGGAAATGGGCACGTTGTATAAGAAAATATATTTTATTATAACTAGCTGTACTTAAAAAAAATTTCAGCAATTCCTTAAGGTGGTAGCTCATCCTATTTTTGTTTTTATGTATCTTTCACAAAAGTGTAAAGACATTTAGCCTACCAGTGCCAATTGCTTCGCTTTAAATTAAACCAGCTACTAAACAGACTGCGATGTATTTCCAATATGATTAATATTGCTTTCATAAAATTGTATCAGTGTAATTCACCACATGGTGTATTTAAACTCTTGTGATCCAAATTGCATTTTTATATGAACACCCTGCTATGACATTATCAAGATGATGCAGACTTTGACAAAATAATAACTTAATTCTTTTTAGCTACAGTTTATGACAGAAAAGAAAGGAATAGAAGCATTGATCATGTTTTAATTGGTTGGCACATTTCCTTTGATCACCATTTCTCAAGGTGATGAAAATGCCCTTTCATTTTTGCTGACCTGTCAATATACTATTTGAATATTGTAAATTACTCAAAAGAATTTGACATCTAAGAAGATGATGAAAAATTATCTTTCATCTAGCTGTAATGTCCTTACAATTCTGAAGAATCTGGAGCATTTAAAAACTGTATTTAAATGCTTAAGCCTAGATTCTGCATCACAGCCCTCTCTGAGACAGGCATACTCCATTTTACTTTGAATAAGAAGGCCATGAAATTCTATAGATTTTTTTTCCATCTGTTTTTGTTTTTTTCTACCTTCTTCATGTCTCTCTTCTCGCCCATCCCCCTTCTCTCTCCTTCCGTTCTTTTTTTTTTTTCCTTCACTTATAACTAAAGTTTTAAATTGTATTGGTACCTTGTTTTTTATCCATATGTATTCCACTTGGAAGAACCCTATAAAATGTACCTATAGTGATTTAATGACTTAGAACTTCTCTTGATTGTTCATTCCATCATTCCTCTCTCAACCCTCTTACAAGGGCTGGTCCTTGAGAAGTGTTTGTTCATATTTATGGTTTACTGGCCTGTTCTGTCAAAATTTGGCTTTCCTTTTTAATCCTATTTTGTGGGCTGGTTTTGCTCCACCATGTGAAACCTGTCCTTCCCTAATACCACACTTGGATCTCCTTGTATATACCTTCAAAAAGAAGGGAGCGTGGGGAGAAGTAAAATGGAATCAAATGCCAGGAAGTAAAGTAATAGCTTCTTTCCGGATGGAGTGTCATAGAAGGGGAGATCGAGGCCTGATTGTAGAAGACCTTGATTGCCCAAGTATGTGTAGCCAAAGATTTCATTGAAACTTTATGATCTTTTGAAAATAAGAATTCATTTATTTAATAGTAACATTGCAAATCATCCTGTCAGGAATCACCACTGCAGGGTACCTGCCACTCAATCCCATAGTCTACCACCATAGTCCACGGTGTGAAGCTTTTGTGAGAAGGAGAGTAAATGTTGAAAGTGATATTCCCTAAAGGTCTATAAGAGGAATTAAGGAGAGAGAATGCTGAGAGGACAGCACTCTGGTCTGGGCAGTATGAAGTGTAAGTGTACTCAGAGCACAGTGGTATCAGGAGAATACAATTTCCCTTCCCTTATTGAGGAAACATGCTGAATACCCCAAGCCCAGCACATTTTTAAAAATGTGCTCTTGAGTTACAAGTTATATTGGGTTTCACTCTAGTTCATTTATTTCTCCTTATAGCTATGCATTTGTAAGACAGTGCTGATTTATTGAGGATTGTTCCCAAGGATTCAATTTACACATGGTGTGTCTACAACATCTTGAATTTTCTAGCTTTTCAGTCTTATGAGAATTAATATGTTTTGAAAAACACAGTACATGCAAATATTTTGTCCCCCTTTGAAATTATTTTATGAAGCTGAAATAATTAGAAAATAATTTTTGTTGAAGACTTATGCCTATGTTCCTTCCTTTGCTGTGAATTATATATCTGTCCTACCTTTAGGAAGTTGAAAAACTACAGATCAAAGGGAGCAATAAACTTGGTGGCAGAGTCTGCGTATGAGACATGATCAATTCTGTGTTCTGCATCTTTTCTCAAAGTGATAAAATAGGAAAAAATTGAACCTGAGGAAAGAGCATACATCTTAGTTTTTATATGGCCACTAATTTGTAGCCTGACCAATTAAATGATATTGAATGATAGTGCCTGACCATTTAAAACATATTTAGTTTGTCTACCTATTATCAGAGGATAGAAAATAACAAGGCAAAAACTAGCCATTTTCCTTAATGCATATAATTTAGAATTGCAGTAGCTTAATATGGAGGTGCTATCTGT
Organism: Talpa occidentalis; assembly: GCF_014898055.3. Taxonomy (NCBI): domain Eukaryota; kingdom Metazoa; phylum Chordata; class Mammalia; order Eulipotyphla; family Talpidae; genus Talpa; species Talpa occidentalis. Next base: position 87,953,287 of record NW_023604861.1, on the reverse strand, counting down.
TTTTACTACATATTAGCCCTAGTTGTAACTAATGGTTTGTTCTTTTGTAGAAATATTTTACAATGAAATTGTAATTTCCAAAAAGGTTTGGAATGAGAAAGAGCTCAGAAGCCATCCATACCAACATCTTATTTTCTAAAAGAAAATAATAAGAATGAATGTAGTAAAGTGATTTACACAGTGTCTATTGAGCTTATCAATAACTGAGCTAGGGTTAGAACTGAGATCTCAGAACTCAGTCTCCTTCAAGGTTTAGTCAAATTAATCCTCCTTTATTCCTAGATACATCCCCTATTTATTTTCTGCAAAAAAAATCAGACATGCCTTTCATCTTTTCATCATATTACCAGCATATAAGTTTTGACAGCCCTGTGCACAAATACTATCTTGAAAGCAAAGCACAAGTCCTTTCTATTGGATTGCCAGCTTGTTTTCTTTAGACCTTTGCTACTACGTGTGTGTACGTTCAGTATCTAAAAGGACATGATTATATATTGTTTTTTCCTACACACAAACTGTCACCAAACATTTTATCCATTTTTCATAGCCAAAGTATGGGAAAATAAAAAAAAATAGATTTAATTTAAAACAAAGTAATGTTTAACAACATAACTATCTTTAAATGGAAATCATGTAAAGAGGTATTAGCTATTTTAAAATGTTAACAATGTGTGTTTTTCACTTAATATCATTCTTATTTTGACTGCTTACATTTTCAGTGCTCAGTAGTTATATGCTGTTAGAGACTATTGTATTGAACAGCAGAAGCCTAATAATTAGAATCATATTGTGTCTAAAATGTAGCTCTTCATTTTTCCCTGTAAATTTGATTCTGTAGGTCTCCCATGACTCCATAAGTATGATATCTCCATTTGGTTAAACCTCAACACTAAAATATACTTTCTTATCCCTTTCATTAATCTAGCCTCAAGTTCTGCTGATTCTGCCTTCAAGTTGAAAACCAGACTCATTGTATCTTTCTACATTTCCCCAGACTCTATTTCTGACCAAGGTTGCCACTCACCCAGCCTGTTAATTCTGTTACCTTGAGTCTTTTCCCATTACCTTACTATTATTTAAATGTACATCACACCATGTCATTTCTGTACTTTAAACTTGAAGTTAGCTCTCATTGCTCTTAAAATCCAATCTCCTTGTCAAGGTATACAAGGTCATATATAATGTTAATTTCTCTGTCTTTCAGTCCATGCCATAAATTAAATAAAAACCTAACAGGATTATTGTGAGGATACATTGATTGAGTGGATATTGATAAACATTTAAAATGTCCATAGTATGTATTAAGTTCTTATTCATCCACAAATGAGGGACTTGTCTTGCTTCTGAATTTCTCTTGAGGGCAGACTACTATGTACATGCATTTCATTAAACCATCTGAGAGTCAAGTAAGGAAAACCAAAAAGGACATGGAATAATATTTACTGCTCTATATTTTCTGAGAGTGGGAGCAATCATAGAAGATTCTGTCAATACATTTTATTGACATAGGCTAAAGAAATTTCTCAGTGCATAAAATTGGTTGATACAGAACTTGTGATTATGGACAGCACTGTTTTGATTCATTTTTTAAAAGGTTCTTCTAAATCTTGATGCTACTTCACTCCCAGAGGCAGTGACTATATTTAGGACCACACTGTATTTTATTCTTCTGAACTTTAGCATTTTTAAAGAGATGGAAGAACTGAGTGAAATTACTTGAAATTATGTTCCATATTATTGGATAACTTTACACAGTTTACAAATAATAATTTGGGTGCTTATGAAACTAAATTCTTTATGAAAATTTAAATCCATTCATATAAACATAGAATATGTATGATGAATTCTATGTTCACTTAACACAACTTTTGTAAAGAAATAGCTTGGCATATTCTATTAGTTTCAGTGTTTTAAACGTTTCTCATATTGGGCTTCCCCGGTGGTGCAGCGGTAGAGCACTGGGCTACGAAGCTGCCCGTAGCCTCTGCAGTGCCGGTTTGATTCCTGGCCACTGGGCAAGGGTCCCACATGGCGGGCAGACCTCTTCTGCAGCCCGCTGCTCCCCTCAGCATTGTATTTCGTAGGTCTGCCTGTTCTGCTCCCCGCTCTGGCTCTGGTGAATTCTCTCACCCTCCCACGCTTCTGAGTGTACCCAGTGCTTGTATAAATAAATAAATCTTTAAAAAAAAAAAGTCGGGTCTCCCCTGGTGGCGCAGCGGTTGAGCGCTGGGCTGCGAGGCTGCCCACAGCCTCTGCAGTGCCGGTTCGTTCCCCGGCCGCCGGCAAGTGTCCCACCAAAAAAAAATAAATAAATAAGTCTCTCATATTTAGGTAAATGACAGTCTGTTACCTCGTTACTTATCTATGTATGTAGCCTTGTCACCCGCCTGTAAACTTGTTAAATCAAAAGTTTTTTTGAGTCTCAGTCAGTCACAAAGCTTGAGAAGTCCATTAATAGCAACACGTCTGTTCAGGATCCTTGTTGCACAAATGTAAGACATGAAAGGCAAATAATGCATGGCCTTTGATTAAGCTTTCTCTGAATTTGTGGAAGTTGTTGTACAAAGCCATTTACTGTGATTTAGTTTTACAAAGGCATCAAGATGTATTTCAAGTTTCAATACATATCAAGCCTTTAAAAATGAAAGTGTTTTTGAGATGTTATGCAGAATAAATTATGCTATGTTATAAACTACTCATCTATCTTGGAGAAAAATAAAATCATGATATAATTATCACTGAAATGCTTTAATTGTAATATTGTAAAATATAATTTCAGTAGAATTAGCCTTGCTTTGCAATGACCCTGTCTCATAATAGCATCACTAAGGGATTTCACTATAATATGCACATGCCCTAATTAATAGCCATGCAGTCTCAGGTGTTCTGAAAGGTCAGTTTGTCCTTCTTTTGACTTCAGAAGAGATTCTTCCTTTAACAGTTATTTACATTTTTTAGTTACTGCTCATAATTTTGGCCATAACAAAATATTTATCCTATGCAATTAAAAATGTGATGTCCAGAAAATTATGAAGGTAAATAGGTCACAAAATGATGAGTCAGTGTACATAGAAGAATAATGAAGTGCAAATTTACTAAATATATTGTTTGAAATTCAGCCATGTGATAAGTTACTATTACCTTAGCTGTATGCATCTTCCAATAATAATAAGAAGAAATAGTAGGATTTTGTGTGCAATTTATCACCAGGCTCATGATTGGCATGGTTACCAAATGTTTTATTTATTTATTTTTACCAAATATTTTAAAGATAGAGCAAACCCTATGGTGATATTACGTTAGTTCAATGAAGTTAATAATTTTACAAGATGGATATTTGCTGAAATATGTTCTCATCATTAACCTAAATTTTGTCCAACATGTTTACCACATCTTTCACCATTTTTTTTTTTTTTTGTGTGTGTGTCTCTTGCAGTATAGATTTTGTCAGCATTTACAGAATAGGAAATGTGCCTTAGAAAAACAGCTTGAACATCAACTTGGTTTTACGAGTAGAAGCTTATAATCTGGTTTTTCTAATTCTAAATGTCCTTTTATTACACAGTATAATTCTGAACAATTATTCCACTTAAGATCTTTGGTAACAGGGTCCTCCTTGGTGGTCTACGGGTTAAATCTCAGGCTGTCACCTTTATGACCTGAGTTCATTCCCCAGCCCAGGAGCTAACCCACATATGGTGCAGTAGACCTCTCCTGTCTCACTGTTCTGCTCCCCTCTCTGTTTCTGGTGAATCCTCTCACCCCCTGCACTTCTGGCCTGTACACCCTAGTTCTCTGCAAAAAAAAAAAAAAGTCTTTGGCAACATTTTCTTATAGTGAGGTTTGCTATTTAGTTTTGAGTTTTTCTGTCTTCAGGTAATCTTTTAATAGTGCTAACAGTAATTCCGTTGCAATAGTTTAGTTTATTAACTCTTACTTTGTTTCTTTCTTGTGCTCCTACTAAACCTAGATACAAACATAAACTTTCAAATGGTATACAGATATGGTATGTATTTTTCTTCATCTATTCATTTTTAAATTGCTTAAATATAATATAATTCACATGTCATGCAATTCACCCATTTATTTTTGTCTCTACCCCATAAACTATTTATTCAGAATTATTTTTTATTTTCTATGATAAAAAAGCTGTGCAATAACCAGCAATCTTCAGTAGACAGTCTATCTTCTGTCAGTTCTTTTTTTTTTCTACTTAGGTAGACTCCATTTTCTGTTTTTTAAAATTATTTCCATGTTTTTAATATAATCTCTTTTTTAAATATTCAAGTAACATTGACTTACAACACTGTGTTTATTTCACAGGTGTTTGATCACAATATTCAGATGTATGTTACACCATTCCACGGACTTCCAGGCAACCATAGTCCATTGGGCCTCTCCCCATTTTGCTCCATCCTCTCTCTCTCCCTGTGGTAGCCTCAGTTTTATAGTCCTATTTCTAGGGTTTGTTTTTGGTTTAGTTTTGTCTGACCCCTTATTTTCTCTATATTCCAATATTAGTGAAACAACCCTAAATATGTCTTTTTCCTTCTGGCTTATTTCACTTAGCATAATCCCATATTGACACAAAAGGCAAGAGTTCATTTTTTTTTAATAGCTGAGTAGTATTCCACTGTGTAAATATACCATATTTTCTCTATCTACTCATCTGTTCTTGGTCATTTAGGTTGTGAAAAATTGGTATTAATTCTTAAATGTCTGATAAAATTTAAATTCTTTAAATGTCTTTATAAGTACTGTTTTGATGATTGGCTCAGTGTATCTACTTGTTATAGGTCTATTCAGTTTATGTTAGTTTCGTAGTTTATGTCTTTGTAGAAAATTTTTCATTGCATTGAAATTTTCTAATGTATTCACTTCAGATTTTAGTAATTTCAGTCTTTTTTTCCATTGTCAATCTAGCTAAAGGTGGTCAACTTTGATTGTTCAAAGAATCAATAGGACAAGTGAAAAGGAGGGTAAAATTAGGAAAGGAGTAGAGGAACTAGAGAAAAGTAAAACAATAGAGAATATCAATGAAAACAAAAATTGATTCTTCATACTCTCAGTTCACACTATGTAATCTTTTAAATAGAGTCCATTAGTTTAGGTATGTAGTATTATCACTTTCCATTTCTCTTAATTTCTTGTATTCCTTTTGATTTCTTTATTAAACAGTAGATTATTCAGAAGCTTGTTGTCTGATATGCACACATTTGTGAATTTCTCACATTAATATAATTTCTGGTTTTATTTAAGTTGTTTCAGAATGCTTTGTAATATTTCTATGCTTTTAGGTTTCTTTTTTTTTTCCTTAGAGCTGAACTTAACAGTCCATTATAAAGAATGTTATGTGTGCACTTGTCATGGATATATATTCATCTGGTTTTGGTGCAGTGTTCTATAGATAACAAGTATAGCTGATTTATTGTATTGCTTGAGTTTTCTATTTACTTGGTGATTTGCAGCATTTTTCTATTTATTATCCATTGTTGAAAGTGGGAGTATTGAACTCTCTGCTTTAATAAGCTGAGTTTTCTATTCTGCCATTTTCTGTTTCATGAATTTTGGTGTTCTATTATTAGGGGCATATATCTGTCTATAATTGACATATTTTCCTGATGCATTGGCTCACCCAAAATTTCTTAACGTTATAAAATATATCTTTTCATCTACAGAAAGATAGTTTATCTCATTATCTGGTATGGTATTAGTATAGTGACTCTAGATTTCTTGTGACTGCTATTTTCATGAAAACATCTTCTATTCTTTCTCTTAAATTTTATTGCATTTGTGTGTGTATATCTAAATTTAAAGATGTGTCATTCCCCCATCATTTTTCTTTTTTTTTTGAGTTCTGGCTGAGAGTCTCTGGCTTTTTGATTGCTTAATCCATTTACATTTAGTGTTATGATATTGTCTGACTTATGTCTGCAATTCTGCCTTTTGTTTCCTATATCTCACACCTTTTTTGTTCTTATTTTCTATGTTTATTGCTTTCTCCTGCATTAAGTGAAAATTTTACAATAGAGAATTTTAATTTCTTTAATGTTTTTCACTATGTATCATATTTATTTCTAAATGATTGCTTAAGAGTTTATCAATGTACATCATTCCTTATCAGCAACAGGTTTAGATTTATAGTAGGCTAATACTAATTCTAGTAAGACATGCAAATGTTACTCCTGTACAGTTCTATTCTATACAACCTCTTTTTGTTATTGTCACATGTATTATAAATGCTATAAGCCCCAAAATACCTTTTTATAACCAATGCATTATATAACCTTAGGTCTTTGTAGTAGCAGAGTGAAGAAAAGAGAGGAATTATGTATTTATACTTTTAGTTACATTTATTTCAGTTTTCCATTTTGGTATTCTTTTGTTCTTAAGGAGTCAGGTAGTTATTTTCTTAGCTAGTTTTGCTCTCATCAGCCTCCTTTGTACTGTAACCAGTATATATATTATACATCTACATATATAAGTATAATAATTGTATTGTTTTTTTTTTTTTTTTTAGATTTATTTATTTATTTATACAAGCACTGGGTACAGTCAGAAGCGCGGGAGGGTGAGAGAATTCACCAGAGCCAGAGCGGGGAGCAGAGCAGGCAGAAGGACCGAGGTACACTGCTGAGGGGAGCAGCGGGCGGCAGGAGAGGTCTGCGCGCCATGTGGGACCCTCCTCCAGTGGCCGGGGAGCAGCCGGGAATCGAACCGGAGCTGCGGAGGCTGCGGGCAGCTTCGCAACCCAGCGTTCAACCGCTGCGCCACCAGGGAGGCCCAATAATTGTATTGTTTAATATGATTGTCTTTTAAATCAATTTAGAGAAGAAAGGTGGAAAGCATGCATTACCCTATCCATTATCATTTTTAAAAGAGTTCCTTTTTTATTCATGTGAGTTTAAATTACTGTCTGGGTCAATTGCTTTCAGCTTAAATGAGCTTCCTTTAATATGTTTTATAAAACAGTTCTAGTGACAAATTCTGTTTCTGTTTTTCTGGAATTATTTTTTAACAATTTTTGAAGGATAGCATTGCTAAATATAGAATTCATATTATAAGTTGTTGGTTTTTGGTTTTTGTTTTCTTTCCTTAGAGCAGTTGGAAAAGTTACTCTACTGCTTTCTAGCTTCTGTTTTTGTTAGGTCAGCCATTAACCTTATTGTGGTTTCCTGGTAAATGGTATGTCCTTTTTATTTCTCTGTTTTCAAGATTTTTTCTTGGTTTTGGTTTTAATATTATCATTAATAATGTATCTACTTGTGGATCTTTTTCATCTATCCTATATAGAATTTGTTGAGCTTCCTGGAAGTGCAGATTTTTATTTTTCAATAAATTTTGCAAATTTTTAGTCATAATTTCTTTGAGTATTTTTTTCTGTTCCCTTTATATCTCCTGCTACTTCTGTTATGCATGCTTTATCTACATTTTTTTCTGATGCTCTGTTCAGTTTTTTAAAATTCTCTTTCTACTCTGAGTGTCGCGTAATCACTGTTGATTTTTCTCCAAGTTCATAATTATTTCTTCTGCCTGTTCAAGTATGACATTCAACCTCTGATATATATTCCATTTTAATTATTATACTTTTCAAATCCAAACTTAATTTTTTTCTTTTTGATTTCTTTTATGATTTCTTTCTTTTTATTAATATTCTTTATTTGATGTAACATCACACCTTGCTTTTTTTAAGGGAAACTTCTTTTTTTTTTAATTTTTGCATATAAGAACTGGGTTCTAGGCAAAAGGTATGTGTGTGGAGAAGGAGGGGGGTCTGGTGATGAGAGGATTCATGACAGAGTGGGGAGCAGGACAGGCTGATTTACTGAAATGCATTGCTGAGGGTAGCAGTGGGCAAGACAGGAAAGGTCTGCTGTGCCATATGTGGGTTAGCTCCTTGCCTGGGGATTGAACTCATGCTGCAGCACTGATAGTGCTGAGACTTTATCCCTAGGCTACCAGGTAGGCCTTTATTTCTTTAGCCATGTTTTGTTTTAGGTCTGGCTTCTCTCATGGGAAATGTCTGTTGCCTGCTTATTTTTCCAGTGCATAGATTATTCTTTCTTACTCTTTTCCATGTTTGATAATTTTGACTTATTCTTATGTAAAATGAAACTTTAATATCTTAATTTGTAGCAACTATGCAGTATTCCTGTTTTCCTTCAAAGGCTTGCTATTTTATTTACTTGTGTTTATTTGTTTGGTAACCAACTGGACAATTTTAGTGATATCTCTTCCCCACTTCTCCCACTGCGCTAGACATCTGATGTTGCTCCTTGGGAAACAACCTGTACTTTGAATCCTGGAACGTTCCCATTGCTTTGGGCAATGTTCATGGACACAACTGATATTTAAGCTCTACTCATTGTGTTGATTAATCTATTAGTTTCAACAATGCTCTGGAGTAGACTCTGTCCATAGTTTAAACAAATATAATCTGAGTTCCTTTAATGTGATAGTTCTGAGACTTGTGTCAGAGTTATTTTGACCACAAGTTGTTTTCACTTAACTCTTTCTTTTCCTGAGTCTCGATAGAAAACAAGCTCACCTACACTTTAGTCTATCTGTCCAATGAATCCATCCATCTTTTCTCAATTTTTCACCACATCCTTCCACTGCTTTTTTAAAAATTTATTTATTTATTTTTAAAATATTTTATTTTATATAATTCTTACATCTTTTTTCTTGTTTGCACAATTTTGCAATTACGCATTTTCATTTTGGTTATATTCCCCATACAATTGCACTTCCCCCCTTATTTTGACTCTAGTCCTTCCTTTCCCCACCGCTCCCCCCTCCCCAAAGTATGTCTCTGGTTTATAGTTGCTTGTTGATTTTGATTTTTACTTTGTACTGATTAGTCTTTTTCCTGGTCTCTTATTTAGGTTTTCTAAATTCCTGCTATGAGTGAGATCATCTGGTATTTTTCTTAAACACATGCAGTTTGCAGCAACATGGATGGAGCTAGAAGGGATCATGCTCAGAGAAAGAAGTCAGAAAGAAAAAGAAAAATACCGGATGGTCTTCCTCTGCTTTTGAAAGTAACCTTAGGCTTGAATTTTCACACTCTATTGGAAGTGAAGGTAGGTCCTTTGAGAAGAGATTAGGGGATATATGTTCAATGGTCTTTTTCTCTCAGAAGGTAACATCTATCAGCAAAGACTGAAACTGGGTATGGAGCCAAATGTGTACATGTCTTTGAATGACATCTTTGCTTTAGACCCCAAAATTTGATTGAATAGGAGAGTAGGCTCAGGTCTTATTTGCCTTTCCTATGATGGAATTACTAGCTTGAACAAGGGTGATTTGGATCTCATATTCTCAGCAAGTTACACACAGGTAGAATCTTTGTCTCATTTGTGGAGGGTTGGCAGAAGCAGAAGACACTGAATTTTAGTGTCTTCATTCACCTGGAACTTCATTTCACCAACTAATAGTTTGAGTGATGATGACAAATGATGACTTACTACATCTCCTGGCAAGATAGCCTCCATCCAGGATTCCTATGTCCTTGCTTGAGCCAGCCTAGTGGAAATCTATCATATTTGAATTGAAGAGAATAAGGGGAAACTACATATCAGTTTAAATGTCACATTGTCATGGTTCTTAATGAATCTAGTGGGTGTTCTTGGATAAATGTTGGCATCATTTCCAGATTTTAAATAATTGTGCTTAGTTTGTTGGGGATTAGATCCTAACTACCATGCAAGGTAGCAGTTCCTCTTCTGGATGTATTTCCAAAGGAAATGAAAAGAGGATATCAATGAGATATCTGTATCCTCATGTACATGAAACTTTATTTGTAGTTGCCAAGATATGGAAATAATCTAACTGTACATGTGTATTACAAAGGATAAAGAAGATATGGTTTATGTATCTCGAGGGTATTAGAAAATATGAGTTAAAATTATAATTATAATAAGTATAAAGTAATAGCTCAGTACATTCCCAAAGGTTATGAAACCTTATCTTTGATTTCTGTAATATTCCCTGACAGCAGTCACTATTACTAAAAATTAGATTATCCTAACATAGATTATTTATATGAATTTATCTTTTAGTTAGTAGAGGTGGGGAATAGAAGGAAAATGTAATATTAATATGTTGCTGCATTTTCCAGATAATGACTGAATTTTGAAAAATAACTCATAGAAAATGGTACACAATAGAACAGTATCTGCACTCACTAGGATAGTATTTGCTGACAAAATAAAGAACTTCAACTTAATATGTAACTTTTCTATGAGCTGCTATGTTGTGATATAAACAGAGCTTTAATGTATGCTTTCCTTTTATAGCCTGTAAGTTTGCCAAATACAATTCCATATATTCTCTTCTTAGTACCTAATAATCTGTCAGTTAAGAATATGTACATTTCATTCAGATCAACAGTTTCCGTGCAGTTTGCATATATTGTGGAAAATTTTGTTTTCCTTGCAGAAGTACTCTTAAACACAATAGCACAGTTTGTAAAAGATATACTATGCCAGCATTTTGTAATAAGTTTAAAACTACATATAACAAGCAATGAATGACTCTTTCTAAGAAACATAATATAGATACATTATTGAAGTAATGAAATTAAAATTTCACAAAATTGCTATCTACACCTTGGAGAAAATACTCAAAGGAATCTTTTTCCTTCTTCTTGAATTTACTGATGACTGTGACAATGAATAGTTCCAACCACCTACCTTAATATTCTCAGAACTACTTGCTAACTAGCATTGTCTGTATTTGTGTTTTACCTTCAGATTCCTATCATAAGCATTCCTTCTTCTATTGACATGTGGTCTTCTTTTCATGTCCTAATAGATTTGAGATCCTTTTAACAAGCACCCACTTTTGTTATACTATGTGATTGTTTTTGCACAATTCACATATGCCTTTTGGAATATATAATTTATCACTGATAAACTTTATTTTTTCCTAATTCCAAACTAACCATCCAGTTCCTCTATTCTGCTCATAAATTAAATGATCAGAATAAAAGTGTGGCCAGCCATAACTGTAGGAAACATTATTAGTAAAACAATGCTGGGAATCTTATGCTTCATGGGAGCATGTTTGAATGCATCTTATAGTCAGTGTAATTGAATTTTACTGCCTGCAGTTTACTGCCTATCTTTAAATTATGTAGGTCCATTACCCCCAAAAGTATTTCCAACTTTAGCTGTGGCATATTCTTATTAAAACTCATAATTGTATGCTCATTACACTATATTTTTGAATGCTTATTATTGTAGTCAGTGTATATGTGTGTCTGCACATGTCACATCCTATTTGCTGTTGGCAGGACCACATTAGAACTTAAAGTTCTAATTTTGCATTATATATTTCCGACAATGGTCATTTTTAAATCTTGCATGTAAATGTCTTTAATTACATACTGATTCCTTCTTAAACAAATGTTCTGGGAAAAGTCTTGATTTTGGAATGGTGAAAATCTGTAGAGTAATTTCTCTCTGAAAAATTACTCAAATAATAAAACAAAATAAGAAACATACTGTAGGAAAATAAAGGAGGCTTTTAAAAATGTTTTGATTATTTATTTTAGTGAGGTAATGTTGGTTTACACACTTCTATGTGTTTTAGTGGTAAAGGTTCCTACATCTTCAGTGTATGTCACCATACCATGCCCCCACTAAAGCAACAAAAATCCTCTACCAAAGTCCATTGTCTCCTCACCCCATTACTCCCCATCTCCTCTGGTACCTCAGTTCTGCAGTCAGATTTCAAGGGTTTGTTTTGATTTACTTTTGTCCCTTTGTTTTTTTTAAAAAATCCTTTAATAAGGATGCCTCTACATGAAAAAAATGCAAAACAATTATGCTAGAAATTCATGTTTGGAAAACAAGTTGACTTAAAAAAATGCCTAGAGTTACTTATTAAGAAAACGTTTCCATGAGTTTTCTAGCATCTCTATAGTACTTTTAGTTTCATTTAATGCCCTAGGCAGTATTTGAATTCATAAGTAATTGCTAGAACAGGGTTCAAAAAAAATCTCTGCAAGTATGTTACTCATTTGAAAACCTGAGTCAAATTAATATGGGAAGCTAAGAATTCTGGCTGTATGTCCAGTTTGACAAGAATTGCATCACACTCTCATATTTTTCTACCTGCTTGCCCTTGGATAAATCACATGAGTTTTCTGGACCTCAGTGTCCTAAAATGAAAGAAATACTAGAATTATTGTATCAGATGTCCCTGAAGCCTTGCCTGGATTTCCTAGAGAGCATTTATCAGTTTTGTGGGTATGTCTCTACTCCTCATCCCAAACACACACATGCTTGCTGAACATGATTGGAAACTTTAATAGCTCACATTTTATATTCTAAGGACTATCCTAGGGAAATTGAGTCTACCTAGTATTCAAATGCGTGGGCATTATACCTATCCTCCCCTTCTCTTCTATCTTAAAACCCCTTCCCTGAAGTTATAGGTAATTACTGTTACTGGAACAACAGCTCTGCTCCTTTGATCCAGAGTAGAAGAGGGTATTTGGAGCAATTTATACTCCTAGTTCCCCTTGAGATGAGCTTCAGTCAGGCACCCCTAAACTCACCTTCATGCGTAAATGTAACACCTTTCTCTTCCCTATTCTGCTTTTCTCATGCCCTTACAAGATACTCAACTATTGTCTCAATAAATTACATACTTATAGATCTATTTAGCTTCTATTTCTGGGGTCCCCAACCTAAATTACCTATTTTCTTTGTTATTATAAACATTGATTTGTTTAAAACCTCTAAAACCACACTTCAACTGACGTTGTAAATACTTGATAATTTTTAACCATTATATTGATAATTGATACTTTTTTTTAAAAGATTTATTTATTTATTTATACAAGCACTGGGTACAGTCAGAAGGGCGGGAGGGTGAGACAATTCACCAAAGCCAGAGTGAGGAGCAGAACAGGCAGACTGACGAAGTACACTGCTGAGGGGAGCAGCAGGCTGGGCAGGAGAGGTCTGCGTGCCATGTGGGACCCTCGCCAGCAGCTGGGGATTGAACCGGCGCTGCTGAGGCTGCGGGCAGCTTCACAACCCAGCGCTCAACTACTGTGCCACCAGGGGAGGCCTGATACTGTTGTTGTTGTTGTTGTTGTTTTTCTACAACACCATATATGACTTAGGCTTAAATTGGATCATACTTCTTCACATATATGTTGATAAACCTCACCCACCAACAAGCCACCTAGAGACCTCCATCATGGTCCATTGGGCCACATCCCTCTTTTACTCTCCAACCTTCCCATCCACCTCTGGAAGCCTCAGTCATATTTTGAGTTAGATTTCCTGGCTTTGCATGATCTGTTGTTTTGTTCTCTATATTACACATATGCCATCCCAAGTTTGTCTTTCTCCTGGCTTGTTTTGCTCAGCATAGACTCCCCCCAGCCCCCGGTTTCATCTGTGTTGACACAAATGGCAAGAGATTTCATATTTTTGATAGCTGACTAGTATTCCATTGTGTGTGTATGTCAATCTTCTTAATCCACTGATGTCTTCTTGGGCATTTAGGTTGTTTCCATAGCTTGGATATTGTTTTTTTTTTTTTTTTGTTTTTTTTTTACTTTATTTTTTTTTTAATATTAAATTTTATTTTTATATTCCCCCATACAATTGCAAACGCCCCATTCTGACCCCAATCCTTCCCCTCCCGCCCTCCACCCCCCAAAAAGTGTCTCTGGTTCATAGTTTTTTGTTGATTTTGATTTTCACTTTCTTATATTCATTTTCCTGGTCCCTTATTTAAGTTTTCTAGATTCCTGCTATGAGTGAGACCATCCGGTATTTTTCTTTTTCTTTTTGGCTTATTTCGCTGAGCATGATCCCTTCCAGCGCCATCCATGTTGCTGCAAATTGCATGTGTTTATCTTTTTTGAATGCTGAGTAATATTCCATGGTATATATGTACCACATCTTCTTGTTAATGGTGCTACAGTGAATATTGGAGTCAAGTTACTGTTTTTGCTTTCTTCCAGTAGATACCTAGGAGTAGAATTGCTGTAATGTATGATACAGCTATTTTTAATGTTTGAGACACCTCCATCCTGTTTTCGATAGGAGATGGAAAGTCTACATTCCCACCAACAGCATGTGAGAGTTCCTTTTTTCTCTGTCCTCACCAAAACTGGTACTTTATGGTCTTTTTGATGTAAACCATTCTCACAGGTTTAAGGTGGTTTTTCATTGGGGTTTTGATTTGCATTGCTCAGATGATAAGTGATGATGAGCATTTTACCATGTGCCATTGGGCCAGCTGTATGTCTTCTATGAAGTAGTGGCTATTTAGCTCTTCTACCCATTTGTTCATTGCATTTTTGTTGTTGTTATTGAGTTGTATGAGTTTTTTGTAGACCTTGGATATTCGCCTTTGGTTAGATGTATGGTGTGCAAATATATTCTTTCATTCAGTTGAAGATCATGAATATGATAATTATAGACAAAATTTTCAGTTAACTATTTGTCCATGAGGTATTAATCATCACTTTATGAAATGACCAATTACAAAATAGCTTGTTTAAAAGACAAATAGTATTTTTCTTTAAAGTTAGATTACACTGGTTCAAAGAATTCAACCCAAAGTCCAAAATCCTAGTAGTAGATCATTTTCTACACACATTGTTATGATCCCTATGACATAATTCCAAGACTGCATTAATGAGGCACTGTGTCTATTTTTCATATAATTTATAGCTATACTTTATATTCTACCACCATAAAATATATGGACAAACAAATATATTTCTTCATATTCATACAATAGATAATGGGAAAAATAATTGGATTTAAAAACACAAGCTTATCCTTTTTTGTGTGTTTTTTTTTACACAATAAACAGAAAATGTAGAAATGACTTTTTAGAAAACTAATAAATGAAATAGGAAGATATGGAAGATAAATTTTCTTGGAACATTAGATTATTAAAAAGTTATCTATAGAAGTTTCAAATGTAATTGATGAAATGTTATTTATCAGAATATTGTCAGTAGTTTATCAGCATGTATACATTTTGCACCAACATGTATTCACTGTATTCTATGATTTGTGGATTGCCTCATGAAAGTCTGCTTCAGCACTGCCAAACTTCAATGATAAATCATTTTATTTTGCATCAGTTAATGATTAGTCCTACTCTCAGCATGAAAATAATTATTATCAGATGGCTATTATTCACATAATAAATAAGATTTTATGCTATTATGCTTTAAAGGAAAAATTTAAAGAATTTGTTTATTTTGGATTTCATAAAAAGTGAAACTGATGAAACATGAATTTTTAACTGTGCATTGATAACTTCATTCCTAAAAAATTCACTACATAAAAAAAATTGGTAATAATTACATAATATTCTATTATTTAAGAAAAATGTATTTTTCGGGCCTCCCCTGATGGTGCAGGTGGTTGAGCACTGCGCTGTGAAGCTGTCCGCAGCCTCTGCAGTGCCAGTTTGATCCTGGCTGGCCGGTGAGGGTCCCACATGGCACGGCAGACCTCTCCTGTGTCACCCACTGCTCCCCTCAGCAGCGTGTTTCATTAGTCTGCCTGTTCTGTTCCCCGCTCTGTCTGTGGTGAATCCTCTCACAACTCCTGCGCATCTGGTCTGTACCCCAGATCTTGTATAAATAAATAAATCTTTAAATTTAAAAAAAAAGAAAAAAGTATTTTTCATAGTATTGTGGTAACTTTATATGCATTTACACACTTCTTAAAGTAATATCATAAAGTGCTGATTATTATGCCAGTAACTTTATATTTATTCATGATTATTTCCTTTGCATAAGTTCCTCTTTTAAGTTTGTAGTAATATGTACTTTACCCCACATGTTTTAGAGTATCCATTTCACTGCAAATTAATACTGATTTTTTTATTCATCAACAAATTCACCTTAAAAATTTTCTTCTTAACACTGAATTTCTTTATCATATTCACATTTTATACGTACACCTATAGGAATTTTCAAATTTTTTTATTTTCTGGTAAAAGCTCTCAAATTGGTAACATGGTCCTACTTTATTATTAGTACTTTCAATTTTTATGTTATTTTTAGCCATTGTTTAAATATCATATGATATTAATATAATGTATCAATGCATTATCATATTAAGCAGAATAATTTTATGACACCGTAATTCCTCTCTTTCACCTATTTAACACTTTCTCTACCCCAATTCCTGATAATCACTGATTGGTTTATCATTTCTATACTTTTGCCTTTTCCAAAATGTTGTATAAGTGGAACTTTAAATTACATAACCGTTTAAGACTGTTACCTGCTTTTTGTGGTTTCTTAATTTTTCTATCATCTGCTGTGATGACCCTTGTAATGTTTCTTTTTCTTCAATTTTGCTAGTAAATTTGGGGGAAATGGACCCATTTAGTTTAGTTTACTTGATAATTAACTTTGGATTTTCCAAAAACTCATTTAAGTCTACAATATGTATAAATAAATTTTGACATAAATCAATTTTTAAAGTAAAACAAAACAGATTTTAAAACCACTCACAGTATAAAATTGTCTTTCTTTTTGAAGTTTTTTTAAAACACATTCAGCCTTTTAGCATTTTTCTTTCTGTTTTACTTCATATAAATGGTATTTTAGACCATGTTTATATACTTTAAAAATATTTTTACAGGTAATAATATTAGCAATAATATTAACAGTAATGAAGAGCAAATTTCCAAGGAGTAGTATTTGTTCCCCATTCAATATAATATTACTTATATTTCGGTCCAATTGCTGTGACTTCAGTTATCAAAAATTAGGAGTTCACTTTATCACCAGAAATAGGGGGTGATAGGGGTTCCCTTATCACCAGAAATGAGAATGGGATTATCATTCTCATTCAATCATTCGTTTTGGTCAGACATTCATTCTGTTGCCTTGAAAAAAATTCTAAAAGCTACCGAGCTATGAAGCATATTTTAACTTGTTTTTCAGCATGGGAACATACATATTCTTGCTAATTTCTATGAAAATTTAGGAGACAGGGTTTCTTCAATCCATGGAATTACCTGTTTCCTGAAAACTCAGATATGTTTTAGTTTTCTTTCGATCATTTTGATGATCATTACTCTTTTAGTAATTTGAAGTGATTCTGAATCACTAGAGAATAGTTTATGATAACCAAATATATATTTTTTTAACATTTTAAAAGGACAGGTTTATTAGGAAAAGAAGAGAGACACCTGCATAGTTACAGGTGGGAAGGGAGGAGAGCTGCTGCCATGTAATTTAATTTTTGTTAAAATATTACTAGAAGCATTAAACAGAAAATTTAATTTAAATATCTATCATTTATTTTCACTTCTTGCCAAACCACAAAAAGGAAAGTGGGATCTATCATAAAGCCTCCTATTTGCTTGACATTAATAGTATGATAATTTATAGCATTTTTAGAATTAGTGATACTATTTGTGTAACTTATAGAATCTTTTTTTTTTAAGATTTGTTTATACAAGAACTGGGGTACAGGTCAGAGGTGCAGGAGGGTGAGAGAATTCGCCAGAGAGAGCGGGGAGCAGAATAGGCAAAAGGACTGAAGACACTGCTGAGGGGATCAGCAGGCGCGACAGGAGAGGTCTGTCTCACAACGTGGGACTCTCCCTGGCAGCTGGGAATCGAACCTGCGCTGCAGAGACTGCGGACAGCTTCACAGCGCAGTGCTCAACCCGCTGGGCCACTGGGGAGGCCCAGAATCATTATTTTTGTTGTTGATTTTTAAATTAGTATAAGACCAAACCTAGTGCATTTATTATATTTGTTTATGATGGAAATAATGTAGTAAATTATGAAATTCAGAGGGACTTAGGTATAAGAATGTAAATATTAAAAGAACTCCTCTGAGGAAAAATAGGATATGACACAGTTATAATGTTTAATAAGTTGCGTGATCATTTTTAGCATTTCTACTTGAGGCTAAGAGACATTTGCATCACTAATATTTTACAAATATGTTTCTTTAAGGGATATTATTCCCTAGTCCCAAAACGGAAACGAGGAAAAAAATCACTAAGAAGCACTAATTGGAGTATAAAAATTCCATCTGTTTTTAAAGGACATTTGTGTGGTAGCAGCAGAATATTTCTACTATAAAAATATCTTAATTCTAAAGATGAAAGATATATAGAACAAGGTCTTGAATAGCCATTAATTAGTTACGCAGAATTCTCTCTGAACTGACATCTCTAAAAAAGTCTACCTTTTAAAGAGTTGATGGTTAAGATGATGGTTCTGAAATGCACATTTTAAAATTCTAAAAAATAAAAAGTTTTAATAAATCATAATTTTATTCAGTATTTGATATATGACTACAATTGACCACAAACACACACACACATTTTATTTTTATAATGTTAATTTTTATAGCCTCTGTTATCTCCCCGTCTTCTGTAATAACTTCATTTCTCTGTGGTAACTTTTAGCCAAAATGCTATCAGAAAAAAAGATTTTCATTACATACTTATCATGTATGCCTATATCAGAATAAACATTTACAGTACAATTTTAACATATGTATGTATTTGCTACTTCATATAATACTAAAAATAATTGCCCCCCATCAACTTTCCTGTAGTAATCAAATTTTTCATAAATTCTAGCTCTGACTTTTCTTTGCAAAGTCTCTCTGTGATCCTTGACTTTATAATGAAAAACTTTGTATAGTTACAAGTTACAAATATCAAAGAAATTTAATAAGAAAAATGTCAACATAACTTTCATCATCAACAAAGCTATAATCAGCAGGGCTATCAGAATTGTTTTCAAATATCCTGTTCATTCTACTTCATTTGTAAATGAAGTAGGATTGACAGACTATTCTAATTTCTCAGCTACCTCCACACCCCAATTTTTAAAACTTCACAATGATCAAAAGATTATATAGGTGAAAAGGGATAATTGTCTCAGTACATTGATCAATGCTGAGGGAATTTTAAAATATGACCCTTCACCTCTTTAACACATTTCTTTCACTTTGCCAATCTCATTGAGAGCAATATACAGATTAAATGCAAACCAATAAAGATTTCAATAGTGCCCTGTAAAATAATGAAACAAATATTACTGAAATTTATCTGGAACAACAAAAGACCCTGAATAACCAAAGTAATTCTGACCAAAAAAGGGGAAGAATGGCATCATCACAAGTCTAGATTTAAAACTATACCAAAAGCTATAATAATTAAAACAATATGACACTGAAACACTGAACAATGGAATAGAATAGGCAGCTCAGAAATAAATCCAGATTTCTATGGGCAGCTAATAAACAAAGGAACCAAGAGTGTATAGCGGAACAAGGAAAGCCTCATCAATAAATAGTGCTGGGAAAAGAGGATAGCTACATGCAAAAGAATGAAATTTTACCACCGTACACAAAAATCAACTCAAAATGGATAAATGACTTATGGCTAAGACCTGAAACCATAACATTCATAGAAGAAAACATGGGTAAAACATTTTGCAATATAAATCTCAGTGATGTCTTTGAACATTTGTCCCTAACAGCCAGGAAAATAAAAAAGAATATAAACAATTGGGACTACATCAAACTGAAAATCTTCTGCACAGTGAAATAAACCACAATTTAAACAAAAAGACAGACTACTCAATGGGAGAAAATGTTTGCACACCACACATGTGACAGGGGGCTCATATCAAAGATCTACAAGGAATTCATATAACTTAACAAAAGAAGATAAATAAGCCAATCAAAAAATGAGTGGAGGGCCTCCCGTGGTGGCGCAGTGGTTGAGCGCTGGGTTGCGAGGCTGCCCACAGCCTCTGCAGCGCCAGTTCCACCCCTGGCCACCGGCGAGGGTCCCACAAAAAAAATAAATAAATAAAAATGAGTGGAAGAGCTAAATAGACACTGCTCTAAGGAAGACAAACAGATGGCCAATAGCACATGAAATAATGTTCATCTTCATTTATCATTAGGGAAAGGAAAATCAAAACCATAATAAGATACCATTTCATGCCTGTGAGAATGGCCTATATTATAGAGACCAGAAACAACAAATACTGCCTGTGAAGTGGAGAAAAAGAAGCCTTTATCAATTGTTGGTGGGAAATCCTTGTGGAAAACAGTATGGAGTTTCCTCAAAAGATTAGAAATAGACCTCTGGTATATAACCAGCAATCCCTGTCCTAGCTATCTACCCAAAGAACACAAAAACATTAATTTGAAGGAACTCTTGCACTCCATTGTTCATATCAGCATTGTTTACAATAGCCACAAAAAAAGAAAGAAAGAAAACAACTTAAATGCTCAAAAACAGATGAGTGGATCAAGAAGATATGGTATATATACACAATGGGATATTCCTCTGAGATCAGAAAAGACAAATTCATGCTGCTTGTGGTAACATGGATAGAGCTGGAAGGGATTATAATTAGCGAAATAAGCCAGAATGAAAAAGACAAATATAGGATGGTGTCACTTGTAAGTGGAAAATATAGAAACTAAACAAAGAAACAACTAACCTTAAAAACTTACCTTGGAAAGTTGACTCTGGAACTGAGGATTCCAGAGTGGGAGAGAAGGGGTTGAGCAAAGGTGGGGAGGAAGCAGAGTTGACCAAAATGATGGACTATGGGTGCTTTGATCAAGGATGTCCTATGGTAGTAACACTAGAAGGGGTTCCTACACCTCCAAAATACAAACAAAATGTAAACCAACATTCACTCAATTACAAAAAGAAAAAAACGTTTGGGTTCTTGAGTATTTGGACCACCTTGAACTAAAGGATGCTATGTGAATCCCAAAAGTTGATAGTTTCTGCCTTGTTTGGTTGTGACACTTATGATTAGAACCCTGGGCCATTAAGTAAAACCAACTTGAGTCTACCATACTTCTAGCAATCTCAAGACATAGAAGCCACATAAAACTAATCAGCAGCCCTAATATTCCAGACATTGAAGCTCAGTTGCCACATAAAGGAGTGAATGAGCATCCAGGGATATCCCTTCCCATCATTTGAGTCTCCCCAGCAAAAGTTCCAACACCGGAGCAGAGAAAAGCCACCCTTGCTGTGCTTTGTCCAGATTTCTGTCCCTAGAAAATGAGCTTAACAAATTGGGTGTTTTAAGATGCTAAATTTTAATTAATTTGTTACACAGCAGCAGTAACTTTAGCAAATGCCATCTGCCTAAAGAATAGTTTGAGAATTTTTTTCTAAGATATACCACAGATTGAGTGAAGAAAAGACAAATTAATCTGAGGATTTGCTTATAAATAAAAGGGTCCCACGAAGACTTATTCTGACACTGTGTACAAGCAGAAGTTATAAGTGAGGGAACAATATGATGAGATACTTGTGCTCAAGTTTGAGAGAAGCAAATTTTAATTTTACTATTCTTGAATGTACATTCGTTGTTGGCTCAGAGGAGAATACTGTTCTCCCACTTATTTTATTTTGGTCTACATTCCCAGTAAGGTAACACACTCCTACTTCAAGTGTCTGGTAAGTTAAGGTATCCTTGTTTGAGAAGTAGACAATGTCCCGACTCACTGCACACTTCCAAACACCTAAGATGTAGAAACCCATACTGGGTACTGGTTAGGTGCCCTCATGCATCTTCCGAGGGTATAGGTTTTGCTGTCCTTTCTAAAAACTGCATCCCTGCGAAGAACATTGAGCAAGGACTGACATAGTTTATTGATATTTTTAAAATATAATCTTAGCTGTTCAGTGTAGGATAGCTCTAAGTAAAGCAATAGTGGGATTGCAGAGGTTTCTTGCAATAACTCAAGTGTGTGATGACATTGCTTTAGACTAGGGAGGTCACAGGGGATAGTCTCACTTCATCTTGAAGGAAAAGTAAATCATTGATGGATTGGGCTTGTGGTTGTGATAGTAGGGGGTTATTCTTTTAAATTTATTTTCATTTTATTATTTATGAAAGTGAGTGTCTATTCCTGTTTTTATCTTTACTTTTCCTATTGTTGAGATGTCTGCTTCTCTTCTTTTCTGATCTCTTTAACTTAATTATGACTTTAAGAAACTTCTCAAGGAAAGTGACTTTTTACTATATTTGCCAGTACTTTCCCAACTTATCATTCCTCTTTTAATTTTGTTTATAGTGTTATTAGAACACCATTTCAGAGCTTAACATTTTTGTTTGCAAGTATTTGGGTTTACAAAAGGCACCACTCTAAGTAAGCTTTTTTTTTTTTTTAAGATTTGTTTACTTGTGCATATAAGAACTGGGGTATAGGCCAGAGGTGTGGGGGTGAGAGGATTCACCAGAGACAGAGTGGGGAGCAGAACTGGCAGACTGACTGAAATACACTGATGAGGGGAGCAGTGGGTGAGTCAGGAGAGGTCTGCTGCGCCATGTGGTTTGCTCCCTGGCTGGCCGGGTATGGAACTCATGTTGCAGAGGCTGCAGAGAGCTGCATAGGTTGTGTCTTAACCCCTTATGCCACCAGGGAGGCCCCTGAATAAGCTTTTAAGTCTCTAACTTGAAGTGCCAGTGTAGACACACTGAACTAAGCATGTTGTCTATTCTCCCTAAATTTTAATATATTTTAAGGAAACAAATAGAAAATAGGGCCTCCCTGGTGATGCAGGGGCTTAAGCACCACACTATAAAGCAATCCACAGCCTCTGCAGCCCGAGTTTGATCCCTGGCCGGCCAGGGAGATTCCCACATGGTGCAGCAGGCCTCTCCTGACTTGCCTGCTGCTCCCCTCAGCAGTGTACTTCAGTTAATCTGCCTGTTCTGTTCCCCACTCTGTCTCTGGTGAATCCTCTCACCTCTGCATCTGGCCTGTACCCCAGCTCTTGTATGAACAAATAAATAAATCTTTATATATATATATATATATATACATATATATGAAATCATAGGATTTACTCAAAGCAAATTAATTTCTGATTTTCCAAGAAATGTGTGTATCAACCAAAGATTGAATTGTTCAGAAGCCTATATTTTGTTTTGTCTTCCCCCCAAAACAAAAAACAAACATCCGTGGGCAGCATTTATTGAGCTGTGTCAGATTCCTTCTTTATTCTGTGAATCTTTATTCTGTTTCTCTAAATGAATAAAGGAAAATACAGTAAATCTAAAATCATTTATAATTTAATGATATGGAGAAGGAACAACTCATATCTATCGTAGATGCTTGATCAAATTGAAATGTTGAACCAATGAAGGCTTCCACCTGCCAGAGGACCAAAAGTGTTCTCCATAGTTTCTTGCACATACCTGTGTGATTTTATCTTCCTGGAGTGAATTCTGACTCTGACTGGCTCATGGCTCTCTCAGTGAATGTTTCCTGAGGGAGTAAATGAATATCATGCTAATAAATTTTTAAATGACAGTTATATAAATATTTCATTCTTCAGAATTATAGTAATTACTTGTAAATGTCATTTGGTTGTTCCAACTTGATAATTAAGAAATTGTAGGGGCCAAATATATTGGCATCTATTTCTGGGGGGATATATTTATTTCATGGCAGAGACTTCTGTAGTCTATAGTGAACCACATAGGCATTAGAGTTACATAACTTTTAAAACTATTATGCAGCGAGTTTTAAATAACATTCCCTTAAAGTATGGGGAAGAAGTTGGAGAAAGTACAGTCATGTTTGTGTTTAATGGGGAGATAATTGTATTACTACAGATCCAAATCTATATTTGTTTACAAAGGAAGAAAAGAAAGGAAAACTAAAAAGTTGGTGCATACTGGTTAGGGGTGCATAAGGAATAGGGGTCAAATTAAAAGGAGATTTACAAAAGGAAAAAGAATATCAGATGGTTTCACTTATAGGAGGAATATAGGGGAATCAAATAAGACATCAGTGTAAAACAAAATAACAGTACAAAACACAACAAAACAAAACCAGACAATTATAAATCAGAGACATCCTGCAGGGGAGGAAGAGGGAGAGGGGTGAGAGGGAGGGAGGGAGGAGCACAGGGGACTGAGGTGATGGTGCAGGGTTGCATTGGTGAAGGAAACTCTATGGGGACTAAACCTGAAGGGGGGAAGCAAATGTTGTCTAAAAATGAACAATGATGTAAACAATAATTTTAAAAATCAAAGTTTCTTTAAAAAAATAAAGTAGAAATTTGATAATGAATAAGCAAAAGGAATCGTAAGCTAAAAAAAAATATAAAAGGAGACTTAGTTTTTTCTTTTACTCTGTAATTGTACTCATGCACTCCTTAATTATTTTTCCCATGTGTACTTCTTTTTCAGGAAAAAAGTTAGCATTCACATAAAAGTGGCATATTGAATTACATATTGTTTACCTCAAATGTCATGAATAATGGCAGTAGTCAGCCATTTTGTTTTAATTTCATTTTAATGCATTATTATATTATGTAAGGTATAAATTTGAAAGAATTAAAGTGCTTTCTCCAAAAGTCCTACAACTCAGTACTCTTACCTCTTTGCATCTGAGTGTACTCAGTCCACTGTACTTTTCTCAGACTTTCTATTATGGTGCCAAATGTGGGCATATTTTCTCAAGGTAATGAATCATAACAGAGCACAGACTGGTCTCCAGGACAGGGGAACACTTTCAATATTCATTTACATACCCAGAGCAACTATAGGAAATCAAGATCACCCTAATTATCTTGACTTCATGTAGATGAATGTTCCTGAAATTTAATAATTCAATAATGTAGAGGAAAGAGAACACAACAGAATTTCATATTTTTAAGTATGCTATCACAAAGAAGTAAAACGAATATAGGTGTTTCAGGCAGAGGGAGGACTTAAGTATCTTTCCAAAGTACAAGGAAACTAAAAAATGTAAATGCAAATTTTTACCATGTTGGATAATCTTCTCAATTTTATTTAAATTTTATTTATTTAAATTAAAAAAATTAAACTTTATTTTAAAAAATTACAAGTAACAGAAGTTTATCCAGTACTCCAGAATATTTTTTTTATTCCCATTCTACTAAAAAATAAATCTAAGGAAATTATTACAAAATTTGGAAACCTTTTTTGAAAAGCCCACACGTCATACCAAAAGCAGGTGGCTCGCTGCATTTGGCCTTAGCACCAGAGTTTGCCAACTCCTAAGCATCATTGGTTAAAGTAGGAACAGAAAGCCAGTTGTTACTCTTCAGATAGGAGGAGAGGACATTCGTTAAATAAGATGTTTATATGACAATTTAAACATAATAAATTAAGACAGGAAACAAAATAGACCTTATCCTACTTAAGTGACTATCTTTTCTTCCATTCACTTTAGACATAGTTATTACCACGTAGTGTTCTTACATCTACATTTGACTTGTTGTTACTTGCCTAAATTAATGTTTTCCTTACTGCTGCAGTGTTCTTAAACCTACTTAAAGGCCATGTAATGTATGGTAAATTGACTGAAGCAACTTAATGTAAACATAGATACAACAATACTTAAGTGATTTTTTTCTATTTTAAAATAGGTGATGCTGCAATGAACATCTTCAACATTTTGGAGTATTCTGCTTTTGGATCAGTTTCATCAAGAAAAGGTACCACAAATTAAAGATGTACATATATATTTGATTATTGATAAATTTTGTAAAATTAATTTCTGAAATTGCTATGTCGTTATATATCCTAACAGAAATAATTATTCATTTATTTCTTTTTTTTAAAAAAGTTTATTTATTTATGTATACAAGAGCTGGGGCACAGGCCAGAGATGCAGGGGGTGAGAGGATTCACCAGAAACAGAATGGGGACTAGAACAGGCAGATTGACTGAAATACACTGCTGAGGGCAGCAGCGGGCGAGACAGGAGAGGTCTGCTTCACCATGTGGGTTTCTCGCTGGCCGGCTGGGGATCGAACTCATGCTGCAGAGGCTGTGGACTGCTTCATTGTGAGGTGCTTAACCCCATGCGCCACCAGGGAGGCCCTCATTTATTTCTTATAATTGACATTTATTATGTGTTAGCTTTTATTATTAATTTTTTGTTATAGCATTGTAATCCCCATAGTTCTCCCACTACCATATCCCCCACAACCATCAGCCTATTCTCTTGTGTTCAACCCTTCCTTGTTTTGTGCCCCCAACACCCCCCCCATTCAGTTTAATGGTATTTATTTTTTTTGCTTCTAACTTAATATATTGGCTTAACATAACCCTTTCCAGCTGCACCCATTTTGCTGCAAATGGCATGAGTTTGTCTTTTTGATTGCTGAGTAATATTCAATTGTATAAATATACCACAACTTTTGGATCCATTTGTCTATTTTGGGACATTTGGTTGTTTCTGTATTTTGGCTATTATAACTAGTACTGCAATAAATATAGGGGTGCAGATTTCCTTTTGAATTAGCGTTTTTGTGTCCTTTGGGTAGATTCCTACGAATGGAATTACTGGATCATATGGTAGATCTATTTTTACTGTTCTGAGGAATCTCCACACACCTTTCCATAGTGGCTGGACCAGTTTACATTCTCACTAGCAGTTAAGAAGGTTCCTTTATTTCCACATCCTCTGCAGCATTTGTTGTTTCCATTTTTTTTTTTTTTTTAATGTGGGCCATTCTTACTGGAGTGCGGTGGTATTTCAATGTGGTTTTGATTTCCATTTCCCTGATAACTACTGATATTGAATATTTTTTCATATGCCTGCTGACCCTTTGCATTTCTTTGGAGATGTGTCTTTTTAGTTTTGCCCATTTTTTGACTGGTTTGTTTGCTTTGTTTTTGTTGAATTGTGTACGTTCTTTGTAGATCTTTCTTTTCAGTCTCTTATCTGTCTTATGGTGTGCAAGCATTTTCTCCCATTCAGTAAGCTTTCTCTTTGTTTTGGTTTTTGTCTCTTTTGCTGTAAGAAGCCTGTTAGTCTGATGTAGTCCCAGCTTTTATCCTTGTTTTCCATGCTTCTGGAGAAGAATCCTCAAAGATGTTTCTGAGGTTTATGTCATGGGGTATTTTGCCAGTGTTTTCTTCTATATATTTTATGGTGTCACGTCTTGCATTTGGGTATTTCTTAAATGAACTGAAATGCACTACTGTCTCCTTTTGTTTTAATTTCCATTATTATTACAAAACTATTTTCTCATTTTTAGAATTCCTGATTACATTTATTGGATAATACTTACCTTTTATATCTATTACTCTATGTCTACTGAAATATGGTTATGTTTTTGTCAAATGTATAAGCTTTTTTCATAAACCTAGTATTAGCTGGCCTCAGAATTGCTTTAAGTGTTTTCTGGGTCTGATTTCTATTTTAATTATAGTCTTGGTATAATTTTAATTGTATGTAGTCAGTTGGGTCATAATGTATTTTTCCTTTTGCCTCCATATTTAATTTTATGTGTTCTAAAAATCTGATAAACTTTATTATTTGAAACTACTTTTCTCTACTTTGAATGCTTGCTTTTGCTTTTATGTAAACCTGAGATGTATAATATGAAATAATCATTTATAATGTGA
This sequence comes from Talpa occidentalis, assembly GCF_014898055.3. NCBI lineage: Eukaryota > Metazoa > Chordata > Mammalia > Eulipotyphla > Talpidae > Talpa > Talpa occidentalis. Next base: position 87,925,869 of record NW_023604861.1, on the reverse strand, counting down.
AATATGCATACACAAAATTTTAGAAATTAATCTAATAACTATATGTAATATCAGACTGAGGAACTGTTATAGCTAAGTAGAAAATTACAAAATCATCTCTTTAAAATATAACCTGTTACAGCTTATGATCACCCATTTCATCAGTGTTATGATTTAACAACATAACAAATGTTGTTTAATAGTCTTCATCATATTTATTTGAAAAGACCAATAAGAACCTTTGCTTAATTAAGATATTATGTCATATAAAATAGCATAAATGGAAAAATATGATAAAACAATAAATGTACCTGTAAAGGAAAAATTTATAAATATTTTATCAGTAAATATATTTTAGAATTAAGTACATTTCTAAATGTCTAGTATTTAGAAATAATGGAATGTTTCCTAAACCTTTTAAATAAACAAGAATAACATAAATAAAACTAGCAAAGTGCTAGAGAAAACTACATAGAAAATTTTTAGTAAAAAAATGCCAAAAATTGATTTCATCAAATTGTTAAAAGAACAACACAATAGTCAAATATAATGTTCATTCCTGTGGCTTAATATTTTTACCTGTAAACATAATTCACCAGATCAATAGTTCATGTGCAAAATAAGTTTGACTGTCTCTATTGAAGCAAACATAATTTCTTGGAAATGTCTTAGCAATCTATAAGTAGTATACTCACTAAACATTGTAAATTATAGTTATTTAATTCTTAATAATCAGTATCACAATCGGAGACAAGGCATTTTTTGAATGCTCATTCACAATTGTTTGTCTTTGTGCTGTAATTTTTGCTTGTTAAAATGAAAAATTATGAGGCATGGATTAGAACTATTGAAAGGCAGAATCTTTCTTGGAAAGTTAAATATGTCATTCAAAAGACCTATAATTTCGCATTTCTTAATAAATTACATAGGCATCTATATTTCCATGTTTTCCTAGTATGATTTAAAGTTCCTACTAAAGATATTAATAGTAGTTATCTCTAGAGGAGAATATTATATGACACACACATATATATATATATATATATAATGTTATATCTATTGAGTATGTCTTACTTTGGAAAGTTAAATGCTTTGAAAAGAAGAGAAACAATGTTTTTATAGAATACAAAGAGCATGGATAATCAGTGGGAAGAAAGGTGTTTGATTATCATGTAGACAAAACTTGGTAAATGAACTTTTAAAACTAAGGTTCTATTTTATTTAGTGGGAAATTTACCTCAGCAGCTGTGTTTAATGTGGACAGATGTATCGTACAATGTTTAATTCCATGGTTTCATCTTCATTTGAAATTCTGGAATTGTATGGCAGCATTTGCTTTTCCTAATTTCTCTGAATTTTGGTACCTTCCAGGTCTTTCTTCTTTTTCCCTCTACCTTTTTCTCTCTGTTTTTTTTTTTTTTCTTTTTCCTCATTCTTTTTTTCCCCCCTCAAACCAAATTTTCATTCCCAATTATTATTTAAAATTTTCAGTAGTGGGCCCTATGTTCCTTTGATGTTCTGTCAATTAATAATTACATCTTTTTGGCTTCTTGCCACCATTGTAAATTGACCTACATTTTCTAAATCATGTGGATAGGCCTTGTCTTAATTTTTAACATGGGTAGCAGAAATTAATCTCTATCTGAGACAAAGTATTTTGAGAGCCTGTGAAAAACAAAAGGGGCTCAGACGTGGTTATGATGGTGTAACATCTGTTTGTCTTATTTCATGGAACTACCACCATATAGAGATGAGTTCACCTCAGCAACTGAGAGTGACTTCTGTCTCTATCACTTGCCTGCACTCTGAGTCCAGTTACCTACCTTCATAGTCCTTTTCATTCCAGTATCTGTAATAGTTTTTGATTCAGTTGGAATGTTGAAGACCTTAAGCCTGAGACCTTTGGGACAATCTGTCATAACAATCCCTGCTTATCCTACTCCAAGCACTCAACTTATGCTGTAATAATGCTTGTGTGACTTCAGCAACATGATCCAGGTTAGTCTTTGCCTCTCTTAGTATCTTTCCTTCTAGAGTTTTCTACCATTATGACATCAAGATATTGTTCCTCCTCTCCTCTATTATCAAACCCCTGTGGTTGAAAACTTGGACACAGGTCTTTCTAAAACAAAAATTAACTTTCAGAGGTAATGTTTAAATCCAGTACTGGTAGGAAAAAAGAAAACCAAAACATTATTGTCTGTCTGTCTGTCTGTCTGTCTCTCTCTCTCTCTCTCTCTCTCCCTCTCTCTTCAGAGCTGTAACTACAGCCCTGCCTTTTCACAGCTAATGTAACCTCTACAGGAGCTCCAGTTAGGTGAATGGATGATTCCCATTTTTCTAGAGATAACTAATCTTTAATTTTTACTTTTAAACAAAATGCTAGAACAAAGATTTCAAAACTTAAAAGTCCCTGAGAATAAAAGCTTTAGCAAGCAACATTTTCAGGTAGAACTCTGCCCACATAATATATTTATCATTTCCCCACCTACCACTTTCAACTTGAATATGTCTGTATAGGCAGCCTTAGGGTTACCTTCAAATAGTGAATGATTGGATCACAAGTCACTTGCCAGTGCCCCACAGACAGAAAACCCACTGGCAGTGCATGGGTATTTTGTCTGTGAAATCTCCTGAACTATTTGATGTGGTTGTGATATTCTATTGGTTTCAAGAGTAGCTACTTATAGAAATATAAGACATCACTGCAGGAGGAGAGTGTGAAGCTTCTAAGAGGATCTGTGTGACATTCAGACATGTTTAGTAAATCTTCTCTTGATTTAAGCATTGACACATTTTGGCTTGCAGGAATGCCAAAAGTTTAATTGTCTACTCCGAAGTATAAATGAGCACATGTTAATGTAGTAATTGAATATTGCATATCTCATATGTTTCCTTAATAACTTTAAGAATAAGGACAAGTGACTTCTTAGTCTGCTGAATTGTTCTGAGGCTGACACAAATTATAGAGCTTAAATTTATTAAGAATTGCCAAGTTTGAATTATTTTTATGGCACTCTTGCCACAATTAACTAACTCTAGGCTGATCTTTAATATAAATGATAATATAAATGATAATTTCCGCTGTCTAAGGAAAGAGTTGGAGCTAGTGCTAGTAAATGCACATCTTCTTTAATACCGTTTTAATTTAAAGATAATGTTAATTAAAAGTTGTATTAATAAAACTGTTTCTAATTTGTCATAATTGTTGTTTTATGAGTTTCAAAAAAAATCAGTGAACTGTTTTAACAACTAATTTATTGTCTACCTAGCTTTTAAACTCTATTCACATGTACTTTGTTTTGAGATAACCAAGTAATGTCTCATTTATTATGCATTTTCCATCAGTTATCCTTTAGTTTAAAATAACTGGCAAATGGAAAATGCCAACGTCAGTAAGATGACGTAAGAATTATCTCATTTTGAAAATGTTACTCATTTTTAGAAACAAAATTATTCTATTCTTCCATTTTGAAAGTTGTAGCTCATTGACTTATTAGGGCCTAATATTTTAGACCAAAAGGAATTGTCAAGAATAGCAGTGCCTTCAAATATTGTATTTTCTTAATTTGGAAACTTAGATGATCATGGAAAGTAAATTAATTCTGGCTTGAAGCTGATTTTTAAAATACATACATGTATTCTCTAATAATGTTGACATAATGAAACATATTGACCTTAATTATTCAGTTCAATTTATTCTAAATGTTTTCCGTGCCTTAAGGCTTTCCTAGAAAAATTCCTGTGATTACATTCTACCCTTGATTTGTGTCCTTGAATTTCTTTACCCCTCCCTTATTTAGAAGTGGTTCTCAATGGGGAAAGAAGTGTATCTGGGTCTCAGGAAACAATGGGTAATACCTGAACACATTTTAGATTATTACAAGATGGATAGTTATTATTTGTAGCTAGTAGATAGAGATTAGGGTATGCTGCTGAATATTGTACAATGCACAGAATAACCCTCAGGAAAAAATATTTGGTCCAAAATGCTGATAGTGTTGACCTTGAGAAATTGTACTAAAATATTAGTCTCTACCTGCAAAACATGTCCTTAAATACTGAACAGAACATTTCCTTTCACAGCACTTCCAGCAGCTTTGACATTGGTGAAAGCTATTTCAAGTAAAGGTGTTTAAGTCTAGCATTTAGTCAAGTCATTCATTAAGTTAACAAGTCAATCAACCACAAGTCACAAATCAATGATAAAATAAGCTTCATTAGCTCTACCATTTTCTCCCAGGAACAGTCTGCTAAATCATGCAAGTAGAGATAGTACCATGTATGTGTGGGTATTTTAAAAAAATGCCAATAATGTACAATTTTGTTAAATAATGAAAATTCTGAACACTGTTTCTTTATTATTCTCAAGAATTATATTACTCTGAAATTTATATATGGGTTTTACAGAATGGTTATGTCCATTAAAAAATAGTTAGAGCATTGAGATACCAAATATTGCTTAATTCAACATTCTTCTCATCATTGTAAGTTTTTGAAAATAATATTCAATGCATGACCTGAGTTGTCTAACTAACATCTACCATTCTATATTGTTATACCATACATCTGTCAATATATACTTCCATCATTATGTATCTGTATTGATACGAAAAGCCAGTATGACTCAAGAACTTCATAACTCAAACCAGAAGTTAATATGTGCCATTCTCACTGGTGTAAGATGGTATCTCATGGTAGTTTTGATTTGCATTTCCCTGATTACAAGTGATGTTGAACATTTTTTCATATGTCTGTTGGCCATTTGCATTTCCTCTTTAGAGAAGTTTCTTTTTAGCTCTTCTGCCCATTTTTTGACTGGATTATTTACTTTGTTTTTGTTGAGTCTTATCAGCTCTTCATAGATTTTTGTGATCAGGCCTTTATCATTAGTGTTGTGTACAAAAATTTTCTCCCAGTCAGTGGGGTTTCTCTTTGTTTTGGTTGTTGTCTCTTTTGCTGTACAGGAGCTCTTTAATTTCATGTAGTCCCACCAGTTTATCTTTGCCTTCACTTATTAAAAAAACTAGCAACAACAAATGTTGGCAAAGATGTTTAAAAAAAGGAACTCTCCAACACTGCTGGTGAGAGTACAAAATGGTCCAACCACTATGGAAAGCTGTGTGGAGTTTCCTCAGCCTACTAAAGAGAGCTTCCATATGATCCAGCAATTCCACTCCTATGTATTTACCCAAAGGGCACAGAAACATTAATTAAAAAGGGCACCTACACCTGTATGTTTATAGCAACACTATTTACAATAGCTAAGCTATGGAAACAACCTAAATGTCCCAAAATTGATGACTGGATCAAGAAGATGTGGTATATATACACAATGGAATGTTACTCAGCAATCAAAAAAGATAAACTCATGCCATTTGCAGCAACATGGATGGAGCTGGAAGGGATCATGCTCAGCAAAATAAGCCCAAAAGAAAAAGAAAAATACTGGATGGTTTCACTCATAGCAGGAATTTAGAAAACCTAAATAAGGGACCAGGAAAAAAGACTAATTATAATAAAGAAAAATCAAAATCAACAAGCAACTATAAACCAGAGACACACTATGGTTGGGGGGTAGGGGAGGAGAGAAGGGATTAGGGTCAAAATAAGTGGGGATGGGAATTGTATGGGGAGTATAACTGATATGAAAATACATACATTGTGCAAAAATGAAAAAATGATGTAAGAATTATATAAAATCCAAAATTTAAACTTAAAAAAAAATCCAAAACCAGAATTTAATAATGGTAGTTTAACAATTAAAGCTTAAATGTATCTTCTGTGTTATAACTAAAACCTAAAATAGTAGTATAGGTAAAAATTGAATTGTTTTGAGTCCTAAGACTAGAATTATAAGAATATCGCTTACATTTCTGTTGATATAGAAATGGCTTGCAACTTCACAAATTTGTTATTTGTGAAAGTTGTACAGGGCACAGCATTCAAATTCTATACTTGAAGTAGAATGTCAAGCACCTTTGACAGATGTTGCATAAAAAGATAAACTGAGGCATATTTAATATTTTAAATTCCTAAACCAGCTGCAAGCACTCCTTGGACAGATACTCAGACAAGAAGATCATCAGGCAAAGCTAGAATATTATTTTTAGCTATATAACATAAGGCTGCCTTAATTGGGAAAGCTGGGTTAGCTGTGTGTGATTGGTTGGTCTTTATATTCATTGTCTCAGATTCAAGTTACTTTGATACTGCCTTAGGTTTGGGTTTGCTTAATTAGGTTACCAAGTTAGTAAATCCTCCCCAGTCTAGTGACCTCCTACTTTCATTATTTCAACACTGTAAGAAATGTTATTTTAAACATTTTTTATTGGATTAATACTTGCTTACATGGTTGTTCCCATAATAGAGATTTATTATCTACCCTTCAGTCATTGTTGCCATAGTGTGTCCACCACCAAAAAACCCATAGTCTACCACCATGACACCTTGTGCTTCCTCCCTTCTTTGTTCTCACCCTCCTCTTTTCCCTCCTCTTCCCTCTCCCCCTCTGGTGGTCCCCATTGTACAGTTAGGTTTCAAGAGTTAGTTTATTTTTATTTTTTTAAGATTATTTATGCATACAAGAGCTGAGGTACAGGCCGGAGGTATAGGGGTGAGAGGATTCACCAGAGACAGAGCGGGGAACAGAACAGACAGACTGACTGAAATACACTGCTGAGGGGAGCAGTGGGCGAGTCAGGAGAGGTCTGCTGCACCATGTGGGTATCTCCCTGGCCAGGGATCAGACTCTTGCTGCAAAGGCTGTGGACAGCTTCATAGGTTGTGTCTCAACCCCTTGTGCCACCAGAAAGGCCCTATTTTTATTTTTTAAATTTTATTTATTTTAATTGAGGTAATATTTGGATACTTCCATCAGGTATCACCACCATAGTGCACCCACCACCAAATCATCCATATTCCACTGCCATAGTCCATTGTGCTTCCTTCCCCCTTTGTTCTTATCCCTCATGCAGTCCTTCTCCCCCTGGTATTTCATTTCTGTAGTCTGCTATTGAGAGGTAGTTTTTAAGCTTGTCTTTATCTGACTTTTAGTTTAGTTACTTTTTATTAAGATCTATACCAGATGGTGCCAAGGGTTAGGTTTTTAGTATGCCTTTATCTGACCTTTTGTTTTTGTATATTAATATTTAAGTGATACCATCCAGGATTTGATAACATCCTTTCTCCTTCTGGCTGACTCTGGTTAGTATTATCCCTTCCAGCTCCATCCATGTTGCTATGAATGGCATGAGTTTATCTTTTTTGATACCTGAATGGTATTTCATTGTGTATCTATACCACATCTTCTTAATCCATTCATCTGTTTTTGGGTATTTAGACTGTTTCCATATCCTGGATATTGTAAACAGATGCAATAAACATGGGAGTACAAGTTTCCTTTTATAGTAGAGTTTTTGTGTTCTTTGAGTATATATCAAGGAGTGGAATTGCTGGGTCATCTGGCAGATCCATTTGTGACTACCCTTCCAGATCTCAAACTACAATAATAATGATGACAACAACTTTTTAATAAATTTAATAAATAATAATTAAAACAGCATGTTACTAGAATAAAAAGAGACACACAGACTAATGGGATAGAATAGACATCCCATAGAAAAATATAACTATATAGACAGTTAATCCACAACTATATAGACAGTTAATCTATGAAAAGGAGCCAAGAATATACACTGGAGAAGGAAAGTCTCTTCAACAAGTGGTGGGAAATCTGGACAGTCACATGCAAAAGAATGAAACTGGATCACTGTCTCAAACTATTCATAAAAATCACTTCAAATGGGTAAAAGATTTGGACATAAGACTTGGAACCATAAAATACATAGAAGAAAACATAGGCAGGCTATGTCATGTCCCAAAAACAACTGGGACTATATCAAACTAAAAAGTTTTTGTGTAGAGAAAGAGACAGTGACCAAAACAAAGAGACACCCTACTGAATGGGCGAAAATATTTGCACGCCATATATCTGACAAGGAGTTAATATCAAAAATTTACAAAGAACTCATTCACCTCCTCAAAAAGAAAACAGATAACTGAATTAAATGGGCTTAAGAACTAGACAGGCACTTCTCCAATGATAACATATAAATGGCCAACAAACCCATGAAAAAGTGTTCATCATCACTTATCATCTGAGAACTGCAATTCAAAACCACAATGAGATACCATCTCATACCTGTGAGAGTGGCCCATATCAAAAAGACTAGAAATAATAAATGCTGACTGAGCTGCGGAGAAAAGGGAACACTGCTTTGCTGTTGGTGGGAATATGGACCGGTCCAATCCCAAGAAATACTGTATATTTTTAAGTATCATTTTAATACATGTTTTAAAATGTGTACATTTTTCACTTTAGAAAGAAAACACCTTGAAATTTGGGTACATAGCTTATTTATTTTCACTCTCTTTTATACATTGCTAAGAAAACAGTAGACACTCAGTAAATAATTCATCATAGAATAACATAATCTTGTCTTTCCTAATCAATCTTAGAATCAGTGAGCTGCGTTTGCAAAATATGTGCTGTAAAAAGAATTATAGAACTTGAGAATAAAAATAAGAATTTTCCCCAAGTATTCTAATTTTGCCATTAGTTCAGTTGTTTGATTTAAAGAAAAAGCATGATGGAAGGGCTGGTATCCACCAGCGTTCCATCAGTGTGCCTGCCTTTATTTAGTTCTGTTTGTGTCTGAATCCTCCCCAGGACCTAGAAATGCAGTCAGTCTTTCTTGGAAGCATTTCAGCATTCTCCATTGTCCCCCTGTAGGAGATCTCAGCCCACACAAACTCCTTGTCAGAGAGGAGATGCCCAGAGGTTACAGCTCCCACACTTCTCTTGACTCAGAGTGAGTTTATTGCCTAATTTAGCACTGCAGATTAGTCATTGTCCATACAACTTTAGTTTAATGGTGTAAAAGTGAAACCTGGTTAGGACTGAATCTATCTCCAGCACTGATGCAGACTTAAGAGTTCCTACTTGTGTGTCCATGCAGTCTTAGGGGCAGCTTATCTAGGACTGCTTGTAGCATGTCAAAATAGAAGCCAAGAGTGTAGATTCTGAAGTCCATTTTGAAGCCTCGTTATAATACTGGCTTCACCATATATTAGCTGTATAATCTCCACAAATTTATTTAAAAATACACATCTCTCAAGTGAAAATTATAACAGTGTCTATAGCATGTGTTTCAACAAAACAACAAAAAAATAGGTTAGAGGAGTGATGGGCTAAAGTAAGGATTAAATAGATTTTAGTTGTTTATTTTTTATGATAATTCCTATGAATTCTGATGTGTGATTATATACATAGCCTGCTGTACTTTGGCTGAACCCTACTGTAGCATATCTGAATGGAGCAAACAAGGCATTCCCTGGGATTCTAGCTACTGTACTGGGATATAGAGCATATGTCTCCCCAGTCCATGTCCTCTGTTCCCAGTGATGAACTGAAAAACCAGTCTATTCATAATAGGCAGTCAGGTTTTGCTTCCCCTCTGATTGGGGAACGCCACATTCTGAAATAAAGCATCACCTATAAATTTGAAATGTAATTCATGACCCCTAGAAATATATTTTAGTTAGCTTATGAAAGTTTCCAGGTCAACATGCTTTGACCTATTAATTCATATTCATTTTTGCCATTGGTTTTATTAAATATATTGAATTTAATAAGACTATATACAGATGTGAAAATCCAGGGTCCTGAATTTAAAAAAAATTAGGCTAAGGGCATACTCAATTATGGTATCTGAATAGCCCTAGAACTGTAGAAGCCCATCAAACTGTGGCAGACCTTTTTCCTTTCAATTTTTGGTGACCTTGACGTTTCCTTGGGGTTTTCTATTACTGCATTGGCCAATTCTAAATAAATTAGTGGTGGGAAATTTTTATTGAAAAATTTCAATTTTGACTATTTTTGTGGGTGGTAATTTATGGGAATAAAAATATGTAAAACAAGTGTCACTATGTTTGCCTATTTAGGGAGTGGTAGATATTTGTGTATGCTTGCAGATATCTATCTGTATATCTATATATCTAAGAAATCTGTTTCTAGTACAGAAACATTTTCTGATGGGGCATATTTTGTTGTAATAGCTAGATAGTTCTTATTTACATTCTAATCACCATTAAATCCATGGAGTGTAGGAATGTGATAAGCATTTAAATTCTTGTTGCCTTTGTTACTTATGTGGCTGCAGAATGGGATGAAATCTACTCTGTGCTGCAAAGGTATTTTGTTGGTTTGCTGTTGTCACTGCTAACTTTATGCTGTCTGCTTTAGAAAAGAGTGACAGGATCATTTGGGGACCTTGTAACATAAACGTGAATATCTCATTTCCATGAATAAATGTTATACTAATGCTGAAGTTGCTAAAACTGTTAAGTATAAAATCAACTTACAAGTTTTTTTGTTTTTCCCAATTATGCTTTACATAAGTACAAAATAAGGAGGATTTACAGATATGTTTAAGATTTTTTTTTTCAGTTGAAAACTTTCTTTGTTTAGAAATAAAGGGCTAATTTGTTAAGTCATGAATTCACTTATAAAAGATTGTAATCTGGGTAGAAGAAGTTTAATGTCCTCTTACCTAATTCACTTAAAAGTTACTCTAAATTGTTTCTTTGTTATTTTATATAATACATGAAAGAAGGATGGAGAGATTTTTAGTAGCCAGTAGAATAATATATGATGGATCCAATTTTGTCAGGGTTTGTAAGGAAGCAGGAGTACAAAATATTCCCTTGAATTATTTGATATTTATAACTTTTTTTTTGGCTATAATGCAGTTGATATGCAATTACTCTAACACTGTTAACACTTAAAATCATCTAATGCTGTCATTTAGACAAGATGAGGAAAATATTTAGCAAAATTATCCTATTAGTAAGATCATTTTGCTGCTTTGTATTTGAGCCTGGACTATAACACAAGCCCTTTAATGTTACTGCCAATGCAAGAAAACACGTGTGACTGAAAAACCTTGTGCAAGCCTGGGTAATGAACTAAGCAATGACAACCCATAAAACATGAATTATAAGACTTTTCTTGTTCAAGAAAAAGGTTGATAGTAAAAAATACACAATTATTGATATATACGCACAAGTTCACTTGGATATTATTTTATGGAGACATAAGTATTTAATTCTCAAAACCTTAGCAATTATCTGCTATTATCCTATTTCTGTTTTACATTATCAGGATCTTGAGTTCGGGCTGGTTAACTTACTTTTTACATATGCAGGTACACAAAGAAGGAGATTTTTTTGTTTTTTTTTTTTTTGCTCATTGATTCAGGGTCTACCCAATAAATATTTAGTATATGGAGAAACAGCTTCTACTGCTACATTAGAGTAGAGACCTATTTTCTTTTTACTCAATATCCATGTTCCTTTAAATATAATGTTTTCATTTGGAAAAAGTATCAATGTGGCAGAAAGAGGAAGAACATTGATTGCTGGTATTATTTAGGGCTCCATGCATTAACTGATAAGTAATATATGGTTGGGCTATTTCTGTCAAAACTGCCCTCTATAGTACTTCAAAGAGGAATGAACAATTGGACACTATCATATGATAATGAATATTACTATCAGGTGAATAACTCTAAAATTTTTTGCTTATGGGATCTATTATAAACTACTCTTTGTAGACAGGGAAAACCCATCAACGATGGCAATATGATGATAACTACCAGCATGTAATTTCTATATCTATGAGGACACTCTGCATAAATAGTAAACACTAGATTTTTAAACAGATATATGAACAATTGTATTGACAGTTTTATAATAGGAAGAAGTATCTTTTAGGTGTGCAATATAATGCTTCTAATTTATCTCTACAAAATTTTTTTTTTTCATTTCCTTACTTGTAGAAGATAAGCCTGAGATCTTTAATAAGAAGTTTGTCAGCATGGTTCATATACAAAGGGAGGTTAGGGATTAAAATACTTAAATTTATCAGTCAGCCTTCTGTAATTGATATATGATTGGCTATGTTTATGTAACCAGGAAAGTGATTTTTTTTAAAGTCACAGAGTATCTTATATCTTTCTATGTAGTCAGAACTTGTATTTATAATGGTAACTAAAATTAATATGTTGTAATTTATGATGAAATTAATACAATTCTGGTACCATCTTCTATCCTTATGATTTGCATGTATTGCAGAAAGAGAATAACCATAATTAGATTATCAAAAATTTATAAATGAACAAAATACATGTATATAATTAACAATATAATAGTTGACATGCTATAGTCAATATGTGGTTTAACTTTTATTTCTTTTCCTAATAGGAATATATTTTATATTTTTTTCTGATCTGATAGTCTGAATTTCCAATCACTTATTACCCCATCTATAAGTATTTTAAAAGGCACATAGAAACAGAGCCTCGATCTATTATTTTCAGTTTCTTTTAAAAATTTTCACTAAACCACTGTTGTATATTATACATAATACTTTGTCAGTCCTTTTTGTATGATTTCTTACATCACCTCAAAGTTTATGAAAACAACAGATATTGAAGATAAAGAATTATAAATGATTAAGCCAAGTTATCTCTTGGTAATGGAATTTCCAATGGATATTGCCAGCTTTGACTATGCTAGACAAAGTTATTCATATTAAATAAATAAATTGATGCCATTGCACATGAATTGAGTTCTGTTCAGAACTCTAACAATAAATATTTGTGAGACTTCTGAAAGTTTTTGTTTATCTTAACTTTAGTTTCTATATGTGTGTGTTTATACAAGTGCTATTTACATTTTGTGCACTGAAAAGTCAAATACATCAGAATATTATTAAACAAATTTAAAGAAAATATTATCAGTATTGCTTTATGAAAATTATTTTCAGTTTAGTACAATGTATACCTTTCTGTAGGTGAAATATACATATATAAAAACATACTTTAAAGCATCTAAATTATTTTCAATTATTCTGACTTTAGGTTTATAATTTTTTTAAACACTTGGGTTTCTTTTTTTTTTTTAAAGATTTATTTATTTTTATACAAGAACTGGGGTATAGGCAAGAGGCACAGGAGAGTGAGAGGATTCACCAGAGACAAAACAGGGAGCAGAATAAGCAGACAGACCAAAATACACTGCTGAGGGGAGCAGTGCACGCAACATGAGCGGTCTGCCGTGCCATGTGGGTTTCTCCCTGGCTGGCTGGGAGTCGAACCCACGCTACAGAGGCTGCAGACAGCTTCACAGCGCTGCGCTCAACCCGCTGCGCCACCAGGGAGGCCCGAGGTTTATAATTTTAATTTGATTCTTGTTTATAAATTATATTTGCTGTTGAAATTCCTCATCTTGTGATTTTCTTTTTACAAAATAACTGCAGTTATTTTGAAGTCTGTGTCTGGTAATTCTAATATTGACTCTTTTGTGAGTTATTTTATGTTGTTTGTTTTTGTTTTTTGTATTTTTTTCAAACAAGCTAAGCAGTTACCTTTCCCAAATTATTATCATTTTGTTTTCTCTATTGTATTCTCTTTCATCCTTCATTTTTGCTTAGTTCACTCCTATACATTTCTTTTGGTCTCACAAACTTAGATAATTTATTCATTCCACACATGTGTAAGAACATTTTAGTTGCAAGACCAATTAACATTATTTTTAAAGATTTCTTTCCCTATTCAACAAAAAAAAAGCTCCCATTGTTCTATTTCATAGTATCTCATTTTTATTAACATTACTACAATATAAATTATGTATTCTTGTTTGTTTAATATTTTATTATTTATTTATTTAATATTCAATTTTGCTGATTTCTAACCCACATTGAAATTATAGAATATCACATTGTCACTTTGTAATTATTCATTAGTATCCAATCACAGATTATTATTTAATTCAATAAGGTAGTTCACTAATTAATAAAATGAGACAAAAAGTTTCCATTTTAAGTGTATAATTTAATACACCTTTTCTGTGACTATACTACTAAGTTGAACATTATGTTAATTAATATACACATTGACATTAATGGTTTGAGTGTTGACATCAAGACTCCTAAATTCAGCTAAATGAGCTACTGCTATATCATGATGAATAAATTGAAAATGGAGAAAAGTTCATTTATTTTGAAAAAGATGATTCAAGATCCCTCTTCATGTTGAGTGAATTATAATTAAAATGTGTCTTAAGTAAATTATTTTTCAGCATGTGTGTGTGTATGTGTGTAGGAGAGAGCAGGCATAGCTTAATTTTGTTTTGTTTGTACCATTTAAGAGTAAAGTTAGGAGGTTTAGGAATATTTTATAATTTATAGTAGGAAGAATTTTACATATTGAGGACTTAGAAACATATATACCATGATGTCTTTTTTTTAAAAAAGGTTAACAAAAGGTTTCTTTACAAGGGAAGGGAAAGGAGGAAATGTACAACTCACGGAGAAAAGAGGGAGATAAATTCTTAAACTTGTGTCCTACCCCTTCTGCTAACCTGGAATCCCAAGTGACCCACTGAGACCAAATCTGCCTGGCCAAGAGCAGAGCCCGACCCCACTAACATGACTAGTTTTTATTTACAAACAGAGAAAATGGCTGCTTAACTCCACCCTTAGGTCCTCACATCTTCCCTTTGGGGATCCTGGGATTTGTATTTCCTGGTGTCTTGATGGAATGGGGGTGGCAGCCACAAAGCCTGTATGGAATTAGCTCAGGACATCCTTTCCCCCTAACAATTTCCCCCTTTCACTTTTTGCCACCATTTCCATGGTGTTGAAGATCAAATGTATGGATGCTGGGGTACAGTCTCAGATGAAAATTTTTCTCAGGGTTCCCATTGGAAAGCAAACCAGTCTCTCCAGGTATTGTCCATTGTGGAAAGCAAAAGTCCTCTATTCCTGGGAAATAGTTTATCAGTCCAAGCCAAAAAAAAAAAAAAAAAAAAAAAAAAACATCTGGAGGCATTAGCCAAAACAAAACAGCAAAGATATCAAATCACAGGAAAAATATTAAAATTGATTCAACTTATGCAAAAACAGGTTCTCTCAACCTTGACCCCAAATTGTTTCAACAGCATAGCAAAAGTTTGCAAACCAAATCTACTTTTAAACCATATTACATATTTTTGCATAAAATCACAGGGCAGAATAACTAAATAACAATTTTAGCTGGCCTTGCTGGAATACTCCATAAAGGATCAGCGCAAACTCTTGACATCCGGTCCATGTAGGCTTCAGGTACCATGAGGTCTTGATGTCAGGGTTTACTGAGAGTGAAAGAAGGTTTCCAAGACATTACATTTTATTGTTAATTTATCTTAACTTTTTTGTTGTTGTTATACTTTTGAAGAGATACACAAACTTTTTCCTTCTCCTTTGCACTCCATATATTATTTGGAAGTTTTTCCTAACACGATTTCAGGTGTACAATACATGGCTTATATGTAAATCACCCAGTGAGTCTCAATCCTATGGATACAGAAAATTATTCAAGGGTGGGAAAAAAAGGACTGCACTAAAACCACTGCATACAATGAAACATCTATTGGTTGTTGAGTCTTAATATACACAGGGCTGAAGCTGTCTTGAAACCAGGATTAGAATGGGAATAAAACATTGAGAGTTAGGTTGAGAAACAGATTAAAAGAAACTGGATGCCAATGATAAATTTATTCTCTAGAGTAAGAAAGTTTCATTTTTACGGACCAAATGAATTTTCCATTTTCTTTTATTCAATTTCAGTTGAAATTTTTTTTTTAAGATTTATTTATTTATACAAGCACTAGGGTATAGTCAGAAGCACGGGAGGGTGAGAGAATTCACCAGAGCCAGAGCGGAGAGCAGAACAGGCAGACTGAAGAAGTACACTGCTGAGGGGAGCAGTGGGTGAGGCAGGAGAGGTCTGCGTGCCATGTGGGTCCCTCCACTGGCGGCCGGGGATTTATCCCTTACTGCAGAGGCTGTGGGCAGCTTTGCAACCCAGCGCTCAACCGCTGTGCCACTGGGGAGGCCCTCAGTTGAATTTCTTCCACTTGTAACTTTAAATATCTCAAATGACAAAGCATTTAATTTTTAATTTGAGAAAACAGATACTGTTTTAGAAAGAAAAAAGTGTTGATGATTTTAAGGTAACATTGAATGTGATAATAGTAATTGAATGATTACTTGACTCATTGGTATGTTTATCCAACTGATTGATTAATTTGACTGACTGATTCATCCATTCATTTTTAACCATTTTATGGAGTATCTCAAATGTGGCAGTATTGTGCTAGGTGCAAAATGTTGGTGTACTGAAAAATACTCACGTTACTACCAAAATCATTATCACTTAAAAAAAAATAAAGTATGTTTTGAAGGTAAGCAGAAATATGCCTCTTTGGCTTAAGGATTTTTTAAACTGGTTATTTTTAAGAAACAGCAGACATAGGAAATGTTCTGAAAACTGTAGAAGTTATTCTTTTATAAGATACATTTGCATTTTTAAGAGAAATCTCTATTTGTAAGTGTGCCTTGCTCTCTCTACCAGAAAGAGATGAATGTTCAGATTTTTAGAAACTTATCAGTGGAGAAGATAATGACTTAAATCTGAGTATCAATCATACCCCTCATTTATTGTGCTTTGCCTGATATAACTTCTCAAAACTGGCTCCCCAAGGCCCTTATATCTTCTTTTGTCTTTAACTGAAGATGGCATTTAAGGTGATTACTTAGGCAGTTTTTCCTGGTTAGCTTTGCTGGACATGTGGTATGAATCCAGGAGTCACACATACATGTTATTAAACTTCTGTTTTTTTTTTTTTTTAAGATTTATTTATTTATGCACACAAGAGCTGAGGTACAGTTCAGAGATGTGGGGAGTGAGAGGTACACTCTGGTACACTCTGGGGAGTGTACCAGAGACACAGTGGGGAACAGAACAGGCAGATTGAAGTACACTGCTGAGGGGAGCAGCAGGTGAGACGGGAGAGGTCTGCTGCGCCATGTGGGTTTCTCCTTGGCCAGCTGGGGATCAAATTCTTGCTGCAGAGGCTGAGGATTGCTTCATAGTGCAGTGCTTAACCCCTAACGTCACCAGAGAGGCCCTAACTTCTGTTTTTTTCCTGTTAATCAATCTTTTTGTTATAGAGGGGTCTAAGCCAAGAACCTAGAAGAGTTGAAGGAAAATTATTTTTCCATCCTAATGTTTAAATGACCTGCATCTTGCAGGAATGTCTTATAAGGTACAAATAACAGGCAAGCATGGAAGGGGCCGAAAAGGAAATGAACCTCATGTTGCTCACATTCATGTTTTACTTCCCTTCCCCTCCCCCTCACTGTTTAGTCGAACTTGACAAGTGACTTTCCAAATATTTTTCCAGGTTGAATATTGTCTGGTATCTTTGTGTACAATGATAAGACAAAGGAGAGTAATATATGTTGGAATTTTGCTTGTCAATGTCATGAGTTTCAGTGTAGGCCCAGTTGCTGATGGGCCTTCAGCTACTAGGAAAAGAAGGGAAGTATAGTCAGCCTTTCTCATTCTACCTGATCTCTTCCCATACTAACTGTGCTTTCTGACTTTGCCTGGAAACTTCTTGGGCCACTAGTCTAAAAATGTTTAAGGTCTCCAAGCCTAGCAGATTTCAAAGGTATTTGCCTTTTTCATGGACACATCAATACATCCTTAATTTCCCAACTAGGAATAATGGCTCAATTTCCTATGACAAGGATATCACATTTTTTCTTCATCTGTTTGGTGCCTACTAAATTTGATTGGTGTCTATTTATTTGTTTGCCTGTTTGGGTAGTGCACTTTCAGAGACCTTTTTTTGTTGGAATTCTCATGGAATTTAAAGTTTCTGCAAGCTGAATTACTCTCCCACATAGCCTTTCTCTCTACCATGGAAAACATTTGCACATACTTCTATCTAGACAAACTCAGAACGTGAACGTGTATCCCAGCACACCTTTAACTCTTCTTTGCTCTGCCAGTTCCATCTCTTATCTTCTGGATTTCTTAGTCATCAGTCAAATAATATCCCATGATGGTAGGCTCTTGCTGAAAAGACACATCAGACTCTTCAAGTACCTACAGAAATTCCTTTTACTACAATTAAGGTAAAGAGCTGATATACTCCTTCCTTTCCTGTTGGTGGAACTGTGTGTGTGTGTGCGTGTGTCTCTGTGTGTGTGTGTGTGTGTGTGTGTGTGTGTGGTATGAAAGTAATACCATTTAAGCCCTTTCCAAGGAAATCTTCCACACAACATCCTTTGCTGCTCTTAAACTCTTGAATTCCATGTCTTCATAGTGGGTTCAAGATACAATTGACTTTTGACAACATTCTTTATAAATTCTGCATATGATCTGGTACTAGTTTGTAATATGTATCTATTAGATTTCAGCCCTTCAAACAAAATCTTTATTTTAACTGGTTACTACATAATAAATGTGAGCAACATCATAGAAAATTTCCAGTCCATATATAGTAAGTATGTATATGTATACAAATACACATATGCATATATACTTACATCCCAAGTGCCATATATTCATATTTGAAAAATCAGAAAATATGAACAAAAAAAATTATAAATGATGAAATGAGATATAGCCAGAATCCATTTCCCAGGAAAATTGAGTGTGTATATTTTCTTTTTCTCTCCTATAAATATAAATGGGGGTAAAATATAAATAAAAATGTATGCAGAAGTAAACTCTTTCATCATCTTGTACTTGTGTTATTTGCCCCTACCCTCCTTATTTCCAAACTCAGTCAGTTTCATTTCTTTATATAGTATGGTCATCATGCCCTTTCAACAAATACAAACCATTTTAATTTTATTGGCAGAATGTATTCTGTTTCGTGAATTCAATATTTTTCGTTAACTACTCTATCATTGAATATTTGTGTGGGGTTTTTGTTCCTATATAAATTGCACTATTATGAGTGAATTATATATGTATCATTTATATTTATTGATTTCCTTAGAAAGGTATATCCCTTTCATTAACCAAATACTATTGCCTCTTTTGGTGTGCATTTGCATTTTAATAGGTTTTAAGCCTTAAGTCAAAGACATTCATTTTTAAAATAGATATCTGTGTATCAGTTAATGGGAAAATGATATATTTGGGTAACATGTTATTCCTTTCTGTTTCTTGAAAAATCCTAGTAATTAGACAATTGTCTGTGACTGACTACTTGTAAATCCAAGTCAAATTGTATGTTATTCACATGATAAATCCCCCTTATTAATATTTTGGCAGATAATCTAAAACCAAGGAATAGTTCCAATGATCCACAGCTATTTTAGATGCTTATATAAAATTCATTTAAACCTCTCACACCTGCTAAATTAGGTTAGCAATCTTATCCAGCAGTCTTTCTCTGTAGTGCATTGGTTCATTCTTCTGAATTACTGCAAACTTGTTATCCTCCAGAGAATTATAAAATAAATAAAAATGAGAAACAAAATGGAGGGAATGTATTATATTATTTCTTTCCAAGTTCAGTACAAGTTCAAGGAAAATATGTATGATTTTAAAAATATATATCTCAGGTATTTCATCCCTCATAATTCTAAGAATATCTTGTAAACTTTAGAGAAATGCAATAATGGCATAGAACTCACATGCTTTTTGTTGTTGTTGTTGCAAATGCATATTATAGTAAGTAAGTTGCATAAGTCACTTTATAAAGATGAATTTAAAGGAAAGTGATTGTACTAAAGATGTCAAGCTGGACGTCTACTCTTATCTGACACTTAGTTACCTTCATGCTTGCTATAACTGCTTTAATACTAAAAACACACTTTAAGAAAGAAGTAGCCTAGACTGACAATAAAATGCACAAAATTACAGAATGCCTTTTTATATCAAGGGTTGGAATTTTAATAATAAGACCTCAAATTTTTAAATGTATCTACATTTAAGTAAGATTTCTTTTCTAATGTGGTTTCCTTAAAAATATAAATAAAACCAACAACAGTAAAAATAATACTCATTCTGTGCTGAAAAAGGTTAATAAATCCCCTGTGATACAGGAAACAAAAAATTCTGGGCAAGGCAACTTTTAAAAACTACTAATTGCATAATATTTAGAGAAAAAGTATTTTACTTACTATTTGATACCACCAAATGGAACTCCTTGTCATAAACCTTTCATTATTTATATTATTGGAGAGGGGAAAAAAAGTGATCCTGTGCCTTTAATTTCCCTTTCTGAGAGAGGGAAGGCTGCACACCACTGACAGGCTCACTTGTTCCCGTCTTTAATGTGCAATCTGTTTTCTCCAGCGGAGGGCACTCAGTGTATCACAAACTCAAGCATTAGCACCAACAAGCTCTGAGCATCATCAGTCTCTGGAAAGCCTTCTGAATTAGACAAGGGCTGCCTCTCAGCACAGCTACAAAACACTTTAAACCTGACCAGCTAAATGGATAAACCTAGCCTGCATAGCTTTTAAACTGGGGTCTCATACAGCACAGGAGGCCTACTTGCTTCAAGAACTGAAAATCCAGAGGATGAATTGCTTTATCTGGGAATGGCAAAAGCCAGCACAATAAGGAATGCCAGGTATTCCGAAGATTTTCTTTTTTTTTCCTCTCATTTTTACAGAGAAGTTGGTTACCTTCGAGATGGGCTGTAGCTCTTTTGCACAGATTGACAATTACTGCTGATGGGTCTCTGGTGAATTACACAATGGTCCTTAGAGCCTAGAGGCCCTCCCCCTCCCCCCAACCGTTTCCTCCTCCCTGCCCCCCATCCCACCCCATGCTGAATTTTTTTCATATGTGTGAATATATATATATTTTTTGCCTGTCCTCTCCGGGGAAGTTTGTGCGGGGCTCCTAGCTCACATGCGGGATCAGAATGGTGTGAATGACAGCCGCACTGTGTCATGAAGGTGGTGGTGGTTTCAGCAAGAGAGACCAAATAAGAAGAAAGCTGAGAGAGCGGGGAAACGTTTTTGGATGACAAAGGATGGGTAAGTGAACTTTTGTTGTTTCCTTCTTAGCAAAGCTGATCCTCTGGGCTTCCTATGCTCATCGTGGCTAGCGCTGATAAAAGACGGGGAAACAGGCAAAAAGCAGCAGCCTCTGAGTTTGCCAGTTGACTCAATATAGTTGTTATTATATTTTTAGATCATTTTCCTTTTTGCAGTTTATTTATTTATTTTTTAATTCGCAAATGCATAGCGCAGACTTACACAGACTCCGGAGAAATACCTTTAAGACTGTCTCTACCGTATGCGTATCCACAGCTTGGGAATTGAACATGAAATAAATATTGTGTTTGCTTCTGTTTCTTGATAATATTAACCGTGCTTGTATTTCTGGTTGCTGTCAGGAAGATTGTTAACACTTTACTGCATGTGTATAGGGGTGGGGTTGTTACTTTATCAGAGGTCGCACAAGGGCTTGTTTTATCTTTGAAGCTGTATCCTGAATACAGCTTCCAAATTTCCAGCAGTCATTTGCCAGTCTTATTTTTTCAAGTGTGACTGGTTCCCCACTCCCCCACCCTCCCCCAACCTTTCTCTTGTCTGGGAGAGCTGGAATGTATTTCAATGAGTCTGTAACTGGCAAGAGGACGGAGAGCAAGATTAGGTTTCAAATTAAAAAAGAAAAAAAAAAAACTTGTTAAGTAAAAGAATTTTTTTGATTAGGAATTTGGCTGAGTTTGTCTTGGTTAAAAATATGAATATTTAAGAGAAAAAGAAACTTCTGCACATGGTAGTTTCTCTCGGTCCACCCCCCCCCACCTCAGCTAAGAAATAATAAATCTGTCGACAGAGGAAAGAAGTCCCTTATCATGCCATGACTAGGAAATGCAGCATAAGGTAGCAACTTTGCACGTTTTCTGAAGTTAATAGAAGTAGGGGAGAAAAATAAGTCTGAGAAATTTGAGCAGGTCTGGAGGAGGGGTGGGGAATAGTACTTTGCTCTTTCTCTCCTGGTTTCTCACCCAAATTCACAAAAGCAACTATGTTAAAATAAAAACAAAACAAATAGTACACGCAATATCTTTGCATTTTATGTTAATATTTAATAAGAATCTGAGAATCTTAACTTTGGAATGATCTGTAATATCAGTAGTCAGGGCTCCTAGCCAGTGTATCGCTGCTTAGGGGAATGAGGCTTAGGGGGCAGTTCTTCTTGAATATTGAGAGCATGTATGCCTACTAACACACTGAAAGTCCTTTTTACTCTTACTAGTCCTCATATCATGCTTCACTGGTTGCTCATACTAGCCCAATGTCATTTTTTTCAGAGCTCATATATTGTTATTCCATTATGCAATAATGATACAATTTCTAGCAGTGCAAACTTGGGTTACCTTGACAGCTTACTGAAGCTCCTTTGCCAGATCACAGCCTTGCTCAGCTAGGAAAGGCATACAAGTACAGGGTTTACTAAGTCACATTTTTGCCATTGCCACAAGACTTAGTAGTCTTTCTTTGGGTTCTGGAGTTCAGCACAGTGACTAGCCAAATGTTACTGTTATTAAAATGTCGGCAGTAAGTGATAAGACAGACTGTGCTTTCCAGTGTTGATATACATATGAACTCCTGAAACTCAGGAAGGCTTTTCTTAGTTCTAATGCACTGTGAAAATTTGAACATCAAGGATGAAAGAGTGAACCTAAATAGTAAACATGCAACAGTGGAGAAAATAAGTAAATGTTAAATACATTGTCTTAATCAAGTGACCCATTGCTTCACTAGATGAAGTGCCCCTGATATCGGTAGGCTGGTGGTGATTTGTATTAATAGCTTTACAATGTACATTTGTCTTTTTTTAATATTGTAGGTTTCCGTTTAATTACGCAGCTGAGAGGCATGCGTGTGGTGCTAGTGCTACTTCCTACATTGCTGCTTGTTATGCTTACGGGGGCTCAGAGAGCTTGCCCAAAGAACTGCAGATGTGATGGCAAAATTGTGTACTGTGAGTCTCATGCTTTCGCAGATATCCCCGAGAACATTTCTGGAGGGTCACAAGGCTTATCATTAAGGTTCAACAGCATTCAGAAACTCAAATCCAATCAGTTTGCCGGCCTTAACCAGCTTATATGGCTTTATCTTGACCATAATTACATTAGCTCAGTGGATGAAGATGCATTTCAAGGGATCCGTAGACTGAAAGAATTAATTCTAAGCTCCAACAAAATTACCTATCTGCACAATAAAACATTTCACCCAGTTCCCAATCTCCGCAACCTGGACCTCTCCTACAATAAGCTCCAGACATTGCAATCAGAACAATTTAAAGGCCTTCGAAAGCTCATCATCTTGCACTTGAGATCTAACTCCCTAAAGACTGTGCCAATAAGAGTGTTTCAAGACTGTCGAAATCTTGACTTTCTGGATTTGGGTTATAATCGTCTTCGAAGTTTGTCCCGAAATGCGTTTGCTGGCCTCCTGAAGTTAAAGGAGCTCCACTTGGAGCACAATCAGTTTTCCAAGATCAACTTCGCTCATTTTCCACGTCTCTTCAACCTCCGCTCAATTTACTTACAGTGGAACCGGATTCGCTCCATTAGTCAAGGTTTGACATGGACTTGGAGTTCCTTACACAACTTGGATTTATCAGGGAATGACATCCAAGGAATTGAGCCGGGCACATTTAAATGTCTGCCCAACTTACAAAAATTGAATTTGGATTCCAACAAGCTTACCAATATCTCACAAGAAACCGTCAATGCGTGGATATCATTAATATCCATCACCTTGTCTGGAAATATGTGGGAATGCAGTCGGAGCATTTGCCCTCTATTTTATTGGCTTAAGAATTTCAAAGGAAATAAGGAAAGCACCATGATATGTGCAGGACCTAAGCATATCCAGGGTGAAAAGGTTAGTGATGCAGTGGAAACATATAATATCTGCTCTGAAGTCCAGGTGGTCAACACAGAAAGATCACACCCAGTACCCCAAACTCCCCAGAAGCCTCTGATTATCCCTAAACCTACTATCTCCAAACCTGACCCCACCAAGCCTACCCTTGAAACACCAAGCCCTTCCCCAGGGTTTCAGATTCCTGGCACAGAGCAAGAATATGAGCATGTTTCATTTCACAAAATCATTGCAGGGAGTGTGGCTCTCTTTCTCTCGGTGGCCATGATCCTCTTGGTAATCTATGTATCTTGGAAACGCTATCCAGCCAGCATGAAACAACTTCAGCAACACTCTCTTATGAAGAGACGGCGGAAAAAGGCCAGAGAGTCTGAAAGACAAATGAATTCCCCTTTACAGGAGTATTATGTGGACTACAAGCCTACAAACTCTGAGACCATGGATATATCTGTTAATGGATCTGGGCCCTGCACATATACCATCTCTGGCTCCAGGGAATGCGAGGTATGAACCATGATCCTCCTAAAAGCATTTCTACTGCGGGGAAGGAGAGGTAAATGTTTGAAGCTCTAGAGGTGTCTCTAATCACTAGAAAGATTAATGACCCTTTTGCTTTTGGGTTTTGCTCAGTGTGAAAGGTTACTTAATTAAATTACAACCACCAGGAAATTGACTGCTTTTTTTTTTTTTTTTAATGGTTGAAACTTGAAGGAAGTTCGTTCAAGGATGAGATTAAGTTGGAATAAAGCACTATGTTAAAACATCTGGTTTTTAACAGTTTGTATACAGGGGTTGGACTTACAAACACACACAAAACTTTTCATTCTGAAATTTATGTCTGGTACTTGGTGTTTGACTTTTGTAATGGAGTAAGGGGGGGCAGCTTAATTTTAAAAAAAACTAAGTGATTTTACCAAAATTCCAGGAGGGAATGAAGATTTAAACCAAAGAGCAATTTACCCAAGGGTTGATTTTGTTGTAAATTTTTAGTTTTAATTAAAGCATGCAACAGGGATCTCACAGGGATAACTGTTTCTGTGTTACTTACCATTTAGTTATTATACCAGCATAGAGAATGTCAGAGACCTACTGTGTAATTGTATTAGGCTTTTAAAGATTCCTTCCTTCCTCTCTCTCTCTCTCCCTCCCTCCCTCCCTCCTCCCTCCCTCTCTCCCTCCCCCCTCCCTTTTTTTTTTTTTTTTTAATTACTGGACATAGATTACTTTTCAAGGTTTTCTTAAGTGCTGGCTATTTGTATGTAATCAGAATAAAACTTAAATTCCATGTTTGGACTTTGTCCCTGGTAACTGAAATCAGGTGATGTTGTGGATGATTTAGCAATACCATGATGACAGGCATAACAGGGACTGTTTGTTGTTGTTGCTGTCATCCTCAAAAGAAATAATGTGTACTTTTGTTAAATTTATCCAAAACTAAGTGATGCAAATAATTATAAATAAGAGGTTTGAGTTATGGGTATTTTCCCTTTTTGTAACATTAACCTTAAATGAAGGTAACTTATATTTTCATTTTCATGAGAATAAGTTTGGATCCAGTTTCAATTATTTGATTTAAATAGTACTTATAGGAAAATGCTTATGAATAGAGTTCCAATTTGTCAACAAGTAATACTGGATGCAAATTACTCTTTTCTTGGTAAAGTTTATTAAAAAAAAAAAAAACTGCAAAGGCCTTTTTCCTGGAATAAACTAATGAAGAGAGTTCTGGCACTATGTTATCATAGTAGCTGATTTTAGATGATTACTTTCAAAAGAAAGTTTTAATGCATATTTAATGACTTTTCCCTTTTTAATATTAGCTGTAACAGTTGGAAAATATAATTTGCTCTTAGATAATATATGCCCAAATCTTTCCATAGTCCTAAATGCAGACGCTAATGAAAATGTTTCAGATAAAGCACTGAATTTGAAATAATATCTAACTCAGTATAATTTGGAATATTGAGCTATTCTTCATGAAGTTCATTCTTTTTCCATTTTGTGTATGATTGAAAATAAGAGTAGTCCCAAATATTCCTAAAAGAAGCCTGTATAAGTAAATGACTTCAAAAATTAAAGAGAATAAAAGATTTTATATAAGTCTAACAAGGCTTGATGTTTTTATTGCAGGCCAACAACACAATATACATGAAGTAAAACTTCATGTAACACAATATACATATTAGTAAAACAAGCTCATTCATTTTTAGTCTAGATTCTTCTTATGTTTTGTGACCCTCTTAAAAAAAGCTAGTAATATTTTAAAAAAGGAAAATTCAGGTCATTCATTTATTTTCTGTTGACTTTATTGGTAGGATGGTGATTTTTATTTATGAGAACCACCAAGGAAGATTCTTAAATAGAATTTGAGAAGTGGTTCTGAAACTTTTCTAGATATCTTAAATTCGAGAGATTATTCCTTCTAAGACCTTAAACCTTACTATGATAGAAACAAAGTAAAAGAAGTTGTGGAAACATTTTATTTCATAAAAAAAAAACAATGAGTGCTTTGGTACTGTATATGGTGTGGAGAATGGAGTTTATGGTTGTGAAATTGCAGTACAGTTTGGTATGATGTTGTGTTATGGCACTAAACATGAAGGATTAAATTAAGTATCGTAATGAAGTTGTTGAGTTGACATATTAGCCTTCCTGAAGTAGATCAAACTCTCCATGCCCTAAAAAGTTGAAAATGATAGGCTCTACATTTAAGACCATTTACTCCCCTTGCATGCTTGAGAGATCCAATAAAGCCACAGTTAAATGAATATTAACTTGCTTTGAAACACAACCATACAGACATGAACATTGCAATCACCCCTTCTCCTTCTTAATAGGAGGTTCATTGTATTACAGTTGTAGGTAGATAAAATAAGTGAGAAAAGGTACATTCTTAGAAATTGTTATGTAAGCCATAATTTCCCCTTATTTCTTGTCACCCTAGAGTAAAATGTCTCCTGTTAGGGAATATTCTCTTAGAGAAACTTTCTCTACAAAATGAAGCTGAGAAGAATGATTTTACCGAGTTTATGATTTTTTAGGACAGCAGAGGTGTACTGGATTTTAGTCTAGTTATTTTCATAAACCTCATATCAATAACTTAGAAAAATAGAGAATCATTAATATAGTTACAATATAGTTCTCCAAGGTAGATTGAATAAAGCCATAAATATTTAACTAGAAAACTTAGCACCAAATGCTAATTTTCTAAGGTAGTGCCTTGAAAAATATTGCATTAAATGGAAATTTCAAAATTTCATTTTGTCTATTTCAATTAAGAAGAAGATAAAAAAAAAACATTAAGATTCCTGATTAGAATGATGTCTGAACCACCACACAGATAGGGCATGCTGTTTTCAAATTAGAAAACTTTGGTTCTATTTTTTACAAGTTTTAATTTTGGAAGTTCCATGTGCACATTCTATAAATTGAAGGAAAACATTATAACAATTTAGGCAGTTAACATCTCATATCTGAAAAAGAGGACTAGAGTAATTATGAATGATATGATATATGGCACATTTCTAATATATACATGCTTCTCAGTCATCATACTTTGAGTCAATACATGTGCTCAGTTGAACTGAACTATTTAATTTGTCCTCATTATGCTCAGAAAAGAGAATTTAAAGCCCAAAAGATGCAGATTTGCCTAAAACTTAATAGATGTCATTAAAATAGAAAATTGCAAAGATTTACTTTTGAAAATAGCTTATTAAACTTTGCATAGTTCTATCTCATTAAATATAGGAATTATGAAGTTAATTCATTTTGTATACCCCAATTTTACTTAAATATTACAGAAAACAAAATTTTGCATCAAGCAGTAGAGACCTTGATAAGATTAGTTATTTCTAATGTAGGATGAGAAAATATTTCTAATTTGTCGTTTAAATTAAAAGGAAATTGGCAAAAGCTTAAAGAATGCAGGTGTCTCCAAAGAGATTCTACATCCAAAGTGTTTTAAAAGTTAGGTAATCAAAATATAAAGTGAAATGCTCCCTTCATGCTAACAGTGCTGCCACTAGGAAAATGAGAATATAGGTGACATTACAGGTATATATTTTCCAAATATTTGATATTTTGGTTAAGCTCTTTAAATATATGTTGGTTGTTTGGGATATTATTTCTTTCACTGCTGTGCAGTGGGTAACATTGACCATTTCTAACAGTTTATATTTACATATTTATTAAATGTATTAAGCCATGTCCAAACTATTGATTTAAGGGAGATTAAGTTCTTTCTATGCTTTAGAAATTGACATTTTGAAGCATATTTATATGTTCAAAGAGAATTCAGTTGTTGGAGGCCCAGTATCTGTGAGGTTAATTTACACTTTAACAATATGAAATTATAGAAAATAACCTGTATTTTGGAGGCTTACTACTGATGTGTCATGTTAAAATGTTATAATTTGAACTATACTTTGTATATGCACAAAAAGTATATTTGTGTGTGTATAGTGTGTGTCTGTATGTATGTGTTCATATTCACAAAGAGAAAATTAACATATACCCATTAAAATGTTTGTCCATGTTTGACTACTTGACATATTAGTGAAAGTATCATGGATTATAATTCCTAGAATTTGTTAGTCAAGAACATACTTTTTAAGATGATGTTCATTAATCTCTGAATTTACGAGTATTGTATATCTAGGTAGCCTAATATTCCTTCAAAAAATTTAAACTACATATTGTTAATTTTGTTATGGCTTTGGGCAAGTCACTTTCATTTCTCTGTGCTCCATCATTAAATGTGTCAACACCAAAATATATCCCAACTCAAAGCATCCCTCATAGTATTAACCTTTGTAAAATGTCTATGGTTATTCCCAGGACTAGAAGAGCGACGTGGGATATAGAGCAAAACCTGAGTTTAACTGTCAGTGAGAAAAGAGAAAGCTTTTTGACTTAAAATTGGCATGCATGACTGAACAGCCACACAAATTCCTTATGGTTGAGGGGGGAAAGTCTAGAATGCATGCACACATGCATGCATGCACACACACAAATTTACATCCCTTAAATTTTGCCAGTAACTAGATATTTGGAAAATGTTTAAAATGTGATTGTTTTAAAAGATATATAGTTAATCAAAAATCTCTTGGGAAATGCAGTTTTCATAAGAATCTGCAAATGGTAGTGGTGAAGGATTATAATTGCCAAGGCTAATTTGGGAAAGATTTTAAACTAGTGATCCAAGGTTTAATTCCTATTTTTAGAACTAGTTTGTACTAGCTTTCCATGGGTAAAGTTTTAACAGTGGGTTGTCCTCTAGGATTTTAAGTTGAGAAGTCTATGTTTTCACAAATGTACAGTTTTTGACACTCCTAGTAGTTGTCACATGATTTCAGAATTTTTCTTTTTTGAGACTTTTCTATATTCCATAAAATCTTCAGCCTACTCCTGAAGAATGGCATTTGTTTTATGCTTTGGTAGTTGCTTGGTAATACTAGCATTGGGGACTTAGTGACTCACTATAATTCTCATCTGTAGAATTTGATGATTCACTAAATCAAACTGAGTTGCAACCAGTATATCACCAGATTCGGGGAGATATGAAAAACTAGCATGTCTTTTGATCAGTGAAATGTTGAGGTTGTTTTAAAAATGAAAATTGCTTTTTATACTATCAAAACTATCATTCATTGGGTCAGTTTAATAAAAGCTCATTGTTCTTAATAGGAAAGAAATTATGAAGGTGTTTTTCTCATGCGTTCCATAAACCATTAAAATTTTAACTGTAAATTAAGAAAGGTTGGAAAAAAGCACATATTTCCTATGGTATCAAAATCATTGGCTTTTTAATAAACTGCTTTAATATGCTTGAAACTGCTCAATATGTACAAAGGCTATGATTTATACTCCTACAGGGTTTAAAAAATAATGCTTTCAGTGTCAAGGGAAATTAAGGTCTAAGCAAATGTAGCTATGAGGAAATTAGTCCTTTTAAAGTAAGTTGTTTGACTTTAAGTCAAATCTTATATATTCTATACTTGTAAGCATATGGTTTGTGAATAAAATGACAGCAAAGCTGATACATACTAATAAGGTTAAAGATGAGAATATAAAAAGTTCAGAAAACATCTTGTCCAAAAGTTATAAATAGGCTAACCAAAAAGAAAATATTGACCAAAAGCTAATTCCTGCCTATTAAATAAGTTCACAATTTAAATATTATATTAAGCATTATTGCTTGTAAGTGGAAATGGGACATATTTATATTTTAATGTTATATAAATGTTTTTTTAAATATAAATATCAAAGTAACTTTGAAGCATAAATGCATTTAGACACATATATCCCACATAAATATTTCTAGAATATGAAATGTATCAATATACTACACACAATAAATTAATATATATTATTCTTTCTAATAAATCCTAATTTTTATGAACTTGTCCAGTTCATATGAATGCCCTCAAAAATGAATACTTGGGGGAGACATTTAAAAAAATTTAAGACAGCAAAATAACTTTGTTTCCTCTGTCATTGCCTCAATTTGTCATGATTTTTTTTTAACTTTTAGGTACCCATTCCATTGTGTATTCTATTCTCTTACTTCCAATCCTTTGTGTATTTACTGAATTCTCAGACCTTAGAATTAGAGGTAAAAGTATACACATTAAACCTAACAAGTAGGTTACTTTTTTTAATGTAAATTTTTCAGTGGGAAAAAATTAGAGGTAGTAAACATTTTTATCACTTTGGTTTTAAAAGGGAAGTTGTAAGGTACAGAGTCATCAATATCAAAAGAAAATTTCCTAAGCAAATTTTAATTTACATTTTAATTTAATATTTCAACAGTTGGATTCTCCAGAGCTTACTGAACTTAAGAATTAAAATGTGCATTGATTTAACACTATATCTGAGTATTTGAAACAGACAAGCTAAGATCAATATGGAAAATGTAGCACTTTCTTTGGATTTCAGTAAACAAATGTACACTTCCAAGGAGGACTTCGTACAGTTGTGAGTTTATTATACTTTGAAGTCATTTTTAAGGGTAGGACAAAACTATATACAGCAAAACTATTTAACTAATTTTGGAATAGCAAATGATAATAACCAAAGAGGGAAAATGCCTGAAAATGTTTTATTTGGAAAAGTGAGTGCTACTTAATTCATATTTACTGTATATTTTCATTTTCAAGGTAATGATTGTTTTGCTTTTTTTTAAAAATTAAATGTTATTAGATAAATTGAATTAAACTGATTTTTATAAAACAAACTAGAAACAGTCTTTTGGGTATAAATTCACTGATTACTTTTTTTCAATTTGTCGCTCCTCTCTCAAGTCCTGTATACTGGGATATTGGTTCTTTCACTTTCTTCAAGAGATCTAAGTATTTGTAGTGCTGGGAATTATGAAAAGTTCATTTCTTGTTCTTTTACATGACTTCTATTAAAATATTTATGTTCAAATTAAGCCCTAAAATACTGCTTGTTTATTTCAGCATAAATTTTATGTATTTCACTATTATAATAAGTATTTGATATTCACAATTTTAAATCCACACCAGTTATTGTGGGATGTTTCTAATAAGACAAACAAGAAAAAAATAGAAATAGAAACTAATTACATCTGAGACCTTTTCAGTATGGTTTCCATAGATGAAAAATTGTTATTTTCTTTTGTGTTTATAGATCTATAAAAGAAATAGCAGAGAGGTCAGCCCTGAAGTAGTTTAGGTTGATGGTCAAACCACAACTTGCACCAAAATTGCATTGGTCCAGTGCTTAGATTGAGGGGTGAAAAAGAGGTCTCAGAAACTTGGAATGGACTCACTTTACTTCTGTAATATTGGACAAGTAAATATATATATCTGACCTTTCTGTGATATAATTTTTCCGTCTATTGAACTAGGATAATAACTTTTCAACAAACTTGTTGAAATGATTAATGAGGTACTATTCTAAAAGTACACTCAACTCCTCCATTAAAAGCTTCAGTGTAAATACAAGTGTTGATTAGCCAAAAGCCCTACTGTCTACTGAAAAATGCAAAATCCAATGTGGCTGTATTATTTTCATTGTTATTATTAGTTATAATGATGGTTATAATACTCCCTGATGTAGAAACAAGTGTTGTGGTTATAATTTTACTAAAGTGAATAATAAACCTGACCTTTCAGTCCCTTGTCTGAGCTGTAATTTAGTTTGGTAGCAGACACAGTAATATTTAAATAATACCCTAGGATTTATAAAACACTTCCTTGACTGAACATTGTATTCACATTTTAAAGAAAGCAGCATTTACAATTTTTGTTAGTATTAATTCTTAAAGAAAAAATGAATTGTGGAAACAACTTTTAAATTTCCAGTTAATCAAAGGTTGCCCTTTAGTTAGTTTTCTTAACACATTGAAGCAGTTTTAAAACCTCTAAAATTTCAAACGAGATCTTTCAGAAAATATGTAGAGTGTTCCTTCTGAATAAGATGTTAATATGTGATTTCATGAAGACCTGATATATTTCTATTATATATATATGCACACACACACACACACACTTATGCTTTGATGTGTGTAACAAACACATATTCTAGTTGAACATGAGCTTTTATTTGGCATAAAAATATATAATCCCTGCTTTTGTCCCATACCTGAATATATTTTAAGGTGAAATGCATAGAATACTTCCTGTGATACTATTTAGTGCTGTGAAATAGAGGGAACCACTGGTACAGGTGTTTAACAAAAACAAGTACCTTATATACAAAAGAAAAACCTTATCCTAGAGAAGACAATTGTTTTCTTGGTGATTGAAAAGGCAGAGTTATTCCAAATTGGGGATTTTGCCAATTGTTGAATTTGTCTATTACAATCATGAATTTGGGAACTGAGGAAATAACCACCAAATGGGTTCAGGGACTCATTGGGCCACTGTGAGCTGGACCTGAGATAAACTCCCATTGATCACCTGATCTCTGTATGCCCTTCCTCTGACCCAGGGACCACAGTGATGTTTTGGATCTCAGGAATTAGTGTCACTTCGGAGTCAATGTCCAATAATCCCCCAAAGTCTGATTTCTTCACTTTTCCCAGTGCACAATCACTTTGGTAAATAACTGGAAGAAAGACTAAAAGTTTACATTTACTGTCAGAAAGTTTTTCCTCAAGGAAATCTGACTTGCTTTTCATCCAAAGGGCTTTGCAACTTAAAACTGGCTCAAATATGGGAATTACCTGTAGGAACATGTTTCTCTGTTTTGGTGATTTGTTAGAGTTCTGCTAACTAGCTCTAGCTCTATTCCATGATGTAGATAAGAATTCAGATTTCTTTCTAGGGACAAAAGAGGAATAGACAACCATCACAGGTCTCTTGAGTCCAACTGTTTACTGCTTTGACTCTACTGTCCCTTATGTAACTATGTCTCTCTTGTCTTTGACAATTAAGTGCTGACACCAGGGCCATGCACCTGGGATCTCATTACCCATTGCATTCAGGGTTGTCAGTTCAGTAGTAGAAGTGTCCATTGTAATTTTGACCAGCGTGAAGAGAGACCACAGAGCCATTAGCCCTGACCTTACTTGTCTTAATCTCTTTCCCCTGCCCAGTTGTCAGGTTATCATCAATTTTATCTTCTTGGCATATGGTCTAGGTATAAGATAATGTACATATAAAGATGTAACATTTTGTAAATAACAGTCCCTTTGACTTTATGTCAATTCATGTGTTTTTTTCCCTCAACCACAAGAGGATAAAAAGTGATTTTAAATCATTGTCCCAACTTTTTGCCACCATAATTTTAGTATAACAACTTCCTTGAGCATGTTGTTCAATTTTCCACTATAATATGAAGATAAGCAGTGATCATTGGCCTAGAAAGAAGATAGTATCCATTTCCTTTTACATTGCATTTATTACTGAAAAATTATCAAAATATGGTTTTTAATTACATAAGCAAATATTTTATTAACGTTGTTAGACTGCTGGTATTGATTTTAAACAATTGGAGAGAAAAATTGTTCTGAAATATTAGCCAGTAAATTTTGTGTATTACTCTGACATAGTGTGCTTATTTCCATTTTTTCTAATTATAATTAAATGCTTATTTAGTAGAAAATGTTGAAAATGAGATTATAAAGTTAAAACAATTATCAGTAATTCCAATAAGTAGAGATAATACTTAAACATTTTGCTACCTTATATGTTATACACAAGTATGTGTATGTGGGCATTTATAAAATTAATTTGAAAACTGAACATGTATATTTGTATACCATTTCTTTCAAGTTCACATTTTGTGATTAAAGAATCATTTTTTAAAACTTACTTAGAAATTACATCCTTAAAGGTGTATTTTACTTAAACCTCCTATTTTGTTGAACTTATGATGCTTCATTTCACTGTTATATTTCTTCAGTGACCCCTCACCCTTAGATTCTTAAAAGAGAAAATATATGACCCAAAGAATGAAAATGTTAAACTTACTAATTTGTAAACCAAATTACTGTCTCAGAAATTACCTATCTGTATTACAACATGCAATGTTACAAAGAGTACCACTGTCTGACATAAACACCAACATTATCTTTTTAAAAACAAATTAACATTTTTTATTGTTTAACATTTACATCT
Organism: Talpa occidentalis; assembly: GCF_014898055.3. Taxonomy (NCBI): domain Eukaryota; kingdom Metazoa; phylum Chordata; class Mammalia; order Eulipotyphla; family Talpidae; genus Talpa; species Talpa occidentalis. Next base: position 87,891,474 of record NW_023604861.1, on the reverse strand, counting down.
TTAGCTTTAGTGAAGTAGAATGTTAATTTGCATATTTGTGTTACTGAATTTTTAATTTTGCAATGTGATACATAAATAGTCCATGAAGTTAACAGTAATAATAGTTTTCATACCCTGCTTTTATTTTTAGGAAGGTCTTTTTCATCCTTTGTATAAGTTAACATTCACTGTTTTGATCATTTTCTCCATAGTTTTATTTTTATGTGTAATTTTTAATCTAGCTAGAATATTATTTAGTATAGATTTGAAGTATAGACTTGCTTAAGTGAGAAAAAACAAATTAAGTGATATTTCAAGTGTGTTGTACGTAACAATAAAGTAAAAATTTTATATACCATGACATTATAGTGCATTCTATAATTCTCATGGATACTCTGTTTTTGTATCAGAATCATATTTTTGCACTATTATAATTGTAAATATATTTTAAATGATGTAAAGTATCTTTACTCTCCCACTAAATTCTACATATATTTTTAAAGTTTTCCTTGTTTATTCTTGCTATTTTTACTTGAAATAAAATTTTGGCCCTCTCTTTCCCCCCCACCCCATTCAAAAACACACATATTTACACACAGTATATTTTCTAGGATTATATGAATCCATTCAGAAATAACTGAAAGCTCTACAGTTATCAAATAAAATTTTTTAAAAAGTTGTGATGAATGGCATAAAAATGGCTTAGGACTCCATTTATATTATCTATTTTATCATTCCAGTAAAGAGTTGATTTGCTTTATTTTAAAATTCTAGTATATATGTAAGAATGTGTGTAGATACATATTCACACGCAATTTTTTAAATTGTGTTATTTTTATTGAGGTAACTGATATATAATGCTGTATATGATTTAAGGACACAAGTCCACACCTCTTCTGATGAACATATAATGATCAATATTTTAACCAAACCCATTAATTTTTGAATTTTTAAAAAAAATTTCTTATTCAAAAATAATCTTGTAAGGCATATAATGTGTTACCTTTCTAATGGTTACATTTCTTCTTATTTTTCCATATTGTACTAACTAAATCTGCCAGAAATAGCATTAAATAGTTATGTAGATTTGGAGCAAGAGTTGTGTTATTTTCCCCTAATTTTAATGGGACTACCTCCTATATCTTCATCCAGTTTTTCATTCTGTTTATTCATTCACTTATCCAACATAAATGTGTTGGGTACCTACATTAGTAGGTGTTAACGCTGTAATCAGTGCTGTGTTTACAATAATGGATAAGTGCTTTGTTTTAGGTTAAAAATTACCACATTTATCTTCACTCTAGTATCTTATGAAGTACACATTTATTAGGATGGACTTTGCTTTAATAAATGATTTTTTGGCACATGGTTTTTCTATGAGGCATGCTTTTCATGCTATCTTTTAGATAATTGATTTTATGATTAATATCTTTATTTCCTAATATTAAATGTTATTTGCGTTTTCTGGAATAAATTATAGATTTTTCTTTCGTAATACTCTTTCCCAGATCAGCTCTTCTTGAGTTTATTTTTATGTTGTTTGCAAATTTTAAATCTTCCAGTTGGTGTGCTCAATATTACACTCTTTTGTCAGTTAAGTTTCTAGCTCTAAAATTATTAAAATAATTTGCAAATTATCTTTTTCCTTGAAGAATCTAGGATATCACCCGAAAAGCCATTTTAGGCCCCCTTTTTAGATATAACACTGTGAAAATACTGTATAATTTTTCTTTTTTTTCACCCACAGCAAACCATTGATGTGCACATAACCTACCTGCCTCCTCTCCATGCCCTTCTCCTTCCTTGTAAATTTTAACCATATGCATTTGCCTCTTTTTGTTCTCGCATTAGAAGGTTGAATTATAGTTCCCTAGAAAAATACCATTCGATTGAAAATTTAGTATTTTAATGATTTATTTAATAATGACTTATTCTTAAGCATTTTTTTCTTCATGCATTTGGTCAGTTATTATGGACTGTTATATGGAAATGCTAAGTGAGGCAGGTTTCTTTGATCCATTTTCTTCAAATCCCAAATAAAATCACTTGCTTATTAAATGTAGTTTTTCCATTTAATAGTAAATTCCTTAGAGTTATAAAAATCCTTTAGTCTTTTATATCGTATTTTAGTTTTGTTCTTGTTCATAATTGCTAAAACTTTTCAGATTTCTTGTTTTTTAATAGAATAAAGATAATCAGCTTTTTTAATAGAATAATATAATTAGAGAATTATATTAATGATATAATTATAAGGAATTATATAAACATTCAGCTTTCCAAGGAATAATATCCCTCTGCCAATATTCTCTGACAATCTCTGTAAATTCATGTTACTATCTTTAGATTACCTTTCCTTTTCTTACATAGATTATTTTTTTAATACATATCAAATGTCAGCAAAATATTTCTGTATAGGACCAGAGAGTAAATAATTTAGACTGTGGGCTATATGGTCTCTCATAGTGGTTACCTCTGCCATTGTGATGCATGCAAACAGCTGTAGAAAATATATAAAGGCCAGGCACATGTGTGTCCCAATAAGACCTTAAAACAGGCAGCAGGCTGGATGTGCCTTCTCTCCTATAGTTTGCTGGCTCTTAATCTGGATCATTTATATAGGCTTCAAAAAAAACTTAAGTCTTATCCTTCGAAAATTAATAGCGTAGAATTTTCTCCTAACCTGGTATCTTCCTATACTACTGTTCTATCTTTATCTCTCCCTTTCACAGCAAATCTTCCCAAAAGATTCTACTCCGTCATTAATCACTCAATTCTTCAACCCACTGTGATCTGTCATCAGAATCTAACAAGCCACCAAAACAGCTCTTGCTAAGATTGCCACTGACTTCATTAGCACTACATTCAGTGATCTTTTAAAAAAATTTTGTTTCATTTGATAGCTTAGTAACATTCAACAGTTGGTCTTCATTTTTTTTAAAGATTTATTTATTTATACATACAAGAGCTGGAGTACAGGCCAGAGATGCAGGGGGTAAGAGGATTCACCATGGACAGAGTAGGCAACAGAACAGGTAGATTGACTGAAGTACACTGCTGAGGGGAGCAGCAGGCAAGTCAGGAGAGGTCTGCTTCACCATGTGGGTTGCTCCCTGGCCAGCTGGGGATGGAAATCATGCTGCAGAGGCTGCAGATTGCTTCATAGTGCTGTGCATAACCCCTTGCGCCACCAGGGAGGCCCTGGTCTTCAGTTTTAAAATGTTCTCCTCCTTGGAATTCTATACACTTGAATATTGCTTCTTCATTCCCTATATCCCTTTTCCACATCTCTCATAAAACTATTCCACACTTAAATATTGTATTTGCCTTATGACTCCATACTTGCACTACTTGAACCTCTTTTATAGCAATGCATTCTCTCTTTGTCTTTCTGGATGATTGCGTTTATATATGCAACATGCATTATGATTTACTAACAGTAAATTATTTCTCTGGGTGGACCTCATTTCTGAACTCCTTACATGTATACTCATTTTCTATTTGATTTTGAATTCAAATATCTGAGAGATACCTTAAACTCATTTCTAAACCAAACTATGATCTTTCTTTCCACACCTATTTTTCTCTCAGTGGTTTTTATCTTATAAGAATGAAACAAAACATTCTGAAAGTCAGAGTTAGAGGATCATCCTTGACCCCATTCTCACCCTCATACTCCACAAGCAATCCATCAGGAAGTTGTTGATTTTATGTCTTAGAGCCTTACATATCTTTCAAATACAAATAATTTTCTCTGTTTTTCCCAGTGCCACTTGTCTGTCCTACTTATTCTTCTTAACTCAGCTCTTGCTTCACTGGATTTATTTCCTACATTGCACACAAGGTTCTTCTTTCAAAACAAAAGCTGATCATGTCCCCCTCCTTCTTTGTTTATAGTGATTTAGTGGGACCTTGATGTTCTTGGAATGAAAACTAACTCTTAACATGACTTCTAAAGCCCCAAGTAATCTATTCTTTCTTTACATATTCTCCTCACATCACACTACCTTTGCTTTCATCTCTTCCAAGGAAACCTCCACAGTTTGTAACTTGGTCTCATTTTCGCTATCTCTTATATGTGATGTCCTATCCTTTGTCACCATCACTATATAAACTTAGCCCTAGAGTGCCACTCACTCTTCTTAGTTAATTCCCATTTATTACTTCCTTAGGCAGTCATTGCTAAAATTCTTGTATTGTCAAATCAGTATTTTTTTCTTTTATGCATACATATAAGTATATATATAATGATTTGATTAATAGCTTCCAAATCTATTTGAATCTAAACTACCCAAAGGAAAATAATATATGACTTTTTTTCTCTGACTTTTTCTCTCCACTGTCTCATTCTATGTCTTTTGTGGAGTAGGACGTTCATAAATATTCTTTAAAAGAAAAAAAAATACTGCATTACCAAATTCTACTGATCTTTATTTCCTGCCTTTTAAAAATCAGAAAACTCTCTTCTTTGAAAAGCTTCTTAATATTTTTTTGTCTCAAATATTAGTAGTTTATTTCATTATTCAAAGTTTAAAACTATAGATAAACTTCATAGTATAGATTTTGGTCTAGCCCATTTTTCAACATTTTTCTCTTTTCATAAATATACCCTTTTATTAGACAAGTTTATGTTCAAGTTGACAGACTGTATTGACACAAAAACCCAAGAAAAATAACTTACCATTTGTGTATGTTATACAAGTAAAAATAATAGAGGCAAATTATTTATATTTTGCCATTTTTACTTACTACACTGAGAGCATATTTATACCACACTAAGCACTCATTTTATGACATTTAATTTAGTTAAATATGGACAATATTGTATATTATGTTTTACATACATTCCAGTTTTCTTCTGATGGTTGTTTCAACATTCTTATAATAAACTCAAGTTGATCCCCTTGTACTTATGTCTTTCCAGATGTACTCACTGATAAAAATTTATATTGACATTTTAATCCATCTTTTCCACTTCAATATTTAAAAAAAAATTTGGTAGTGATCTGTTATAATTTAGATCAAATGATTTTTGGTTATTTTTTATATTCACCCCTTTGATAACTATATATTTATAAAATTTCATACATTTTGACCTTTGTATATTTTGCTTCCTGTATTTTACATTTATTTTCTGTGCCAATACATAAGTTCTATGATTTATATTGGTTTAAATTTGTATATTAATCTATTAGCTTCTATAAATACAAATGTTTTTCTTAGAGGTTGTCATTCCTCTTAATTATTTTATGTGAAATTTTGATTATATAATTAGAAAATTGACATATATGTAAATCATTCTATAGTTTATTTTGCTGTGTCTGCCTTCATTATTTGATACATAATCACCAGAAATATTAAATACTTTTATTTTCCTTCACTAATTTCATGGCTTTACTTTTATGTATGCAAATCATTAAATCAACTGACTTTCTTTCAAAAATTTTACCTAGTCCCCCAAACTTATTTATTTACTCACAGCTATGAAGTATTATATTTCTTAACTTACAAAGCATTAACTCCTATAGATATGATATTTCATGTGTACATGTTTATGAGCTATGCATATGGATTATTAATCACATATATATGCAAATATATATATGAATACATATACTCAAACTTATTTTCCAAATGCTTTTACCATACAGCTTAATTAATTTGGTGGGGTAAATTATGTTTCATTATTCATATTTCTAAATTATTTTTGACTGATTTTATCCAGATTTTACATTTAACTACAAGTCATTATATATAATATATATTAATTATATGTATTATTCATAAATATATATAACATAAATTTATATATATAATTAATATATTATATATGGTTATTTCTGTCTTGTTTTCTATTGCCTTCTATCCTGTCCAGAACCATATTCTAGAAATCCTTGTTAACTCTTTGTTCTGTATACTCCTGAATATTTTCTGTATATATATATATATATATATATATGAGTATGTTCTTTTCAAATGATATTATACCAGTTGTGCTGATACACATTTTGTTTGTATACTTTTGGATGATTTTTTTTTTTATGTAATAGATATTGGACATTTCACCATGACAGAAATAAAGATCTACCTCTTTGTTTTAAATTTATTAAAATGGTTCTTCAGTGGTAGACAAGTGAGATGTTTTTGGACATGGAGATGAACTTTAGAATTATCATGTCAGTACCCTAATAAAATTTATTTGATACATTTAGTGGATTGTGTTATTTTTAAAGTATAATATGAAGCAAATAAATCTAAATCTTCCATACGGTGATAGGAAAAAACTCCAATTATGTTAAGTCCTATCTGTGGGTTAAGTTTGTGGTAAAATAATAAAATATCCAACACATATATATGTATTTATATATGTAATTATTATGGATGTAATGAATTTTCCTTTTTCAATTTTTTTTCTATTTTTGCTATCTAACCATCTAATACTAATTTGTATATGTGTGAGGATGTGGGTGTTGGATTTTTTTAATGTGCTTGTTGCAGCCAGGAACAATAATATTCCAGTTGTGTTTACATGTGGGGTTCTTTGGTTTAATAAATAAAATATACTTCATTTAGCCATTATCACTTAACCTTCCATTAATTCTAACTTGCATCCTCTATTTTATTTTATTGGTTAGACTTCTGAAATTATATTGACCAATTAGGAAACTGGGGGTGCGAGTGGAGAGGCATTGAAGGTGCTTGATAACTTTTCCCTCTCTCACCTCCACAATAATTCTGAGGAGGACATGGGACTGTGTATACATACAGTCTTCGTAGAAGCTATGAAATCACTCAAATTTTTAATATTTCTGGACAGATAAAATAAATGAGGTCCAAAGTTCTTTTTGGTTATCTAGTTATAATGACAGATGCTGGACTTTGCAGGGTTGAAAACATTATTTTTCTTCACAAGTTATCTACACGTTATACACTCCAGTTCACCACAGATAGGATAAAGAACTAAAACCATGGCAGAACCTAAGAACTGTGAAGTTTTGTTTTTTAATTCTTTACTCCCAGAATGTCTTTATGTCTGCATCCTAGAGACACAATTAACATCTGACATTGTTGAGCAGGCTCAGGTAAGTTTGTAGAGAACTAGAACCAGGAAAAATTCCCTCAGGGACTTATAAATGCTAAGAAAGCTCTGCATCTCTTTGACACATTTCCATGCAAGTCATGCCATTCCTAATTTAGGAAATGATGTACAGTTATTCAACCTCAGCACTGTTGGCATTTGGGGCCATATACTAGTCTACAAACTCTAGTGTTAGAAGAGATGGGAATCTGATCTAAACATTGTAGCAAACATGACAGGCCACCCTCTGGTTGTTATAACCAACAATGGCTCCATATATAACTTCTTAGGGGATCAAAAGCCATGGCTGAGAGTCATTGATACAGTACATAGAATCTGGTCTTGGAGAAATAAGGTAAATTTTTATAGCCTAGGAAGACTCACTAGTGAATTTGAAGCTTTAAATTTCATGTCATATGTAGAGTACACAGGTTGGCAGGTATCTCTAAAATAAACTCAAGTTCACTTCAAAGTTGAGAGCAGTCTGTGGGCAGGTTTTTAACAAAGTAGCACCAGAATTTTGTTGCTGACATGAATAATATCCTTTGCTTTATCATGAGTTTCAGCCAAGGTTAAAGGACTAATTGTTTCTATAGATAAAACAGTAATAGTTCTGTTCCAGGAAAGAATCAGAAAAAGAAACACTTTTTTTTTTAATCATCATAGTATTGTAGGCCTAGAGAATTTTGCATAAGAAAGGCAATGTTAGGAGAAATACATGCTAGAGAAAATACATCTCCCTACCAGTTTTCTAAGTACTTAGATTTGGCAAACACAAATTGTACCCATCATGCCTAAGAACACTTAATGCTTAGTGAAACATCAGTAAACTTAAGGCTGACTTTTGTTTACCTATTATATGTATAGAGAAGGGAGAAACCCCAATAGGAGTGTTCTACACACACTTCAGTGTTGGAAGACCTGTACAGCAAGTATCCGGGGGAAAACTGAAAAGCAAATAAAAGATTTTGAACACACCAAGTGAAAATGTGCAGGAGGAAACTAGCCTCAGGAAAACTTGGAGACTGGCAGAGACATTTTGTAATTTTCTTCAATCTCTAAGAAGATAGTTTTTCAGATGACTTGCTCTATTGGAGGAAGCAATTTTCACGGATGGTAGAATTTCCCCCTATTATATGGGAGAGATATGGTTAAACTCTTGATGAAAGATTTCTTCCAATTGAGTTTGGGGCTTGCAAGTAATGAAATCTGAACAAATGCCATAGACTGACTGGTTCCATGGAGAGGCTGACATTAGATAGAAAATAGTGTTTTTTTCTCTTCTCTCCTTAGAAATACTTTGGAGTCAAAAACATCTGGCCTCAAACAGTAGCCCTACTACCTTTAGCTCTGAAGTCATGGGCAGACTATGTAGCCTATGTCAACCTCTTATCTATAAAATAATGATGTTATTTGTACCTTATAGGGTGATTGAAGATATCAAGTAGTAAAGAAAATATCTGGCGCACAACTAGTGGTCTTAACAAATGGTTGTTATGTAATGTTATGCTTGTTGTGTCCTACCTCTTTACATGGATATCACAGATTTTTGGTTATGTTTATGGCTGTTATCAGCAATTTAAGCATAGAGCAGGATATGTGATGTTATTTTGGAATATACCACTATTTAAAATAAATGATTGTAATTCATTATATGTATATAAAATTCCATATATAAATAAGCACACATATACATATATGTACAATTAATACATACATAGTGTAAATATAATGTATATGTGTGAATGTGTATGTCGATTCAGACTTTGTATTTGTCTTGATTTCTTGAAGCTGTAGAACAATGTTACATAAGTAGATATGGAAGAATGGAAGACTCTCTTGATCAAAGTTCTGAAAAAAATTTTCACAACTGCAGCTGAGACTAAGGAAATTTGTAACACTAAATGTCTATATTAGGAAGAAGAAAGGACTCATCAAAGATATCAGTTTCTATCTCAATAAACTAGAAAAAAGAAAAGCAAATAAAATTCAAAGTAAGCACAAAGATAAAAGATAAAAGTTGAAATTAATCAAAAATAAAAAAAAAAGAAACTAAAAGGTGATTCTTTGAGGAAAGCCATACAATTGATTAAAGTTTAGTCAGACTGATTTGCGGGGGAAAAAAAAAGATAAACACAAATACCAACATTAGGCATAAGAGAGTTGCGATCAATCCAAATTCTGAAGATATTAAAACATATTAATGGGATTTATAAACATATTTTCTCAAATTAATCTGACAACTTAGGCTTCATTTACAAATCTCTTGAAAACATGTCAGTGATTACTCAAAAAGAAATACATAACCTGAATATTTCTGTGTTTATATAAAAAAATTAAAATGTACTTGAAAACCTTGCAATTGAACCTCCATGTGTGGATGACTTCTCTTGTAAAACTACAGTCAAATATACCCGCTAAGCGTATGTGTAAAAATTCTATACACATTTAGCAAATAATGTCCAATAGTATGTAGTCATGACTATGTGAGCTTTATCCCAGGAATACATGATTGGGATAAACACCTGAATGTCAATGCAATTTGATATAATTAATATATAGTTCTCTCAGTACAAGAAGATAAACATTTGATTAAATCTAACATACATTTTTAAATTAAACCTCAACAAATTAGACATAGAAGGGAATTTCCTCAAACTGATAAATGATATCTTAGAAAAATGAATTACTAACATGTTATTATATAACATATTTGTGACAAATGAATGCTTTATGCTAAGATCAGGAACAAGATGAAGGTGTCTGTTCTCATCATATATTCAACATGGTGGAATGTTTCATCCACTGCAGTAAGGCTCAAATAAGTAATAAAAATCATCCAGATTAAAGAAAACAGGAAAGCGTTCTTATCTGAAGATAAGTCAGTTCTTATCTGACTCTCTATGTAGACAATCTGGTAGAATCTACTAAAGAAAAGTTCCCAGAATACATCTTTAACAAAATTACATGTAACTGTATTACTACACAAGAAATCAATTACATTTCTACAATAACAAAAATCATAGAAATTTAAATAATGCCATTTATTAACTACTCAGGGATAAAGATGACAGACATCCTTAAGGCCTATACTCTGAAAATTATGAAATATTCCTGAGAGAAATTAAAGGAACATCTTGTTAATGAATTGGAAAACTCTGTATTCCCAGTTTTCCCCTGGTTGATCTATGGATTCAAGAAAATCCCAACAGGTTGTGTATGTGTGTGTGTGTGCGCACATTGAAAAATTTTGAAATACTAAACTTCATATTGAAATGCAAAAAAGCTAGGCTAAGCAAAACAAAATTGTAAAGGAAGAATATGCTGAAAGGCAAATTGTCTTATTTCAAAATTTACAAAGCTTTAGTATTCTATACAGCATGGAATTGATATGAAGCTAGGCAAATAGTTCAATGAAACAGAGTAGGAAGTCCAGAAATAACCCCATGCATATAGAGACAGCTGAACTATGAGAAGGGAGTAAAGGCACTTTAGGGGAGAAAACATAGTCTTTTCAACCAGTGATGCTTGATATTCATATAAAAAATAAAATGATGAAATAATTCATACCTCATAACAATTTAATTCTCTGGATCATAGACTGAAATGTGAAACTGCAAACTAAAAAGTCTAGAATAAACAGGAGAAAATCTTTGTGATTTCTTGGATATATTAATAAAAGCATGACCATGAAAGAGCAGCCATAAATTAAAATTAATCAAAATTAAAAAAAAAAAACGCTTTTAGAAAGGCAGTGTTAAAAGAACAAACATGTAAGTCATAGACTGAAAGAAATAGCTAAAATGGAAATGTCAATTTTACCCAATATTGGCAAAGATGTGGAAGAACCAGAACTTTTCATACAATTCTGATGGGAGAATGAAATGATAAAACCATTCTGGAAAATCACATGGCAGTTTTTTAAAAAATATCTAGCCATTGTAATTCTAGGTATTTAACCAAAATATATGAACACATATGCTCATACAAAGACTTCTACATGAATGAATACAGTGGCAATATTTGTAATATCCAACAGCTGGAGACAATGTAAATGCCCATCAGCAGATCAATGGATAAACAAAATGTGGCTCATCCATGCAGTGTGCACTGCTCAGAGATAAAAAGGGACACACTATTGGTACTATAAAGAGATGAATCTCATATTTATGTTCTGTGGAAGAGGCAAACAAATGAACATGTTCTATATTATTCCACTGTATGAAACTCTAGAAAATACAAATCCCAATCAGGATTATTTATAGGATAATATCAGTGACCAACTGATTTCCTGGAGGTAGAAGGGGTTGTTGTATGAAGATCAAAAGGGGCCACAAACTTCTGGATGTGAATCTGTTTGCAATTTTGGTTGTGTTGTTAGTTTCATCAGTGTATACACATACAAAAACTTATCAAGTTGTATATTTTAAATATAAATGCAGCATATTTTATGTCAATTTTGCCACCAGGAAACTAAAAAAAAAAAAAAAATTCAAGCACAGTGTTCAAGTCTGAAACATGAAAAATTAAGAGGCAGAAGCCAGTCACAGATGTGTGGATTTTTATGTAACAATTTTTTTGAGTAGTAGAAACAATAAGGGGAAAGGTAATCTCACTTTTAATCCTCTGCTGATTTCTTTTCTGAGGGCCTCCCTGGTGATTTCAGCCAATAGAGTGATCCATTTAGAATATCTAAATGTTGGAGTATGAGGGTTCTAGGGACAATAACTTTGGCTACTTCCATGAATCCTGATGAGTATGGTGCTTATTGCCAGATAGTTTCATTTTCTGTATTGTGTTCTATTTTAGCCTCATAATTATTAAGGAGAACACTATGTTTTGTTGTGCTTTGTTTTTGTATAATTGATTTAGAAGATTTTAAAAATAATTCTAGTTAGTATCTGATTCATTACATTAATTTAGTTTTACTTTGTGAGATAAATTGAGATTATTTTATGTTGTTTAATGCCCAAAAATGTTTATGACAGACCTTAGGGATACAGATATATTATTTCTTTTCATGTATAACTTCAGTATATTAACCCTTTTACTGATGTTATTTAAGATGTATAATTTCTTGCACTAGTATTTTTTTATATTTATTTATTTATGCATACAAGAGCTGAGGTACAGGCCAGAGATGCAGGGGGTGAGAGGATTCACCAGAGACAAAGTGGGGAACAGAACAGGCAGACTGACTGAAATACACTGTTGAGGGGAGCAGCGGGCGAGACTGGGGAAGTCAACTTTGCTTTGTGGGTTGCTCCCTGGCCGGCTGGGAATGGAATTGGTGCTGCAGAAGCTGCGGATTGCTTCATAGTGTGGTGCTTATTAACCCCTTTGCGCCACCAGGGAGGCCCTGCACTAGTATTTCTTTCTCACTACTGAGAGCTGCATATTAAATTCATAAAATTTCCTTCAACTTAATCCTTAATTTCATAATGGATCCTTATATATTGATCCTTTTATTTTTTAGTATCAATAGATTCGTTTATATGCAGTGTCACATTATTCCACACAAAGTTGCAGGAAATTTATGTCTCTTTATAATAGTCCTGATTAGGAATATATATATAAATAACTTTTGTACAGGAAATTGTTTTTCAGCTAAGTTCTATAAACTTTTTTAAAGATTTATTTATTTATTTATGCATACAAGAACCAGGGTATAGGCTAGAGGTGTGGGGGTGAGAAGATTCACCAGAGACAGAGTGTGCAGCAGACCAGGCAGATCTACTGAAATACACTGCTAAAGGAAGCAGCAGGTGAGACAGGAGAGGTCTGCTGTGCCATGTGGGTTAGCTCCCTGGCCAGTGATCTAACTCAGGCCACAGTGGTGAAGGCATGATAGTGCTGAGACTTAGCCCTATGCCACCAGGGAGGACCCAAAGTTCTATAAACTTTAATATCAATTTTGTGATTTTCTCTGGTCTATTTCTGATAGACTTCTATTTCATATTATTGTTTTATTGCCTCAGAATTTAAAGTTCTTCTTTCTGCTAGGTGATGGAAAATTGCATTGTTTATTATTCTTGTATTTATTGAGGATTTGCCAATGTAAATCATTTGGAACTTTATAAACCATAGGAATCTGTTTTGAAGTTTTTCATGTCAGGGATACTGTTAATTTCCATCTGGTTATTTTTCTGCTTTACTTCATTTATCTGTTTTTTATTCTGTGTTTATCCATATTTGACATTTCACTTTCCTCTTGTAATATCTCAATTTTTTTTTTTACTTCTGAATTTAGGTGATAATTTTTAATTTTTTCTTCTTTGTAGCTTTAATTTTCAATAAACTATTTTGTTCTTTCAGTCCTTAAATGTAGTTTTCTCTGAATTTTGGGATTTTAAAAAATTTCTCAGCTCCCCCCCTTCATTTCTTCACCTGGTGTTTTTATACAAAACTTTCCTTCTCATTTTGATATTCTGTCCTCTGGATAAATGTCTATTTCATTGTACCACAGCCTATTGAAGAAAATGAATCATTTCATTAACAGTTTCTCTGCTCCTTTTCAAAGTCTTACCAAGTTTGCTCTTTTTCTCTCCTTTCCTTTGTTCTGTAAGTTTTCCTCATCAGGTCCAAATTTTGTTCTTCCTGAAACAAAGCAAGATTATTTCAGATGCAGTGTGTTTGTAAAGGGGTACAGGGCTGATAATTGTGTTCAGCAGTGAGAGTGTCAAATTACTTTCTCAGATCTGCAACAAGTGTGGAAGTCAATTTGAGATGCTTACAAGCTCAGTTCCAAATTCTTGCAGGTCTTTACCCAGTGGACCTCTACCTAATGAGGTATCATCTTTCCCAATATAGATTGCCTGGTTTTCGTATGCTTTGCAGCAAGATAGAATGAGCAAAGAGCAATTTTTATCACTGAGTGCTATCCAAGTTCATATAATGATACCCTCTTCTAAGGATGTTTCTTCTGTGGACTGTTGTGGCCTAGACTGTACTTATGATCTTCTCATACTAGATATGCCCTTATATTAGAAGATTTTAAATCTCTGTAGTGATACTATATTTTTCCATGTTATTATTTTTGCATTTAGGTTTAATTTTATTACAGATTTATGAAAATTATAATTTACTCGTATATAATGTATTGCTAGTATTCCCTGACATTTCTTTAATAATATGATTTTTATTTTATTTTGCCTTATATCTTGTCAAATAGTTGTGGTCTTCAAGTAATTGTTTATAGACCAGCACAGGCATAAATGATGTACATTCTGGATATTTCTAAATATTGGTATGTCTCTGTGTTGCCTTTATGTGTGCATACTAGCAGGGCTGAGTCTAAAGTTATTTTTGCATACAAATTGTCCCTTTCTGACATTTATTTATTTTAAGATTTATTTATTTATTTATTTATTTATTTATTTATTTATACAAGCATTGGGTACAGTCAGAAGTGTGGAAGGGTGAGAGAATTCACCAGAGCCAGAGCGGGGAGCAGAGCAGGCAGACTGATGAAGTCCACTGCTGAGGGGAGCAGCGGGCGGCAGGAGAGGTCTGCGCGCCATGTGGGACCCTTGCCCGGAGGCCAGGGATTGAACCAGCACTGCAGAGACTGCAGGCAGCTTCGCAGCCCAGCGCTCAACCACTGCGCCACCAGGGGAGGCCCAAGATTTATTTATTTGTACATACAAGTACTGGGGTATAAGCCAGAGGTGTGGGGGAGGGCTATGAAAGAATTCACCAGAGGCAGAGTGGGGAGCAGAACAGGCGGATCTATTGAAAATACAATGCTGAGGGGAGCAACAGGAGAGACAGGAAAGGTCTGCTGCGCCATCTACTTCAGCTCCCTGGCTAGGGTTCGAACTCAGGCCTCAGTGGCTGGTGATAGCTTGATAGCACTGTGTCTTTAACCTCTGCACCACCAGGGAGGCCGTTTCTGACATTTTATGTTTAGTGTATTTCCTGGATCTTTGAAAGCCATGGTGAAGAATAAGTGAAGAATTAAATGGTTTCCTGACAACATACCAGGACTATTTTGTGAGCCTACTCATATTTATTCCATATAGGACCATGTCAGTTGGGTTCTATTTGTCTTGTCCAATATCTGTTAAAAGATGATCTCTACCATTTTCAGCCTCATTTTTTTTTCATTTTTTATTGAAGTAGCATTGCATTTTGACTGTATATGTTACAGGGGTGCATTAGTAAAAATTAACATCATGTATACTACACTAAGCTCACCACTAAATTTGAAGCTGATCCTTCACCACACAATTGACCTCTTTACCCAATTTACCCACCTGCTTCCTTTGCTACCTCCATTCTGATAACGGCTAGTTGGTTTTATAGTCAAACCATTTATTTTTGTTTTAATTACTTCATCAGTTTGTTTGATTTTCTCTATATACCACAAATAAGTGAAATGATTAGTGTTTCTCTGTCTTCAACTCACTTATTTCATGAAGTATAATACTCTCTAAGTCCATCCAAGTTGTTGCAAATGGTAGGTTTCCATCTTTTGAAAATAGCTGGTAGCATTCCATTGTATGTATATACAATAGGTTTTCTTTATCTACTCATTTGTGGATGGACACTTAGTTTATTTCAGTTCTTGGCTGTTGTAAATAATATTGCAATAAACATTGAGATACATATGTCCTTTTGAATTGGTGTTTTTGAATTATTCAGATACACGATCAGAAGTCAGATAACTAGATGTGCAACACAGAATTTCTGTTTTTAATTTTTTCAAGTTTTTAATGATTTTCCAGTTTATCATTATCTTTCATTTGCATATGATTTAATGATGAGTAGGAAGAGTATATATCAGAGTCCCCTAGCTACTGTGCCATTATATATTAAAAAGTCATTTGAACTTTATATCTATATATATCACAGTCAATTGTTACTAGTTATCTGAAGTTGAGTAAGCCTGATTTACCCAATTTTAAACTAAGTTGTTTAAAGAGATAAACTGTTTATATATCCCTTTAATAATATGTTATTTATCTTTAGATAGCAATTGAATAATTTCAATCACATTATGCAAATTATGAATACACATAAAAATATAGTATGTTCTCTAGTGAGGGACTGGTTACATCCATTGTACAAACTTGTATCTCCTTTAATACTCTAAATCTTTAAATATCACATAAAATAATAAGGAAGACAAAGAATGGGAAGAGTACGTGGAGATTAAAATCTAAGGTTATAGATTTTGTCATCTTGGTCCTATCAGTTACAATTCTTGCATGTTTTAAGAAGAAATTTAAACTTTTTAAACTATGATATTATTCAGCTATGCTTTAAGGCTAACTAATAATTAGATCTCTGGCAGTGAGGTCCACATTTTTTGTAGTAAAGGAAGCTGATAAAGATGTATGTGTTCTAAAGATGAACATGTTTCCTTTAGCAGGATTATTTAAAGTAGATTATCTTTGTGAACAAGCTACTTTTGGTTATTTGACTTGTTAATTTATCATTCACAAATCAGAGTCTGTGTTAGAAATGATTGTTTAAATATTTGGAATATCAGTCCCCAGTTTCTACATAATAGCAAAAGTAGAATTCTAAGACCAATAAATTTTAGGTGAATGACAGTTCTGAGTAAATGAAAACCTGAAGGACCACCTGTGGCTATAACTTATGTGCTATCTGCTACCAAAGGGTAATATTTGCCCAGGTTCAGACAGATTATAGTCTTCTTGACAAGAGGCAATTTGAAGAGATCAGAGGTAAACGTCATAGAGTAGTATTGAAAAATCAAGATATATAGAGACCATTTCACTATCATTGTATGTATTACTAACATAGATACCTGTTAGAATAATAGACTTTTGGTAAGTCCCAAAAGAAGTCCCAAATAGATAAAAATTCTTACAACTCCTTTGTCTTACCAAATAATTCACTGCCCTGTGTAAGATGAATTCTAACACTAGATACAGTCCTGGGAAAGACTATATATGAGTAGGTAATAGAAGATTTAAATCAACACATTAAATTCTGCAATTGATTAGATCATAGTGTTGAAAATTGATGCATATACATCTATTCTTGTATTATAGAGCAACTTATTATTTTGCTTGATCTGTAAATACCTCACTTAAAATTTGATGGATGTTTCAACATGCCACACTTTCTATTTATGGTTTGAATTTTCATTATTGGACTGGTATTTAAGTGAAAGTAAAACATGATCCTTCTGTGTGCTATAAATTATTTGAGCAACTAGATATATTTAGCTATTTAATTTTGCATTCTTTCTGCATGCTATGTTATCTCTGACAGTGTTCCTCTATTCAGATGGGAGAACATTCCTAATATAGATCAGTAATTTTTAGCTGTTTATCACAGGGTTGGAAATGGACATTATCATTTTCATGAAACACCAAATAGCGTATTTCTTTGTGTAAATATCCTTTCCTTTATTTCCATAAACTACATGTAGGCCACTTATCAATCATACCCCATGTGTAAAATTTTAAATAATTGATTTTAATTTGTTTAAGTACATTCCGGTAGAGTCCATCATCCATAATTATGCCATGTCTTTTCTTAAGGTGGTCACAAAATGAGTACATTATAGTTTCTTACACAAAAATCTGTTTGACATAATGAGTGAGGGAAGGTTTTACTTGTTGCCAAGATAAAGACATGAAAATAAAAGGCAACATTTCCTCCATTTCTTTTTCTTTTCTTGAGGAGGGAGAGAATGGACAACATATTAAATATTTGTATTTGTTTCCAAGATCCTTTAATTAATGTCATTAGCCTCCATGAGAATGGCTGCCTCCCTTGTTTGTTTCTGATAAAGCTACTTTACTGAGTTGGAAGGAAATGGATATTACCATCAATGTGAAGTTATAGCCAATTAAAATAGTCTTCATGATTTTGTGAATTGGAAAAATGTAATATCTATTAATCACTGAGTATTATTGTGTATCCCTACAATGTATATCAGTCTTTAAATTTATTCATTTTTTTTTAATGCTGCCCCCTCCTTTGAGCAAGTTTGTGGGAGAAACTAACAATCTTCAGTTTTGTTGAGTCAATTCAAGGCTATCTTAAAGAACAAACCTTATGTTGCGCTCCTTATTTGAAAACCTCTTTGTTTTCCTTTCCCTTCCTGATAATAGCCAAACTCCTGACCTTTTCATAATCTATATACTCTGATTTCAAACCACCTCTCAGCCTTAGACTCTGGTAGTCCTTGATACCCACATATTCATTTTTTAAATTTATTTAGCAGCAGGAGCCCATTGGTCCACAACTTTACAGGAACATTCCATCTTCCTTCATTTCCTGTTCATAGTTTCCTCTCTATGTAGATTCCACTTTACGCTATTTTTTCTACCTGGAAAATCACCCTCATTTATGATCCAGTTCAAATTTCATTTTCAATCTACAAGTGACTTAGTGGTGCCCTCTTAAGTATTCTTAAGGCTTGTTTGCTCTCTCTGCTCTCGAGTCATTTATATTACATGACCTACTTTTAAAAATCTTTGTTTACATACTATTCTCCAATTCAAGTCTGAGCTCCTTGGAGTGAAAACCTGTAGTGTATTTATCTTCTATATCTAGGAGTCTAGTAAATTGACATAGGGAAGGTTGTCAGAAATAAATTTTAAAAAAAGTAAACAATCTTGAAGAACATATTAAATATTGCAAATAACCTATTGAAAAGAAATCAGTTCTAGAACTTATTCTAATTCTACTTGAGATCCTGATTTATTGTGTACTTTTATTTTCAGTCTGAGTTATCTTAGTCTTTCTGCAGATACCTGTCTATACCTAGATATTCCTTGCCATTCTGTATTGATAAACATATTGTTAACTTCTGCTTGTGTTTGGGTAAATTTGTCTTATAGTAATTAAACCCAATGATTATAAGATTGTTCTTTATTAATTGTTAAACTAGGAGAAAGGTGAATTTATCAGTATAATGAATAAAGTGAAAATTTATTTTTTAGTTTTCAAGCATTTCTATTTAAATAAAAGTAAATCTTTTACTTAGTTATACTTACTAGTATTGAAATCATTTTAAGTATGTCTAAGATATACTTCTACTTATTATACTAATAATTAAGCAAATTTTGCTATAATTACTAATGTTCTTGCCTTGGGATATTGCCCTTCACCCTGAGAAATAGATTCTGAAATTATAAACTATTTATTTATAAAGGGAACATTCTCATAGTCTAGATGTATCATGAATTCATGGATACCTCTTTGCATTTTCATGTCTGTCTTAAAGATAGAAACATTTCTTCAGATATAGACAACACACTTTGCAAAAATATATGAAAGAGTCAATGATCAAATACAATATAAGCCACCACAATGGGGCAGAACGCCTCACTATGTTAGAAATAGAGTATATTGAAAACACAGGGGAGGGAAGAGCACAAGAGACTGCGGTGATGGTGCACAGGTGAATTGGTGGTGGGGATTTTACAGGCACTACACCTAAGACGAGAAGCACACATTGTACAGAAAGAAAGAATGATGTAAAATATATATAAATAAAATAAAAAAGACCAAAAAGTAAAATATTCACAATGGGGCTTCCCTGGTGGTGCAGGGGTTAATGTCTCAGCACTATCCAGCTATTGCCTGTCACTGTTGCTTGCGTTTGATCCCTGACCTGGGAGCTCACTCACATGGCTCCTGTCATGCCTGCTGCTCCCCTCAGCTGTGTATTTCAATCTGTCTGCCTGTTCTGTCCCCCACTCTGTCTTTGGTGAAACCTCTTACATCCTGCACCTCTGGCCTGCACCCCAGTTCTTGTATGCATAAATAAATTAAAATAAATCTTTTGTAAAAAACAGAAATAGAGTATATTGAAAACATCAGAAGTATTGGCATTACATTATAAAAACAACTCAGGTTAGCTGCCCAGAAAGTCACCTGTGGCTCAACAATTATTTGGATATCAAGTAGCCAAAACCCATGAACTGATGTCTCAAACATTATCCACTGTCTAACTGTAAGTGATACTATTTGTTTCTTTACCTGTAAGCATCTAGAAAATCTTCAGTTAGGTTCAAACTAACCAAATAAATGTAGTCTAACTGCACTTCACTGTGTTATGGTCTAAATATAACACAAAAACATATAGTTTTTATTAGACAAACCTTCTAAGACTGATTTTGCAATGATCTAAAAACAAGACACCTATTATGAATTATTGATATAAAACTTCTAGGTAGCTATTAGATAGATAGTATCTCTGACTTATAAACAATCAATAAATGTAATTTATTATTAAAGATACTTAATCTGCACCTGCAATTATATTTGGATAGCCAGCTTTTTTTTTTTTAAGATTTATATTTTATTTACTTATGCATACAAGAGCTGGGGTGTAGGCCAGAGGTGCAGGGAATAAAATGATTCCCCAGAGACAGAATAGGGAGCAGAACAGGCAAATCTACTGAGGTACACTGCTGAGGAGAGCAGTAGGCAAGACAGGAGAGGTCTGCGTATCATATGGGTAAGCTCCCTGGCCAGGGATAGAACACAGGCCACAGTGGCTGGCGATAGCTTGATAGTGCTGAGACTTTAACCTCTGTGTTAACAGAGAGACCCCAATATAGCCAAAGTAGTGTTAGTAAAATTGACTAGGTACATAAACTGTTTCTTTTCACACCAATCCCTCAAAATGTTTTTAGTCCACATTTACTCAGATTTCATTTCACACTCAAGGTCATTTTTGTTCTTTAACTTCTCCCCAAAGGGAAACTCTACTGCAAGTCCTGGGAAGACGTCCTTTACTCAAAGTCCTTATGTCTAAAAATATACCAATCAGGGGCCTCCCTGGTGGCGCAGGCGGTTGAGCGCAGTGTTGTGAAGCTGTCCACAGCCTCTGCAGCACGAGTTCAATCCCCAGCCAGGGAGGTGACCCACATGGCATGACAGACCTCCTCTCTTGCCGCTGCTCCCCTCAGCAGTGTATTTCAGTCAGTCTGCCTGTTCTGATCCCCACTCTGTCTCTGGTGAATCCTCTCACCCTTCCGCACATCTGGATGAAGACCTCTTTAGAATCTGTGTCGTTTTCTTTTCTTTTTTTTTAATTCATTTATTTATACAAGAACTGGGGTACAGGCCAGATGTGCGGGAGGGTGAGAGGATTCACCAGAGACAGAGCGGGGAACAGAACAGGCAGACTGAAGAAATACACTGCTGAGGGGAGCAGCGGGCGAGACAGGCGAGGTCTGCCTCATCGTGCAGGTTTCTCACCGGCTGGCCGGGATTGAACCCGTGCTGCAGAGGCTGCGGACGGCTTCACAGTGCGGCGCTTAACCGCCTGTGCCATCGGGGAGGCCCAAGTTTTATTTTCTAATACATTCAGCAGAATGCATAGTAAATCACATCAATGTGCTTTTAAAATATATTTCTTGGGTCTCCCCGGTGGCGCAGCGGTTGAGCGCCGGGTTGCGAAGCTGCCCCCAGACTCTGCTGCGCCGGTTTAATTCCTGGCTGCTCCCCGGCCACCGGAGGAGGGTCCCACATGGCGCAGACCTCTCCTGCCGCCCGCTGCTCCCCTCAGCAGTGTACTTCGGTCCTTCTGCCTGCTCTGCTCCCCGCTCTGGCTCTGGTGAATTCTCTCACCCTCCCGCGCTTCTGACTGTACCCAGTGCTTGTATAAATAAATAAATAATAAATCTTTAAAAAAAAGTAAATAAAATATCTTTCTTTTTTATTATTTTTAAAGATTTATTTATTTATTTGTTTGTTTGTTTGTTTATTTATTTATTTATTTATACAAGCACTAAATAAATAAATAATAAATCTTTAAAAAAAAGTAAATAAAATATCTTTCTTTTTTATTATTTTTAAAGATTTATTTATTTATTTGTTTGTTTGTTTGTTTATTTATTTATTTATTTATACAAGCACTGGGTACAGTCAGAAGCGCGGGAGGGTGAGAGAATTCACCAGTGCCAGAGCGGGGAGCAGAGCAACCAGAAGGACCGAAGCACACTGTTGAGGGGAGCAGTGGGCAGCAGGAGAGGTCTGCGCGCCATGCGGGACCCTCCTCCAGTGGCCGGGGAGTAGCCAGGGATCGAACTGGCGCGCAGAGGCTGCGGGGAGCTTCACAACCCAGCGCTCAATCGCTGCGCCACCGCGCAGGCCCAGCTTTTAAAATATATTTCTATGGAAGTTTTTATGTTAAAATACATTGGTTTTTTTAAGGTAATTTATGCTTCATATTGTTTTAATGTAATTTATGCTTCATATTGTTCTTTGCTGTTTCATTTACTTGAAGTCTCAACAATCTCACATAGGGTATTCAATTTTCAAGCCAATGCCTTGTAGGAGATCAAATGAAAAATAAAGCTTTCCTTTATTCTCTCATAGTTGGAATGAAGATTGGCTAAATCATAATGGGAAAAATACACAAGCAACTTCAAATTAGTGAGAATCATCCATGGTCACTAATAACATGCTTCCTCCATCCTTTTTAGCAAAGTCACTAGTTCGAAGTCATCTACTGTCCTGAAACATACAACATTTGATATGAAATTTTAGAATGTTTTTCATCTCTATGTAGCTGGTTAGACATTAAAGTTGTGCTGTAATTCTGAGTTGTAAAATTTGAAACAGAACTTTTAAGATAATCCAAGACTGCTGAGAGAACTGATACATTTCAGATTAGTTCTAGGTCCCAAAATAGCTAGTAGGAAAAATTAAAAAAAAAATCACACTCTTACATTAACCTACAATCATGTGAAATCTGGAGTAATTATCCTTGTCCTTTGGCAAGGTATATATATATATATATATTTATATATTTTCTTTTTTTGGTGAAGGGACTTCAGCAAGAACTGACAGGATATCTGAGATAAATACCACATAATTCCAGAAAAAATATCTCATGATCTGATATTAAGAAAAAAATGAACAAATAGGGAGGAACAATGGGTGGTTCCTAGTGCATGAGAAGACTGGGATGGTAGAATATCTGTCCTGGACTTTCCCCCATAGTTTCTTCTAGACTCTGAAGGATAAGCAGGCTCTAGTATCTATAAAATAACTATTCTTGTGCTATTTTAATTTTATCAAGCTTCTATACTTGGGTAATTCTGTGATGTACAAAAAAGGAGTAAGGAACCAATGGATTTTCTTGCTAAAGTCATATATTGTTCATGATCACTCAAGTAAGTTCTGGAACCACATTGCTGCCTTTAAACTTCACTCTATCTTACCCTATATCTGTCATCCTGTGCAGGTTAATTTACTTCTCTGCACCTCAATTTTCTTCTTAGTAAAATGGAGATGATAATTGACTCATGCCTCACATAGTTGTGAAGAGAATCAATGTGTTAACATACATATCGATTTAGAATAGGGCTATCCCTGGGAATTTGCTCAATAGTGTTAGTTAATATTTATGTTCCTCTTTTCTGAAAGATGCCACCAAGTAGGAAATGAGTGAGTAATGTAAGTGGAAGAGTTGAAATTCTCTAGAGGGAGTGGATACAGGTGTGCAGAGTGCTGTATTTACAGATAGGTCATATCCTGAAAAACCTTACATCAGTTCAAGGCAACATCAGAGATTTGTGTGTTGTGTTGGGTGATTCAGTGACCCTTGGTTGCATTAAGGTGGAGAATTCAATTGTGAAGAAAGGGAAAAAGAGAGTGGCCTGCCCCAAGAGCTATTGAAATTTGTCTCTCTGTGTGTCTGCCTGTCTCTCTGTCTCTGTCACTCTGTCTCTATCTGTGGTTCTCTCACACATACACAAACATGTGCACCCCGAAAACAGTCACATGCAAGAAGTTTTTAGTGTCAGAGGGTTGGAGAGGGCTGCTGAATGACTCACATGGGTTATTCATTTTGTAAATTGTGAGCTTTTATGGCTGCACTTTCTTTTTACCCCCTGCTGCTGCCAGTGCTTAATTTGCTTGCTTTATTAATAGTGGCAGTATGGAGTAGGCAGAGAGAGATCTATCTAGGAATTGAAATGTTACATTAATTGATTTGCTTGAGCCTGTTTGCCTTCTCAATGGTGAATTGAACAAGTGTCCAATGAACAAGCAGGGTGAGGTGGCTGCTCATTTTCCATGGGCTGCTGTGCTCTCTTTTCTTTGCATTTGCATTTGCTAATATATTAAAATAGAAGGAATACTCTATACTGTTGGGAAAATAGGACAAGAATTAGCACAAAGCATCTCTAAGGAAGAGTGAACACCTTCAGAATTATCTGAAAATAACCTGCTGCCAGGCAGTAGTACTGTAGATATCTTGTGAGAGCTCTGTCTTTGTTCTGTGCTTGGTTCCTTATACTTGATAATTTCCTCTTTAAAGCAGATATCCACAAACATTAACCTCACTGATTAGGCAGGAATTGCTGAGGTTGATAATCAGAAGCAATGCAGTTTAGACGAGATTGGGCGCGTTCAGGGTGGTATGGCCGTAGACAGAAGCAATGCAGTTTAAAGAAAGAACATCGGCTGAGGCAGACCCGGTCTCTCCCTGTCAGTACAGGTCAAGCACTGGGTTCTGGGAAGTTCACTTTGTTCATCTGCATAAAGACTACATTTCCATGATATGCACAGTTCAGTGGCAGGCATAGTGAAATGACATCCTAGATGGGAAAACCTGTGTCATACCTGAAATATATTTGTCCCTATATATTTGGATTTTTTCCATTGTCTGTATTCATGAACACTGGGTGGTTTGCATCTGTATGAGGAAAGCATCTGAAGAGGTATGAGGAACAGAGAGAGAGAGAGAGAGAGAGGAGAAAAAGAAGTGGGAATGAGATGGATGAAAGAATGGCAGTGCTCCCCCTCTAACTCTGAGACCCACTGTGGCTGAGGACAACTTATAGGGCAGTGATGCTCTGTAGACTTCCTACGTGTCACATCATTTTCCCAATCAAAGTCACCTGCCTGCTAGTTATCTTTGTTTAGGAGTCTGTAGAGATTAGTGTCCTGCTAAGGTGGATACTTTCCAGTAAACTCTGAAGACTTGCTTTTTGAAACTGCTAGAGCTTTTTACAAAGTGCACTGTCTATTTGATCATTTTTTTGTCTGTTACATTGTGTTAACAGAAAAATATTCATTTCTGGATCTCACTTCCTGTACATTTTTATGATGGGTGTTATCTCTAATGTATAGGAAGTGAGATCCAGAAATGCCCATTAAAAGATTCTCACATTTACTTTCATATTAGAATAATCAGACAGTGACATTAATGAAAAGGTCAACAAGGAAACTAAATTGCTTAAGAGACAGAAAATAACATATAAAAATAAATACTCAATTACATAAAATCCCTCACTGTAGAGGACTGATTGAGACTAGTCCCTTTTTTTCTTTGTAGAAAAGACAAAAATTGTAAACGCATGTGTGGCAATTTTAAGTGACATTTTCTTCACACTGGAGTCAGCTTACAGGCCTTTAGAAGTAGTGCCTCTGATATGACACAGATGAATAGAAGTTCATTTTTTGTAACTAAATATCTTAGAAACCTGGGTTATTTTCCAGGAAGTTAGTTTGTGTGTTTATGCTATTGTACCTGTAGAGACAAATACCTCTCAATGAAGGGACTTC
Source organism: Talpa occidentalis (assembly GCF_014898055.3). Lineage (NCBI taxonomy): Eukaryota > Metazoa > Chordata > Mammalia > Eulipotyphla > Talpidae > Talpa > Talpa occidentalis. The sequence continues at coordinate 87,865,904 of NW_023604861.1, read as the reverse complement.
TGTGGAAAGTGTGAAAGTTGTTTAGCAGTGAACTAAGTTCTTGCAGAAACATAGTTTCTTTCCTTAAGGAATCTAGAATAATACATGAAATATGTAAAATACTAGATACTCATGTAGGACACTATATATTTATATACATAAAGTTTTCTAAATAACCTTTGAGGACTTTAATAATTTAAAAAGGAGACTAAGGAATAAGAATGCACATTTGTTAGGACATTCATTCTGAAAATGTTGAAGATGATCTGTGTCTAGAGTGATATTTGCATAGATGTAAAGATAAAAGATTACACTAAAATATTGGTTTTATTTTAAATTGCATATTGTAATTTTTTTATTTTTGCATAGAAGAACTGGGGTGTAGGCCAGAGGTGTGGGGGGTGAGAGGATTTACCAGAGACAGAGTGGGAGCAGAACAGGTGGATCTCCTGAAATACACTGCTGAGGGGAATGGCGGGCGAGACAGGAGAGGTCTGTTGCACCATGTGGGTTAGATCTCTGGCCAGGATCGAACTCAGGCCTTAGGGTGATAGTGCTGAGACAGCCTCTAGGCCACCAGGGAGGCCCAATTGCATACTGTGTTAACAGTGAAAAACAGGTGATTTTCATGAGTGAAGTTTGAATTTGTGTTTCCACACTTCTATGAGTCCTGCTCAATTTTGATAATATGTGACATGGAAAATAAAATAGAGGAAAAGAAAAATACTTAGGAGGCAGCAAATAATAGGAGGGAGAGCACTGGATTTCAAGATTGCCAAAACTGGATTTTAATTAATTAATCTGGCAATTTAGAATCTTGAAGGAGATATTGAACATTTATTTTCCTGATTCCCTCAATAATAAGATGGAATTAATAAACCAGCCTAAATGGTTGTTGAAAGAGTAATAAAATGTTAATACTTTCAAGTACTATATCACATAGGTATGCTTCTCAAAATAAATGCATTTTTTAAAAAAAAATATATAAAGGGAGCATCATTATTCCCATTTGTACTTATGGAGGAGTCAAAATCAAAGGTTAACTCTACAAAATAGGGTCATTGCCTTGACAAGTCCCTTGTAGGACTTCTTGAAGTCAGTATGAGAATGAGCCTTCCCAGAGTTTCACCAGTTTTGCCATGGAAATGTCCATTATATCCCCAGGATGTTTTTTTTTTTTTTTTAAGATTTATTTTTTATTTATTTATGTAAACACTGGGTACAGTCAGAAGAGCTGGAGGGTAAGAGAATTCACCAGAGCCAGAGCAGGGAGCAGAGCGGGCAGAAGGACCGAAGTACACTGCTGAGGGGAGCAGCGGGCGGCAGGAAAGGTCTGTGTGCCATGTGGGACCCTCCTCCCATGGCCGAGGAGCAGCCGGGGATCGAACCTGTGCTGCAGAGGCTGTGGGCAGCTTCGCAACCCAGTTCTCAACTACTGTGCCACCGGGGAGCCCTTCCCAGGATATTTTTGATGTATCTCAGTAAGTACTGTTCTGTTCTATGGTGGCTCTTTATCTTCTAAAACAAGTGGTTCCCTACTTCTTCAGTAGGTCTTCTCATTGAATTGCATCTTGATGCTAATGGTCACCATTGGGTGCTCTATACTAGCAGCCTCCTTTCCCTTCGCACTTTCTTACTCTTGTTCCCTCCACTCTTTCCAGTATGTTTTGGAGAAGGATATTAGAAAACCTAATAGAGTACTCCTACAGAGGTTAACATTTATCATTCTTTCATCAATTTATCGGTAAAAACCAAGCACACACACAAACACGTACACAGACCTCTTCAGAATCAGTTATTCCACTTCCAACTGTATTTACTTTTACTTCTTTTTAAAGTGGCATTTTTGCAAAAGAACTTGATAACATACTCCTAAGCTGAAAAAAAAAAAAGAATTATCCATAATCTTCATAATCTTTCCCCTTAAAGAAGTCATCATTCACTTAATTTTCTGGTAAAATGTAAAAAGTAAATTTTTCACCTTATTCACTTAGACTTTGATTTGCAAAAAATGAGTATTACTGAAAACAATTAAGAATTTAAAAAAGTATAGCCTTTGTTTGTAGATATGTGGTTCTAAACAACCTGCCAATTACACTATCTCATTTCTGGTCATCTTATTTAATTTTTTTACAAGTTTGGTATGTCAAAGACTGAAAGAGAGATATTAAAATTTTTGCCCCTGAAAAGTAGGAAAATAAACTTATAAGAAAAGTAATAATTATGTGATTCTTACACATAATCATTGGTGTTTCTTCTCAGTGAGAAAACAGAATACTAACTCAATGAAACTAGGATAACTGCTTAATTATTTTTAGAAAAATTAAGATAATTAATTTATATTATGTAACAATAGCAATGCTATCTGAATAAAGGATCTAGGTAAGTAAATGAAATCATCATAGGACCAGAGAATATTTAGTTGGCTGTTGATGTAAGCCTGAATGGGGCAGGGGAGGATAAGGAAGGAAATGCTTTTTTTGCATAGAGTCCACTGGTGAGTGCATGAAATTCATGAGTGTTCTTGTCACATTGTAAGCAAAGTTTTCTGAGTACTTTCCCCCACTAAAAAAAGTTTCTTTGAACTTTTTTTTTATCTTGAGGAAAGAGTCCATTACTTTCATTAAATTTTCTAATGCCTAGTTAGGTCAATATTGATCAATAGAAAAACATAAAATTTTATTGCTTGTATGTTATACAATCATAACTTATAAGAAAAAAAAACATAGATACTACACATAGTATATATAATGATACTATGATAGAAAAACAGTTATTTTATTGAGTATAGAAAGTAAACCCACACAAAAAAGTGAACACACAAAACAATCAAACTTAAAATGTCTTATTCTTTCATTTTAAAAGATCAAATGATGTGAACAGGCAGTTAAGAAAGAAGACACATAAGTTGGCCAATGTATAAAAAATGTTCCAATTCACATAAATAAAAGGCATGAAAATTATATTAAAATGAATTATATTGTTTTCCTTGTCAGATTAGTAAATATTTTAAAGTTTATTGAACTCTAGTGTTGGTGGAGAATGGGTAAATCTTTCTAGAAGATAGTTTAGAAATAGGTTATCAAAAATCTTAAAATATACATATTATTTACTAAGAAGTGTGTGTGTGTGTGTGTGTATATATATGTAATTGACCAAAAATAAACATTCTCTTATTTTCACCTTGTCTGTAGAAAAAACTCTATACATAGGAAAATATTCTATATGAGGTGACTATTCTATAAATCAAAAACTACGGATCCATTCAAAATTGACAAAGTTTGTGACAAGTAGCTAAAGCATTCTTCATTGTGATAACGTTTGTGTCCTGTGATACACTCTGGGCTATAAAAATGATGCAGGCTATCTATACAAATTTGACTTTTTTTTTTCCTAAATGGAGAAATACCTTCCCCACATTAGACTAAATTGTTGCTTATGAATGAACTGAGTTGTAAAATCAACACCACCTGTGCTTCTTTGTAGGTGTGAATTGGAGTTATTTCCTCAGCTATGCACACTTGGTATATTAGGGAAAGGATGATTTTTCTTTTATTTTTCTTTTATTTTTTTACATTTAGGAAGAAAATGTTTTGTCATAAAAGCACATCTCTCTTGGTTACAAATTTTTCATGGTCCCTATGTCTGCTTTCCACACAATAAAGTGTTTTGTAGTATGCTGAACTCTCCTATTCCTGAGCTTAAACTTGCTTCACAAAAGAGAATTTGGGCTTTTGGAAAGCAGCTGGAGAAGCAGTTTCATGTTATGCGATGTTGCTGCCTGGTATTCAACAACTATATAGTGAGAGCCTTAATAGCAAACATATTATGAAAGTATATGTTGATTATTTGAGATTCTACCAGATCGTGCCTTTATAATTTTATAATGCATGCAGTATGAAAAATTCAGTGGTGGTTAAAGATAGTATAATCTAATCAAAAACAATCGCTGCTACACTTGGGGGGGGAAGTAACTTTAACTCTTAGTCACAATATAGTGCATTTCAATAGGTCAATATGGGACCATTATAAGGTTAAAAGGAGAAGAGTCCAGGAAATCTACGGGTTTAATTTTTTTTTTCAGCAGTTTGGCACCAGATTTAACTTTTGAGTATTTTATTTCTTGATTTAATTTTGACTTTTTAAGTTTCAACCAAACCTAACTATCACATTGCTGCTATTCCAACCTTAGTCTTGACTTTGAAGAGCCACCCCTATTAAGAGGTTTCTACTGAAATAGGCTTCTGTGGCTATATAAACGAGTCATGTAAGAATTGACTATTTGGTTTGTCAGAAAGCCATAATTGTTAAGGCAATAAAGCAAGAGTTGGAATGTGACAACTTATAAAAATATATTCCTATGTAAATAGCAAAAATTCCTATGCAAAGAACTGCAGCCCCAGACAAATATCTCAAAATATACTCAATGCCTTTTTCTTCTTTGATAACTCCCTCTTTTGTTCTGTTCTTATCCCTCTCTTGCTTCATATCTCCCTTCCTGTGTTAACCTATCCCTTCACTCATGTTAATTTTAAAGTAATTTTCTTTAGATTTTTTTCCTTGAAAATTAAAACATAAACACACAGGCATTTAAAGTAGATCCCATGGTTGATATTTTTTTCCTGCATCATTGACCCAGATATAACAAAAATTTATATTTGTCCTTCAATGTAATACCAATGAGAGATGATAATAAAAGAAGGACAAAGCAGACAAATCCACCTGGCTTGCATTCTGTGGGAGGGAAGTAAGAAAGAACACTTTCTAAATTGCCAGAACTAATTGAGTAAATGGTTATTTATAAGAATGACATACAAGCAGGCTTGGCTGGTGTTGTAGTGCTTAGAATTCCACCTGCCAAAGAAAGTGGAGAAAATGCACAATAGAAGGAAATCTCTTTTTCATTTCTTTATTAGTGTCACATACACTGGCGCCAATAAAGCTGTCAGGCAGATGTTTCGGCTTAAATACCCCTGGCAGTAACTTTATTGAAAATCAACACAAATCATGGTCAACTATCAGTTCTTACTCCCCAAAGAAACAATTAAGTCAAAGTGACAGCTCAGAAGGCCTCGTGAGGCGAAAAGTAAAGCTCAAGGTCTGTGGTGGAAGGTGTTCAGTGTCACAGTTGTCAAGCAGCAATCAGGTCAATGGTCCTTTCTTTATTTGATTTTACTTGTACATCAGTCCCACTCATTTCTAGAAAGAAAAAAAAAAAAAAGGACTAATAGAGCTATCAGGTGAGCACTGTGCATAAAATCAATCCCATTAGCCTGAAGGGAAAGCAAAACTCTTGTGTCTGAGTGGTGTTAATTTGTGTTTATCTTTAGTTTTTTACATTTGGTTGTTGTTACAATAAGCATATTTATCTTAAAACTACCTCTATGAATTCCTTAATAAATATTTTTTCAAATGCAGAGAATGGTTAATATTGCAAAAAGTTTGATCATTGGTTCAGTAATACTTCTGAGCATTTAGTCCTTTTCAAACTGCTTTTACATTCATTTCCCCCTTTCACTCCTTAACAATGCAGAAGAAAAGCTGCCAAGGAAGATATGCTTTTATTTTACAATGCCTGGACCTAAAAGAATTGGGTCCTTTGCCCTCTGGGGAAAGAATTCACCGGAGAATGCTATGTGTAGTTGAGCCAAGCAAGACTTTATTAGAGAGACTCTTGCATGAGGGAGCCAGTGTGGGAAAGAAGAATACAGCTTGGCTCCCCAGAGGGAGTTATAAAGAGATACTTAAAAGGTAGGTCCTCCAGGCAGGGAGGGGGCAGCAGCATCTCAGCCTCATAGCTTCTCTGATTTGGGGTACTCCCAGCCCACATGGGTTACTTTCCAACTGCACATGTGGGCTCTCAGCTTACCCCTCCAGGAATCGTGAGATAATTGTTAGTCAGGATCTGATGCCTTTTATCTAGCGTGGCGCCTCGTGGTCAGTATAGAAGGCCAAACTGTTTGGACAGAGCTGCCAGTCTGTGACTTAGTCCACCTGTTCAAACAGGACAGGGGGCAACTCATCCTCCTAGCTTATAATTTATTTTACCTAAGCTGTCTCAATATGTATATAACAATGAAAATTTGAGTTTTAAAGTTAGCCACTTGATGATAAGGATACATAGTATGTATGTGTGTGTAATTGTAAAGTACAGAAAAATGTACTCTGATAGAGGAGTAGAGATGATATTTTCTGAGTCATACTGTATCCTCAATCTTTTCTTTAGACAGCTCTGTGGTTTAGGTCACTGCCTTTGTCTATTAAGTATTTTAATTTAGGAATAATAGCTAATTTTCATATCCCAGTTAGTTGAATAGCCAGTGGTATGAGCTTGACTATGATCAAAGGTGATAATTTAAGCTTAGAATTAGATATGGCTGAAGTGCAGTTGTTTAATTCATTCCTTCCTTCATTTTATCTACCACCAGAGAGTATCCACCAGCTTCACCTTGAGCACTTGGTTTCATTCTTAACACTGACAATTACCATTGAGTAACCTTATGCAAGTGATTAAACTCCTTGTTATAACCTTATTTATATGTAAAAATGGTTGCAATGTCCCATACAACATTCAGTTGTTGGGGGCATTTAAATGGTGTGCTTTTCTACTGAGCAGCTGCTGTCTGCCAGGCAGAGGTTTTAAGACTAAAGATATATTAGGGAGGAAAATAAACAAGGTCCTGCTTTTGCAGGATTTCCTACATTCTAAAAAAATATGACAATAAAATAAAAGAACAAATAAAAGTAGAATCTCATTGTTTGTAGTATTTATGTTTTTGTAAAGTCTCCAGGAACACTGAATTAGCACACACCAAACCGTTGCTCCTGGGGGAAGTGCAGGGTAGGTTCCTCTGAGCCTCTGATCAGTCACCAGATTTTTTTCATCAACTGATCAATACATAGCCTTGTTTTATGTGTGTTTATGCTTAAAGATACATTATTTAATATATGTTGTTGATTAACTGACATTGAGCTCACAGCCAACAGCACTGTAACTCCTGCCTCCAACAAAGCTCATCCAACACGCATTTTCTCTGTAAGGCACACCACATCTTTCTTGTGTTTAGGAACACTCGACAGCATTTCAGCACTACTCTTGAGGCCATTTTAAACAAAAAAATCACCAACAAAGAGCACAAAAATGCGAAAAACATGGCACGAAATAGACTGCAGAAATGACACTTGTTTGTAGTGGGAGAGCTGAAACATGAAGGCAAAGAGTTCAAGCTCAGATGAGAACCTTCCCTCTGGGTGACACATTTTTTTGCAACTCTGTACATGCCTGTGAATGACCCTGAAAATGATGGAAGTATTGGTTTTGCTGTTATAATGTTTAATGTAGACACATTTGCAAATACAGAATTTTTAAAAATGAGGAACGTGTGTGTGTGTGTGAATGTGTCAAAAACATACCAACATGCTGAAAGGCCCATGCAGCAGGCCGCAATGCAAAAGCCTACCCAGAAGCCCACCTGGGAGGCAGGAATGTGAATACCTGCCTGGAGGACTCAGACAATGAGCCTCCTCCCTCCCGCTATGAGTCTCTTCTCAGACAAAGAACCTCTACCTGACCTACAAACTTTTCCCCCCTTATGAGCCCAACTACCCACCTGACCTCTCCTCACCCTATAAAACCCTGCTTCCCCCTAACAACATGCGCGACTCCACTGACCCCTGCCTTGGGTCTGTGAGGTCCGCCCGGGGCGCAATAAACTTTCCCTCCCTTTGAGAAATGTAGCCTGGCTCTCCTTGTCTTTACCGCGCCGAACCTTTCACAAGCCAGGTAGAAAAGGGTATAACATAGAAAAATAAATCTAGGTAAAGGGGCTAGGGAACACTGCTGCTGCTGCTGCTGCTGCTGCTGCTGCTGCTGCTGCTGCTGGTGTGTGTGTTAATTAACTAAGGTAGTCAGTGGAGACCTCTATGACTCTATGACAATCTGGCATTTGAACAAAGATCTTAAGAAAGTTAGGGAGGATGTCATGTTGCTATCTATGAGAATTGTCTTTCAGGTAAAGACCCACAGTGCAAATGACTTAAGGTAGTATTGTAACAGGGTGGTCCCCAGGAAAGGGGGAGGTTCCCTGCCCCACCCAAGGGAGGGTGGAGCTGAGCAGGAAGAGGAGAAGCAGCAGAAGAGACTAAGGAAGGAAGCAGGATGGAGCCAGGAGACCTGGAGGAGGCGCGTGGAGCCTAGAGATACGTGAAGAAACTGTGCTTGTCTTTTGGTCATGGACTGGGTAACACAGATGTGGGTGAGACCCATGGGGAGGTGACCATGGCAGCTTTTATTTTGATGTTGATTTTGCTCTTTTCCTTCCGGCCTTGTCTGGTAGTTTCTGACCCTTTTCTGTGGGTCCCCACTGGAAGATGCTTTAGACTTGTGGCAGGCTTTGGGGCCTTGCTCTGGGCCAATCCCATATGGATGGACTTTTACCCATGAGGGGACGGGTAACTTTGGGTGCTTCATTTAGAAACTAGACTCTTTGACTTACCTGTATTGTTTCCTAGTTTCATTAAAGTTCCTTCCCATTAAAGTCTCATATGTTTTGTGTTGATGCGGCGGGTGGCAGAACCCATTTAGAATAGGCAGGTTTGCCGGGGCTTGGGCCCCGCAAACCTTTTCAGGTAAAGACCCACAGTGCAAATGACTTAAGGTAGTATCACCATCGGATTTCTTGAAATTGGCATTCTTGTATCCACATCCATAAAATCTAAATAGAAAGGAAGAGTTGTGCATTTAAAAAAAAATAGCTTCTATTTTAAAGACCCTGTAGTACAATTTTGTGTTCTATAATTATAAAGACAAAATCTAGCAAACATATCATAACTGATGAGTTGTTGATTCTGATTAGAATCCACCCGATAAAGCTGAAGTGAATATTTATGGACCACTGACAATCAAGTATTATGATTATGATTATGTTATAAACATTCTCACCTTACTTGATGCAACAGTTCTTGGATCTATTTGTTCAATTAATTCACCTTTCTACTCTTCATAGCTTCACTGGGTATCACATCAAGTGCCTTTCTTGTGGGTTAGTATTTCAGTTATTCTAAAAAGACATTTGTATGTCCTCCTTTGAAAAGAACTTCATGCTTTCAAACACTTACTTTTGTCATTTGGTCTCTGTTTTATCTAATTTTCAACATATTTGGCATCAACGTGGTGTGCCTTCCAAAATTTTTACGTCCATCCATCTGCTTGTCCATATGCCAAAAACCAGGATAAATGGCTCTTAATCCTTCCTTCTTAAGAGACTAGTTGAACTACTTGGAATGAAACATTCTACCTAGCTATATGATGTGTTGGTGAATGATACATACAACTTGCTTGCCAGAGTTATGCTTTTTAAAATGTGTTTGCCTACAGCCTAAACATATGGCCCTGCTTTTCTGAAGTAGTACTATGTTAGTCCTGGGAAACTGTCTAATAAATCAATACAATGTGATTCTGAGTGACTCACTTCTTACCCTATTTGACCCAACCATCCCTTTCAGTATAGGGCACCATCTACATTTCCTGGAATATCCAGGTTATTGTTATTAGCTGTACTTCCATAAATAAGAAACTTTTGTTTTACTCCATTTTGATATTAAACTAATCATCACTTAAAAATGGAGATAATTATATCTACCTTCAAGAATTTTGTAAAAATATCAGAGTATGAAATACCAATGACAAAGGTTTCTTTGAATATGCGTAAACTATAATGCTGAATATATTTATAGCAATTTATGCACTCATATGTATGTTTTAAATGTATATGATGTACATATATAAAAAAAATTAATCATCGCCAAAGTGAGATTGATATCTTTGGTTTGCTGCAATTTAACATCTCATTTTCTTAAAAACTCTTTTTATATATTCATCAAAATTAGGGCTTTTATTCTAGAATCAGATGGAAACGAAATAAAGTCTCTGGCTTTCTCATTTGCATAATTGCAAAATTTTGATTTATGTGTTAACCTGGCACTAATTCCCATCTATTTCTTGGCAGCGTCTTTACTGTTAGCAGCAAGCTTATTTTTTCAGTACATTAGCTCTCTATTACTAAATTTTAGTTTGAATCCTTTGTAGGATTTTTTTCTTGCCCTCTGACACATTCTCTCTTTCTCTATCAAATAGGCTTCTGTTTGAGTAGTTTATTAGTGGCCTTCTGTGAAATAAAGACGCTTCTGTCTGGGCTGTGGTTTCCCCACTGCCCTTGCTTTCAGAGGCAAACCCTGACTGCTTCTTTTGCCCAACATTCTGCATTTTTTAGAGATCAGTACATAGAGATCACCACAGTCCAACTACTTTCTCCAAATATAAATGCTTACGTGGAAGTCGAACCTCTTTCCTGCTTATGTTTTCCCTCTCACTCCCATTCTCTTCTTCCTTTTAAGAAAGCAGTTGAAGTTGGACCTGAAAGGACAATTTCTGTTCTCTGTAACTGAGGCACCATCTGGATCAGTCGGGTGTATTCCAGTTACTCTTAAGCGAAGATTTAGGTTCGTTTTCAATATCTGCATAAATATGGCATAACTTGGCAAAATACTACGTGATTCTCGGGCGTTAAATCTCAGAGTGTGCCCACTTAGTAGATGTTTTCTATTATGTCCTCATTGACAGAGGTAGAGCTCTTGTGCTGCTCAGTTGAGAGAAGAGATGATGTGACCTGTGTGAGATTAACCTTGAGTTGTAGGAGTCTGAGCATATAAAGACCAATAGGAACACCAGTGGACAGCAGGAAGAATATCAAGAGAGTGTGTGATGACTTCCAGACTCTTCCAGTGAGAATTTAAGTTCCCAAGTCTGGGTAAAGATGACCCCAGAGCACTCTGCTGGTCACTCAGTTGGGTAGTCACCAGCTACATGGTTGTATCTTCCACTGTGTTGTATCTGCCTTGTGTTGTATCTGCCACTCCCATAGGTGTAAAGTTCAATGAGGAGTTGGTGCCCCAGAATATAAGAGGTTCTCAGTATTCGAAGAAGACATGAAGACTGTTCCAAAGATATTTTAAGCATACTTCAGTTTTAAAGAACATTGTAACAAGTTGCCTGACCTGTGAACTTCTTGTGGATAAAGTATGTGTATTATGTGCCCTTGCATTTTCAATAATGATTCTTAGTTCACAGGCTTCCCAAGAGCATCACATATTACTGTATTCATCACAAAAGAAAATACGTATACATGAGGGCATAGATGAAAGAAGAATGCAAAAGAAGTGCTACTAGCCAAACATGTAGCTAATTACTGTAGTTTTGATGAAAACTTTTTCTTTGCTACTATCCAATTTGTTGACTTTCATTCTCTGGAGAAGAATCAGAGGAAAATAAAACAACAAATAGAGCAGAGACTGATAGGATATCTTATGATAAATATTTATAATACCAGAGATATTTTGGAAACAAAATGGAAAAGCTAGTGAAATTAAACACAATACAAAAATAGGTAGTTGAACAGAAACACAGATGGCATAACTTTTTCCTTTCTTGACTGACACAGAGAACTATTTAAGTGCCTCTGATTACAACTCAAAAGTAAAGAGTACTGGGGGAAAAGACAGATCAAATAACCTCTGACATTTGTTCAAAATATTTTTTCAGAGTTGACACTCATTGATTTTATAGCACAAGAAATGTGTTTCTTTTCTAAAGGTCTTACTGTTTTCCCTACTGTCCAGACTGAAGAGCACTTTGTTACTTTTTTTTTGTTTCTTAAAAATGTGTGATTTTTCAGAACAAAATGTCATTTTAATTGTGTTTAAAGCCATATATTTATTTGTATACTCTCCACCTAATTAATAATCAAATTACTATTTGTGGTCCTAATTTCTTCAAATTGTATCCTTTTAGAATGTGTGTCCTTCTAAAAGCTTTTTTAAGCTTTCAAATGTTTCCCCTTTATCTTGGTGGTTAAGAATGCAAGATTCTACACATACAAACAGGCAGTCAGAAATGTGAAAATGAGTATGTGTGTATTTCTGGACCTTTTGAAACAGAATATTATTCAAGCACTCAGAATCCTTTGGGGATAGAGAAAATGACTAGATAAAATTAGCATGGTCCGTGTTGGATAAGAAGCTAGAGCAGCAACAGCATGACTTTTGTCCTTCCTCAATGCCCACAGATATGGAGAAGCCTTGACTTACTGTCCATGAAGGGACTGGATCCTACTGCTGTATTATTAGCATGGTTGTTCCACACTGAGGATGCTTGAGAAAAGAGAGAACCTTAGAACCACCAGCTCTGCTGAAAAACCCAATTAGAACTCTCAGAACTGATCCTGAGATTCATCTTTCAATCATCCAAACTTCCACTACCTCCACCCCAAAGCACAGAACAACAAAAACAGCCTTCTTTCTTTCTTCTTTTTTCGTTTTCATCAAAGTAACATTGGTTTACATGGTATGATTTACAGGTATAGGAGCTCCCCCTTCAGGTTTTGTTACCATTCCACACCCACCTCCAGAGCACCCCTAATCCTCCACCTTACTCCTTTATGCTCCCTCCCCATTTTGTCCTCTCCCCTCACCTCAGTTCTGCAGTCAAATTTCAGTAGTTTGTTATTGGTCTGACTTCATCTGATGCTTTGTTTTGGTGTTCCATATTCTACATCCAATATTTGATATTTAGTTTTCATAAAAATAATGAATTAACAAACAGATAGTGAAGGTTGTTGTAGTTTCAAAGTTTTTATTATGGCACCAATTATCTTATTCAGAGACAGATTATTCTAGAAACAATGACTGGGAAAGGAACTTGTGTTGATGTCTTCCAGATCTGATTTTGCTAATTTTTGGTAAAGAAAAGCAATGGTTAAGAAGCATGGTGCTGTTGTTTACATGTTAATGATAATATAAAATGAAACGATGCTTTAAAACATGAAATAGTTGACAGATTGGATTGTTTAGTAAGTGACTAGCATCAGCAACTTGTACTTCCTTACATTAAGACATCTCTCCCAGACCATTAACCTCACCTTTGAGGTTATAAAACTCAAAATACTTAGACTTAGCTGCCAGATATTCTCATTAGTTTTTTTTCCTTGCTCAGTGGTAACCAAGACCAATTTAATTCTGACTCCTCTGAAGTAATTAATTTGGAGTATTTTAAAAATCAGAATTCTACAGAAACAGGGTTCTTTTCACTTCCATCCAATTAAATTTACAAGCCTTTACTGTCCCCATATGCCCCTTTCTGATAAGCTTTGTTCAGAATTGAAGCTCTGTGGAGAGCTGATCTGAATTTAATTCTATTATTTCTAAGAAATGTATCCCATAGTTAACGTCTTGTTGTTTTTCTCTAAAACAAAGATCTCCTCCTTACATAAAAAGAGTCATGGCTGCTTAGGGCCTGAGTTAGACAAGTCTTATGTTTTATGAATGGATTATAATCGCTAAACAAAATAGAGGCACAAAGGAAAAATAGTCTATATTACATTTGAGAAGCCTGCTGTTTTTATCATTACCTTAGGTGCCAGCTGCCTGTATATATTGTTCTATAATACCAGTCTAATCAGTGCATACACCAAGAACACAATATCTGTGAAAACCAGAGAAATTTTGCAAACAAAAACAAAAACACAAGAAAACACCAAAGAACAAAATCCAATAAATCCAAACAGAAATCATAACATTGGAATCATTGTATAGTGCAAGCAAATGTTTTCTGTGGCAACATGTAGGCAAAATGTTTGGCAGAAACAAATGTGTTTCACACTTAAGAGAGAGTGTTGACTCTTTAAGGTTTAAGAAGATGGGAGATCTTGGAATCTCAGGTGCTTCTCTATATAATAAAATTATAGGGAATTTTTCATGTTCCCACTATGGTCACAAGTCAGAATAACAACTATTAGGGAAAGTCCTTATGAATTAAAGAGGAATATCTTCAGATATTTGCTTTTAAAATGCAAATGTTTTAAGAGAGGAAATACAACAAATTATTAGCAACTGTGATTTTATAAATAACCTTCTTACTCTCACAGGAAGCATATAGACCCATTGGGGAGATGCTAATGTGTTAATGAAGACCCTGTATATGCAATCAATTTTCATTTCATATTTCAAGATCCATATTTTTTCAGCTTATGGATGGACAGACTTTTAGCTTAGATAATTTGGTAACTGACCAAAGGAAGAAAAGATTTCTTTCATTTATTAATCAGATGTTTATTGAACACCTGATATTTTGCCAGGCACTATTTTAATAGTGTTATATCTTACATGCATACTATTCATCTATCCCAATCCTTGTGAAGATTATATGTTAGTCATGGCAGAGAGACAATTAACAATATATATTATAGTGTGGTCTAGTGATAAATGCTCTGATGTAAAATCAAGACTTTGAACTTCCGACACTATGGCAATTACGTATTATTTTTCTTTCCCAACATACTTTCTCTCAAGGTAAAGGGTGATTAGAATCAATTACACTCTAAAATACTAATGGATTCATGTAACATCTCTCCTAGTATCATTTTTTAAACTTGGAAAGGATTTCCAAAAGCTGTTTTTTTTCTCCCCAGACATTAATCTGCATAAGAAATACTTGATTAGCTTGTTAAGCATTGGATTAAGCTGAATTCTTATTGTCCAACTTAGAGGTTTTCAATTAATAAACTTTTGTAGACAATTATTTTATTAAGCATCTGAGATTCTGATGCACATGATCCATTGACAACATTTTTGAAAAGTTACTATCTCAAGGATGGATAGTTTGCATGGTCATCCACAGTAACATCAAGTCCCACCAGTGAGGTTTCTGAAATGTAGAAATGCCCAAGATCAATTCATATCAGAGTTGTCTTGTTCAATGGATGTGATTCTTTTTTTTTTTCATTTTATTTTATGTAATTCTTACATCATTTTTCATTTTTGCACAATGTATGCATTTTCATTTTGGTTATAGTCCCCATACAATTCCCACCCCCCTTATTTTGACCCTAATCCCATCTCTCCTCCCCACCACTGCTCCCCAGTAGTGTGTCTCTGGTCTACAGTTGCTTGTTGATTTTGACTTTTTCTTTATTATAATTAGCCTTTTTCCTGGCCCCTTATTTAGGTTTTCTAAATTCCTGCTATGAGTGAGACCATCCGGTATTTTTCTTTTTCTTTCGGGCATATTTTGCTGAGCATGATCCCTTCCAGCTCCACAATGGATGTGATTCTTGATCCTTTGAAAAGTAGATAGTCCTAATTGAGATGGACTGAAAGTGCAAAGTACTATTGGATTTTACAGGCTAGTTCAAAAAAGTACCTGGATTTTATAGGCTAGTTAAAAAAAGGTGACATAGCGCATTAATAATTTTTATATTGGTTACATGAATGATAGTATGTTGCATGTGGTTAAATAACATATTTTATTAAACTAATGTCATCTTTTAAATGTTGCCTTAAAAATGTTCCATTTTTAGCCATGCCTACTACAAATTTCATTATTATATATGTGATTCACATAATTCCACTAGATATTGCTGTCTCAGTCTAAATAGGAGGCCTTGTTATTTAAAAAAATATTTGGGAAATGATTGCATTGCTTTCCTAGACTTGCTTCCCATCACCATGTTACTATGGCACATAAGGGTCTTGCCCCATGCACTAGCCACACTAGACCAAGATACTCTCTTTGCTTATTTTATTTACCAACCTGCATCCAGGTTCTTTGCCATATCTGTCCTTCCAAGAAATAATCCATCTCTCCTATTCTATGATCCTACTATTTCATCAAGTTCAATTCAGATTCCATGTTCTCTAGGGGCCTCCCTGGTGGCACAAGGGGTTAAGCTATCCACAGTCTCTGCAGCATGAGTTCGATCTTCAGCTGGCCAGGGAGCTACCCACATGGTGCAGCAGACCTCTCCTGTTGCTGCTCCCCTCAGCACTGTATTTCAGTAGATCCACCTGTTCTGCTCCCCACTCTGTCTCTGGTGAATCCTCTCACCCCCTGCACCTCTGACCTGTATCCCAGTTCTTGTATGCATAAATAAATCAATCTTTAAAAAAATTGCCTTTTACCTGTAACATTTATTGTATAACTCTGTCCTCATCAGTTCACTCAAAACTTGATTAAAATGGGATAAACAGCAATGTTTCTTATCATTATGGACTGTAGAGCAGCCAGAGATGTACTGTATAGAGGCAGTGTGCAATCCCTGCCTCACTAATAATCTAAGATACATCACTGGAAATGGTGCTCCAATGCAACTATGCTAAAATATGTACATTTACTTCATTACTTATTATTCCACTTGTAAAATGGAATTGAACTTGCAGGAACATAACCAGGGCTGTGAATGAGAAAAATACAGTCATAGAACTATGAAGATATATAATGACCTTTCATTTATATAAAATACAGTCACTGTTCTCTGGAGAGTTCTTTTGAAGGAAATCATACAAATGCACTTAGAAATCGTAGTATTTTCCAGTACTGTGTTATAATATAGGTATCTGTAAACTGTTGAGAATTTAGCAATACAGAATTGGTGAAAATTTTATTGATTGATTAAGGAAAATGTTTGTATTCATGCCTACTCTTTGGGATTTGCAATGCAGATGTTACTCTTAAAAATATCATAACATGAAACAGGCTGTTGTTATTTATTTACTAAGATGATATAATCAAACCATAATAATTCAATTTAGTATTAACAGTCAAAATAATTCTCTCTGTACCCCTAGTCATTTCTTCTCTGATGAACTTTACCTAGATCCTCTTTGGTTAATTCAAGTTGCCCTTGATCTCTGACCTTAAGACACACACACACACACACACAAACAGACGCATACGTACACACACACACTCACACAACCTTCTAGAGGCTCTCCTAAAACAAGAAGGATTGCCCTGTTCTCAAAACCTTACAAATTATATGTGCATTGATTTCTGCACAGGTAGGCAATTTATGATTTTATTTTTCCTTATGCTGATTGCTAATTAGGGCAGATGCAAGCCCTGCTTTGTTTCCATATGAAAGTGTTTGCTTGTGAGTATTTCATCATCTTTTGAATCCAGCAACAGCATGAATATCAAAGAGAGAGCTGTTGGTAGATTTTCCTGCCACCTGTTTTTATTTTTTTATTTTTTTCCTGGTGAGCCAGTCGTGCATTTCCATATGTTAGAACATTTCCTTGTAAGGTTTCCTTATGTCAAGACAAGAGATTTATTAACTGATTGGTGGTGGTCAGGAGTGAGGGAAGGGCTGGGTCAGGAAGTGTCAGGGGGAGGCTGGACTCTAAATTATCCCTGTGGCTGTTCCCCACTGAGCTTGTTCAGATCTCTACCAGAAAAGAATGCTGCGCCACAATAATTCCTATGTGAAGGGAGACTTTCTGAATGCTTGGACTGATGGCTCTCCTTTTGCAGCATAATCATTCCTTTGAGAGAATTGGTTTTCTTTTGGTAATGACTTCTCTCTGTCAAATATTTTGCTATATACTTGGGATGCTCATATTATGGTTCTCTGTGGAGAAGACAACAAGCAAACAAATCTTTACAATAAATGCTTTGGTAGAAACATGCATGGGATATTGTGAGAACAGAGTAGGTGGGGCTTTTAATTTACACGTTTCAAATAAAGTGTCGGTGGAGCTGCTGGGTTAAGTGAGTAGATAACAAGGGGGGAAAGAGAAACTCCCGTTTTTTCAGAGAGCAGCAAATTCAAGATGCCATTTTATTTAAATGCTTAGGGTTTGTGGCCTGACTGATGTTAATTAAAATGTACAGAAAGACAGAAGCAACCAGGAGGTTTTTGCTAAAAGCAAGCAGACAAATAAAACAAAAAATTAGAGAAAGGAAGTGCAATTCAGTCAGCCATTTGAGGCAATTGACTGAAAAATCATTCTATTGGTTGCTCAGTATAATTTGATACTCCCAGGGTGAGAGACAGAAATCAGCCACAGAGGAAAAGATGCTGAAGTGAAAAGGCTGAAAATGTTCCCAAAGCCTCAGAGTGTATTGGATTAACTGAAGAAGTTGTCTAGGTTCCCAGCCAAAGAGTAATATGCATGAAAAGTTTTTTGAAAATTTTGATATTTGGTATTTCAAGATAACCATAAATATCATCCTCATTAGTAAAATGGTTTTCTTATGGTTGCTTTACAGCTTTATACTATACTTATTTTTCATTGCATAGAGGTAATTAGAGGTAGGGGATGGGGTATTCTGACATTTTAGTCCATATGGCTTCTGAAGTTCTTAATCTCTGCCATGGCAGGACAGTATGTACATTCAGTTACAAATCTGGGAAGATATTTAATCAGCACTCAAATGAGCAGAGCCAAAGAAATCCAAATACCAGTGCTGCTGGCAAGTACTAAGTCTGAATAAATTTCTTTGCATATGAGGATATGTATAATAACCAGAAAATAAAATCCATGGTAACAGTAGATCTCTCTGGGTGATTTATAACAATTTTTATATATTTCCACATTTTATGATATAATTATATACTTTAAGTCAGATAAAGGACTTCAAAATCAGCTCATATGATTCTCATTTTTTTGTATATGTATGTATATACTCACATCTCTATATGTGGGTGTATGTATGTGAAAATACACTAATGTCTAAACAAAATTGAACTACACCAGTAGCTTCATTAAAAATGATTGACAATGGATTGAGTTGTTTTCTCCCAATTCTCTATAATTTCAAATTCTTAAAATTTAGTCTATATCCCATTTCAGACATTAAATGGGGTAAAGCATTACTTTAAAAATGTCACAGTTGGTAGAGTGTTAGAAAGGGGTTGGAATTCCTACTGTCAGGGCTGAGTACTGGGGTGCGACTGCTTTATTAGAAGTTATTATCCCAACTAAGATGAAGTCAAAGGAGCTTTGTTCCTAAGGCTTTTTATAGTTTCCTTTCTGGGTACTCTGTAACTTAAGTGCAGAGAGGCAGTTGCTCTAAAAACTACAAAATGCATTCTCTAAACATCAAATCAAATACTTAAATTATTTTTTTTATCTTTTCAGCCAGCAAACATCTAAGACAGTGTTTGTATCATTTTACAAAGAAAGTTCTTTTCATGATCACCTGTGAATAATTATTTTGGTCAATGTACTATATAAATCATCAGTTTAAATTATTTTTTAAAAATGGTTGTCAGGATTTAAACTAAAATGCTTTGAAGAAATAAACCACCTAGGAAAATTTTTCTTGCTTTATGTGGGACTAATGATTTTTTTTTAGGGATTTTTTTATTTATGCATAGAAGAACTGGGGTATAGGCCAGAGGTGTGGGGGGTGGGAGGATTCACTAGAGACAGAGTGGGGTACAGAACAGGCAGACTGACTGAAATACACTGCTGAGGGAGCAGTGGGCGAGTATGGAGAGGTCTGCTGCACCATGTTGGTCGCTTCCTGGCCGGCAAGGGATTGAACTTGTGCTGCAGAGGCTGTGGATAGCTTCATAGTGCTGTGCTTAACACCCTGTGCCAACAGGGAGGCCCCCCAAATGAATATTTAAAAGAGATTTACGATCATCTTCAGACCAGTAGCACTAATGGCTGCTCTTTTGCTAAAAACAGTAAACCCAAAATGATGGGCTTCTGATGAGATGTTGGGGTTCAGATGATCGGGATCCTTGAGTTACCTCTGAGAAAAGTTCAGTAGAGTTCCACTATCATTAGCATGCAGCAAGTTTGCCAAGTAAATGAATACTTTGGTTATATTCAAAAAGAGTAGATTTATTAGAAAAAAAGGAAAGAAGGTCATAGCACAGGGCAGAAATAGCTGCCCCTTTGCCAGGGCAGAAATTGTTCTGACATAGCATTCTTCTTTTGTGGAGTTCATTCCTTTGTGGAATTCTCTGTTATTAAATTAATCACTTCTAGGTTGTGATTGCTTAACTTAAAAGACAAGTGATTCTCTGTAATGGTCTTCAATCCCTAGCTCCAACTCTGGTCCACATCTTGGAATGTTTTCTAAAGCAGTCTGCCCTAAGGATTTCCTGTGCCAGAGAATTTTTTATTTCTGTAGCTGGTTTAACAGCTATGTTAATCATTTCTACCCCCACCTCCAGTTTCTTGCCTTGGAAAGCCTCCATCCCAATTTTTCTACTCTAAGCCCTCATCAGAAGTGCTTATGTAACATAACTAGTTATACTGCAAACCCAACTTTGTCTCAGTCTGTGGATTCCCTAGCCACCCCTTGTTCTCGGGATATTGTCTTGGCATCTAGAGTTCCTGCTGACCAAGCTAAAATATAGTCAAGCAGGTAGCCTCTCACCAGGACAAACGTCTTGATATGAGGGACATACTGGAAAACCAGTATTTGCTGAAAACAGCCGGCAGACATTATGGCCAGATAAGCATAACCAGCTAGACCACCTTGACAGAAAGTTAAGTGTAAACAGGGATTAGAGATAGGATGTTTTGGTTAGCAGCAACAATGGTGCCCCACCCCGGGCACCATCCCCTATTCACTCTCCACTAGCTTGTGTCAGACATTTATACATCCCCAGTAGACTCTCCACCACATGCATTCCTCTACGTACTCGCCCAGCTTCCCTAAGCCTGATACCCAATAAATATGAGACTGGTCCTGGAAATAGATGCTGCATCTACAGAGGTGCAAGCCCCTCTAGGACTCTCTCTCTCCTTGGACTTTGAGTTGTCTTTCCTCTGCCCCATGCTGCTCCCAACGCTGCTGCCACCCCGCGAGGCAACATTAGTCCAGTCGTCATACTGCTTCTACTACACAGAATTAGATTTGGTGAATTATATACGTTTAAAAAGAAAGAGAAATTGAAATGTGTCTTTGATTATGGGCAGCAGTCTGCATTAGTTTGATTCATGGGAAAGTATTAAGACATCAGTATATGAACTCTATAGAATATATACTTTGTTCAGCAGTATACAGACATTTTGGTGTTCAGCCAGTCCTCCATGTGTTTTCTTGTGTCCCTCTGTGTATCTGTGGAGAATGTAGGCATGAAATTATTTCAATTAATTCACTCAAGTGGAAAGAGAAATGCAGTTATTTGAGGATTATCATTTTTCATCATGATCATAGGATAGATTGGGACTTGATGAGACGGTCATTGTAAAAAGAAGAATTATGTGTCTAAGAATAATACATGGAAGAAGCTCATTGCTAAAGGCGAGATTAACTCATGAGCATTCCAGATTCCATCAGCATTAATGATTATTCAAGAGTCATATCATTCAGTGGTAAGGTTTCTTCTCCTTTAAAAAAAAAAACAAAAAACTAAAACTGACAGATATACTAAGAGTATAAAGCATTTTAAGTGTATCACAGAAAAAGAATCCATGTCTTATTTTTCTGAAATATATGTCAGTGGAACCTCAGCCAGGACTGCCATCAAATGTATTTAATGTGAACTATTTATATAAATATTGTAGATGCCACTCTATGATATTTTGTAGAGGACCATTATATTATAGCATTACTTTATAGCGGGGCACATCATCAAGGTCTGATGCTTAATTTAAAAGAACAGAATTGAATTTGAGTTCTGTTGAGAGAGGCACTTAAAATGTTTCATGAATGTGTGTGAGTTAGTGGTGGGTACACTATGGATGGTAATACCTGATGGTGGTACCTCAATATTACCTCAGTATGTTTTTATCTATTTCTGTAAACATAGAAAAAAACCTAGCTTTAATATTCTGAGTTTGAAGTACAGCTGAAATTATCACCTTATTTGTGTCACCAAAAAGGATCAAAAATATGCTTCATGTTTGCCCCTTAAATGATAACAAAGGTTAAGGCTGTCACTCAACAAAGCAGATTGTGATACATTGCAAAAATTTTAAAATAGCAATTTTTATATAGTTTGCATTATAAACTTTTGCAAAATCCATATAGGTGATGCAACATCATGGAAAAGAAAGAGACAAGAGCATGATGTCAATAGCCCACAGATACAGCACTGTTATTCTCACTGGTCAGTTCAATGCATATTTAAGATATACATCACACATATAAATTTCCTGCTTCATTTTCAGTTTCTCACTAAAATGAAAAAAAAAAAAAAGCCTGCAAAGTAAAAATCCCTAGTAATATAGAAATCACTCAAATGTAGAAGACATTGAAGAATTTCTACAAAATAAAATATAACAATGAACATCATAATGGGACCATGGACCATCCAGTTGGTCTCTGCAAGGATCAAAAAAGCCCGCCTGGATATAAAAGCGGTCAGAACTACACCATCGAATCCCACTGACACTTCTTTTGTTTGCATGGGCAGAAGCTCGAGCCAAGGGCAGCCTTTAGGCAGTTAATGGGAAGAACAAATTGATCTTACTCTCCCAGATTTCTACCAAAAATGGGGGTCAGCTCCATGGGACACCTCCTCCGGGGTGCTGCCTCCTGGTTGCATTTGGCAAGTACAGCTTTTTAAGTAAAGCAGAGCAGTGCTATAGCTGGCACCAAATGAAGGGAGTAGTGCCAGCACTAAAGAGTGCCGCTGACCCTGCTAATGCCTGCTGCTCTGAGAAATACAAAAAGAAACGATTTGGCAGAAAGGTGAGGCACTATGTCTCTGCTCTTTCTGGCTATAGCTCCCTTGGTACTCCACGCTGGCAAGTGAGAACAGAAAAACCCTGAAATTTCCCTTTTATTCCTTTGTCTGGTCCAGACCTATTTGAAGAGAGAGCAACATAATCTCTGAAAGATCCCATTTCAAATCTCAAATCTGGAAAATAATTATTGACTGTCTGGACTGTGTAGGGGTGGAAAATATAGCAGCCATATGCAGGGACTAATTTAAAAAAAATAGTCTAAGGATTCAAACCAATGGGACAGATTTAGCATTTGTCTCACCTGGATTAGTTTAGCTTTCATTGAGTTAGGTTCCCTGCTTCTAGCCTGACTTCCTTCCTCCAAATCTATGTCTGCCCTGCAGCCAGAGTGCAGAATCTACAATAAAACTGGCAGGAGTGCAGGGTGTTTTGGGAAGGCAAAGGCATATCAGGAAATGACCTTTGAGCTGAGGCATAATGATAAGAAGAAGGTGCAGGGTGATGATATTTGGGAAGGTTCTTCTAGCAGAGGAAACAAAAAAGGCCAAAGCATGAATTCAGGGATGAAATGGACTTCATGGATTGGTAAAAACAGGTCAAGTGCCCTCAGTGCACTGATGAAGATGAGAAAGATGAAGGGTGATAGCTTAGAATTAGGAAATGGACAATAGGGAGCTCACACTAGGTCTTATAATACATGATCTGCCTTTAGAGATTTCTTTTAAGGGAAATGAAAAGTGGTTTAAGTGTTTTTAAGAAGTCTGTGTGTACTTTATATTTTGAAAGGCCATTTTGGCTTCTACTTGGAAAATGAACCAAGCCTGAAAAGTTGGTATGGAAGCTCTTGCTATAGCACAGTTGAGAAGTAAAGGTGATTGAATTAGACTTGTAGATAGGAGGACCTATTAGGTACTAAGATATAATAGAACAGAACGTGAAGAGTTTTTAGATTTGTGTGTTAAGAAGATGGGGGTGATGGAAGAAAGAAATCAAGATGAGTTTTAGCCCGACCAATTCTGACTTACTGAGGTATGAAACTCTCAGGAAGAAACAGATTTGTGATGAGAGAGAAGGAATTAAAGTGAACTTACATGGCTTTGTTAAATCTGAGGTAACATTAGGTAGTTGGATAATAAAATATCCAGTTCTGGGGAATGATCAGAATTGGGATATAGTTTTTCAATTAATTAGCATTTATATAGTATTTAAAAGCTACTGGCTAGTAGGGAATCATCTAGGTAAGAGAAGCAAAGAAAGCATGCCAAAGTTCTCTGGGAAAAAAAAAAAATTAGTTTTATAGAAAATTAAGAGTCAGCAAACAAGAGTGGGCTGGGGGGTGATATGGGAATGAATGATGATGTTATAGAACATTAGAGGAGAAAGTATTTCAGGAGGAGAATTTAAATAACTGATAAAAATAGGAGTAGCAGAAAAAGATAAGGTGGAGATATATATATATATATATATATATGGCAGATGCATATATATATATATATATATATATATATATATATATGAATGACAGATGGAGGTGATTGACCTTGATAAGGACCCTTTCATGGGTGAAAGAGTATATATTCTACTATAAGAGGCCACAAAAAGGAGACTCTGGCAGCTGTAGGACATGGAGACAAAGGAGGTTTTTACTTGATATGAATTACATTAAAACATGTCTGTGGGTAGGTAGAAATTATTTAACATTAAGAGGAAAATTAAAAATGTTGAGAGAAAGGGGACAATTTCAGGAGTGAAGTGAATGAGTAAGAATGGATTGAAACTAGATTACAAAGGGACAGATTCACCTTACTTTTGAGCATGGACAGTTAACTTACTTTAGTTTGAGAATGTAGAACATTTGTGGAAAGTCATAAGTAGGCCTTTTCCTATTATATTCAGTAAGAGGAAATTAAGATCACTAACAATATTAAGGAACTGAGAGGTGCTCATTCAACAGATCAAGGATGAGAACACCGTGGTGAGCCAAGTCATAAATGAATGAGCATAGCTAAAGCTCTGATATGAGGATGGAGTGGAGTGGGGAGGAAGAAGGGAAGACTAAGGTTTGGGAAATTAAGGAGAAGAAGAGTATGGAAGTGAAATGGGGAGTGAGAGGTAGACATATGCACCTTCAAGCTGGGAGTGTGTGAGCTGTTGCAGGAATGCCTCTTTTTAGAAAAGTCTGCTGTGTGCAGTGTAATTCTGGGCTAGTTAGAGGTCAAGTAGAATAACAGGTTAGCATGAGAAAAGGGGGTGAATATTTAAGAACATTTGCTGATGATTGCCCTTGAGTTCTACCTCCTAATATTTTAAACCTGAAATAGACACTGAGATATTTATAAAAATCACCAGTGAGAGGGCCTCCCTGGTGGCGCAAGGGGTTAAGACACAGCCTATGAAGCTATCCGTGGCCGCTGAAGCACGTGTTCGATCCTTGGACAGAGAGCTACCCACATGGCGCAGCAGACCTCTCCTGACTTGCCCACTGCTCCCCTCAGCAGTGTATTTCAGTTATTCTGCCTGTTCTGCTCCCCACTCGGTCTCTGGTGAATCCTCTCACTCCCCACACCTCTGGCCTGTACCCCAGTTCTTGTATACATAAACAAATAAATCTTAAAAAAAATCACAAATGAGAAAAGTATACCAGTGAGAAAAATATACATAATTACAAGCATTCAAATATTACTAATTCTATTTTGAAAATATTAGATGTACATAAAGTCTATGGTGTCTAGGCTCAGGTATGCATAAAAAATTACATGAAAAGAAAAGAAATTCATGTAGCTTTCAGAATAAAGCAGAAAGAAGAAAACTTGTTATTCATTCAACAAATATTTTGGAGTATCTTCTATGTGTCTGAAACTAATCTAAGTGTTGGCAATACATTTTTGACCAAAACAAACATGCTTCCTGAACTTGATTCATTTAGTAGTCTAGCTCTCTTAACCTTCCTTAATTTCAAGAATTACAGGAGTTAAAAACACACACAAAACTTTCCTTCTCTCTGTGACACTAATTATCCAATGTCATAGAATAAATCATGACCAGTTACAGTTAACTATTTTCAATAAACACCAAGAGTTTCAATATTCATCAGCTGAATTTTATGTTGTTTAGTTGTCCCCAAGCCTTTTTCTTTTGTAATGGTACGATTTAATTGATCTTAGAGAAATCTTGAGAGCTATGTATTCTATGAGAACAAATGATTTCAGAAATGTGGTAAGTGCAAATCACTGAAAACAATTGCTATATAAAATTAGGTGTGAGTAAAACAACTATAAATAATTGGGGAAAAGTAAAAAAAAAATGTTTGTACTTTCAGATTCTCTGGCGGGTGTATATAAATTTTGATCAATACGCATAAATTCTTGTGGAACAAGAACATGAATCTTCATTGGGAGACAAATGAAACCTTTATGGATTTTTAATTTAAAATTAAACAAAGGTTTGATCGTATCCTTTTATAAATTCCTGTCTTAATAGACTAGTTTTTAGAATAATTGACCATGAATCCCATTTTCCTATTATAATCATGCAAACGTGCAAACTGTAATAAGGTTTTTAATTGAAATTGTTAAGAATTATGAGAGGATATAAAGAAGAGGGTATCTATTATAGGGAACATCTGAAAAACTTTGGTTGAAATTTGAAAGATAAGCAGATATTAACTTGATAGACCAGTGGAGAAATTCCCTGGAGGATAAAATGTTGAAAAAATTTGGTGAGTTTGGCCAAAAGTAAGCAGATGGAAACAAGGGGAAAAACAAAATATAAGTAAAATTATAAAAGTGTAAATTAAAGACTATCAAAATAAATGTTAATTGATTAGAGAATATATATGAAGAGAATTCAACAACATACCTTTTGTAATAGATATACCCCAAACCAAATAACACACAAAAAAATCAAAAATGAAAGAATAAGGAAATTTTACAATTTAAAGAAATGCAAAAGATAGCATTGCTATGTTAATACTAAGAAATCTCAAGATTTAAAGCAATTTTCATATAATATTGCTCATTCTTTTATAAGGTACAAATATGTAATCTGTAGTTAAAATAGAAAAAAATGAATCTTTATAAGACAATAACTTAGAATGGACACTTATAGAGAACATAGAACTTTGAGAAAAATCTGATAAAATCAAAATTATGGTGGAATATATTAATATACTTACCTATTTTTGGCATATCAAAAATCAAAAAAAAATATGGATGCTCGATTTAGATAATATTAGCAATAACTTTGGATTAATAGTTCTAGTCAAACTCTCTATCCAATTATCAGAAAATGATTTCCAGATACGCCTGCAGCATTTATTTGTCTAAAAGATCATATACAATGTCACATAGAAACCTCAGTAGATTTGGTTGCAGCAGTAAGAAGCAGTTAGTTTTGTGAAAAAGTACACTGAATAAAGACTACGAAGGTGAAGATATAAATTTTAGCTCTTCCAGTGACCCATGGTATACTGAATCTAAGTCATAAAATCTTGGCTGAAAAAGCCATCATTTTAGCTACTATTTACTTATCTTCTATATCACTTTGTATTCTTGAGTATGAGACTCTGGCAGGACCAACTACATAATTTCAGGGCTCAGTGCAAAATGAAAACGCAGGGCCTGTTGTTAAAAAATGATTAAGAATTTCAGGACAGTGACAGCAGAACATTAAACAAGGTGGTGGACCCTCCTGAAAGTGGGGCCCGTGTCACTGTCTGAGTTGCACTCACTGTCTGAGTTGCTCTCCCTTAATGGGCTAGTCCTCCATCTCCTAACATGATCCGTTAATTTTTCTCTATTTTTATTGCTGCAGTTTAGTTCATGCTGTCTTGCATTTCCTCTTACATATACAGAAACTATTTATTAGAAAGGTCATTAAAATGAGCTTGAGACATTCTTTTCCAAAACTCTCCAAAGATTATCCTTAGGACAAAATGCAAAGTTCTTTCTGAGCAATCAGACTTTTGCTTCCCTCAATGTCAGTTGTTTTCTTTACTCCCTATATCCAATCTATCAGCAACTCTTTTCAATTCGTCTACCCACCTATATCCTGAATATTTCAACTTCTCCACACTCTACTTCTGCAAATCCTACCCCATGCTAGATAGAACATTATAATCACTTTCCAAATGGTCCCTTTTATCTGTTTATATCTTTAGTAAGCCATTCTCCTCATAACTGTTAAAAGTAACTTTTTATAAATGGGATGTTGAAAATCCTATTATTAAAACCTGATTGCTTTCCACTGCATGTTAAATGAAATTAAAACTACTTCCAACAGCCTACACAAGGATAGCTCACCTATTTTTTTAAGATTTATTTATTTATTTATTTATTTATTTATTTATTTATGCATACAAAAATGGGGTATAGGCCAGAAGTGCTGGGGGTGAAAGGACTCACGAGAGATAGAGTGGGGAGCAGAACAGGCAGACTGACTGAAGTACACTGCTGAGGGGAGCAGCAGGTGAGACAGGAGAGGTCTGCTGTGCCATGTGGGATACCTCCTTGGCTGTGGATCAAACTCATGCTGCAGTAGCTGCAGATAGCTTCATAGTGCTGACACTTAACCCTTTGCACCACCAGGGAGGCCCCAGCTCACATATCTTGCCCTGTGGAGATCTCCAACTCCCCACTAGCCTCTACGCTCATTCCTTGTCCTTCCTGTGGCCTATATATGGAAAGTTTAGTAGAAACACTGGGGGATTTTATCTTTATTTTATTTAAATTTTATTTTATATATTTTTAACATCATTTTTCATTTTTGCACCATGTATATGCATTTTCATCTTGATTATAGTCCCCATACAATTCCCAACCCCTCTTTGTTTTGAGCCTACTCTTTTCTCCCTCACCCAGTAGTGTATCTCTGGTTAATAGTTGCTTGTTGATTTTTATTTTTACTTTATTATAATTAGTCTTTTTCCTGGTCTCTTATTTAGGTTTTCTAAATTCCTATGAGTGGCTTATTCTGGCTTATTTCTCTGAGCATGATGACTTCCAGCTCCATCCATGTTGCTTCAAATTGCATGAGTTTATCTTTTTTGATTGTTGTGTAATATTCCACTGTGTATATATACTGCATCTTCTTGATCCAGTCATCTATTTTGGGGCATTTGCGTTGTTTCCATAGCTTAGCTATTGTAAGTAGTACTGCTATAAACATAGGGGTGCAGATGCCCTTTTGAATTAAGGTTTCTGTGTCCTTTGGGTAAATACCTAGGAGTGGAATTGCTGGATCATATGGAAGCTACATCTTTAGCAGATTGAGCAATCTCCACACAGCTCTCCATAGTGGTTGGACCAGTTTTCACTCCCAGCAGCATTGCAGGAGTGTTCCTTTTTCTCCACATCCTCTTCAACATTTATTGTTGCTAGTGTTTTTTTAATATGTGCCATTCTCACTGGTGTAAGATGGTACCTCATTGTAGTTCTGATTTGCATTTCCCTGATTGCAAGTGATATTGAACATTTTTTCATATGCCTGTTGGCCATTTGCATTTTCTCTTTGGAGAAGTTTCTTTTTAGCTCTTCTGCACATTTTTTGACTGGGTTATTTACTTTGTTTTTGTTAAGTCTCATCTGCTCTTTGTAGATTTTTGTGATCAGTCGTTTATCATTAATGTTGTGTGCAAAAATATTCTCCCAATCGGTGGGGTGTCTCTGTTTAGGTTACTGTCTCTTTGGCTGTACAGAGAACCCCAAAAACTCTACAGAAAAACTAATCAAACCAATCAATCAGTTTAGTAAATTAGAGTACAAAATCAACTCACAAAAATCAGTAGCCTCCCTCTACACAAACAATAAATCTGAAGAAGAAGAAATTAAGAAAACCATCCCTTTTATTATTGAAACAAAAAAAAATCAAATACTTGGGAATAAACCTAATAAAAGAGGTAAAGAACCTATACAAAGTAAACTATAAAACACTTTTTTTTTAAAGATTTATTTATTTATTTATTTATTTATTTATTTATTTATTTATACAAACACTGGGTACAGTCAGAAGCACAGGAGGGCGAGAGAACTCACCAGAGCCAGAGTGGGGAGCAGAATAGACAGAAGGACCAAAGTACACTGTTGAGGGGAGCAGCAGGCGTGGCAGGAGAGGTCTGCGCGCCATGTGGGACCCTCACGGGTGGCCGGGGATCAAACCGGCACTGCAGAGGCTGCAGGCAGCTTCAGAGCCCAGCGCTTAACTGCTGTGCCACCAGGGGAGGCCCTAAACTATAAAACACTGTTAAAAGAAAGAGAAGAAGACACAGAGAAATGGAAAGACACCCCCTGCTCATGGATTGGAAGAGTTAACATTATCAAAATGGCCATGCTACCACAAGCAATTTACAAATTCAATGCTATTCCAATAAAAATTTCAAAGACATTCTTCAAAGACATAGAACAAATATTGATGAAATTCAAATGGCGTCACCAAAAACCCCGAATAGCCAAAGCACTCCTGAAAAAAAAAAAAAAAAAAGGATTTTATCTTTAAACAACACAAACCCATCTGTGACTAAAGACCTTTGAACTTTTGCAGATCCCTTTGCCTGGTGGGTTTTTCACAATCATGGCCAGCTCTTTCTCACCATCCCTGTATCATTGCAATTATATGCCCAGACTTTCTACCTAGGTTGTCTCTTCCCTCTTTACCACAAGGGTATAGATTGTGTTCTGAGGAATCATCACCATCCAAAGTTGCATTAGTTTAGTTAGTCAATTCTGTTTCTACCTGTTGTAAAGCAAGATCTATAAGAGGAGTTTTGTGATAGCACCTAGAATTTAAAAGTTTTACAAGAATGATTACTAGTAGAAGTAGTTCAAGCCTCATTCTCTATCTTCTCTAAGAAAATTAGAGTTAACAATGAAAGAATAAGCAAGCACCCAGAAGTGTTTCCCCTGCATGGAAAAGAGACAAAAGTGGACCACATCTGATTTTGTTTTCTGAGTCTTATCTCTAATCAAGTCCACTGAACTTCCATGTTTAATTTTCCGGTTCATCAGGAAGAATAGTATTGATGCTCAGATTGCCTCTAAAAATCAATCAACATATATTTATTGATTACCTCTTATAGGCATTGAATAGGATTAGGTGATGTGGTGAATTAAAAAAATATAACATGCAATGTTCATAGTTAATATCACCTGTTAGAGGGAATAGAGTCTACCTAACAATACAATACCTGGGATAAATTTTAAAAAAACTAAAACAGGTTTAGTTTTTAGTTATAAAAACTAGTTTTTAGTCATAAAAACAGGTTTGGATTGGGGTGAACAGGAATGATTTCATCTTCAGATGAAGCTTTCTAAGTTGCTCTGGGAAGGACTGGAATTGGAGAATAAGACTTGCAAAATAGGATATAATCCTCTTCAAAGGGAATTTATGAGAGAGTTTGTGAACTAGTTTGGTTATTACAAAAATTTACATGTAAAAGCACAAGGGTCTATAGTGGTCAACTATGGGTACTTTGTGGTGGACATTGTGATGACAACACCTGAAGGGAGAGCCCTACCCTGTGTCCCTACAATGCAAACAACAATGTAAACCAGTATTAACTCAGTAAAAATATTTTAAAAAGAACATCAGAATTAAATAAATCTGTGGAAATAAATCAGTAAAATCAGATATTTTACACGAAGTGCATTTAAAAATTGAAATGTAAGTGACGAAGATTAATAAAGCCATTTGATAGGAGCATGATGTTGGGGAAAGCAGTGCCATGGTAGAATTTAACCTAGGGTAGTTTATAGAATAGATTGGATTAGCAGGAACTTGAATCTGGGAATAAAAGTTAGAATATTATAATTTTCTAGATATGAGGTGATAAATACTTCAACTAGAATGTCTACAGTGAAAATTGAAGTGGGAAGTTAGAAATAGCAAGCCTTTAGCATATGACCAGATGTAGATTCTTTTGGAAGGTGGGGAATCACATTCTTGAGTATCATTTCAACTCTCCACAATATGGAAATAAAAGATTGTATTTGTAGATGGAGACTCTTATTAAAACTCGATTTCCACTTGTTTAGATAGATGTGTTTCTTTTTTATTGTAGCTTCTAAAAGTCCAATCCAGGCATACTGCTGATGATGGCACAGAATCAAAGATTGTATAAAATCTTTTCCTTTATTATTTGTTTAAGGTACAATTGATATTTACATTCTAGACTGACACACTTCCCTTGGGAAGTATATTTCTTGGTTAATGACAATGGATGACAATCATTTTTGCTGTGTGCCCTATAACAATGTACTTGATGAGATGAGCATGAGTGTGTGCATGTGTGTGCACTTGTGAGCTCACATGCATTTATGAATTAATATTACACAGCTCCCAAACTATTGAATGACATCTTTCTAAAGCAATTATGAAGCTATCAAGTAGTGTCACGTGTCATCAAAATATTGTATTAACATTTTTAATAGTTATTTTAATAGTTTAATGACTAAATTTTACCATGAATAATTTTTTTTTTAAATTGAGATAATGTTGGTTCACACTGTTGTTTGTATTTTGGGAGCTTAGGACATAGTTACACCCACCACCACAGCACCCATGGTCTGCCACCTTAGTTCACCATGTCCCTTCCCTACTTTTACCTCTCTCCTCCCTCCTCTCCCTCTCTGGATTCCTCAGTTCTACGATAAATTTTCCAGGGTTAGTTTCTAAGTTTGGCTTTATTTATTCCTTTGATCACTTTCTCTATATTCTATTTATAAATGACACCATCCTAAATTATTATCTGACAATTATTTCTGAGGTAATAGCATCTTTATTTCAATAAATATTTTAGAGTCCACTGTCTACTAACCCGAGGAAGGTGCTGGAACTGTAACATTGAATGAGACAAACATAATTCCTGACCTCCTGGAGTTTGTACTCATTATTACTATAGACTTGGTACTGTTTGGATATTGACATATTGTATTAGTCAAAGTTTATTGTCAAAAGCTAGAGAAACTGGTTAATTTAAGTAGGAACAGAATTCATTAATAGTGGAGTTGGAAAACAATTTGAGGTGACATAGTTAATGAAAATGATACAGTGAAATGACACTGTAGCCACACAGGGCACCAGAAGCTGTCATTGGCAACCCTGACCCCATCACCCCATCAACACAGCAAGCTGGACATTGGACTACTTCTTCCAGGAACTAGATGTAGCAGCTGCTGGTAGCTCACTTTTTTCACAATGTAATTGATGTAGTCCCTGCTGCTTTATATAACTGGTTTCTGACTCAAGACCTATGGAGGGTGAATGTAATTGGCAGAGTTGAGATCACATGACTGCACCCTAGTATTAAGAGAGGCTGGAAAATATAAGCCTGATATTTTAGTTTCTATGGGTGCAGGATTACTTTGCTTCATGAGGTGGCATATTCCTTAAATAGAGAAAGGTAGTTCAAATCCTGAAAAGGCAAACAAACAAGAAAGAAAAAGGACCAATGTTCACTGCCTGCTCATTACCTAATTAAAGAGTTGTTACACCCCTAGTATTATTACAATTACTTAAACACAAGATAACTGACATGCAGAGATTGTAGTTAATATATTGATTTTAATATATTAAATGTCTGATCCTAAAACCTATGCCTGTGACCCTATATTGAAGAATATTTCTGGAATTTCATATTATAAAGATGATTAAGTGTGTAAGAAAAAAATAATTTTCTTAAATATTCATGATGATTATAATTCTCTGCTTTTAGTCCCTTATTAATCTAAGATTTATAATCAATGAGAGAGAAGGAATATGTAAACTTAAGCAATAATTTCTGTTTTTAGACTCTATTTGTTCTTCTTTTTGTTAGGACTTATGATATATATCACACATACAGAAGAAAGCATAAAATTATGCAAATATTCTAATGTCAGTTGCAAATACGTTAAATCGACTTGGACCTACCACTTTCCATTATCACATGAGTTATATTGCCTATTGATATGGTCAAATTTGAAAAAAAATCTACTAAAAAACCCCACATCCTTCACTTTGTTAGATATACTATGAAATAATACACTACTTTGATGCTTTGCAAAGAGTATCCTCTTAAAAATATAAGATATTGGGCCTCCCCGATGGCGCAGCGGTTGAGCGCTGGGTTGCGAAGCTGCCCGCAGCCTTTGCAGTGCCGGTTCGATCCCCGGCTGCTCCCCAGCTGCTCCCCGACTGCTCCCCGGCCACCGGAGGAGGGTCCCACATGGCACACAGACCTCTCCTGCCGCCCACTGCTCCCCTCAACAGTGTACTTCAGTCCTTCTGCCTGTTCTGCTCCCCGCTCTGGCTCTGGTGAATTCTCTCACTCTCCTGCCCTTCTGACTGTACCCAGTGCATGTATAAATAAATAAATAAATAAATAAATAAATCTTATATATATATATATATATATATATATATATATATATATATAAGATATTACAAGAAGTAATAACTATCCAACCTGGTGTTTCTGCTTCTAGAACTACTCCAAGAAACACTCATGCTCACACAAATATTTATAGTATTATTATTCATAATAACCCAAACTAGAAATAGCACAAATGTCTATTGATAGGGGGATGGAAAATAGACTTTTGCCCTATAAAATAGAAGGCTAAACAGCAGTAAAAACAAATTATAACTACATACATCAACATGAAAGAAACTGTGAAAGAAGTAAATCTATATAAAGATATGTGTGCAGCATATATATACACATATACAGTGTAATTCAGTTTATATAAAGTTTAAAACTGAGAAAAGCCTTGTAATCTGCTATTTTGTGATGTATCCATGGCGGTGGGATTATAAAATAAGACAAGATTTTAAAAAAGATTAGGTGCACTTCTACTTCCAGAACGAAAGAGAATAAATGATCATAGATTGGTACATGAGGGTCTCTGAATGCTCAGTATTTTAATGTTCAATATTTTAATCTTAGCAGTTTTTTAATCATAACTTCTATACAAAATGTACAGTATTTACATACTGTTGATTGCACAATATAACCACATATAAGAAAAAAAAAAACAGACAAATGTAACAGATGCCACCTTACTTAAAGCTAAAATCCACAATTGATTTGAGGTGACTGTTTCTGATTTTGTGGAAAGTCTTCAGAGGACATGAATGCAAATGAGGCTAATTCTTTGCTGAGTAGTTAGGATGGAATTTGAACTCTGCACAACTCTCCACTTTCAACAGCCATTCTCTCTGCCAACTTTTTCCTGATGTGACAGGAAATGCAGTCTCCAAAGGGGTTTTATCTCAGTTTCTGTCTATCAAGCTACAAAGGCTTTTACTTTTTTTCATTGTGCTATATAGGAATCATTCAGCTATCTACAGAATTGCTCATTTCTGACCTTCCTTTCTTTTCTCTCTGCCAGAAGATCTTTTATTTATGTCCTGTTCCCTGTTAGATTGTAAGTAGGACTACAGTGATTCAGGTAAAAGACATATTCAAGTATTTATTAGAAATGTTCATTAAAATAGTAATTATTACATTGATAATTAGGTGATTACATGCTTTTTTTAAAAAAAGATTTATTTATTTATACCAGAACTGGGGTACAGTCCAGAGGCATGGAAGGGTGGCAGGAGTCACCAGAGACAGAGCGGGGAGCAGAGCAGGCAGACAGACGGAAAGCACTGCTGAGGGGAGCAGCAGGCGAGACAGGATAGGTCTGCCTCGCCATGTGGGTATCTCCCTGGCCAGCCGGGAATTTAACCCGCACTGCAGAGGCTGTGGACAGCTTCATAGTGCTGCGCTCAACCTGCTGTGCCACTGGGGAGTCCCTGAGTACAAGCTTTTTAAGATAGAAGTATATAGCTTATTTTCATGCCAGAATTATATCTAGGAACAAAGTACAACATATTTTTTTGACAAGTTAGGATAATGTGATTTTAATTTGATCCCAAAAATGTTTTGTAAGCTGGTCCATAACTAACAATCCTGCCACTATTCTTCATACTCATCATAGGTTTTGGTTAAAATAATTCACCTGATTATTCGACTTAGCAAGACTTAAGATTGATTTTTATAGTTAATTTAGTATTGATCCTGTGGATTACCATTGAATTGAAAAAAAAAATACAACAACCAATCAAAGGAATTTGGACACAGGATAATTAATTCTATGTTGATGTTATTATGTTAACTAGGAATCCAAAAGTATGATATGGCTGACAAAAAAAAAACACATTTAACTTTGAAATTCACAACTATTGTAGTATCATATTCCAGTAAAACTTCTCACTGTCCCATAGAATCAGCATTGTCCATGCCCACAGAGATAGTACTATTTCTGTCTCATCACCACTACTCATATTGTTCATTCTAAACCAGTAACCCAATAGTGAATATGTATCAGCTTGAAATTTCTATATATATATATGTATATGAATATTTTCTGATTAAATTGTTTAGACTTATGCTAATTAGCTACTTTTTTTCAACAGTTTGCAGTCATTAAGGTCTAATTTTACTCCATTTGAATCAGAGGGTACATGCTCTCTTATATTAGTTGTTAAATTTAAATATTGGAGTTCTTCACTTCAATATCAGGGTGTCCAGTATCCTGCAGCATCTCTGTGGCTCCTTTTAGCTGGGTTGTATGTTCCTCCACAAGCCTGTAGTCATAACCTCCACCCCCAACCCAGTCACACACACAACTTCAATAGCCAATCATTCACCAATATTGTCAACTTTATCTTCTGAGTACCTTTCTAATCAATTTCTCCTCCCTATCCCATGACACTGTTCATGCCTTTGTCCTCATTTTCACTTTTCTGCTTTATAGCAATAGATTCCTATCAAACATTTTTGCCTATAGTGTCGCTTTGTTCCAATCAAATGTGATAGCATTCTCCCACACAATTTTTTTTTTATATTGTTCTTTATTGGGTTTAGGAAAAGTACTAGATCATAGCTCTTAGGGACACACTCACTGTAGACACTACCTGATTTTTGAATTTCTTCTGCTATCTCATCTTCCCACATGCGACTTCTTAAATGAGCTCTGTGAACTATCTGCTATTCCAGACCTTGACAGGATGTCTTGACTTGGGGTACTTGAATTTGCTGCTTATTTCCACCTTTGTTTCTGTCTTTTTTCTAGTTAATTCTTGCAGGAGTTAATATACTTAGTTCCTCTGCCTCTTACATGAAGCATAAAAGTTAGTTCTTTTTCCTTTCTGGTCCTTGAGTACTGTGTGCTTTTTTCCCTTCATTTGTAAGGATAATTGCTATGTTTGTTTATTAATCTAAATACCTCAATATCTTCTGCATGTTTCTGAAATACTCAGTTGCAAAAACACTCCAGTTTCTTACCATCCTCTGGTCTTTAGTAAAATTACATACAACTGTCTGTAAAGTCACGTTCCCTCCACCAAGTGTTCTGTGGGCCAAATGCCTCAAAAACACAAGATATTTGGCACCATACCAACCGAAATAATCGAAGTATCTGCAGGTGGAGCTATGAATTCTTTAGATCTTTAATAAATATCTTATAAAACTTTTATGCCCATTGAAATTGAAGAACCAATAATCAAAATGAATATTTGGTGAATGAATGTATCTATTGTAGCCTATTTACACATCCACTCCAATGAAATTAATTCTGTGTCATTTATGCATTTTCCACCTGCTTGGTACCACATAGTACTTTGAAAATAACATTTTCATCACTCTAAATATTAAAGTTATAGGTCAATAGATTCAAGACCCAATGAAGTGGAGGGCATGAGCTCCACCTGGAGAGGAAGGCTATAATTGCAAAGGTAATGTTGATTGTTTCTTAAGAAACAGATTTCATGCAGAGCACTGAAAAATGAAATTTATCCAGTTAAAGGGCTTCTGGAGTTGGCTTTAAGTTATTAAATGTCAAGAAGTTATCATGTGTGATTACCTTTTAAACTGTTTTGACTTTAAAATGGTTTAAAATCAAGGATCTCATGTAAACCATTTTGAATTAGCTGCTAATACTTCAGTTATACGAGTATGGTACATCTGTCAATTTCTTCTTTGTGCCATTATGTTAAATATATTTGCTCAGAATCCTTAAGAAAATTAGGACATAAAATGAAGATATTTTGATTGTCAACTAAAAATAATTTACACATTCCAACTTTTTCCAGTTATTCCAGACTATAATCCCATCACCCCAAAAGTACATCAAATAACATAATATTGTGGTATGTTTTTTGTTAATAAAAATTCAAGTTATGTCATAATTATAAACAATGTAAAATTTACATAATATGGATTAAAACTTTTGCTAATCCTTACAGATTTTTTTCATAATGGTATTGTGGTAGATTATGACCAAACATGTAGAAATAAATGATGTCCTACTTCATGCCTCCTTTCTATGGGATCTTAAAGTAGACATGCACGACATGGAAGTCAGTTCTTTCTCCTTTACAAGGCTTGACTATGAATCAGAGTTTTTGGAAAGCACTGAGTTGGAGCAGTCTGTTTAGACTTAGGGCTTATATAGATATCCATAGCACACCATTTATAATTTTAGAATAATTGTGGTTATTTGCATCTGTGGAGATTCAGAGATGGACATGCGATAAATTATGCTTTTAACAACATGGAACTAGAAAGGGAGGTGACTGTTTCTTCGGTGTATGGAATGGTTTTGTTGCTGAGGCTAATTCAAGTTATGTTCTATAGCTGCCCATTCACAACATCCGTCAAAGGAAAGAAAAATTAAAATTCCATGTTAGAGGATAGGAATGGGAGAAATAAAAATAGAAAGAGGGAAGACATGAGTTCTTATATTTTAATGTACTCAGTAGTAATAAAAAAATCAGTGTCCAATATTATTAATGATCTGATTTATATCTCCTTATTTAAGCAGACTGTAAAAAGGTGGTAGGTGGATGTGGCAATAAAATGGAAAAGGCACATATAACTTCCTTTAACCCTGTATATCCCATGTCCTCTTCCTCATTTTATTTTTTAAAAATGTTTATTTATTTTTATTTTTGCATAGAAGAACTGGGATGTAGGCCAGAGTGGTGTGTGTGTGTGTGTGTGTGTGCGGTGGGGGTGGTGGTAAGAGGATTCACCAGAGATAGAGTAGGGCCAGAACAAATAGATTTACTGAAATACACTGCTGAGTGGAACAGTGGGCAAGACAGAGAAGTCTGCTGTGCCATATGTGGGTTAGCTCCCTGGCCAGGGATCAAACTCAAGCTGTAGCAGTGATAGTACTGAGGCCTAAACCCTGGGCCATCAAGGAAGCCCTCTCTTCCTCATTTTAATTCTCAATTTTTCTTTACCATTTGGACTCAATATTAAAGGCTATAAACAAGAGGTAGCTTTTGAGAAATGAGCATCTCCTCTTCTACAGAGGAGAACAGAAACTGTAGAGGGAGTATAATGTATTGACTTGACTTTCTCCTATAGGGGACTGTTACATAAACATTTAACACATTTTGTTATAGTCATTTGAAACCTCTGAGAAAGAGAGACTTAAGCTCCCAACCCTTCAAGTCAAAATTCACCCTGATTATACATTTAGGATATTTCCCATATCAAATCATGCACAGCACAACCGTCCAATCTGACTCTCAAAAGATTATACATTACTCAAATAATAATGAAGCATGTATTACCGATGAGCACTGTGTATTTATATAATATTCAATATCCAAAAGGAGATATTAAAATCCAGACACTCTCCTTTTTCATTTTTCTTATATAGTGTCCTCCACAATCAAAGTTCCCAATTGTGAGCATAATCAACTCAGCATTACGCCAAGTTTATATAACTCAGAGTGGCAACATAGGTAATGGTCAGAAGTGTGGTCTTTTGGGTAAGTCATTTGTGCATCTGCTCTCCCACCTGTGAAACAAGGATAATGCACTGAGCACATAATGTAGTGAGGTGCTGAGGATAGTGCCTGCCATATTCTAAGTATTTGCCAGATCTTCTCTCTAAATGATCAGTTTCTGCCCTTGGTGAGATAAAAGTAGGAAGAAGATAGAAGTACATCCAGCATGAGAAAAAGTGGAAGCTTTCATTCCACATCAGTGATTGTTGAATATGAACCCCAAGAGAAGCCCAAGATGTTCTGTTCTTTACACAAAATCAGTGCAGATAGTAAATAACATACTGGATTAATCACATTTACTTTATAATGTTTCTCCAAGAAAATATTTTATTACCAATTTTTTTGTTTGCTGTGGAAAAGGACTTAATAGAACTAAGGAGGAGAATGAAAATAAGAATCATGACCTCTTCCTCCAGTTTTTTTCCTCATTACAGCTCATTAGGTAACGGTAACTTCAAAATAGACACTGCAGGGACAACAGAGTTACTTGAAAATATACTTTTATTTCTTGACAATACAATTAGAATGCTCTGATAGAACATGTAAACTGTTTTGTCCTAGGAAGCTAGTGATTATTGTTGCAGGCTAAAGGATAATTTAATGATGAAGCTAATATTATGTGTGATGAAGCTAATATTATGAAGACACAAATATTATGTGTCTTATGAATGACAAGTTCATCATTGAAGTATAGGACTGATCTCTACCAGAATCCAGGTGTGCTCAGGCCATGTCACTCATTCTGAGGGTGTCTGTGGTTGAACCACCATGTGAGACAGAAGGTCAGAACATGCTGAGCTCTCTGCATCAGAGCAGCTGATTCTTATGCAAAATTTTACTGACAGTGACAAAAGAGCTAATGCCACCTTCTGTGTAATATGGCACATGTCCTACTTTCTAGCCCCTTGAGAGTAGATAGAAAATTAATTATAGAATGATCAAGGAAAAGGAACATTTTCATAATTTGTTTTCTTTCTTTTGCAACTTTTGCCTGTTTTCCTCTATGGTTCACTCATCTAATCAATTCTTTAAACAATGCCTCCTCTGTTTCTTATATAAAAAGGGGAATATTTAAAATAAAATTGTACTAATTCAATGCTAAAATTCCCTTATTTGACATTAGTTACCAAAATCTTTATGTAGAAATAACTAAATCCAACAACATGGTAGGAATAGTCTTCAATATCATTAAACTACAGTCAAGCCTGCTATAACATGACATATGTATTCCTAAAAACCATTGGGATATGCAAAATTGTGCCATAAAATCCATAGGGCCTGCAGGAAAATGGACTTAGGGATGCAACACTCCAAGGCTTCATCAGTGACCCGTTAAGGGTGAATAAATCTAAAGAGATATGAAACTTTATCCCTAAATCATATACAATGTTGTAGACCAATGTTACCTCAATAAAACAGTAAATTAATTTAAAAAAAAAAGCAGTCACAGGAACCTAATAAAAAAGTATAGCACAGTTTTATATGTGTTGAATGGTTAAGAAATATAGAAATACCAGAATAAGTATGGAGCATAACCTTGAAAAATATCTGGTTTGCTTATGGAAATAGACTTTAGAATGATTGAAACATGAATTATTATACACTGGTAAGAGGAGGATTATTGGAATTGAACATGAGATGTGGATGGGTGTGGTTAATAGCATGCAGTAAATTGAGTTAGCTGAAAAATATTTAAACTTCCTACCTGACTCCATTTAGTAAGATTTTCTGTATTAACTTGCTATTCCTACACAAAAACTTAGAATTATATCTACACAAATATATGTATACTCTTACAGATATATTTGCTCATATCATACATAATATATATAGATCTAAACTATGCATATATATATATACAAATATATGTGCACATATACCAATTACCTTGCAATAAATTTACATTTTCAAAAAAGTAGTAGTAGTAAATCTAATTATAGCAAAAATAAGTGATGCAGTATAGTGGAATTAATAAAGTATTACAAAATCCAATGCCATGTGAAAATTCTTCTATAAATATCCACATACACATGCACATGTTCTTGCCTATTGTATATATTGATATAATAAGATCCTCAGTCCTTATTATTTCTACCTCTGGTATCACATCTTAAAGTTATTTTGCATCAACAGATTATATATACACTCTTCACCTTTATTTTGTGTCAGTTTTGATTCATATGTCTAGGAATTGTAAATTCTCAAATGGCAAAGACTTATTTGATTCATGGAGGAAGTTTATTTATTTTTATTTATTTATTTTTCAAGATTTATTTTTTATTTATACAAGTGCTGGGGTACAGGCCAGATGCGCAGGAGGGTGAAAGGATTCACCAGAGACAGAGCGGGGAACAGAACAGGCAGACTGACGAAATACACTGCTGAGGGGAGCAGTGTGTGAGACAGGAGAGGTTTGCTGCGTCAGGTGGGATTCTCGCCTGCCAGGATCAAACCCGCGCTGCAGAGGCTGCGGGAAGCTTCACAGTGCAGCGCTCAACCGCCTGCGCCACCGGGGAGGCCCCATGGAGGAAGTTTAAAACTCATTCCCAAATATGTATCCATAATTTTGGATACCTTTGTAAATTTCTAGAGTTTAAGTTATTATTTCCTTTACCTTTCTGTACTGCTATAAGTGAATGGTACCTTGGGCCTCCCCGGTGGCTCAGTGGTTGAGTGCTGTGATGGAGGATCCCGCCGTCCAGGGAGAACCCCACGTGGCGCAGCAGACCTCTCCAGCCTCGCCCGCTGCTCCCCTCAGCAGTGTCTTCAGTCTGTCTGACTGTTCTGCTCCCCACTCTGGCTCTGGTGAATTCTCTCACCCTCCCGCTCTTCTGACCTGTACCCCAGTTCTTGTATAAAATAGATAAATCTTTAAAAAAAAAAAAAAAAGAATGGTACCTTTCTCCCAATCTAGGTTACAGGGGTTACTAGATTACTTTTACAGAGAAAACTGCATTTATTGGGCAAAGTTCACGTAACAAGGGTATTGTGATTTTAAACTATCCATATTTGAAGTGCTGTCTAATGGCTAAAGTCTAAAATCTGACTTGTTTTCATCAATAAAATGTAAAAGGAAAACAGGGTGATTGTTAAATCATAGTGAAACAAACAAATAACTGTATGAACTTATTTTGGAACTAAGTCACATTAGGCCCTCCCCAAAGGACTAATTATTGAAGATCCCTAATATTAATAAACGCAATTTTTTTTCATTTTCTTAATTTCAATAGAAGTTAAATTTTGCTGTTGAGGATGATTAGTTAATACTGTCATTACTGCAAGACATAATGGAAGTTGCAACCATTGATAAGTTGATTCCTAAAGGGCAATTTGACATTGTCTGGAGAAAGAGGATGCACAAATGATACCTAGAAAGCTAGGGATGCTGAGAATCAGCCTACAGTACACACAACAACTCCTTTCAAAAAAGAATTATATGTCCCAACCAAGATAGAATTTGAAACTTAGAGTTAACAGATATATTACACACACGCACACATAGGTAAAAGTTGTTATATATTTAGCTTAAATATATGTTGTTTCTGGAATTTAAGAACTCCATTTATAGTATCCATTTTTATAAAAAATAGCTATATGGGTACCTCCCTGGTGGTGCAAGGGGTTAAGTAGTGCACTATGAAGCAATCCAAAGCCTCTGCAGCAGGAGTTTGATCCCCGGCCCGCCAGGGAGCAACCCACATGGCGAAGCAGACTTCTCTTGTCTTGCCCACTGCTCCCCTCGAGTGTGTTTCAGTCAGTCTGCCTGTTCTGTTCCCACTCTGTCTCTGGTGAGTCCTCTCACCCCCTGGATCTCTGGCCTATGTCTCAGCTCTTGTATGCATAAATATATAAATCTTTAAAAAAATTAAAAAATTAAAAATAGCTCTATGTGAATCTATCCATCTGTATTTTCTTTTCTTTCCTTTTTTTTTTTTTTTAAAGATTTATTTATTTATACAAGCACTGGGTACAGTCAGAAGCATGAGAGGGTGAGAGAATTCACCAGAGCCAGAGCGGGGAGCAGAACAGGCAGACCGACGAAACACATTGCTGACGGGAGCAGCGGGTGGCAGGAGAGGTCTGTTGCACCATGTGGGACCTTCGCCGGTGGCCGGGGATCCAACCGGCGCTGCAGAGGCTGCAGGCAGCTTTGCAGCCCAGTGCTCAACTGCTGCACCACTGGGGAGGCCCCATCTGTATTTTTAAAGTATGTAAAAACCCTAAAAAGATTCTTGAGCATCATATAGGTGGTATATCCTCTGTGGCACCATTTTTCCCCCTTGGACAACTACTAAGATGTCTAATTGATGAATTAGCATCATCTCTCTGACTCTTTTCAAATCCTGTCACCCATTGCTACTAGAATCATCTTGTATAAGCTCAAATATGATTAGTTGTTTTTCACTCTTCTCCTTTTGAAGCCTTTCACAGAATTAAATGAAAAATAGCACAGAACACAAAACTGTGGATGGACCTGACTGTCACCTAACTTCCCAGCCCATTTTACACAATTTCTCATTTTCACTTTCCACTGAGACCACACTACCTTTCTTTGGAAGGTGCCTTTATTAGCTGCAGTCTCATGAGTCAGGACTTTTTTCTTCATATTGTTATTTCTGCTAAGAATAAGAATGATAATGAGAAGAATGAAGAGGAGAAGGAGAAAGAGGAGAAGAATTTAAGTAGCTAAGATGTATTCAGTGAACTCTTACTGTATTCCAGGAGTCAATGAAAGACTATCACTGTACAATATAACTTAATCCTCACTATGGCCTCACAACTTATCTGCAGTGATGACAGTGTTTACTGATCATCCTCAACAACAAAATATAAGCATCCATTGAAATTAAGAGAATGAAAAGATACTTAGGTTTATGAATATTAGAGATCTTCAATTAATATTAATTCATATTAATATGAATATCTAGAATGATCCCTTATACCCTCTCTGTCGTGTTAAAACTTTTTGGTTCAATCAAACCTACAGCCAAGTGCCACTTCATGGATATCTTCCCTGACTTCCTTGACTTGGTCATACCTAACATACATCTCAGAATACAGTGTTCTCCACAAAGCACTGAATACTAAGT
Source organism: Talpa occidentalis (assembly GCF_014898055.3). Taxonomy (NCBI): domain Eukaryota; kingdom Metazoa; phylum Chordata; class Mammalia; order Eulipotyphla; family Talpidae; genus Talpa; species Talpa occidentalis. Next base: position 87,821,526 of record NW_023604861.1, on the reverse strand, counting down.
GTGATAACGTAAGGGGGTGTCTTTGTTGCTCAGCATTTCCCATAGGGCCTAGACCATAGATAATAGTAACACATGTCTGATCTATGAATAATGTATGTTTGATACATGGGGTTTGAAGAACTTTAATACATGCTCAGATGTATTCATGACTTTGGACAGTGTTGGTAACAGAGAACTTGGCAGTCATTCAGCTTTGAGGGAAGTCACGTAAAATGTGTCATCACCATGAAACTTTTTGTTTGGTAATAAATTTTTGTTCTGGAAGGAAAAACAGTTTTGAACTGTAATATATAAAATTTCTTCTTGCTTTTATCTGAATACATGAACTGCTTAGTTTTAGGAAATCTGAAATACCGTAAGTTAAGAGACACTTATTTCATATAGTTTTTAGAAATAAAATGAAAATATGGCATGGTTCTTCCTTGATAGTTACAATCTCATTTATTTTACTTATAAAAATAATGCTTTTAGGCTCTAGAAAATGATGTGCACAATGACAAGAAGGAAAATATGTGAATTAAATTGGTTGTGATATTTCTAAAACCTCTTCACATTTAGCACCCAACTCTTCTGTATCAGATGCCTTTCCATAGTACATTGTTCTCTAGGACATTGAGAGTGTTAGTAGTACAGAATTTCTGAAAATAACGCTCTTTTTTTGTCTTTTCTTATATTGTTTTGTTTAGTTTTTTTTTAAGCTGATAACTTCTGTTGTTTTCTTGATTTTTTTTTTTTTGTTGTTGTGAACAGAAAGAATGCTTCCAGACAATATAGCCATGACTCATATTCCTACCTCAAATGGTTCTAAAATGGCTTATTGACTAAAACAATGAGCAATCACAGTTGTCTAGCTAAATGACCAGAAATAACAAGTTTGTACTTATTCAAGCAAGGAAAACTATGTCCAACTTCTATTTAGTTGATTGTTATTCTAAGATGTGGAAAAGTATGCTTTGGAGGCTCATTGAAATATATTTTTTGCTCATCTACTGTCAACTGTATGCCTAGTACTGTGATAAATATAATTTTTTGAGCATCTTCTTATAGTCAGATGCTCTTAGACACTGGGTATGTTTGACTATACTTAGCTAAAAGAAACTATTTGTTGCACATAGATTGGAATTTGGAAAATCATATGAAATATCAGATCACATCCATTAGATAGAAATTGTATTTGCATTGACTTTCTAAGAATTAATTCAGTATCAGTTGGTTAATTCTTGAACTCTGAGTTAGTATTGGTTTGCAAGCTTAAAGATAGGCGCTCCTGAGGTTTCATTCTTTTAGCATTACATTCTGAGGGATCAATGTCCAAAATAAAATTATGTTCATAGCAAATATTTAATGCCTTAGTAGACCCTAGAAGAGAAATTTATTCTTAATTTTTGTTGCCAGTAGGCTCTACACTCCCATGTGGTAATACTTTTCACACATAATTTTTAATACATTATCAGGCCTGTTTGTAGAATATTCAATTTCAACCCTCTCTTCTTTGCAAGTGCCACATTACTTTAGTTATTGTAATACAGAGTGACTTTTTATTTGGTAGGGGAAATATTACTTTATATATGTACAATATAATTTTTAAGAACATAGATTTTTGTATTTGCTAGCTTGGTTCATTTTGTACTAGATGTGACATTAAAAATAGTTTTCAAAATTTCCCTATTTTTACTACTTTATCTTTAAAGTGAAGCAGTGATATTACCTTCCACGTGTTTTTGTTCAGAGGATTAAATGAGACAATGTATGTAAAATAGCACAGCACTGTTTTTTAGGTAGCATATAGTATAGTAGTGTCACTATTGCTGTTATTTCTCTTGCTATTTTAAGAAAGTTGATATATTTCTTAGCATACCCTACTATTATCTTCCAAATGTAGTCCTATTTGCATTCTGATTGCTTTTGCATTGAATTTAGATATTTTTGGAAAATACTGATTCTTAGGATAATAAGTTTTTTCTTTCAGTATATTCTTTTTACTAGTTTCTTTTTCAAAGAAGTTTACATTTTTCCTTAGCTCTTAAATACAAATGTTCAGTTTTTCATGTTAGAAAACAGAAACAGGGCCTCCCCGGTGGCGCAGTGGTTGAGCGCTGGGTTGCGAAGCTGCCCGCGGCCTCTGCAGCGCCGGTTTGATCCCCGGCTGCTCCCCGGCCACCGGAGGAGGGTCCCACATGGCGCGCAGACCTCTCCTGCCGCCCGCTGCTCCCCTCAGCAGTGTACTTCGGTCCTTCTGCCTGCTCTGCTCCCCGCTCTGGCTCTGGTGAATTCTCTCACCCTCCCGCGCTTCTGACTGTACCCAGTGCATGTATAAACAAAACAAACAAACAAATAAATAAATAAAACATGCCTCTATTAAAAAAAAAAAAAAAAAAAAAAGAAAACAGAAACATAAATAAGGCTGTAATTGTGCCTATCTTTGGCTTTATTTGGCTATATTTGATAGTATTCCATAACATGCAAATGTGGTAAAAAGAGGAGGAGGAAGAGAGGGTAAGGAAGGAGAAAGAGAGAAAGAAGAAAAATATGAGCGTAGCATTGCAAATCATTTGCTATAAGAGTTCTAGGTTTTAAGTGGTGAATTAGTTGTTTTTTTCAACACTCCTAATTTGGTTCTGATTTTATTGCCTTTTATAGGTACAGCATGATAGACTTAAAAGGTCAAGTAACTTCTTTAGCTTCCCATCACTTAAGCCTGAGTCTGATGGTTTTGAACCTAACACTATTCCATCTTATATATCACACTCTATAAACAACCTAGAAGTACAGTTTGAATTATTCTGCCTTCAGCAACTTTTGGTACTCTTCCTTAAGTAACTTCTGGTACTCTTCCTTAAGTTCAAATGGGGAGTATAAGTTGACTTCCTTTCTATTTTTTTTAAAGCAATTTCCACTTCTGTTGCATTCTTTCCACATAACAGGGTCTATGCAATTTATGATTTTCAGAAAGTTTTGAGATTGCATCCTTGGTATAAATGCGACCTATTTTTATAAAATGTTTCATGCTTCCTGGAATGAAGTGTTCTATTTAAAGGGTATGTATTTTGTATACTTATGACAATAACAGCCTTCAGTTTTTTAAAAGAGTTCTTTCATTTATATTTTTCTAATTATCATCATATAGAAAAAGTCATTTTTAGATACCAAAATATACTTTATTTCTCCCCTCCCCTCAAAATTAGTATTTTTTTTTAAATGCTGAGTTTAAATTCATTACTCCCCTATTAATGTCTAGATTATATAATTTTTGTCAAGATTATTTTTGACATTTTCATTGATGTAACAATATTGTCCACTCTACTGAAATACATCAATGTTGTTCAGTTAATAGTCTGGCAATATAGTTTATATATGTTGTAGATACACTTCCCAAATGACATTTTATAGGCTCTGAAATAAGAATATATTAATTATAATTTTTAAATCTAGCCCTCTTCAATTTTATTTATTTATTTGTTTGTTTATTTATTTTTAATATTTATTTATTTATACAAGCACTGGGGTACAGACCAGAGGCACGGGAGTGTGAGAGAATTCACCAGAGACAGAGCAGGGAGCAGAACAGTTAGAAGGACCAAAGTACACTGCTAAGGGGAGCAGCGGGCATGACAGGAGAGGTCTGCCACGCCATGTGGGAATTTCCCTGGCCGGCCAAGGAATTGAACCAACGCTGCAGAGGCTGTGGACAGCTTCACAGCGCTGCACCACCAGGGAGGCCCTCTCTTCAATTTTAAGAATTTTAGTAAGAGATACCATTTGTGCAATACCTGTGAAATCACTTTGAGAAGTTTAAATCTTCATAAAAAATAATGATGTTGCTCTACGTATTAGAGCACCTATACTTACATTATACTTTCAATTATTTATAATTATTTAACAATCTCAAGTAATTTCTCCTCTGATCCTATTTACACAAAAAAAGGAAAATGGTATAGGTGTTTATTAAATATGTCCTTATTTATTTCATAATTATATTGAGGAGAGAAAATACTAAAGAAGGAACTGAGATAATATTAAATGGTCCATAGAAATTTAAAAAAATCTAAAACAGACATTCATTAAATATCTTGCCTTATGTTTTTCTATCAAAGATGATTCAATTAATTTCCAAAATGTACTTTTTATGTTCCTTTTAATCACTTTGATAACTTTACACAAGCGATGTTAATGTTTTACATTTATCTAGTGAGTTAAATGTCCCTACTACAAGTATACTTTTTCTAATTCAGTGAGTTTTCAATTTTTTATATGAAAGGTTATGCCCCAATTTCCTCAAAGCAACTTGGTTATTTTTCAATATATTTCTTTTCAAATATTGGGTGTAATAGCTCTAACACCATGACTTAAAAAGTCAGTGGGGTTGAGATAATACAATTACCTTGTTTTCTTGCATGAGTCAACAAATAGAGTTCATTAGAGGGTTGAATCTCTGTATAATATGAAACTGTTGTGAAAGGCAAAGCATATTTAAAATTTCTCATGCTTGCCTGCTCAGAAGGGCATATTTAATAAGCTCAACTTTTCCTATTTAAAAATACCTTTGATAGTTCCAATTTCTTTAACCATCCTAAATATCTTGCTTGATCAAAAATTCATAAAAAAATTCATATTTAGCCAACTGGAAATGTAGCAGGCCACTGTTATTGAAAGGTCATGTTAATTAAAATGGGTACTCTACACAAAATTATTATACCCTGGGTTCTTACTAATCAGATCACTGTCAAGACAGATAACCTTAATTTTCATTCTAATTCTATTAACAAGACATGAGTTATTAGTATAGATCAATTATTTATGTTAATATTTAGGTTGCTATACTTCACATGGTGTCTCAGCTGATTAAAAATACTTTATGTTGTAGTTGTACCAAGAACTGATTGCATGTTACATTGTTTTTGTAGTTAGCTCCTTTAAGTTTAGAGTCAACTGAATGATATATTGATAAATAAAATATTGCCCTCACAGATAATATTTATATATAGAAAATAGATGTTACTTATAGGATGAATGGAAGAAAAGTGAAGATTTGATAAGATTGAAGGCATAATGTTTTCACATTTTGTCCTCTTGTTTCTTTCTCTTTTGCTAGATTTCAATATATTAATATCGTGTACTGTGACTTACCAATTTAATTCATATGAAACATTCTATAATATTTTTGTCTCTTTATGTGCAATTATTTCTGGAGGTAACAATTTCAACAATTTATCAATCTCTCTTCTGTGAGTTTCTAATTTACTTCTTCCTAATGTTTATATATGACTTAATTTTAGTTTCACATTTTATGGCATTATATAATCATATAAAATGAACTGTATTAGTTATTTAATACCATATGTGATATTATATATATTGTTCATGATGTTGGTTTTATACAGTTGTCTAATAACCTGGCATTGATCATCATGGACAGATAATTTTCCTATTTTTGAATTCTAGTTATTAGATTCTAATGATTCTGGCTTAATGACTAGAAGCATCATCAGTGCCTAGGAGCCCCAGTATATGTGTGGTCAGTATTGTAACTCTCCCACTTGGCAACATACTTGACTTTATTGAATGATGTGTAGCCTATTAATGATTTTTTTAGTTCATCCGCCAGACATTCTTATAGTAGTTCATAATATACACATCCTGTTTTTTTTTCTTTTATTATCACATTGAAGAACCTTTCAATAATTTACTATTGCCACTGATTCTTTTTAGTTTGTTGGTAAACAAAATTAGTCAATTATTGATAAACTCAAATAGTTCATTAGTTTCTTAACACAATAAGGTAGTAGTTTTCTTCCTTTATTGCCATAATTGCATGTTATTTTCTGATTCTCATCAAAGCCTGTGAAAGGTCTTGGTCACTAATGACTATTTTGGTATCTTTTGCAACTTCTTTCTTTCCCTTATCCCCATCCAGCTACAGCTTTCTGGCAAGTGGAAGACTTTTTTTTTCTATCTAGATTCCGATATTGTCCACATATATCACTCTTCTTGTTCAACATCCTGAACTGTATATTACTCTCTGTAGTCGTGTGGGCATTTTGGGTTACTTTTGTATGTGATTTGCCTCTGGGAAGTTCAATACGGTGATCTCACTTTAGACATTATAGGCTATTATTTGTCATTTCAGTGCTGCAAAAACATATTTGTGTACTAGGATATATAGATCCCGCTCCTTATAGAAGTGATGAAACCAAGTCAAGTATCCTCTGCTCTAGAACCTCAAAATCACTAGTAATTGTATTTTCCCCTTTCCCATGAAGCTTAGGCAAGGGAGAAAATGCTAAGTAGAAGGTTTTTCTCAGTGAGTTTTGTTTTGATTTAATTATTTTGCTATTGTCTTTGATGCTCATCATGTCTCTTCTTGAAGGTAGGTATAGAGAGGTTTCTCCACTCAAACAGTTGCCTCACAATGGCTGGGAAATTTTCCTTTCAGTCCTATTCATATTAGCATTTCCTGTTTTGAAAATCCTGAAGCCAATCAATTCTCCTTTTTGTTTTTATTGTTTGCTATGGCTTTTCTTAATTGATGGCAAAAGAGCTGAAGGTCTTATAGCAATGAAACATTAAATATGAATAAGTAGGTCCCTCCCCGGTGGCGCAGCGGTTGAGCGCTGGGTTGCGAAGCTGCCCGCGGCCTCTGCGGCGCCGGTTCGATCCCCGGCTGCTCCCTGGCCACCGGAGGAGGGTCCCACATGGCGCGCAGACCTCTCCTGCCGCCCGCTGCTCCCCTCAGCAGTGTACTTCGGTCCCTCTGCCTGCTCTGCTCTCCGCTCTGGCTCTGGTGAATTCTCTCACCCTCCCGCGCTTCTGACTGTACCCAGTGCATGTATAAACAAAAAAAAACAAACAAATAAAGAAAGAAAGAAAGAAAACATGCCTCTATATAAAAAAAAAAAACAAATAAAATTAAAAAATAAATAAATAAATATGAATAAGTAAACTTATCAAAGTATTAGATATTAAGGAAATAATCTCATTTTACTACACACTCTGTAATGAGAATATAGGCATACTGTTTGATTTTTAGAAATTTTTAATTATTAGATTTGTTAACATTGGTCCATTTCCAGTGGAAGGTAATCTTCTTAACTCAGAAACTTGTTTGGATATCAGGATGGCATTGTTTATTCTGTTTGATCTTTTCCAGTTCTGATTTCTTTAAAATATAATGTTATAGCTTTCTAATTCAACATATTTCTTCATATTGTAGTCATAGCTTTCTCTTTAGCAATGCTCTACTATTCTCATTCTTAAAGAAATAAATGAGTTATTCTGTAAGGCAACAGTCTTCAATTAAATGGCTTTCCTGTGGCACAGAAAATAGACTCAGGGGTTTGAAGGACATGGACAGATTTAAGAAATTTAATTTCCAGATCTACCTGTTTTATTTCCCAAAATTCACCTACCTGAGAACTGTATACTGGCTGCTGATTTTCTTTTCCCACTTTTTTCACAATTGCCCATCACCCATTTGACAGAAGTACGTCACAATTGTCACTCATAGCCATATTCCCATTGATGAGCTATAAAAAATTCTGGGAACCAAACAAAAAGACAATTGGAGAATATTTTGTTCCTGAAGGAGTGAAACAAAGGAGAAAAGCAAAGAAAGTATTCAAAGCAAAAGAGTATTCAAAATCTTATTTCATCATAGTTACATATACTTGCCCATATATAGAATATCTCTTCAATACTTCATAACAACCTTTTCTTGGTATGTGATATATGACTAGATGTATGTTTATCTCTGAATATTGCTGTCTCTATCTCTCTACCTATTGAAGAATTAGAGTTCATAGTGAGAAGGCTGTTACAAAGACATATGCCTTATGTTGATTTTCATTAAAAAAAAATATTTTTCTGAGGGAAGGTAGTCTAATTTGAATGAATGATTTGACAGTGATTGGCTTTTACCATTGTAGACATTTTCCCTAAAATCATTGAGATAAATGTTTACTTTGAAAGATTAATGAAATATATTTTAAGGATGTTATTTACCAAGATATGCATCTCTCACAATGATTAATATAAAGTAATAATAGATATCAGTCTAAAAGATATAAGAGATTAGCTAGTTTTCAGATGCTTACATGGGGCATGTAACTACAATTTTTGAAGGTCAATGCTTTAGAGAAGTGCAAAATACCACATCTAAAGCTGGAAATATGAAATGGACACAGTAGCTTTCTGTTAGCCATACTTTATTGAAAATGAATAACTGTAATCTGAGTCTACCTTATAACAAAAATGTAACAAAAACTTTCCTTTAAATTGATTTATTTTCATGGGAATTTTTAGAAATTTTACACTCAAATTGCAAAGTTTGTATGCACTTGAAATCAGTGAATTTTGGAGAATTGTTTACATGGGATAATATGTGGCTGAATGTTTATTAATAGAAATGAGTACTTTGATTATTAATTCGATCTCAAACTATTTATTATGGCTCCCAACATAATGTTTGTTTGAAATTGCTAGCATAAAAATAAATAAATTGAAAGGTAATAAATTGACGATATAAACTAGGGAAAAGAGAACATTAACCAATGTCTCAAAACATTGAACTGCTTTGCTAGATACAAATTAGTCAGTATACTTGTTTCCTAATAAAGTGTTTCCTTATCTGCATCAAATGCAAATTTAATGATTATTTAATAATGTTTCCTTCACAATTTTAAGGTACTTAAATTTTCCTACAAAGCCTCATTTGTCTTCATTGTCTCATTTTCTGGGGAAGACGGTATAGAAAAATCAAACAGAAACAAACAGATAAACCCACAAGGTTTCTGTACCCAGAGTTTAAGTATTTGATTTTCCATGTCTTTTAATTAAAATAAAATATTCAATTGAGGTATTTGGTATAATAATGATAAGGCTAGTTGGAAAAAGGCAAAATTCAATTATTCATCCATGTTGGAGAAATTTATCCAGTGTCAGTGAGCATTTACTCTATGACATGCACTCTGAAAATGAATGAGGTAGAGCCCATGTACAAAAAGGTTAATCTTGTGGTACAGTGCCTTTGGAGAACAGAGTGGTTTTACAGAATATTATAGAGGCCTTGAAGAGGAGCATCTAACAGCAGTCAGTTTCAAAGAAGGAGCCCACATATAATATTCAGTAAGACTGAGTTCTGCTGGGTAGAATGGTGGAAATATTGGGATAAAAACAGAAATTCAAAATGCAAATGTTTACTCTACTAGAAAATTTGATTATCTGAAAATCTTCAAACAGTTGACTCAGGGTGCTCACAGAGTAAGGTGCATGAGTATGAGCCATAAGACTTGGACTGAACTAGGGAAGAGTTGAAAATAAAGAACCCAAGTTGTTCAGCAAAACAACTAAAATTTATTTCAAAAGTCTGGAAATTCATTGAAGTATTTCAAGTAAGGAAGTGATAATACAATACTTTTAGTTTATCAAAGTCAAAATAATAATTAGTATGGTGAGGGTTGCATTTACATAATGGAAAGGCCATTTGGTTGAGGTGAGAAATAGTAGCAACTGGAATTAAAGTGGTGACAATGGGAAGAGATTAAAAAGTCACAAATATGAAAACAAAATTGTGAATGGATGTCAGGCTAAATGAGAAGGAAGCTAAAACGACGACTAAGTCATTAGTAATTATGTGTAAGATTATGTAGCTCTTATTCCTAAAGTACAGCATATAAGAAAAATTATGTACTTTGGGAAACAAAACAGTATTCTCAGTTTTGGATGCATAGTTTATGATATTACTAAATAATACCCTCATAAACATAATCAATTGAAAATGTGGTTAGATTTCAGGAGAGTTTACAGTTCAAATAGTTCACCAGTGTAAACCACCAGTGTAAACCAAATAGTTTATGTTTCAAATATATTTGTCATCATTTATTTCCATTGTAAGGGATAGAAATTCAAAAAAAATGTAAAAAAATAATTTTTACTCACATGATATATAGAGCAATTTCCTGATCCAAATTTATTTGAGATTCAAAGAAATAATGTCTGTATTTCCTCTGGATTGTTTGCATTTTCAGGGTATATTTAAAGACTGTCATAAGTCTCAATTTTCTCTTAACAATGACTACTGTCTGGAACCCATATTTTATGTCACTGAAATATAGAAATGCCTTTTCCTCTTGTAAACCCCCCACTAAACTTCTCACATCTCCTTTATTCAGACTGAGTTATTTGCTCTTCTCTGAGCCAGTAGGCAATAGATTGGGTACAGGATTGTCTTAAGCTAATGTTGTCTCTTTGGAGCTTCATATAGCACCAAATTCACCTGAAAACACTGAATGAAGAACAGAGAACATGGTGGTTCTCCCAAGGGAAAAAATTTAACAAAGAAGAATGTAATGTTGGCTAAGCAAAAAAAAATGGGAGAAACAATTGAGAAATACCCATTAGATAAGGCAATTAAAATCATAAGACTTGGAAGCATATTACCATGGGATGGTATACAAAGAGGAAAAGGTGTATTCTTGGAGTCCTCTAAGGAATTGCCAACATTTAAGGAGTCCATAGTGAGTGAAGTTTTGGCAAAGACTTTTTGAATGAGTGTATTGTAATTCTTAGATAATTTTCTTGAATCATAAATGATAGCTCATACTCTATTATTCCATATCTAGAATTGTTCTTTAAATGCACTATTTCACACTTGCCCACATTGGCACTCAATTGCCATTTGTCTTACCCCACACAGATTCATGAGTTCTCTCTGCTCTTTACTCCCACTGACTCAGCATTCCTTTGCTTAGAAGAGCTGGGATAATTTACTGTGTACTCCCACTTTTAGGTTATTTATAAAAATCTTTAAATAAAATTACTGTCAAACCTGGGGAATGACATTGTTAAACTTCCCTAACCGGTAGAGAATTAATTTATCTCTGTTCTTTTTCTCCTAATTGTGTCTACCCCTTATCCACTATAATCAATATGTATTTGTTAAACTGCACACTATGTGCTTATAAGTACACCGGAGTCTTGGAGCATACTAATGATTTTGAAGACGTTAAAGGGATCCTACTTAATCACAAGGCAATCAAACTTTATTTGCTTTTTTTAACAGTCTTAATGATGGAACTTTGCTTAAGAGCATACATTAGTTAGGTCTACCATTTACTATTCTGATTCTTCCATTAATGAAAGGCCTTAGCTATGTCTCCTATTGACAATGTACAGGATGACTTCAACTTTTCTTCTCAGTTTTAAACACTTATTCAGTCAATACTGAAATTATTTGGAACCCATTTCTGAAAAATAGGAATAGGAAATATTTTACTGTGAGTTAAGAAACATTTTCACTTACATTATATGAATGATTTCTAAATTATGTTTCCTGATGGCAATATTAATAAGTAAGGGTAAATGATGAAGAGGACACTTACCACAATTTATCAAATGGATATATTTTATTTCATTGGAAGTCTTATGGTTATGTCCTTTTGATTTTTTTTTTTTTTTTTTTTTGGTGAAGGAAACAAAGCCTTTCTTTGCTGATGGCATTGTTTTTGAACAAGTATTGTGGGCAGTTTTAATAGCCATAGTTGGTAAGTGTAACAGGCAAGGCATTTCATGTGCTCAGTTGTGCTTTGGTGTCAGGATCTAGGCAAAAATTACATATCCAAAAATTTTCAAGGTTCTCCCCACTGTCCTCTACCCCTGATAGAATGGCAGTCATATCATATAATTGAAGGTGAAAATGTATATTAAATCAACAGAACATCAACATAACTGTTTTACATTGGTGATTCATCTTCAAAACATAGCTTAATTATCTCATAATGCTCTAAGAATTTTAACTTCAAACGACCAATTAAGGAGAATTTTCTCTATATTGTATGGTGATAGTCAGATCATAGCTGCATGCATTTATTTATGTCTGCTAGAAAATGTGTATTCATTTTAGTGAGAATGTTCCCAAAGTCAAAATGTTTAACTTATTAAATGCATCAGTTTAAAAAAAAACAAAATTAAGGGATATATCACTTGAAAACATTTATTTGTTATTTTTCCAACAATGTCTTTTAGATACTAGCAAGGGCCCAAGCACTTTGATAGATGCTAGCATAAATAAAACCAGACATGATTCCTGTCCTTATGGGACTTAAAGAATAATGACGGCTAGGGTCTCATCTACATTCTTACAAGGAAATACAAATAGATGACTTTGAAAAGAGACAAGATACCTATGAAACAGCTCTGAATAATAAGTAGTAATTAGTAAAAAAAGGAAATGCAAGATCTAGGAGGAAGCAAAGGCCCTGACCTTATGGAAACAGGTTAGTATCAGGTACTTGTTGAAGGCAACTGTGAATGTTTGCTAAGGATCACAGTGTTTTAGGAGAAATTGGAGAGCTATAAATGCTTTACTTGAAAATCATTACCGGATTAGTATGATGAAATAATTGTTCTGTCTGAATGTAGAGACCAAACTGTAGGGAAATTACAGTGTTTTGATGTGGGTAGCTGATGAGGGTCTCTATTGTAGATTAAAGACAGGAGATAATGATAACTTAGGTAAGAAAATGTTATAACTAATAGAGATGTTCAGAAGTCAGTTATCTTGAATAACACTTAACCCCAGTATTGCAATTGAATAGAGCAAATAAGATAGATATCATGGTTTACTCTTAATTACCATCTTAACTAACTAGATGTAGAGAGGTTCCAGTAAATGATAAGATTTGAAAGGAGATATAGTCATGCATCACAATGCCTTTGAGATAGCCAAAAGAAATTGTTAAAGAAGCAGTGGATATAGGTTGTATCTATCTAAAATACAAATTTGTTGTGTTTCTGCTTATAAGTATCAATGTGTGTGTGTGTATATATATATATATATATATATGATTACTGTGATACCCTAGAGAAATAGTATACATCAAAAAGTTGAACAAATTCAGACTGAGTCTGAAAAGAATGCCAATCAGTAGAGAAAGTTTCACAAAGTAGGAATAGAATGGGTAGCCCAAGATAAAAGGAGAGACACAGAAGAAGAAGGATCAGGAGGCCAAGGTCAACAAAAGTGAGTGCTGCTTGAAGGACAAGGAATATGATGGTAGGAAAACAAGCACTAAATTAAGAAAAATGGGTTTTATGGGTGACTATCACTAACAATTCTAAAGTAGAAAGATGGACTAAGCTAAAATGACTAAGCAAAGATTTATATAAAAGGTCAGAAAGAAGAGAGAGTGGACAGAGATAGGTCTTACCGTAAATTTGCCTATGAAACTGGAATATATCTAACATCCTTAGTTTTCAGAAACTTATTTTAGTTTCAGAAACTCTAGCATCTTTAGTTTTCAGAACAAATAAAAACAAAAAGAAAAACAAAAGAAATATAAATGAAAATATTTGAAGATTATTAAAGGCTAAATTTCTCATTCTGTGAGTGCAGTTTTATTTAGCACAGGTCTTTTTGTAATTCGCATAGGTTTTTAATAGACACTATGCTTAATCATCCTCAAGAATCTGCCACTGTGATTCAAAGATGTTTCATATTCCATTTAAAATATCAAGAATCTAAAATAAAAAAGAATATATTAGTTCTCCTCCTGGAGCTTTGAGATATTTTAATAAAAACAACTAACACTAATAATGGACTCATTAACACTTGCCTCTGACATCTATAGGCATGCTTGTGTTTATAACCATATATAGTATGACTTCACCAAAAGTGTGTGTGTGATTAAAGTTGAAATTTATTCCCATTTATAGAAAATACCCGAAGTATTTGTTTGTTCTGAAGCGTTTTTAGCTGAGCAGGCCTAAAATATTCAAATTAGGGGGATAACGGATAACTGTATAACAATTTATACAGTCTTCTATAAGTTGTTATTTGATGATTTCTGGAATTCTTTTTTCTAAAATATTTTTCCCAACAGAAACTTGCTAACAGAGACATCACACATTGTGAAATGTACACATTCCGTTAGTATATGGGTCTGGTTTTGGTTAAAATTAAAATATCCGCTAGGAGAATAATAAATTACCTCATGTCTATTATTAATATTTTAGTAATAAAGTGTTTATTGAATCCTATCCAAAGTGGTAGTGAGGGCCTCATTGGTGGCTCAGGGGTTAAAGACAGTGCTAGCAAGCTGTCACCATCCATTGCAGCACAAGTTTGATCCCCGGCCAGGGAGAAACCCACATGGTGCAGCAGATCTCTCCTGCCATGCCTGCTGCTCCCCTCAGCAGTGTATTTCAGTAGATTTGCCTGTTCTGCTCCCCACTCTTTCTGGTGAATCCTCTCATCCCCCACACCTCCAGCCTATACCCCAGTTCTTGTGTGCATAAATAAATAAATCTTTAAAAAAATTAAAAAGAATAAAACAAAACAAAGTGGTAGTGAGTTGACATTGGCTCATATTAGACATCTCTTGGAGGATTTTTTAAGGACAAAGAGTAGAACAAAATACCTGGAGCTAAAGCACTATGTATTGAGTATGGGTAAGAAATGCATTTCAAAGATATTGAAACTTGAAACTAGAAAATTAAACACCTATTATCCTGCTCCACATAGTCAGGCATGAGTTTGCAACAATTTTCTCACTGATGAGAATTCGAAAGAAGTCTACCAGGAACAACTTGTCCTTCTCATGTAAAGAAGATCTAACCTTTATCATCCTTTCCCAGTCTGGCTCCTGGATGTGGTGCCACAGCAAAGGAAACTTCACCATGAAGCAGCCTTAAAGACAACAGAACAGAAACAAACAAACAAACAAACAAAAGAATGTGTTACCAACATCTTGGTGCCTCTGTACTAGCCTTGAACTTTTGTTTATGTGAGACAAACAAAATATTTCTTGCTTAATTTTTATAGAATGTTTAATTCTTTGGAGCCAAATGCTTTCTTAATCTCTGTAGAAAGTGATCTATCTTTATGTCTCAATAATCTTTAGAATGATGAGACCTTATATTCAGTTATTGAAATTCTGGGAACTATTCCAGAGAGTATTTATACCAGACCTATATGCCCTAAAATGAATGAGTTTGGATAAGAAATTATATTACTTGCAAAAGTGTTCATTTTAGCAGTATATATAATATGAACAAGTAGAAAAAAATTAAATGGTAAGTAGGGGTTTGCAAAGTAAATTAAGTAACTAACAACAAACAATAAAATGACTCTCGAAAATGAATGATGTTAAAGGAAATCTTATTATAAATAAAAAGTTTAAAACTGATATTCAAAAATATATACAGTATGATTAAAAATCTATATTAGAGCAATATAATGTTCAGTTTTGTCACAAGTTGATATACATTGCATAATATTGCTGTTATTTTATCCTCTCTTTCCTTAATAATACTATAGTAATACATAAATCAGATAATCTTTAAAACTTTCATGCAAAGTTTAAAATAACACAAAGGTAGAAAGAATGGTATCATGAATTCATAGCTTTAAGTTGTTTCATCTATATTCTTAGACTTAGCCTCTTTTTCTATTCCAGATTATTTTGAAGCAATGCCAGCATCATATCATTTTTCTGTAACAATTTCAACCTGTAGCTTTAAAAGATAAGAATGCTTTTTTTTGTGAAACAAAACAAAGGCTTAGATAAAGCCAAACTAGCAACAAACCCTAGAAACCTGACTATAGAACTGAGGTTAATAGAGGGAAGAGAATAAAGTGGAGAGCAGGAACAAAGTGGGGAGGGGGCACAGGAGACTTTGCCCTGTGGCATAGGATGGACTGTGGGATGCTTTGATAGTGGATGTGGTGTAGTAACAATACCTGAAGGTCAAGATCTTATATCTCTAATACACAAGCAATTTGTAACCAATGTTCCCACAATTAAAAAAAAAATGCTTTAGAAAAATATGACCACGATATCATTATCTCACCTAGGAAGATTTACGTAACTTCTTAATATCATAGTCAAACATTTGCTTTCTTTTCAAATTTCTCTGACATATTGTTTTCTGCTTATTTGTATTAATTCAAACCCAAATGCATTCCATCTATTGTAATTGGTTGATATGTCTCCTCTGTCTCTTGTTGTTTCTGTGCAATTTACTTATCAGCAAAACTGATATCTGTCCTGTAGAATTTCATAAAGTATGGATTTAGCATAGCACATCTGCAGACTAAATTTATTGATGATAATACTATGGTGATTTTTTTTTTTTAATAGAGGAATGTTTTTATTTATTTGTTTGTTTGTTTGTTTATACAAGCACTGGGTACAGTCAGAAGCGCAGGAGGGTGAGAGAATGCACCAGAGCCAGAGCGGGGAGCAGAGCAGGCAGAAGAACTGAAGCACACTGCTAAGGGGAGCAGCGGGTGGCAGGAGAGGTCTGTGCGCCATGTGGGACTCTCCTCTGGTGGCCGGGGAGCACCCAGGGATTGAACCGGTGCCGCAGAGTCTGCGGGCAGCTTCGCAACCCAGCACTCAACCGCTGCGCCACCGGGTGGCCCTATGGTGATGTTTTTGATATTTCATGTTTATGGGGTGGTAGCAGCCATTGATGATCAACACCAAAATCCACATTTATAGAGACTGCAAAAAGGTAGTATTTTCCTTTAAATGCCCTTGCTTTGTTTATTAACCAGAAGAAATTTCATCTCTTCAGTGTTGGTTATCCTAACGTTTCTCAGTTTAGGTGCTATTGATCCTTTTACACTGGATTGCTTTTTGTTTTAAAAAGTGGTTCTGTGCACTGTAGGATGTTTACTGCATTGCTGGTCTCTTCCTATTTGATGTCAGTAGCAGTCTTCCTCCAGTTGTGAGAATCATATATGTCTCTGACGTTGCCAAGTGACTCCGGGGGATAAAATTGCCCACATTTTATTTATTTATTTTTAAGATTTATTTATATTTATTTATGCATACAAGAACTGGGGTGCATGCCAGAAGTGTGGGGGGTAGGGGTTTGAGAGGATTCACCAGAGACAGAGTGGGGAGCAAAACAGGTGGACTGACTGAACTACACTGCTGAGGGGAGCAGTTGGTAAGACAGGAGAGGTCTGATGTGCCATGTGGGTCCGCTCCATGGCTGGGGATAAACTGCCACAGTGGCTGGTGATAGCTTGATAGCACAAGACTTAACCCCTGCATCACCAAGGACACCTTGCCCAAATTTTAATGAACAATTTGGAAGGATATGATCCCTGGTGTTTGGGGTAAATGTTGTATTCCAGGGAGTTAATTTCTTGTGGTTATTGGATTTCTTTCTTTCACTATTTTAATTATATATTAATATATACATAAGTATATATGTAAATTTTTTGTAAGTTTTGAATCATATTCAAACATTCTGAATCTTTACCAAATAAAAACAATAGCACCTTCCCAATAAAAACAAAACCACAAAATCACCCCAGTTCACTGGGTTAGCGTAATGTTTATACATGAAAGTAGGATATATACTTCATTTCTTTCCTCTATCAGATTTCAAAGTGATGCCTTAGTTCTCAAGCTTTCTGCAGAACAGATAGATGCATGTTTTTTTTTTAGAAAGATTCTTAAGAACTGATGATTTGAAATGTAATTTGCATCTTTGAATTCAATGTAGTTACTACTCTTATTTTCTTATGGTTACCTGTTTGAGCTGCTTCAAGATGTTTCCTAAATTTGTATGATACACCTATTTTTTTTTTTAAAGATTTATTTATTTATTTATAACATACAAGCACTGGGTACAGTCAGAAGTGCGGGAGGGTGAGAGAATTCACCAGAGCCAGAGCGGGGAGCAGAGCAGGCAGAAGGACTGAAGTACACTGCTGAGGGGAGCAGCGGGCGGCAGGAGAGGTCTGCGCGCCATGTGGGACCCTCCTCCAGTGGCTGGGGAGCAGCCGGGGATCGAACTGGCGCTGCAGAGGCCGCAGGCAGCTTCGCAACCCAGCGCTCAACCTCTGCACCACTGGGAGGCCCAGTATGATACACCTATTGACCTTGCTTGCTGCTATAATGGGTTCATCCAAGTTAATTTTGTAGATTTCCTGCCTTAATAATAAAATCCATATTTTATCCAGGAGCTTTAGTTCTTTTAGTAAGAACTAGAATTTAGGGTCTAGTATAATCTGCAGGCTTGTGGTACTCATTAGTTTCCAATCAGTCCTTTTCAGTGACAAAAATAGAAAATTTGTACAAATACATACTCGTATTTATATGCCTGTGTATTTATTGGATTCATAATTCCATTCAAATTCAAACCACAAGATGTTTAATTTTTTTTGAGTGATTTTTTTTTTTTTGATGGACTGAGTCAATGCTTACATTTTTTTTTTTTTCTTAAGTATGGAAACTGAAGTATAGGACCAATGAAAGTTTTCTTTTTTTTTTTTTAATTGAGGCAACATTGGTTTACATCGCTGTATTTGATTTATAGTTATAGGATTACACTCTTCAGATGTACTTAACCTTTAACCCTAGACCTGTATCTCTTTTTCCCTTCTGTAAGTCCCAATACTAATGATG
This sequence comes from Talpa occidentalis, assembly GCF_014898055.3. Lineage (NCBI taxonomy): Eukaryota > Metazoa > Chordata > Mammalia > Eulipotyphla > Talpidae > Talpa > Talpa occidentalis. Next base: position 87,803,107 of record NW_023604861.1, on the reverse strand, counting down.
TCTACATAATCACTCATTTGCTTTATACATTTAGTCGAAAGCCATAATATCCTTAATCTCTACCTCCTACTACTCATGTAGTGTGTGATCCTGTCCTTTTGAATGTGGGCTGAACCTGTGACTCACCTCTAATGAATAAAAGTGATGGAACATCACTTTCCAGATCAGATTACAGAGTGTGACTTCTCTCTTGTACGTTTCTCCAGCTCTCTTGCTAGTTTGCTCTGAAGAAATCTATATTCTCTGTCATGAACTGCTTTATGGTGAGGCTCATGTATCAAGAAACTGAGGAAGGCCTCTGCCAATACACAAAGAGAAACTGAGGCTTTCAGTCCAAAGACTAAGAAAAATTGAAGTCTTCCAAAATCTGTGAGGAAGCTAGGAAACATCAATTCACGGCTGATTCTTGAGTTGACCCTAATGACTGCAGTACAGGTCGACACCCTGATTAGAAGCTTTTTGGGAAACATGCAGTGCAGACATCAAGTTAGGTTGCAGCCAAATTCCTGGATCTCAGAAAATATATGGTAATAAATACTGTTTTAATCTAAATTTTTTTTTTTTTTTATTTTTTTTTAAACATTTATTTATTTATTTATACAAGCACTGGGTACAGTCAGATGCGCGGGAGGGCGAGAGAATTCACCAGAGCCAGAGCGGGGAGCAGAGCAGGCAGAAGGACCGAAGTACACTGCTGAGGGAAGCAGCGGGCGGCAGGAGAGGACTGCGCGCCATGTGGGACCCTCCTCCAGTGGCCGGGGAGGAGCCGGGATCGAACCGGCGCTGCAGAGGCTGCGGGGCAGCTTCGCAACCCAGCGCTCAACCGCTGCGCCACCGGGGAGGCCCTTAATCTAAATTTTAGGTGCAGCAATAGATAAGTAATACATTACCACAGCCTACACAAATGCACAGCACAGCTTCATAAGAAATTACAACCAACATTATGAATACATAAAATATATTTAAATAGTTAATTTTTGTCATTATTTTATCCTTAATATACAAATTACTAGAGATAGAAAGTTAAATTATTGTGTTTAAAACTTATGGAAAATCATTCTCATCTATATGATTATGCCACTAGTTCAATACCAAAATACCACTAGATTCATTATTTTGTTTTGCTTTTCTTTGTTATAAATTTAGTTTTTATTTTTTTACAATTATGAAAGTTTTTACATAGTTAAATTCACAAGCAACAAATAGTCACAAAATTATATCTTTTAGTCCTGTTCTATCTTCTTGCTTATCAACACCCCAGGGGTAATGTTTTAAAATTGCCAATCTGTTAGGGATAAGGGTAATTCAGTATAATTTTCACTTGCATTCTCTTATTATGATTGAAGCTCAGCAGTTTTTCATCTATTAGTTTTTTTTTCCCATGAACTATCCAGTTTCCTGATTTCCTATTGGTTCCTTTCTTTTACTTTAAGGACCTCTTTAGAGATTAGGTTTATTAACAATTTACAATGTATGGAGGACATGTTTTCCCAGTTATTTGTCTTTTTACTTTTTCCCAATATAAAAAGATTTCTTTTTGTTCAAAATCTGAATTTTTACTGAAATCTGCTTCTGTTAATATTTCTTCAGAGAAAATCACAATTATTTGTCAGTTTGAGCATTTTACTTCTAATCACCAAACCCCTTAAGCAAACAAGCATTTCCCCCTATCTGCATATGTCCCATTCATACTAGATCAATCTTAACCATTACTGGGCATATTATAAGATTCTGTGTCATTCAGCAGGCAGTAAGCAGTTAGGGGAGGTACTTGATTTTTGATAAGAGAAGGGGGTATAAATATTGTTTAGTTGCATAATCAAGAAATAATTCCTCTTTTTACTAGTGCTCATTTAGAGCAGCCAGAACAGCAAGATCAGCAACATTTGCCCATATGCTAGCAAACATGCATGGAAAGGAAATCCATCCCCTTATGTGGGAAGGACACCTGGGGTAGTTGGTGGCCAGCAGGTATGCTCCATTGGTTCCCAAACACAAGGATGCTTCAGTACCAAGAATTTATAAGGCTGCCATCCGTGGGACACTGCTCCAATCAGTGATTGCTGTTCATAGTTGTTAGCCTAGCTGGATATAGCAGAGTAGAGACAAATGTTCCCTTTGGTCTGCTTTGCTCTGAAAAAGCCAGAGCAAATTATAAAATTTCTATAATGTGACTACCTCTTTGACTTTATCTTCTCTAATTCTGCTCCAGGGATCAGAGTCTAGCTCAAGCTTTAAAAATGTGTTTTAGCATATTGTGTTCTTGTTTATTCTCTTGGAAACAGAGTTTAACAATTCACTAAATGTTCATTTAACAATCATTTGATTTCTTGTTGCTGTTTATACAATTTTGTATTTGGTGCTTCGAATTTGAGAAATAACAGAATTGCAAGAGACCTGCTGACCTTCATGAGTGTATTATAAAGTTAGAAATTTAGACATGGTTAAATAAACAGAGATGATTAAAGTAAGCCTGTGATTGCTTCTTGCTGACTTTGATATAGTCCTATAGAAATACAATATAGCAGTGGTCAGAATAAATTTTGTGTTCACCAGGATATTTATTGTAGATGTAGAAGCAATTTTAAAGGAAGTCAGGAATGTGAGTGGGTGGAAATCATTACCTAGGTTATGTCAAGACTAAGCAAATGCAATAAAAAATGAAAGTGCAAGGGTGATTAGAAAACTTTCAAGTAAGTCAAGTTCAGGTACAGCTTAGTTGGTTAAATTTACTTTAGTGTATACATTATTTAATTTTATAAGTACTGTTTCATTTAACTCTATTCAATACATTAACCTTATTTTATACATGCCAAACAATTTGGTTTCAATGATAATTATAAAATTTCTGTAATGTACTACCTATATTACAAGAAAATATATCCAAGTGTTCACTGATTTCCCCAATTATCCACAGACAAGTGTTACCATCAGAAATTGATACCTTTCCTCTGACCCTCAGATAAATGTATACATTGTAAAATAGTTGTGACAATCAAGCTAATTAACATTCATCATGTCACAAAGTTACCACTTTTTGGCTTTGTTTTGTGATGAGAACTTTTGAGATCTACTCTCTTGGCAAATTATCCATCTTGATTTTAATTTTGATGTTTTGGTGTTTGATTTTCTAGCCAAGTAGCTCATGTATTGGGGGGTGAATTATTGGTGTTATGTATGTTTGAAAGGAAAAGCGTATAAAATGTGTGTGGAGGGAGGGCCAAGATTCTTTTATAGATTACATCACTCAATAAGCATACAATTCTTGACTTGAACACTAGTCTGCTGACTTCACTCTTGTTCCTCCTCTAATAATCTTCATCTTCCTGTGAAAGCATGATTGGATCAGAATAGTCCCTAATCACTATGAGAAACTATAGGAAAAAGCACACCCTTTCCTGATAGCAAATTGTGCTTAAGAACTTGTCCTATGGTTGGCAGAGAGATTGAGATAGAAACAATTAAAACACTCTGAGATAAACAGAAGTATGAACAAGGCTCCTTGGGACCTCAGAAGGAGGTCACTAACCAGACAGGAATTGGAGAACAAGCAATGCAAGGCTTCCTTGAGCAGGAACCATTGAAGCTGGAAGATAAGCTCTCCATGTAACATTTGACATTCCTCTTTTTATAGTATTTATTTGAATAAATTATAATTAACTCTCCCTTCTCTTACAGGCAAAGATCTGGCTTTATCTTTATTGTCTCAGCTGTTAAGTGCTTCACACTTAAGGAAACTTTTATACCTTTCTTTATATGGAAAAAATAAGAAAGGGGTAAGCAATAGAGAGAGGAATGAAGAAAGAAAAGAAAGAAATCTGACAAATCAAGTGGAATGAGGAGTATTTTTTATAGTAGGTAACAATCTAGTATTCTTCCAACACCCAAGCACCTTTTCAGTCAGTAATATCACCAGCATTTCTTCATTTTTCTACTATAATGAAACCAATTTGTGATAAACTCTGCTTGGAGGAAGATGTCATTGACATTTGGTGAACAAGTTGCCTGCTGATTGAGGGTCAATGACCTCAGCTATCCACATAGTCAGGAATATCTTTGAAGGAATTAACATAACCCTGTCTGTAACTTGACAGCAATATTATTGATGTTGGGTAGTGCTCTATTTTTATGAAATATAGATCCATATATAAAGTTATAATTTCACTCCAGGTGGTGACAATGGGCATTTTTCCTGGGTAGAGGACTAGATGACATTTGTGGACATTTGTGTTTTGTTTCTCAGCATCAGTTCTCCATCCTGATGGAAACAGCTTCCCAAATTTCCTACGAAGAATCATCCCTCTAAGTCTTAGGTGTGGGAAGAATTTTCTCCTGCACCAGCTGTACTGATCCATTGGACTACCTGTTTTACATACCATGATAATTGTTTCAGAGTAGGGCAAGTAGCACATTCAAAGCAAAGTTGATTCAAGGAAGCATTTGCTGGGACTTCTGAGAGTAAAACCTTGCACTGGTCTTTGGAAAATGCAGTGTGAGTTTGGAGACTAAATTGCTGAAGTAGTGACTATCATGGGTGAGGCAGCTTGATGATGAAACAGAGTAAAGAGACTTGAGATGTGAATTCCCATGACCTAGTTGGAGCCTTAACTGCAAATAAAATCAGACCTACCCAATATCTTTTCTGGTCTATGAGCCAATTTGTTTCTTTTTTGTTTAGTAGAGTGTGGGTCAGAATTTCTTGTGATTATACACTGAGGAATTCTGAATGATGCAGGATGTAAACTAAGAATTATAAGGCTTATTATTTGAGTCAATAGCCTTGCGACTAACCAACTGCACTTGGGAACAAGTCATCTCTATGGTTGAGAAAACTGACCACAAAAACAAACAAACAAACAAACAAACAAACAGGAAAAATCTCCCTGCCTACCTCAAAATAATGTTTTTAGTTTCAATACAGAGTATGTGAAAATACTTTTCAAGTAGTATGTTAATAAGCAAACACAAGGGCATAGTATTACTACCTCACAGGATGAACATATATTTCCTTCTTTTTAATGAAACTGAGGTCTAAAAGCTGAAGAGTAGAAAGATAAATTAAGAAATTTCAAATTCTGGGCCTCCCTGGTGGTGCAAGGGGTTAGGATGCAACCTATGAAGCTATCCGCAGCCACTACAGCACAAGTTTGATCCCCGGCCAGGGAGCTACCCACATAGTGCAGCAGACCTCTCCTTTCTCCCCCGCTGCTCCCCTTAGCAGTGTATTTCAGAAGATCTGCCTGTTCTTTTCCCCACTCTGACTCTGATGAATGCTCTTACTACCCACACCTCTGGCCTATACCCCAGCTCTTCTATTCATAAATAAATAAATCTTTAAAAAATTTTCAATTTCTATGCAAACACATGTACCACTGGTAAATTGTAGAATGATTCTTAAAATTTTTTTTCATTAATCATGGCAGTTTCTGATTATTACACACTTCTCCCTTGATACTCTTGCAGCCAAAGTTAACCTTATGCACAGATATGACCTTGTAAGTTTAAATGTTGTCATGTCTTCAGTTACAGAAAGGCATGATTTGAAGCAGTCAAATTTCCTTTTTACAACCAGTAATTCACATTTAGGCATTTTGAAATACTCTTGGGGTTAGCACATCAAGAAGGCATTATCCCAAGATTAAACACTGATAGCTGCTTGCAAAATGCTTGCAAATACAGAATATTTGCTAGGTGGCTGAACAGATGCAATTGTAGTATGCTATAGAGATTTGGAGAAAATCTAGGCTTTGAACATATTAAGAGAGGGTACTTTTTTCCCACTGTCTGCTAGTCTTTGTTTAGAGATAAATTAATTTCCTCCAAATGATACTCTGCTAGAAGCTTAGCTGGGTTGCAAACTAAAATACTGCTTCTTGACTCTTTGCCTATGCCTAGTGTCATCATCTATGCCAAAGGTCTGTTTCATTTCTTACCTGAGAAGACATTTATGTGGGGATTGCTTGGAGGTCCCTATAAATAATGTCATGGATAAAACAGAGCTTCAGCTTGTGGAATTCAGGAACAGGGGGCCAGGTCTTAAGGAAACAATGTAACAACCCAGTCAATCCTATGGGAGGACAAGGATTCAGCGGGTGTCTGGGCTGATAGGAAGGAAGTTCACTCCTGAAATAAAGGGAGAGAAGCAAAGGCACAGTATGACTAAGAGAACATAAAAGCAAGATACCATTATCAGTAGTCCCTGTGTTCTTCAAGGAGAAAGATGAACTTTTTCATTCCTATTTTCAAAGTCAAACATACTGTTTTACATGGTAGTGAAATTTCTGTAAATTGGTAAGTACATACACTGATGTGAAGATGGAATGAGTGATGTATTAGAAACCCCAGACCTGGGGTTGAATGCCTGGATGGAGTCTCCCAGGGACTTTCTGGAAAGTTATTGAAACCTCCCATCCTACCTTATCCCCATATTTTGCTGATGCTAATTGTGGTCTTAATCTTAACATTGTTTAGGAACTAAAAAGAAGACTAAGGCTGTGGAATAGAATTTGAGCAGATTATTTTGTGAGGAATCAGGGGAAGGTAGGAAACATAAAGAAGGGGTCAGAAGACAAGTCCTTGAGGAAATCTTCTCTTTGCAGGGTCCCTTCTAAAGTAATCTGCTCCTCTCTATTATGTTGATAACATCTCTATAATGCTTAGCAGAGTTTGTCTTTGACTTCTAATACTGATGGTTTGTATTTCCTGGCAGAATGCAATCTCCTTGAAAATAAGATCCATGTTTAGTTTCTGTTTCATTCACATTGTTTTGACATTGTTTCCTCTACATAGCAAATTTCTGATGAATGTATATTTAGCAGAATTGAACAAATGTAGTCAACTTGCTAGCTTTCTAGGACAATCGTATATGTAGAAGGATCATCTGGAGAGATTAACATATGCAGATTTAGTCTATCCACCAGAGATTCTAATGCATTGAATGAATCGTGTGGTTTAGGACATGGCTTTAATAATTCTCCTCTCCCTCTGAATGATTCTGATATATATCCTTGGCCAAAAATCACAATTCATGAGTAGAACAAAAAGGGTTGTTGATTTCCAACACATGTATCCCTAGGATAAATTTCAATTTGACTAAATTTTCTTCAGCAGCCTCCTTCACAGTGAGTGTTCCTTTCCTCCTTATGGGCACCCCATTCTCGATGTACTTTCCCATAGGAACTATCTCACTTAATTAGCTGTCTGCCAGATTGGAAAGCAATCCCTGGTCAGGTGTTAGCTGATGGTTCCTATGGTGTTACATCCTGTAAAGCAATTTCAATTTAATAGGGAAATGTGAGGACCAAAATCTTTAGGGCTTAAGATATCTAATGGTGGTTTTGAGTGCCAGTATGGGAGCAATTTCAGGGTAGGGAGGTCTTTAAAGTAGACCTTAAAAGTCACAACAAAACTGGCTTCTTGCACATGTGGCTGTTCCTCTTTTCCCAAATATCAAACCTTTGTTATATTTGGAAAAAAAAAATTGTAGAGGGGCTTCCCCCGAGGCATAGCGGGTTGAGCACCATGCTGTGAAGCTGTCCGCAGCCTCTGCAGCGCTGGTTCGATTCCCGGCTAGCCAGGGATATTCCCACATGGCGTGGTAGACCTCTGCTGTCTTGCCCGCTGCTCCCCTTTCGTCCGTCTACCTGTTCTGCTCCCTGCTCTGTCTCTGGTGAATCCTGTCACCCTCTCGTGCCTCTGACTGTACCCCAATTCTTGAACAAATAAATCTTTAAATAAAAAAAAGAAAAAAGAATGTGGTGATTATTTTTCTGTTGAACTATAAAGTCCTAATGTTAGTTTATGTTCAGGAGCCAAGTCAAGGTTTCTTCTTGGAGTGCCATTTTCTACTTTCCTCATGAAGTTAAGTGGGACAAGAAGGGCAGGATTGCCATCTGAGGAGGAGAGGTGCTTCTCTTTTTCTATTCTTTGTTTGACTGGCACTGTTTCTTAAACTTATTTTCAGTCAACTCAGTCTTAACTTAGTAGGGCAGATAAAATAAAGCTAATGATAGGACTAAAAATCAGCAGGTTTTTTTTTTTTTAATAAGCACAAAAGCTAGGAAAATGTCATTTCTTATTAAAATAACTTCAGTTATTGTCCCATTTTTGTTTTTTAAGGTTCCTTAATGAAGTAAAACTTTTAATGAAACTCCTGCATACATAATACAAACTATACAATCTAAATAACAAATAAAAATATCTCTTATTGGTTAAATGATATTGTATATTAGACAGACATATGTGTATATATATATATTTTATTCAGTGTATATACTAATACTGCAAGTTGAAAATATTATCTTTTTTTCTGTCATTGTTGATCTTGATGAAAATCCAAATATTCACTAAAAAAAAAACACATTTAAGGAAGGATGTTACTTGTATGAATAGAGGAAAACAGCTATATTTTCCAAATAGAAATTAGCTCAGTTATAATATCTTCTCAAAAATTGCAAATTATTAATAGCAGTAGGCAGTAGAACATGCACATGTGATTTATTATGCATTTTCTTAATTGACTGTTCAATTGACTTTTTTCATGCCAACACATTTATTAAACAGAAACTATAATACCTGTATTAGACACTAGGGATTTATCAGGGACATAATTTCTTATTTTGAACTGAAACATTCTAATGGGAGACACAGAAAATTTAAAAAAATGCAGTTATAATACAGAGCAATAAGGACTACAATGGGGAATCAAAATTTGATAAAGGAGGTTCACCGACTCTGAGAAGAAAATTGGAAATCTTCTGGAGAAATGTATTGCTTGCTAGTAATTTGGTTGAACATAGCTGCAATTACTTATTTTTATGAGAAAATACACAATGAGAATTATTAGTGAACAAACTTTCATCAAATTGAATATTGATTTTTATATTACCTTTCTAAGAATTTAAATTCTGAAGTTAACAGAACAAATTCCTAATTAGTAGCAGTGCACTTTAATGACATATTTCAAATTGGGATTTATGACCTGATGCAATTGTGCCTATAAAAAAATTATGTCTGGATAAGTATCTCAAAACTTAATAAATATTGTGCTATTAGCCAAGAACTAGTGAATTGGAGATAAGTTCCAGTAGCAGAGAGTAGAGCAGAAGCCTAATTCCCTAGGATTAGAAAGCATTGTGACAGTGTATCATGCACATGATAGAAACCATAATTCCAAAAAACAAAGATAGACAAAAATAATTTCCTTGAGGGGTGAGGTTAAAGCATAGGACTATAAGGAATGTGCATGGAAAACTGACTTTAAAAATAGAAAGTCTCCCGGGAAAATGTATTTCCCACCAAGGGTTGATAAACATTTTTGTTTATAAAGATAAACATTCTGTAAATGTGTGACTACAGGTTTTAATTTACAAATTGCCTTCTAAAATTTATCAAGAGTAAAAGGACAGATTATGAAGGGTTTTTTTTTAATTTCTTTTTTTTTTTAACCAAAGGAACAAATTGTTATATATTCGTGACTCTTTTGCCCTGTTGCCAGATAATTTGATGATCAGTAAGTCCTCAAAACCTGCACTCAGATCAAACAGAAATTATTCAAATACAATTTGGTAAATAACTTGTAAATAGGTGTTTAAAGACAATTTTGGAGGCATTAAAATATCCTCAAGAGTGGTAGGTAGAGTTGCTTGTAGTTCTTTAAATGCATGTGTATGGTTTTCATCATGCTTTTTGTTGTCAAGTTTTACCAATGACTTTAATTTCCAGAACAAACAAAAATATAAACAATAAACTCAATTTAAAACATCTACTCAAAACTAGATTTGCTTTTGTACAAAACTAAAGCTTCACTTTTGAGATTGTTCGTATAGAATTAATGTATAATAATTAGCATTGGTTCTCAAGGTTTTTTATACAGTAATTACATCTTATATATATAAAACAAATTTGGGGCACATTCGGAAAGTAATATAAAGCTAAACTTCAATGTTTGGTTTATATACTCCTCCTAACAAATATTATTCTCCTTGGCCATATCCCATATCTCAAATTATACCCACATGAGACATGGGAGATTGTCATCTATCTATCTATCTATCTATCTATCTATCTATCTATCCATCATTCTATGTCTATATCTATATAAATTCTTCTGTCTTGATGAATAACACAAAGCAAACAAGCAGAGACCAATTCTTTGTAAGATTTTCTTGGTAAGATTTACTTTTAATTACAAGTGAGCTCAATAATCCAGGTCTAAGGAATAAATTCTCCTCTACAATTAGAAATTATCTATTTAAAAGATTGGTTTTATTGACCAATGTTACAGTAGTTAACTTCGTAGGACATGCATCAGCAGCTTGCTGAAGGAGAATTTATTCCTGTCTGGGCACTGGGCAGTATATTTTCCCAGTTATTTTCCATTAAAATGGAAAGACCTATTTTTTTGTGGTTATATTTTTTTAAGATACAAAATTACTGTATTCCAGTTTCTTTGTTATTTGTGGATTTGGAATAGGAAAGGATTTTTGGGGGGCTATGTTTCTTTTTATAAAATAAAAATAGTCTCATCACATGAAGGAAGGAATTTGAACTAAATCCATGCACTGTGCAAAGTAGTTTGACGCCCAGCAGTTTCCATAGTAACAACTGTATTGTTTTAATATGAAAGTTACTTTAGTAATAACATAAACTAATATTAGCAAAATAGTTGATATATATAAAGGTTCCTGTTGCAAACCCAATATATATTAATTATTTTTGTTTAGAGGTGATTAATAGTCTCAATTTTAGTTTTTGTTGAAACTCTGGACAGAATTTCCCATTTATATCCTTTTATTTATTGATTACTAATTTGCTCAGTCCCCATTCCCCACTATTGAAGGAAAAATATATTATTTATATTAAATATCAGTTAATTGAAACACAGGTGATGCTGTATTGATTTACCAATGTTTGCTGTTAATTTATATTTTTGTTTTTGTCCAGTTGCTACTGATTATCTACTGGAAGTTAGGGTTTGCTATAGGTGAAAAGGAAAAGAAGCTGGCCCTGCTCTTTAGAAACTCCTATCCAGTGTGAGAATCAGCCATATATACATGTAAAGATAGAAATAACACCTATGGAAACCAAAAAAGGAGACTTAACTGAAATGAGGGGAGTATAAGGAGACTATTTCTTTCTTCAGTTCTGTAAAACTAGACAATCCAAGGGAAGCAGAGAAGATTCTGGGTAGACATGGTGTAGGGTAAGGAAAAATGTCAGGCTTTTCTGCCCTCCCACCATCAGGATAGATGATGGATCCTTGCAGTCCTGAATGCATGCCTGATGGCGGGCACCTGGAGTAGGGTGTGGGCATAGGTAGATGGGATTCACCTGGGTGAGACTGGGCTTTTAAGGGCTGCGTCACGGGGACGCCAGTAGAAGCCAAGAAGCCGAGAACGAACAGAAGCCGGGAGAGAAGTAGAGTACACCGGAGAGCCCAGACAGAGTGAAGACTTGCCTCCCAGCCCCCCAGCACCCCTGCCTGCTGTGTACCAGGTAATCCCAATAAAAGACCTGCAAAAAACCACTGAGGACTCTGACTCCTCCTTTACCCGGTCTGCATGGGATCCTAGAAAACCTGCCCCGTGTCCAGTCCTGCTCCCTACACATGGGATGGCGGGACCTTGAAGCCCAGATTCTTGGTTCTCCTTCAAGGCTACCTACCAGTTATAGCTGCCAACACCTCCTTTGTTTCAGCAGCAGCACTGTTGCTAAATTAATTTCAAGTGATTAGAAGAGACTTCCTAGAAGGGCATTTCTTTGAATCATATACCTAACACAAAGAGGTGCAGTGGTTGTCCCTTATGCACAGCATCACTCTCTGTGGTTAGTTACCCTCAGACAACAGTGGTCCAAAAATCTTAAAGGGAAAATTACAGAAATAAACAATGCATAGACTTTGCACGGCATTCTTAGTTTCATGATAATATTTTGTGCTCTCCTTCTGTGACCCCCCCATCCCAAGACATGAATCATTCATTTGTCCAAGTAGCCTGCTCTGCCTAGCTGTGCATGCAGCCAGGACCTCTGTAGCAGCCTCACACGACATAAGGTACCTGCACTACTTACCTCACTTCATCTCATCACTTAGGCATTCATTGCATCATTGTCACATCATCACAGGAAGAAGGGTGACTAGAGTACAATAAGATATTTTAGAGAGAGATCACAGACAATGTTATAATTGTCCTATTTTATTATTATCATTCTTATTCTCTTAATATGCCTAATTTATAAATTGAACTTATAACAGGTATGAATACATAGGGGAAAAAACATATTAACTATAGTGTTTAGTACTATCCATTGCTTTCCAGCATCTACTTGGGGTCTTGGAATGTATTCCTTCTGAATAAGGGAGAATTGTATTAGCCATTCGAAGTTTGAAAGGAGAGTAAAGGAAGAGACATTGGTGAAAGAAGAGTGGCATAATGATTTAATGGCATAATATTTATTGCTGAATGGAAAGTGTGTGTCAAGGGCCTCCCCGGTGGTGCAGCGGTTGAGCGCTGGGTTGTGAAGCTGCCCGCAGCCTCTGCAGCGCCAGTTTAATCCCTGGCTGCTCCCCGGCCACCAGAGGAGGGTTCCACATGGCGTGCAGACCTCTCCTGCCGCCCACTGCTCCCCTCAGCAGTGTACTTCGGTCCTTCTGCCTGCTCTGCTCCCCGCTCTGGCTCTGGTGAATTCTCTCACCCTCCTGCGCTTCTGACTGTACCCAGTGCTTGTATAAACAAACAAACAAATAAATAAATCTTCAAAAAAAAAAAAAAGAAAGTGTGTGTCAAGTCAGAGATGCAGTTGTTCAGTAGGATAGAGACAATTTCTAAGTGATAGGGTACAAAGAGGAGTCCCACTTCATGGGTATCACCTGTCTACCACATCCAGGTGCTTCCACCACCTCCACCACAGATTTGAATGGTGAAGAAGTAACGTACTGCTGGGATTTATATAATTCCCAAAAGGGCAGCCAAGTCAGAATTAGCATTTTGCTCATAAATCAAAGTAAATTGTATTAATTTGGTTGTAATTAGAGTGAGACTGATAAGTGGAAGCTTTCAACTCAAACATCTGTGGAAGCTGAGTTTTTATATTAGACTTTTAAAATTACATTATAAGAGTAATTTAAATCATGGCTTACACCTGCTATTTAGTCACGCTGATTGCAGAGTGTTTAATAAGTTTATAAATTTACCTTAAAAAGTGACATCACATTTACCAATAATGTGAAAGTTCAATGATTTTAAAAGGAGGTGTGGGGGAGGGGGTCATGAAAAACATGGGAAACATTAAATCCAGTATAACCAGCAATTCCTGGTGCTTAACTAAAAGTGCTGTGTTTTACTTCTGTTTCATGTAGCTACCTGTTTATAACCTTCCTGTGGCCATTTTTTTTTTAAAGATTTATTTATTTTATTTATACAAGCACTGGGTACAGTCAGAAGCGCGGGAGGGTGAGAGAATTCACCAGAGCCAGAGCAGGGAGCAGAGCAGGCAGAAGGACCAAAGTACACGGCTGAGGGGAGCAGCGGGCGGCAGGAGAGGTCTGTGCGCCAAGGACCCTCCTCAGGTGGCCGGGGAGCAGCCGGGGATCGAACCGGTGCCGCAGAGGCTGCGGGTAGCTTCACAACCCAGCGCTCAACCTCTGCGCCACCGGGGAGGCCCCAAGAGGTCTAACAATTATGGTGATATATCAATCTATGTTCACATAGCCAGATTTCTTGCCTATTTAAGTTTTCATAAAGACATTTTTTTTCTTGTCTTTAAAGATTTAAATGTGTCATTTTCTTAAATGCTATGTCCAATAAAGTTCCAATGTTAAAAAAATAAATAATTACAATATCACTATTGTAAATGCTGACACATCAAATTGAGTATAACTCTTTGCCTGTATTAAGAAGCAGACATCTGAAAAAAAGATGATGGGAAAATTAGAGATAGTGTCAACTGAAGTGTGCTTTCTCCCCAGCACACAATTACAACAATTCAAATTTGCTTTTCATTTCTATAAATTAGTTATGTGACCATATTATGAAGTAGACTGACTTGCTAAATCATAAAAGAGAATACTATCATGCAGCATTCTCATAATAAGAGCTGATCCAAGGACTGCTCTCTGACATAAAACAATAAATTAGAATAGAAATGGTATTGTCTAATTTACCCAAGCACGATAACTAATGAGTCCAGCGGACTCAGTTTGAATGCTGAGATGCAGTCTTTAAAATTATAACAATAAATTTCATTGTATTATATTTATCTAAAGACAATTCATAAAGTGATAAAAAAGTATAATAAGTATTTTTCTTCCCCTTCATGAATAAAAAAGAGAATCCCTCAATGAAATTTCCTTTCCTAAAATGTGTTTTTCATATAAATGGAAAAAAGATACATTGTTCTATTAAAACAATAACAATTAGATATATTTGCTCATTTCTCTTTATTATTATTTTTTTATTGAGGTAACTCTAGTTTCCAACATTATATTTGACTTAAGAGTTATAGGATGTCCCACTTCAGGTGTTGTGACCACATCATACCTTGCAGCAAGTTGCCCATAGTCCACTGTGCCGCTGCTCCGCACTTCTACCAGAAGGGAGGGAGAGAGCAATTAGGTATATTTAGTGTTGCCCATTGCCTGATAGCACAGAGTTAGGATAGGATTAAGTTTCAAGATGATGAGGCTGGCAAAATATTACACATAAATCTCTGAGCAGAAAGAGAACAAAATTTGAAGGGAGGAATTATCTAAGACTCACCCAAATTATCTAGACCTGCTAATAAACATAGTAGAATTGTCTAGGAGTTACCAAGTCCTAACCACCACTACTGAGCAATTAAAAGTCATTCATTAAATACTTAAGTAGAGGAGGATAAAGAAGAAATGTTTAAAGGAAAACACAAATGTTTAATGGTAAACTTATTTTTTATATTTTTATGTATTTTATAAATATACATTGTATATTCTTATATATTATATTTCATATTCTGTAAATTATATATGTGTCTGTATAAAGTCTTCCCAATTTCCATTATTATTCATATTGATTCATTTACTCATCCCTTTGTTATTTAAATATTAGCCACATATACTCTATCCTCACTGTACTGTAGTAAGTATTAGAAATCCAGCTGAGTCAACACTTACCTCCTTGTCTCAATAAATTTCCAATCACATGACAACCCGAAGCCATTAGGCAGTAGTGATTAATAGAAGCAAACTAAGGGTACTGTATGTAAAGTGAGGAGAGTAAACCAATTACATTATGGGGCTTGCAACAGACCTTCTACAGCTTTGGAATTATGAGACCTTCAAATAGGGGTTATAGGGATGGGAAAAAAAAAGCAAAAGTGGTATGAACAATTTTGGCTAGAGGGAACCACAATACACACACACGCAGACACACACACACATGCATGCAGAATCAGAGATGGTATAAGAACTGAAATTAATTTAGCAGGTTAGATCCCTGAAACCAAGATGGTGTTGGGAGCATTTCATTTTTGTTTTTGAGGTGGTGGCAGGGGAGTATTCATAGGGGAGTAGTATTGAAAGGTCAGGATAGAAATCAAATTGATTCTTATTTTTTAAGATTTATTTATTATTTATGCATATAAGAGCTGGGACACAGGCCAGGGATGCAGGGGTGAGAAGATTCACCAGAGACAGAGAGGGGAACAGAACAGGCAGACGGACCAAAACACACTGCTGAGGGGAGCAGTGGGCGAGACAGAGAGGTCTGCCTCGCCATGTGGGTAGCTCCCTGGCCGGGGATAGAACTCATGCTGCAGAGGCTGTGGATTGCTTCATAGTGCAGTGCTTAACCCCTTGTGCCACCAGGGAGGCCCTCAAATTGATTCTTAAGACTTTTTCAGATCAGGGGCCTCCCGCATGGCGCAGCGGTTTAGCACTGGGCTGCAAAGCTGCCCGCAGCCTCTGCAGTGCCGGTTCAATCCCCGGCCTCCGGCGAGGGTCCCACATGGCACGTAGACCCCTCCTGCCATGCCCGCTGCTCCCCTCAGCAGTGTACTTCGTCAGTCTACCTGTTCTGTTCCCCGCTCTGGCTCTGGTAAATTCTCTCACCCTCCCATGCTTCTGACTGTACCCAGTGCTTGTATAAATAAATAAATAAATCTTTGTTTTAAAAAAAAAAAAAAAACAAAAACTTTTTCAGATCAGATTGTTGGAATTGTTGGAATCATAATATGGGGATAAATTAAAGAGAATGGAACATAAAAATGCTCTTATAGGAATCTAAGAAATAATACTTCAGTTAAGATAGTGACTTATAGAAAGACAATATAATACAGGCCTCCCTGGTGGCCTAGGGGTTGAGTCACAGCACTGTCACCTCTATTGCCTGAGTTTTATCCCCAGCCATGGAGGTGACCCACATGGCACAGCAGGCCTCTTCTGTCTCACCCGCTGCTCCCCTCAGCATTGTATTTCAGTCAGTGTGCCTGTTCTGTTCTCCACTCTGTCTATTGAATCTTCTCACACACACCCCCCAACACCTCTGGCCTATATATACCCCAGTTTTTCTATGCAAAACAAACAAACAAATAATATAATGTTTTTATGAGCAAAAGGTTTGAAGATGGTAGATATTCCATAAGTATGCCTAGGTATCTATGAAAGATCAAATAAACCTTTCAGACTGTATTCTAATGAATTAATAATTTACTGGATTTTCAGCAGAGACATGCATGATATGATATTCTTTTGAAGTCCCTCCCCGGTTTCTCTATATAAACATGAGACAAAATTTGGGAAAATGGAGCAGTAAGAAAAGCAAGGAGACTTACTATGAAC
Source organism: Talpa occidentalis (assembly GCF_014898055.3). Lineage (NCBI taxonomy): Eukaryota > Metazoa > Chordata > Mammalia > Eulipotyphla > Talpidae > Talpa > Talpa occidentalis. Next base: position 87,786,297 of record NW_023604861.1, on the reverse strand, counting down.
CTTCTTCAATTATATAGGTGAATACTTGAGTTTGAACTCAAGCAATAATATAGAGGTCTTTGAAAAAAATTTTAGGTATAAGTCACCGACATATGCTTATGGATGAACTGTGCAATGAAAAAGAATAAAGAAGAAAATGGTGGTACTAAGCATTTCAGCTTGGAAGCAGTAACTGATAGGGCCAATTTCTCAGCTGTAGACAATAGAGAAAATTGTAGGGTCAATTTCACTGTTTAGGCAATAGAACAAAAAGAAAAATTGTGAAGAGGGGTAATACTATAATAGGAAAAGAGGAAAATACAGCCTGATGCCAGCAAGTAAGGAAAGACTTTCAAGAATACGATCAGTTTGGTGAGTACAGGGAGGTAAGGTAAAGATGACAACAGAGAATTAGCCACATACATGGTATTAACAGTTTCTGTACAATTGTGATGCCAAATTGTGTAGGCAATTTAAGATACAATGGGAGAAAAGAAGTAGAGAGTGTTTATGGAATTTTCTAGAAGAGTTTTGCTGACATAGGAACAGATAATGAAAAAGTAACTGCAAAGGTGTAGAGACAAACAGAACCAACACCCCTCTTTGGTAATGATTGAAAATAGTGTAGCATGTATGTATATTGATATGAATTATTCAACAAAAAGAAAGACTTGAAGGGGGAGAGATTAAGAAAATCCCTGACTTCTAGGTCCTTGAGCTTGTTAATAGAGGTGACTTCTTTGTGATGGTTGGAGAGTTGTCATCATAGAAACAGGAGAGAAGAGAGAGTAACACATGCAGGTGCAGATACAGTAAATGTGGGGAGAGTATGTAGATGTAGTTTTCTGATTGCTTCTGTTTTTTTTTAATTGTCTGGTCTGGAAATGACAAGGAAAACCTACTACATACCTCCAAACCCTGTATGCATTGAAATAAGAGAAAATAAACAGGCAGCTGCTTGTTGAAAGGATGTCCGAGAATTACATTTTATTCAAGGGAATCCTGGTTTCATGAAAGAGAGATTCAGAGAAGGGATTGAGGAAGTCTATTAACAAGGACATATTTTGAAATCTGCAGGAAGGGCCTGGAAGAGGAACTCAAGTTAGACTGTACATAGCACATAATGGGTGTGTATTTAAGTTCAAAGTATTCCATTTTATTGGGATGGAATAGTGTCATAGGTAATGAAATGGGAATGTTAGGAAAAAGTGGTGATCTGACCAGGGGAAAGTAGATCTTTGTGTTTCTAAAGTTAGTCTTTAGGTCACACTGACTATGTCTGGGATGGGGATGAGGAGCAGTCTGAGCTTTATGGGTTTCTTCTTAAATTCTGGAAGGCAGTGCCTAGAAGTGGAGGGTGACTTGTGCATACACTCTGTGCTGGGTTGCATGACATTATATTATTTAGTCATTTTAATAGCACTTTATTATGGGGTCTGCGAGTCTGCCATTTCTTAAATTAGCATTAGAAAATTTGAAACACATATACTCAGATTTTCTGAGAAGCCTTTCAACAAGTTTCTGGCTTTATGATTAATATTTTAAGTCATGTCTCAGTGGACACAATGTGAAGGAATCTAACATATTTAACTTATACATCTTTTCCAATTGCAATTTTTGAGTTAGTGTAGTGTCATGTTTAAGGGCAAGGGCACTGGTTTTTATAATTTCAGCAATTTACTGTGTGACTTTGGGCATATCACTGAAATATCTTTTTTTTTTTTTTTGAGTGGTTTTCTTTATATATCGAAAGGATGGAACCACCTAATTTATAAGATTATAACAAAAATATGATGGGAACTCATTAAATACTTATAGGTTATCATTAAGGCCCACAACCTTTTATTTATAATTCTGAAATCCAAACATTCTGAAAATTGAAAGTTGTTTTGTAATTCATTTGACATAAAAGCTTCACCCATACCTACATGGGAATCCTTTTAACCTCTATTTGTTCTATTTATTGTGATGCCATTAAATTTATCTGAAAAGAATTAATGCATTTGATTATAGGATGTAGCTCAGACCTCTCTGAGGTATAATATACAGTATACACTTAATTACTTTTCTAAAATCTGAAATATTCTGAAATCCAAAATCTAAATGGCTCCATAGGTTTCAGAGTTTTATAATCATCATCCATTATCCTTTATCAAGGTGTATTGTAAATTGATATGATTATGTGAAATGGTCAGTTCATTCACTAGTAAAAGAATTTTAGTCATAGTACAATTAGAAGAATATGATTCATATTGGTAGAAATATTTGGCAGAAATAGAAGAATTGGAAGCTCAAGGTAGGGCAAAATAAAGCCAAAGAGACTTCTCACCGGCTCCCTTGAAGACTGATAGGTAGCATGGCATACTGGAATTTTCTGCATTTCCAAGTCAGACCTTAGCCTTAGAAATATTCCTGCATCTCCACATGAACAGATGTATCATAGGGATCTGATTCACCTAAATGAAGCTCATGAGATAGGGATGTAAGCTAAAATACCAGACTGGTAATTTCTAATGAGAACCATCACCACTGCCAATGGAATCAGATATACTTGATTCAGATACGCCCCATAGACAAGGGATATAGAAAGTCAAATTACACTGAAGGTGTTGTTTTAAAATTTAATAATTGGAATACAAGGACATGTATAACTGTTTATGTGTCACAGAGTCAGGATAAAATAAAGGAAATAATAGTATGAGTTTAAATGTTTAGGGCATATGCATGAGATAAACTGGGCACAGCTTCATACATTCATCTTAATAGAAATAAAGGAAACAAATCAAATCCTTGGCCAGGGGACTTTATAGCTCTATACAGCTCTGAAATGAGCATTGTAGAGGTTCTTCTATGGGAGTCTCCTTTGTGTTTTATGTCCTGAAAACTACCACACCCCCTTAGAGAGATGCAGTATTTTTTGGAGATGATAAATAATTTGATCAGGTTATAATCACATCCTGCCTGCCTGTGAGCCATCAAATCTCTTTAAAAATGCTGTTTCTTATCTTTTCCCTGATTCATTGTCTGCTGATGTCTGCATTTAATTAGCAGAAATCTGTCAAAGAGGTCTTCTCTCCTCCCTCCTGTTTCCAAAATACTGAATTAGCACATTGTATAAGGAAGGGCTGAATATATAAGCAATGGCCATGATATGTAGAATCATAGGACCTGAGTTCTAGTCTTGATTTTGTTGCTTATGCTAATATGGGAGTTATTACTGCCCTGGTACTACACATTAACTATGCAAATGGATCTTTTTCATTATGATATTATGGCCTTGAATGCTTATTTTGATAATCAATGAAACACTGCACGTCAAAAGAAACTGGAGAAATACAAAAGTCTGTTTAAATTGCATTTATTTAGTTCTCAGCATATATTATACACTCTTTACACTCAGTAAACATTTATTGAATGAATAAGCAAATCAATGAGTCAATCTCTCTGTCAATCATTATGTCTTGTTATTTTGGAAACCACAGGTCAGAGATTCTTGTTACTCATAGGTAAAGTTGCGAATACCAATAAGAGAAGACTCTGGCAGTGTACTGTCTTCAATGTATAAATAGCCTTTCTTAAGAAACATATATTCAGACATTGATTTCAATTGACCTTGTTGCTCAACACTCTAGCAGCAACAATGCTACTTAATCACTGTTCTGTTCCATGTGTTGTTCAGGAAACAACTGGTGTGCAGATTGCTTGGTCTCACTAGTAGATAATTTACTGTCAACTATGTCCCTGAAACATAAACCTCTGACTCAGATTATGCTTAAACTCTCATTTCTCTGTGTACTTCGTTTTGTCTGTTGATGAAAAAAAAAATGTAATTCTTTGGATGTGGTTCCTCATTACCCAGGCAAAGACCAGACTTGTGTATTTGCCCCATGTGACTTACTTAGAAAAGCTTTCATATGATAAAGATCCTAGCCAGGGCTGCCATTCAGTAGTTTCTCTTGATTTACATTCACATCATCTCTCTTTTTATCACTTCTTCCCATCCTTCCTCTGACCTAATCCCTTCCTCTCTCTGTATTCCCTCCTTTCTTATTTATTTTCTTTGTATTATTTATACCTAGTGAATGATGGCTGGTAGAACCTAGACAATTAGAAATTCAATCATGATGAGTGGGCAAAGTTGAGATATAGAGTGTGAATTTTTCAGAAATGTTGAGAGTCGTCTTCTAAATAAAGAATCTTGTCTTGGATGCTCTATTGAGTACTTCTTAAACTACCAATTGAAAATGAAAGTCAATGGCAACATCTGTGGTGACATGTGCCCTATGTGTAGCCTGAAGTGAAGAGCCAGGGATGGAAATGGATGTGTGTGCAATGAACCTCCTCATGTAGGACATTTTAAGAAATCACTGTCCCTGATGGCACAGGGGTTAATTGTCAGCACTATGAAATATCTGCAGCTACTGAAGCATGAATTCGATACCTAGCCAGCGAGGCGACCCACATGGCGCAGCAGAACTCTCCTGTCTCACCCATGCTCCCCTCAGCAGTGTACTTAAGTCAGTCTGCCTGTTTTGCTCCCCGCTGTGTCTCTGGTGAATCCTCTCACCCCACCCCCACCTCTGGCCTATACCCTAGTTCTTGTATGCATAAATAAATAAATCTCTAAAAAAAAAAGGGGTCAATGTATATACTTGATGAAAATCTGTGCATATATTCAGCTGAGTGAATGTTGAATAAATGAAGCTCTGTGAAGTATTAGGTCTCTTTTTTACAGTATCTCTTACATATCAACACTGAGGGAATAAAGTATTAAAGGAAAGAGGAAAGTTCTATTTAAAAAAGACCAAATATAAAACTACCAATTAAAATCATATTTAAAAAAATCAGACAATACCTGTAAAGAGCTCAGTATTAATAGCTGCTCAATAAATGATAGTTTATTCCTGATTAATATTGACTTATAAAATATTTTCATTATTTTATTTCCTTACATAGTTAAATTTTGTTTAGAAAAGAATGACAGGGAATTTTCCTAAGTGTGTCTACATTAATAGTAAAGAAATAGACACATTCAGCATACCATGATAAAAACAATGATAAAGCCAATGATATTTAAAAATTGCATTATTTTATTTATTATTCAAAATAAACCTTTCTGGTAGATACTATAAACACGACCACTTTACAGAAGAGAAAGCTAAGATACTGTTTGAGTACTTCATTCCAGATCATACAAGTCAGTAAAAGAGTCAGGATTCAAACTCTGGTCAGTTGAATGAAACTCAGAAGAAAAATAAAACCACTAACTAGCCCAGAAACTTATGAATGTGAAACTCCAAAGTATTTTCTTGCTATTCAAAACATGTGCTATGGGCAAACTCTTAGGAGGACATTCACAACTTTGAGAATACTTTATCAGTGATCAATTTTTTCTGCACTGTCCAATATTGCCCTGTCCTTGCCAGGGAACAGTTGTGTTTTAAGAAAAATAGGGAATTAAATTTTCTACATAGGAATGAATTAATATGATGACATTTTAATTTGATTAAGTGGCTGAAATGAATAGAATTTAGCTACCCCAAGAGATTGTATCCTCAGGGCAGATTTGAGGATGGCAAGTAGTTCTTAATGGAGGAGATTCCAAATTGCTTTTAATTTTCCCTTATATCTGTGTGCTAAAATTGGACTTCAGATGCCTTGGTTTCTGGAAGTGGGAGTAGTTGTTGGGGGTTGATAATCTTTTGGTGCTTATCACATTTTTTAGAGGAATAGGAATTTTAAAAAATATTTCATAAAAATAAACAACAAATTCAGTTGCTCTTGAATGTTTCCAAATATTGACTTATCATACATATAGCTCAGAACTTCCTTTGCTGATAATAATTTTAATAATATTCAAAAGGAATCAAAAAATAAGACTTTGAATCAGAGTTGGTGCGGGGAGCTACAGAAAATACTGGTGAACCCTTGCCGTGGGTCACACAGTGAATGTTCTTGGGGAACCTATTGCTAAAACATGCACTGACAACCTGCTTCTGGGTTGGGTTTTGTAGGTATTAGAGCAGCTCCTACCCAGAGACCTATTCAAAGTCTCTTATTCCTCCCCTCTCTTTCTATGTGTCTATCTCTTTTGGGCGCGCTCTCTCTTTCTCTCTTGCTCAAATTCTTTAACATTCTCACTGGCAGGACCTATTTGTTTTATACTTTCCCTTTACTGAAGGAAGTTTTATTTTTTCTAAGATTTATTTTTATTTATTTATGCATACAAGAACTGAAGTGTAGGCCAGAAGTGTAGTGGGGGGAGGACACAGTGAGAGGATTCACCAGAGACAGAGCAGGGAGCAGAACAGGCAGATGATAGAAATACACTGCTGAGGGGAGTAACGGGCGAGATCGGTGAGGTCTGCTGCACCATGTGGGTGCTCCCTGGCCTGATGGAATTCAGGCCTCAGTGGTGAAATTGTTAGGGGGAAAAGGATGTCCTAAAGCTAATTCCATACAGGCTTTGTGGACTCCACCCCCACTCCAGGCCAAAGCCGAAAGACACTGGGAACTCCAAATCCCATCACCACCAAAGGGAAGGTGGCTGGGACCTGAGGGTGGGGTTAAGCAGCCAGGTTGGTATAAAGCCAGACACGTGGGCTTTGGAGGGGATCCCCCATTTTGGCTCCCCGCCAGCTCACAGTGCCTGGCCAGCTCTGAGAGTCCCTTTGGATTTCCAGGTTGGCGGATTGGGTAGGACGCATTAAAGACTTTATTTCCCTATTTTCTCCCTGAGTTGTACATTTCCTTAATTCCCTTTCCCTTGTAAATAAACCTTTTATTAACCTTTTGTGTGTGCCTATAGTAGAGTATTAATAAGTGCCTTTTAAGCGCATGGGTGAGGACCCACAGCCAGGCAACCCGTTTTATATTGGGGTTGCCCTATAACAATAACTTGATAGTGCTGAGACTTAACCTCTATGCCAACAGGGAGGCCCCCACCAGAAGGAAGTTTTACATTTCTATCCATTGACATTTTTGTTCTTTTTTTATTATGTTTAATTATTTTATATATTTTTTTACAACATTCTTCATTTTGTTTTTTTTTTTTTTTTTTTTTTTTTTTTTTTTTTAAATATTAAATTTTATTTTTATATTCCCCCATACAATTGCAAACGCCCAATTCTGACCCCAATCCTTTCCCCCCGCCCCCAAAAGTGTCTCTGGTTCATAATTTTTTGTTGATTTTGATTTTCACTTTCTTATATTCATTTTCCTGGTCCCTTATTTAAGTTTTCTAGATTCCTGCTATGAGTGAGACCATCCGGTATTTTTCTTTTTCTTTTTGGCTTATTTCGCTGAGCATGATCCCTTCCAGTGCCATCCATGTTGCTGCAAATTGCATGTGTTTATCTTTTTTGAATGCTGAGTAATATTCCATGGTATATATGTACCACATCTTCTTGATCCAGTCATCTATTTTTGGGCATTTGGGTTGTTTCCAAAGCTTAGCTATTGTAAACAGTGCTGCTATAAACATAGGAGTGCAGGTGCTCTTTGGAATTGATGTTTCTGTGTCCTTTGGGTAAATACCTAGGAGTGGAATTGCTGGATCATATGGAAGCTCTATGTTTAGTAGGTCCAGAAATCTCCACACAGCTCTCCACAGTGGTTGGACCAGTTTGCACTCCCACCAACAGTGCACAAGAGTTCCTTTTTCTCCACAACCTCGCCAGCATTTGTTGTTGCTAGTTTTTTTAATATGTGCCATTCTCACTGGTGTGAGATGGTATCTCATGGTAGTTTTGATTTGCATTTCCCTGATTACAAGTGATGTTGAACATTTTTTCATATGTCTGTTGGCCATTTGCATTTCCTCTTCAGAGAAGTTTCTTTTTAGCTCTTCTGCCCATTTTTTGACTGGATTATTTTCTTTGTTGTTGCTGAGTCTCATCAGCTCTTTGCAGATTTTTGTGATCAGTCCTTTATCATTAGTGTTGGGTGCAAAAATGTTCTCCCAGTTGGTGGGGTTTCTCTTTGTTTTTGTTATTGTCTCTTTTGCTGTGCAGAAGCTCTTTAATTTGATGTAGTCCCAGCTGTTTATCTTTCTCTTCACTATCACTGCTTTGGGTGATGTGTCTGTAAAGATGTCTTTGATGTGCAAATCCCGTAGTGTTTCGCCTATATTTCCTTCTATGTATTTTATGGTTTCAGGTCTTATGTCTAGTTCTTTAATCCATTTTGAGTTGATTTTTGTGTATGGTGTGAGGTAGTGGTCAAGCTTCATTCTTTTGCAAGTAGCGACCCAGTTTTCCCAGCACCATTTATTGAACAAACTTTCTTTGCTCCAATGCATAGTCTTTGCTCCTTTGTCAAAGATTAGTTGACCATAAATCTGTGGGTTTATTTCTGGATTTTCTATTCGATTCCATTGGTCTGTATGTCTGTTCTTGTTCCAATACCATGCAGTTTTGATGATTATGGCTTTGTAGTATAGTTTGAAGTCTGGGAGTGTGATGCCTCCATTTCCTTCTTTTTTTTTCAGTAGAGCTTTGGCTATTCGGGGTTTTTGGTGATTCCATATGAATTTCATCAATAATTGTTCTATTTCTTTGAAGAATGCCATTGAGATTTTGATTGGAATAGCATTGAATCTGTATATTGCTTTTGGTAGGATGGCCATTTTAATAATGTTTATTCTTCCAATCCATGAGCAGGGGATGTCTTTCCATTTCTTTGTGTCTTCTTCTATTTCTTTTAACAGTGTTTTATAGTTTTCTTTGTATAGGTCCTTTACCTCTTTGTTAGATTTATTCCCAAATATTTGATTTTTTTGTTTCGATAATAAAAGGGGTGGTTTTTTTGATTTCTTCTTCTTCAGATTTATTGTTTGTGTATAGGAAGGCTACTGACTTTTGCGTGTTGATTTTTATCCTGCCACTTTACTGAATTGATTGATGAGTTGAATTAGTTTTTCTGTGGAGATTTGGGGTTCTCTATGTATATTATCATATCATCTGCAAATAGTGATAGTTTGACTTCTTCTTTCCTATTTGGATTCCTTGGATGTCTTTCTCTTGTCTTATTGCTCTGGCTAGGACTTCCAGTATTATATTGAAAAGCAGTGGTGAGAGTGGACATCCTTGTCTTGTTCCAGATCTTAATGGAATTGCTTTCAGCTTTTCACCATTGAGAATGATACTGGCTGTTGGCTTGTCATAGATGGCCTTTATGATGTTGAGGTATGTTCCTTGTATCCCAAGAATTTCAAGGGCTTTTATCATGAATGGGTGTTGCACTTTGTCGAAAGCTTTCTCAGCATCTATTGATATTATCATATGGTTTTTATATTTCTTTTTGTTGATGTGTTGGATAACGTTGATTGATTTTCGGATGTTAAACCATCCTTGTGCCCCTGGAATGAATCCAACTTGGTCGTGGTGAATAATCTTATGGATACATTGTTGGATTCTGATAGCTAAAATTTTATTGAGGATTTTTGCATCAGTGTTCATTAGGGAGATTGGCCTATAGTTTTCCTTTTTTGTGTTGTCCTTATTCGGTTTTGGTATTAGTGTAATATTGGCTTCATAGAACGTGTTTGGTATTGTCCCTTCCTTCTCAATTTTTTGAAGAGTTTGTGAAGGATAGGCACTAATTCGTCTCTGAATGTTTGGTAGAATTCATTTGTAAATCCATCAGGTCCTGGGCTTTTGTTTTTGGGGAGGTTTTTAATTACCATTTCAATTTTGCTGCTTGTAATTGGTCTGTTTAGGTGTTCTATTTCTTCTTTATCTAGCTTTGGGTGATTGTAGAGTTGTAGGAATTTGTCCATCTCCTCTAGATTGTTGAACTTGTTTCCATATAACTGTTCATAGTAGTTACTGATTATTCTTTTGATTTCTGCTGTGTCCGTTGTGATTTCTCCTCTTTCATTTATGATTCTGTGTATTTGTGCTTTCTCCCTTTTTTCCTTTGTGAGCCTGGCTAGGGGTTTGTCTATTTTATTTATTTTTTCAAAGAACCAGCTCTTGGTTTCATTGATCTTTTGGATTGTTTTTTTAGTTTCAATTTCATTTATTTCTGCTTTGGTTTTTATTATTTCTTTTCTTCTACTGGTTCTGGGGTTTTTTTGTTGTTCTTTTTCTAGATCTTTGAGCTTCGAGATTAGGTTGTTTGTTTGAGTTCTTTCTTGTTTTTTGATGTGAGCTTCTATTGCTATATATTTTCCTCTTATTACTGCTTTTGCTGCATCCCATACATTTAGGATATTGGTGTCCTCCTTGTCATTCAATTCAAAGAATTTTTTAATTTCTTCTTTGATCTCCTCGTTAGTCCAGTGGTCTTCCAGTAGTGTGGCTTTTAATCTCCATGAGGTAGGATAGTTCCTTGCCTTCTTTTTATGATTTATTTCTAGTTTGATGCCTTCGTGGTCAGAAAAGATGGCTGGTATGATTTCAATCTTGGTGTATCTGTTGATGTTTGTCTTGTGCCCCAGTATGTGATCGATCCTGGAGAATGATCCGTGTGCGCTTGAGAAAAATGTGTACTCCGTTTTTTTTGGGTTTAGTGTTCTATAGATGTCTGTTAAGCCCAAATGCTCTAGGTCCTTATTTAAAGCTTTAGTTTCTTTACTTATTTTTTGTCTTGTTGATCTATCCATTGTTGATAGTGGTGTGTTGAAGTCTCCCACTACATATGTGTTTTCTCTGATGTCTGTTTTCAGAGAGGACAACAGTTGTCTGATATATTTTGGTGCTCTTTCGTTTGGTGAGTATATGTTAATGAGTGTTATTTCTTCTTGAAGTATTGTCCCCTTAATCATAATGTAGTGACCATTGGGGTCTCTTTTTATTTTTTTGAGTTTGAAGTCTGTTTTATCTGATATAAGTATAGCTGTTCCTGCTTTCTTTTTTGGCCCATTGCTTGTAGGATTGTTTTCCATCCTTTGACTTTGAGCCTATTTTTATCTTTTGTAGCTAAATGTGTTTCCTGGAGACAGCAAAAAGTTGGGTTTTGTTTCTTAATCCAGGCTGCAACTCTGTGTCTTTTTATTGAAGAGTTTAGTCCATTTACATTTAGAGTTAATATTGATATGTGAGCATCTGTATTTGCCATTATGTTTGTCTTTCCTTTGATTTTATTTATTTATTCTTTTAATAACTTTTTTTTTTTTTTGGTCTTCTTTCGTTGTATTCGTCCCTCTGAGGTTCTGGCTTTAGGATTCCTTGTAGTATTTTTTGGAGTGGGGGTTTAGTCGCAATGAAATTCCGGAGTTTCTCTTTGTCTGGGAAGGTCCATATTCTTTCTTCATGGAGGAAAGAGAGCTTTGCGGGATAGAGTATTCTTGGTTGGCATCTGTTTTCTTGGAGCCTGTTGACTATGTCCCTCCACTCTCTCCTTGCCCGTAGTGTTTCTTCAGAGAAGTCTGATGTCAGCCTGATTGGTTTTCCTTTGAATGTTATCTGTTTCTTCCCTCTTGTCAGCTTCATTATTTTTTCCTTGTCCTGGATTCTTGGGAGCTTTACTATTATGTGTCTTGCTGTGTTTTTCCTTTCGTCGTGGAAGTTTGGTGTTCTTCTTGCTTCTTGTATATCAATTTTCAGCTCCTTCTTCTCATTTGGGAAGTTCTCTTCAATTATATCCATGAATATTTTCTCTGTTCCTACATGTCTCTCCTCTCCTTCTGGAATTCCTATAACTCTTATATTTCCTTTCCTCATGGAGTCAGATAGTTCCCGAAGTCTTTCTTCATTCTTTTTCCTTCGTACTTCTCTTTCCTTTTCTGTTTTGGTTCTTTTTATTTCTGTGTCTTCAAGATTACTTATTCGTTCTTCCATTTCATCTATTCTGCTTTCATTGCTTTTCCCAGAGTTCTTTAGTTCCTCCATTAATTCTTTGATCTCCTGCATTTCTCTTACTTCCCTCTTTAGGGACTCAATTTCCTTCTTCTGATCTATCACTTTTTTAATCATGGCAATTTTAAATTCTCTTTCTGGAAGGCTCAGAAGTTCTTCCAAGTTGCTGTCGTTGCAATCTGGGGAGTGGTTTTCTTTTTGTGGTGTGCTTCTTTCCTGAGGAGTTGTTAGGTTGCGTGTGGTTCTTCTACTCCCTACTGTCTGTTTTCTAATTTGTCGTATGTTGGGACACTGTGTTGCTCGGACTGACTGGCATCTTGGGTGAACTTCTCCGCTCTCCTCTGGCTCTTCCAGGAGCCATCTCTGTCTTCTGGGGGAGCTTTCTGCTGGTTTTAGGCAGTTTTTACTGAAGAAATGTCCCTGTTCTCAAATGGCGAAGCGGGATGCAGTCCCTGCGCCTCCGGTTTCAGGCACACTCTTCTGCGCACCCGGTCTGCCCCGGACGTGGGTGCCTGCTCCCTCTGTGGGCTCAGACTGCTGGTCGGAAGGGCCTGGCGTGGAATAACTTCCCAGCTGGCCACTGGGTCCTCCAGAAACCTTCTGCCCTTTTCAAGCAGTCTTAAGAAATGTCCTGTTTTATAGGGTGTTAGTGACTTTTTTTTTCCTGGTCGCTAGGTGGCGCCAGAGATCTCTCCTATTGTCCTTGGGGGCTGTTTTTCGCCTCCCCCACCCCGTGGGACAGAGAACAGAGCGGGAATGGTAGGATACACCTCAACAGCTTTGGGGTGCTGTGTCTGCCTTGTTCCCCACCGTCGTGGAGAACCCACGCCCCGAATTTTCGTGCCCCGGGTCTCAGTTCAAAGCCCTCAGTTCCAGGACGCGGGCTGTAGCCCAGTTCAGTGGCGCGGGAATGGCGCCTTTTGCACAGCTCCCGTGCCTGGGCGCCTGGATCCTGCTCACTCAGGGAGGGACCTTCACCTCAGTGAGGACCTCCGTGCGTCTCCCCTCAAGCCTAGGTCGTCTCCCCGCAAGCCTAGGTTGCAGGCGCGGGGACCTGGGCAGCCGCGATCCAGGTCTGCACTTGCTTTTCAAGCTCCCCGAGCGCGCCGCGTTTCCGCGCCAGCTTACCGGCAGCCCGGGCTGTGTGTGTGTCTCCCGGGGTCTTTGTTCTTCTCTAATGGCGCCCGGAGCCGTTCGCTCACCGCCGCGGCGGATCCTGCAGGGTTCGTCTCAGCTCCCGTTCACGGGGTGTGGTGGCTGCAATAGTTCCTTTCCACTCCCAGTCCCGCTTGCTGCGTCGTTTGTTCTTGTGGGCCGTTTTGGTTTGTTGTTTCCTCCTCTCTGCCGGTCGGAGAGTGCTGCCTCTGTGGGCGGGGGAGGGGAGCAGGGTTCTCAACATTCTTCATTTTTGTACAATGTATGCATTTTCATCTTGGTTATAGTCCCCGAAAATTCCCACCACCCATTCACACATGAACTATCACCATGGTCCCTTGTGCTCTTCCCACCCTTGTTTTTTTTTTTTTTTAATGTTCCTCAGCTGTTTTTATTTTTTTATGAATTATTTTATTTTATATAATTCTTACATATATACAGACACATCACCCAAAGCAGTGATGCAGTGATAGTGAAGGCAAAGATAAACAGCTGGGACTACATCAAATTAAAGAGCTTCTGCACAGCAAAAGAGACAATAACAAAAACAAAGAGAAACCCCACCAACTGGGAGAACATTTTTGCACCCAACACTAATGATAAAGGACTGATCACAAAAATCTGCAAAGAGCTGAGGAGACTAAACAACAACAAAGAAAATAACCCAGTTAAAAAATGGGCAGAAGAGCTAAAAAGAAACTTCTCTAAAGAGGAAATGCAAATCGCCAACAGGCATATGAAAAAATGTTCAACATCACTTGTAATCAGGGAAATGCAAATCAAAACTACAATGAGATACCATCTTACACTAGTGAGAATGTCACATATTAAAAAAAAAACTAGCAACAACAAATGTTGGGGTGGATGTGGAGAAAAAGGAACTCTCCTGCACTGTTGGTGGGAGTGCAAACTGGTCCAACACTATTGAGAGCTGTATGGAAATTTCTTGACCTACTAAAGATAGAGCTTCCATATGATCCAGGAACTCCACTCTTAGGTATTTACCCAAAGGACACAGAGACATTAATTCCAAAGGGCACCTGCACCCCTATGTTTATAGCGGCACTATTTACAATAGCTGAGGCATGGAAACAACCCAAATAGATGACTGGATCAAGAAGATGTAGTATATATACACAATGGAATATTACTCAGCAATCAAAAAAGATAAACTCATGCAATTTGCAGCAACATAGATGGAGTTGGAAGGGATCATGCTCAGCGAAATAAGCCAGAAAGAAAAAGAAAAATACTGGATGGCCTCACTCATAGCAGGAATTTAGAAAACCTAAATAAGGGACCAGGAAAAAGACTAATTGCAATAAAGTAAAAATCAAAATCAACAAGCAACTATATACCAGAGACACACTACAGTGGGGCTGGGGCGGGGAGGAGAAGAGGGATTAGGGTCAGAAAAAGGGGGTGGGAATTGTATGGGGAATATAACCAAAATAAAAATGCATACATTGTGCAAAAATGAAAAATGATGTAAGAATTATATAAAATATCCATGGACATTTTTGCCTGGGATGCCAATGTGACTTTCTCCATTGCAGTCAGAACAAACTGTGCTTTGACAATTTTGAACATTCAGGTATTAAAAAATGAAATTTTCATCAAGGTTGATCTCAACTTTCTAGTCCTGTTACCATAATTCCTATGAATTTGTAGAGTATAATCATGTGATAGCCATGTTTGATGACAATCCTGACCCAGGTATATTTTCAACAAAATTGTTAAGAAAAATCTTTTTCCTTTAGTTCAGTGTAGGAAGAAGCCAAATACACTTGTACTTTTGTGTGTCACTGTGTTTTGGAAAAATTCTTCCTTCTAGGCATATAGACCAGATTTTCCAATAATTTTAATAAAAATCTAGCCTTTACAAACACATCTGTTTTAGTAGCATATTTTTACATTGTATACTATTATTTTATATCATGAATGTTGTCTTGATTTGCTTTGTTGTTGAAGGAAATACATATTTTTATTTGTTTTACCTGTCATTCAAGGTGGAAAATTGTCTTTATGATTTTTTTCACCCTAAAATACGTTAGTGACATATTTTAATTCTCTTTATTCTTAACATATCTGTTGCTAGAATTTATTTTTGGAGATTCAGATGTGGAAAGTGACTGTTATATGTTTATAGATTAGGATTAGCATGGGTGATCTTATTGGGGGTACTTTTCTGACTTTCTTCTCTGTGTTGTTAACTGTTCTTCTAGGGACCAGATTATTTGCTTGGGATGCTTGATGAAGGAGGTGGACTGAGGGGCTAAAGGATGAATAAAATGTGAAAATGATAGCTGTAAGGTTGAGAAACAAGTAGCAATAGGGGAAATGCTGTACTCAGAGAAGGCATGGAAACACTACACCCTTCCCTACACTTACTCTTGAACCTACCAGGTCAGCCGATTTGGAAATTCTTCTTTACCCAGAATGGCCAAAGGGGTTCCTAACTGAATAATTCCATTTGTTCCCTCTGCTTCTTACCTTTCTAAAGTAAGGCATGTTCATGGCTTTTTTCCCACTTAGCAGCAGCTTGCACTGCTTTTTCAGGAAATGAATGGCTGTCCTTCAATTAGGTTCCATTTCAATTGAATTAAGCAGAGATCCCTTGAAGCTCTCAAAATGTGGATGTCTTCCTTCCTTATTAACAGTGTGGACACAGATGCTCCCTATTTTTATATACTTTTGTCCATTTTGAGCAACTTCTAATGTCAAAGGAAGCATAGTTTTAGTTACATAATCTGAACCTATCACTTTTCTCTGAGGACCCTCCAAAGAAGAAACTTCTGATCTCTGGCATTCTTAGTTTATCCAGTTTAGTTATAATATCAGGAGCTGATATTGTTGTTTTCACTGAACAATGCAGATGGATTGTATAATCAGAAGACCAGCTAATAAATCTCAAGCATTTTCTATTTTCATCTCAAATTCCTTTTTAACCTCACAAGAGCAGTAGAAGATGGCGCTTTACTGATTAAAAAAAAAAAAAAAAGTGTAAGGTTTGGGAAATAAAATATCCATAAAAAATAAAAGAAGGGTCTGGGGAAAAAAAAAACCACTTTAATAGGGACTAGATTTACTGAACTTTAATAAAACCTTTCTAGAACAAGGGGTTCAAATAAATTCAAGTTACTTTTTCTTCTCTTTCATTTAACAAACATTTAACAAGTACTCACAGTATGCAAAGCTCTGCGTAGGCACTGTGGGAGACATAAAGATGAATTAAACACAGTTCCTACCTGTAAAAATCTTAGGGGAGAAGAGAAATATTCATAAATAGATAGACTACAAGCTCAAAAAGTGATGAATGCCACAAGGGAGCATAAACAAAGTCTATTGAGTTCAGCAGCTGGAGATTACTTTCCTGCAGAAGGAAAATGTGGAATACACAGGCAGAGATGCTGGTGTGTATCAGCACACAGAACACATATGTATCCATGCTATGGGGCTTTTTCATTTGTTAATCAGTTGTTAAAGTGGAGAAATCATTTTGGTAGTTTTAATAAATAAAGCCACAAAATTAAGCATGCCTCTGGTGATAGACTCTAAGTGTTTCAAAACAATGTTTTAATAATGTTCAAAGAAATGTTTCAGCACAAATATTAGGAGGACTGGCAAATGTTAGGAGGAACATGGGATCATTTAAGAAAAAAACTATTCTAAAGAAAGCAGCCAGTGTAATATTTAGGTGTATATTAAGTGAATTCTAAAGCATCAAACATTTTTTGAGTACTTTAAATAATTTTAAATAAGTACTTGACCCAATAGACTTAAAGATAGAAGTTAAATTTTGAAAACAGCACTGGCTAGCTAATCTCATTTGCCTCTAAGCATAAAAGAGTGAATTCTTTTTTTAATTATACACAACTTAAGTTAGATTTTATGAATTTTCAGAGAGAACAATATGAATATGAAGGCAGCATCAGAAAAACTTACTTAGAATTGTTAACTTAAAAAATTCTATAAGTTAACCAAAGAGGCTGAGAGAAGTTATAGATGATTTGGTCTCTGTGAGTGAGTTGGTAATATGGCACTGCCAACCATGGAAACTCTAGCACTGGCTACTTTTGGTTCTAAGCTATGTGATTACTGGCAAATGTTTAAGCTTTCTGAACCTTATTTAGAGAGTAGATATCTTAAAGCTAGGAAAACATTAATAGCTACCTCATTAACTATTTTAAAAATTAAAATGAGTTTCTACAAATAAAGTTTAGTGTTTTCTGATACTTTCAGTACTAACAACTCACAAAACAAAAACAAAATGGTGATAGCAAGGAAGGGGGTGGGGAAACTGAGGTGGGGATGTTAATTTCATAATATCATGATAGTTCTTTATTCTCCTGAATAAAAATATGGATGGAATTCAGAAGTATTAGAATAAGGACACATTTCTTGAAGTTTCAATTTGAATCTATTTTGTTTTCACACAATTAGCTTTCCTCCCCAACCATCTTTTCTGGCCTAGACTTACTTTTTTCTGATAAAAATTATAATTTATATTAAATGAAGCATAAGCCTGTATCTGTTAGAAGATAGAGGGAATGTTGCAAAAATGCTTATAGTCAATATTTTGATGCAGTATGGTTGCCAGTTTAGATGTAGGACACCTGGTTAAATTTGAAATTCAGATAAGGAATACTTTTTGGCATAAAATTACATATAGTCACATATGGGCCATGTTTATACTAATAAATTATTGTCTGTGAATCTAAAATTTGCTTTTAAGGGACATCCTGTATTTGTATTTGATAAATTTGGCAACTCCATATGTAAGAAGCCCACTAATCCTTGACTTATTTATCCAAAACAAATCAATCAAGTAATTTTTTTCCATTCATCTCAGTCCCTGATATCACCTCCTTCTTTTAGATCATTATAATTCTGACCCTAATAATTTCAGCTTTCTAATTAACTCTGACCTTATTATCTCCTTCTTCCAGACTATTCCTTACCTAGTAACAGAATGAGTGTTCTAAAACACAAATCTGATCACAGCAACTTGCTTACTAAAAACATGTCAGTGCTTCCCCAAAAACCCCCTGAATAAGCTATAAACTCCTAAGTAAATAATGTAAGGGTAAGTCCTAGATGATCCAGGACCCACTTTCCTTTCCAGTTTATCCATTGTAAATTAAATCCCAGCTGAAGTGAGCGTCAGTCTCTTGTAATTCCTCTGCCTGAAAAGATCTTCTAGAACATTCCCTACCCCTCCCTTAGAGAGTTTTTGCTTCCAGTTTGAATTACATCTTTTCTTTTGTTAGCCCATATGGTTCCAGTTTTAGCACTTTCTAACAATTATCAAATAATACTGTAATTGCCTTTTTCAGTGTTTTGTCCCTTCAGTAGACCTCTATGCTCTGGGAAGGAAGGGACTGTATCTTTTTTAACTTTAATAGACACTATTTGACACATTTTTAGTGTGTTGAATGAAGAAAGATATCTTTAGTTTAATAATTTATCAGAGAAGGAAGATGAAATGGAAGTATATTGGAAAAGTTATAGCAACAAAACTAAAACAAAGTTTTTAACCAGATCTTATATTTCGCTCGCCTTGGATAATTCATTGGTTGTATATTCTTAACATGCTGGGTAACAAATTCAAACAAATAATTCCTTGAATACCACATAGAATTATAAGTTATAATATTTTGTATGCATTGAAGACAGAGTGACTCGACTAACGTGAGCTTAGAATTTCCTTACTTGTAACCAATGTCTTTAAAAATGTTTGATTTAAAAGCAATTTTACATGTACACACACTATACTCATAAAGTATACAGAGCATCCTGTTGCACCCCTCAAGTCACTTACCTCCCTTCCTAAATATAATTGTCAGAGATCCCCTGTGCCCTTCCAGAGACATTTTATGCATATACAAGCAAATATATGCAAATAGAAGCACACACACTTCCATTGTTTCTATGGGTAATTAAATCTTCAACTAGTAAAGAATATAAAATTATAAAGCTTTCATCTGACCTATTCAAGCAAAGGATTTCATGAGAATAAATTTTTGTGTGCTTGGTCTCACTGTTTCGATCAGTAATTAAGTAATTAAATATTCATTAATAAAGAATTTGAAATGTCCTGATTGCAAATTTTAAGTGGGTCATGCTCCACAAAAATATGCTCCTTTTCACTATCTCAAGTTTTTAAAAATTTAAGCACTAGTCTCTCTGAAGATTATATATTTCCTTTATTTTTCAGTTTTTTTCCTTCTGTGTTGCATTTTTGAATTGCCTACCTCTAACAAACTTTGTACACATTCTTAATGCTCAGAAAGATTAAAATTAAAACATGATTTGTTTAGAGTAACTTGAATTGTATATATGTTAATAAAATGTAAATTATAAATCAAAATATTAACTTCTGAAAAAGAAGCATAATTTTCTATTATTCAAAATTGTATTTTATGATTTGTTATGCTTTTTAATTGTAGTAGTGTACATCAAAATTTTAAGTGATATTTATATTGTGATCATTTCATCTGGCATTTTGAAAACTTTAGCCAACTATAGAGGATATTTTTATAGTAATGAAACATGAAGTTTTAGATTTCAAGAATATAAAGAACTTTCTTGTTGCCAATACTAAGAAAAGAGATCATGCTTTATGCCGTTCCATTTTAACCATATATACAGATTTACTGGTGTTAGAAATTATGGCATACTGTAAAACGCTTCTCGACTGCAGTGCACAACTTTATGAAAACTGCAGTAATATGTGTGTACCTCTGGAAGCAGAAAGTGGAATAATAACAAAAAAATGAATATTCTGGGAAATGCTATTTCATTATGCAGGAAGCTCTTGCCTTCATGCTAACATAAAAATAAATGCATGTGTATTTTCTCCTACCTAATCCCATCCACTGCTTAGTTCTCTCCAATGTCCAAAATGTTGTCCTCCTTCCAATGTGCATACAACACATGTACTTTTACACCACTGAAATGTCTCTCAGCATCTGAACAGTGTCACGAAAGTTAAGGACTTAGGATTTAAAGTTAACCATTTGGCTTCTGAATTCAAGATTCTGAAAGACAAGCCTTTTGTTCTTCTGTACATGTCGTGATGTGTTTGTGATATACCAAGCCAGGGACTCAGAGCAAGGGGCCTCCTCTCCGAGCTTTAAGAGTAGCACGAGTGGAGTTACTGGATTGTCTGCGTTGCTCGTAATGGTTTCCATAAAGGTGCCCCATTGGATTCACAAATCTAGCCAGGTGTCTGTCACATATTAGGAGAGGAGGGAAGAAAGGAGAGAAGGAAAAAGGGAGACAGGGAGGAAGTCTCAAAAATTCTCCTTTGTGTTTTACTCAGGTGGAAGAAAGAAAAACTCCTGTTTGTATTTTTGTTCAGGTAGAGAAGAATTTTTCCACTTATGGGCTGATAGAATAAGTGAGGGTTTGTTAGCTTATTTAGCAGTACTATCTTAAATAAGAGTTTTAAGTTCCTTATGATGATAGTTTGGATATGAGGAAATAGTTTTCTAAAGATGATTAACAGGAAATAAACTTAAATTGCTAACTCATTTTGCTGACAGGAAAGCATTTAAGGATTCACGATTATCAAGACCTTTTTAAAGTCTTTGCCTTTTGGTTTTCTCTCTAAACAAAGTGATGATGAATAAATAATCACCTGTTTGAAATTATCCACCTACTGGCTTTTTTTTTTTTTTAATCAGAGTTCGATGGG
Source organism: Talpa occidentalis (assembly GCF_014898055.3). NCBI lineage: Eukaryota > Metazoa > Chordata > Mammalia > Eulipotyphla > Talpidae > Talpa > Talpa occidentalis. Next base: position 87,765,663 of record NW_023604861.1, on the reverse strand, counting down.
TGTGTCTTCTCACATGTTTTTTACTTTATCTTTGACATCAGCTCTCAGAATGGCTTTAGTACCTTTTCTGCAGGTAGTTTGTGATCTAATTCAGTTCCCCAGATTTTCCAAATTTCTTTTTTGTAATAAAACCAAGAAGTTTGCAACCCTGTTCCTTTTTACTCTTCCTTCTGCAGCTGTATTAAAATATAATAAACATATAATTAGATTTGAATAGCAAGATGATTAACAGAAACACTAGTTTCTTTAAAGATTATTGTCAAAAATTTTATTTCATATTTTTTCAGATTTAACAAACTTATTTTTTAATAAATTTAAAAATATGATATACAAATAGTTTGGTTGACATTATGGGAAATCCTCCATTGTTCAGTATCTAACTCTAGAAAATCATCTGTGGAATTTCTCATTATGAGCTAATATCTAGCAAAATGGCTATGCTACGCTAATTGGCATTTGTATCACCCATTATTATTTACAGAGACCTTCCATTTATGTATGTAGAACTTTAAACAAAAAAATATTTGTTGTGATATATGTATTTGATAAGTACATAACAATGTGTTATTTTCATACTCATTTATATCTTTGTGTTTTTATTCATTTATACATATAAATTTATTTTACTCTTTATCTTAGCCAAAAGGCTGAGAAATGATATAAATTTATTTTAATTCATTGAATTAATTTAATGACATAATGATATAAAACATACCCACCAACATGTCTTCCTTGGAAAATACTGACAAAAAAACTTAAACAAAACATCTAAAGTAACTTTAAAGTTCAAAATATAATTGACAACAAATTGATTCACTATTTCATAAATAGTACTCTTTCATGTTTATTGTAAATTATTTGATATACAAATTATTATAATAGAATAAAAAGCTTACACATTAGTCTAGACAAGAAACTATATAAATCTCAAAATTACAACTCAGACAATTCCATAGAAGAAAATTAATGACCCTACCAAAGTATAGAAAGAGACAATGAAAGGAAAAGAGAAACTGTCTCATATTTATTTTCCCCAAATCAGGGGTTGCAGACTCCTTTTGTATTGCTGTCACAGTTTTGAATGTCTGATGTAGAGAAATAATATGCTAGCCTTGTAGTTATGAGATCTGTGTGTCACCCACTGCCTGCTGTGACCTTCAACAAGTGACCGAATCTCTCTGGACTTGGACTAGATGATATTTATGGTCTGATCCAGCTTTAACATTCTGTATCTAATCTAATCTTTTCTGTGAAGATTCATTTCGTTTACTTCTCCACACACAGAGCCTGGAGGACTGTTCATTTTCAGAAAGCCTTACTTTTTTATTTTTGAAGACTGAAGTTACTAATCTGACTTTTCCATTCTTGAAGATGCTCATGTCCCTTAGTCTTCCATTACACTGTCAGGTAAATCAATTTACCACACAGCTACAACAAAGGCTTCCATCTAGTCAGTAACAAAATGTCTGCATCAAAAGAGTGATTTGAGCAGAAACAGAACAAAGACTTGATCTTATCCTAGGTCCTGTGAAAATATGAAGTAGAAAAGCAATTTAAATATCTTGGATTATATTTTTGTTTCACTGTCAGTGAAGTGTTATATAATAAAAGATTGAGGACATTTTAATATTATGATCTTTATTCAAAAACATGACATGGTGAAATAATTTTATTAACTATTAGTCTTATGCTTTCCAACTCATTACCATACCCCTCATTTTTACATAATTTTTCTCATTAGGTGGAATGATTTTCCTTTATAGAAGCTAGTCCTTGTCAAGAACTGTGAAGGACCTGAGATCCTACCCTGCCTGCAAGCTGACAAATTTGTCTATTGCATTTTAAAGACGCTGGTTAAAGGCACAGGAGGACTCATGGCACAGCAGACAGCACAGGCTTCACATTCAGATGGTTCTTCTTGCACCCCACTCCTAAGGGCTTGACATGGAGATGTGTCACAGCTGAGTAATCTTGAGTTTAGTTCGTCTAAATATTTAAAAAAAAAAAAACTATGAGCAAATCTGCCCATTTTTGTCCAGAATGGAGAAATCTGGACAGCAAAGAAACCTACTCTTTGTTTAGAAGACATGCAGAACTATGTGAGATCCGTGGAGAATTGTCCCAATGTTTCTCATAAACGAACACGAACCAAAAAACAAAAACTTAGAAAATTAACCTTCAGATATTAATCAATAAGCTTATAAAAATTGATGTCTTTTTCCTAAGGAAGAAGTATAAAGATGCTACAGTCTACCAAGTCCAGCCCTAATGTCAGTTATGTACCCATCATATTACAGGCATTTCACATATACTTTATTCTAATTTCTAAAGTATCTCCTTGAGGATTTAGTACTGTCCTCAGTCATGCAAGTAAGGCTGAGAAAAGGAATATTGCCTGTCTCTTTTTTCATACTACAGCAGCATGGAATTTAAATCCATTATAACACATCAAGAAATAATTTATGATACCTTAAAAAGGAATGAAAATAATAAACTAATTTTCATCACAAAATTTCCATTTTTTTTATTTACTTAGTTGGTTCATGAATTTATGTAATCACCTGTTAAAAGATATCTGACGTATCAATGTACTAATATAGGATCAAATAGATTTATATTGTAGATTTATGAAATTAGTCATGCTCACTCATGTTAGAAAGTTTATTGATCTAACATTTCCCACACCATATTTTCCTCTCTTTTTGTTCTTTCCATGTTTATTCAGTTAATTTAGAACAATTTAATGAGGAGCTAGGCTTAATAACATATCTTAAAATACATTCTTTTAGAAAGAATCTGTTTATCTTCTGCACTGAAACATCGAAATTTGTACCACGTATATATATAGAATATACCCAGTATATGCTAGATCTTTATTTGAAAAAAAAGAAGAAAGTATACTTATTAACTTAGCATGTCTGGTTTTATAAATGGAGTGAGAAAGTTTGAACTGCATACATTTTCAAAGCATGTTTTAAAGTAATCTTTGTGATCATATTAATAACATATATTAGGGCTCCCTGGTGGCGCAATGGGTTGAGCGCAGCACTTTGAAGCTATCTGCAGGCTCTGCAGCATGGGTTTGACTCCTGGTGGCCAGAGAGATACTCACATGGCATGGCAGACTGCTCCTGTCTTGCCCACTGCTCCTCTTAGCAGTGTATTTCAGTCAGTCTGCCTGTTCTGTTCCCCACTTTGTCTCTGGTGAATCTTCTCACCCTCCCGCACCTCTGGCCTGTAATCCAGTTCTTGCATAAATAAATAAATCCTTAAAAAATAATATAAATCATACTTATTCAACCTGGAACTTTTTGTTAGAAAACTACTAGTATTTTAAAACTCATGATTGCCACTGGACAACTACCCAAGTAGTCAGTGAGTAGGTTAATTTAGGAGCAAAGAATTGCATTACACAAACATTTCAAAGCCAACAATAGCTAAGAGGATTCAGTGCATTTATTTTACAAATCTCTTTGGAACCAAAGTAAACACAATTTTATTCTCTTGTCCATTGTTAATGTTGTTGTTAGTTGACTTAATTTTGGCTAAACCTTAAGGATAAAAGATTGAAAATGTTCAGTTAGAATTATTAATGGAATTTATAAAATCAAATGGGTCATTACAGTGCTGCCTACTCTGATCCCTTTTGAAGAATGCTATTTTCTGTTATCTCTTGATGTATTTCCCAGGATCAAATTTTAGCCTACAGAGATCCTACTGTGATTGTTACCTCTGAAAATGAATTGCCCAAAAATGTTATTTTTTATCTTTCTAATCGTGTTTTCAGTCTTCACTTATGTATCTTTCCTATATTTGTTTCACTGGGTATGGCGTTTAGAGGATCAAAAATCCTGAATAACAGTCCAATTATTAGAGTTTAATAAATATGTACAGCTTGACTATTACAATTTTCATAGTTTTGCTGCATCATATTATTTTAACATTTGAAATGTGGTTTTAGTAGAGATTAATTTTGCTTTATGGCAGAACAAAGCCCACTTATATTAACTTGAAATCTAAGCTCAATCCATCTTTATGTACTTCTCTTCACAAATCTGTTGTCTCATCAAAACTAGTTTATATGCTTTCCCAGAAATATTCTTTCAAATTCATCTTTTTTTTACCAACTACTTTTCCTTTTTACCAGTGGGAAATAAGGGGAGATATTGCTCAATTTAGGACCCATCCTTTCTTTCTTTTCTTTTTCTTGAGCTTACCAATCCTAGATGATCTTTGGGTTTCATCAACTTTTAATAGTAGCAAGAGAAGTGAGAAAGAGTGTAAGTAATTAACACTGGGAGCTTAATATATCTTAGATATTGTACAAAACACATTTTCTCACTAATTCTCATATTAACATTTTAAATTTCTTTTAAGGAAGATTAAGAAACTGAGTATTTGAACATTCAGATGACTTGAGTAAAAGCACATTGCTAATCAGTGTTAAAAGGACATATTCAGTTTTTCTCATTTAATACTTCACATTCCCAACTTCACCATACACACACATGCAGATTGTATTTCAGTGATATGTGTTTCTTAATCATTCTCATCTCCCTAATTCTATTACATGCTCTTTGAGGGAAATATTTGTTCTTTACCAGTACATTTATTTATACTACTAATAAAATAACAACATAACCTTATTTATCCTGGCATAGTTCTGTCATTCATTTACATCCAGGTCTATGTTTTATTAAGCACAGAAGCTATACAACTTGATTTTGTGGTTCTGATATTTGAGCTTGCATTAGAATCCTCTGGAGGACTTATTAAGCAAAGACAGCAGACTCTACCTACAGAGTTTCTGATTCAGTAGATTTGGAGTAGATCTGATCATTTGTACTTCTGACACGTTTCCAGGAGATGCTCTTTGAGAACCACTTGTTAGTGAGTCTAGAATCAGAAGAGTTGAGCCTGCCTCTTATAACCTGTGAAATTGGACAGATATCACTGGGCCACAGTTTCTTCATTTATCTCTAAAGGGGATATTAGATTTTTTGTGTGTATAAAGGGAGAAAGCATATTTCAATTGTTTAGAATTGTGCCTAGCACAAAAATTTTAGATGTTCAACAAATATCCTTATATTAAACTTCAAAATAAGGGAGAAAGCATATTTAAATTGTTTAGAATTGTGCCTAGCACATAAATTTTAAATGTTCAACAAATATCCTTATATTAAGCTTCAAATATCTATATTACCAACAATTTGGAGATGGAATTTTGTGTGGTAGTACAAAAAGCAACACATTGAGAATTAGGCTCTAAGATGTAATTCTAAGAATATCAGAGGAAAAAAAAATAAAACATGATGTATGAGAAAGATATGAGAAAGCCTTAGTAGAAGATCCAAAACATTGTACAAAGAACTCAGGGAGTGTTATAGGGAACAAGTGCTTGGGGGAAGAGGAAAAAAGAAGCTAATTTTAAAAAGAATAGAAAGTCAAGTAATTTTCAATAAATATGGATCCAATAAGAAATGTACAAGATTCAAGATAAATGTTTGTCAGTATAAAATTAGCACTACTTTGTGGGTAGTTAACATGATCCATAGCTTTTTCAACCATTTTACTGTAGTTTAGGAAACATGACTTTGATATAACATGAATTTGGTATAATATTCAAAACAATCTGAGTTACAAAAATATATCTAATATTCCCCGTTTTTTTTTTTTTTTTTGGGGGGTGAACATGCTTACAGTAAAATCTGGAATTTCTTTAAATAGGAGGATATACTGTAGTCGAGTTCCATTCAAATGGGTTTTTAAACAGCAAGGGTGAATATATAATGCAATAATATCTGAAGATATAAGGATATGCTTTTTGGCACAACTGGTATTCTATCCACTGGCTCATTTTCAGATTAGATCTCTTGTAGACTTTGATGTCAATTAAAAAAAATTCATTGTGTTTTTAACAAGAACACTTTATTCTCATCTAAAATGATACAAGGAGAAAATATAGCTATGGCATGATTTCCAACATAAATAGTTGTAGATAGAAGGTTAGTCTGTGGTTACTGCTGTGAGAATATATTCCTGATTATTTTTGCATACCTCAAAGGCAGAAAATGTGGGAATGAAATGGATTAGTATTTCTGTGACTTATATAAAGCAGTACTAACCTCTGTTGGTTTTTCACTTTGTGTTCTGCAGATGCCTGTCCCAGAATCACATAAATATTTTTGAGAAATTTTGGTCTCTTGGCTATTGAATTAGTTGTTTTTTTTTTGTTGTTGTTGTTTTTCCAGATACACAGGCATATTCTCCAGAACCTATTGCTCTCTGATGTTGACAAGTACAGGCTTTATATAAGAAATTATTGTTAAAAATAAATTATATTTTCTTCCCTGTAGGTCAGGGAGTGTGCAAATAAATTAAGCAAGCCAATCAGTGTTAAAATATCTGCTGAGAGAACAAAGCACATATTATACGTTTTAATTTTATTTTAGCTTCAAAGATGTTTCCATATTTTCTTGTATGCCACAGATTCCACACAGAAAGATCTTCAGAAAGTACACATAGGGCCTCCCTGGTGGCACAGGTGGTTGAGTGCTGCACTGTGAAGCTGTCCTCAGCCTCTGTAGCGCGGGTTCGATCCCGGCTGGTCAGTGAGAATCCCACATGGCACAGCAGACCTCTCCTGTCTCGCCCACTGTTCCCCTCAGCAGTGTATTTCTCAGTCTGCCTGTTCTGTGCCCCACTCTGTCTCTGGTGAATCCTCTTACCCTCCCGCGCATCTGGCCTGTACCCCAGTTCTTGTATAAAATAAATAAATCTTTTAAAAAAATACACATATTTGATCTTGACTGTGACTTATAGGAAAACAGAAAATTTCTAGAAAAATGTTCTCCTCAGGCAAGTATCCTCATCCTGAAATATCTAAATAGATATTCCTCTAACATAACAAAAAAGACAGAAATATATACATATTATAGCCTGTTTATTCATGTTTCATTTGAGAAACTTAAATGCCTTATAAGAAAATATATATTATAAATTATATTGATTATTTCTTCTTTCAAGATTCCATCATCCTGTCATAAGAACATAAGTGTGGTCTCAAATATTCTTTTTCTGTGCAAAAATGTGTATGTATAAAAGTATATAGAAGTATGTTTACTGGATGTTATTTTTCAAAATAACACTAAATAATTTACTGAAAAGGTTATAACTTGTGCTTTCATCAGGACAGTGAAAGAATCAACTGTTTTCCCCAATTCTTGCACACATTAGCTAATGAGCTTTTTCATCTTTTCCTGTCATAAGGATAGGTAGGCATTGGATATTTTTTTTATTATAATTAGTGTTTATTTAAATTATGGCTGAGGTTGCACATTTTATATGCTTATTGGCTATTAATATACTTATTGACCAATCTGCTATAGATTTCTTTAACTTACTCTTACTGATTTTTTTAAAAATATCAATTCAGCCCATCGCTGTCATATGGTTGCCATTCTTTTCTGGTGTGTTTTTCAAATTTCAGCTTGCTTATTATATTATCTATACAAGAAAGTCAAAATTTTGAGTATCCAATTGATTGATACTTCCTTTTCTACTTCTGGTGTAAGTAAAATGCTTAGAAAATCTTCATATAATTCCCTGATGCTGATATCTGTAGCAAAAATCTCAATATCTATTGTGCATTCATAATTTAAACATTATTACTTATACTCTATTATAAACATCTAGTTTAAATCTACTTTTTATTTTAAAGATTTATTTTATTTATTTATGCATACAAGAGCTGGTATGTGTGAGGGGTTGGGGCGAGAGGATTCACCAGAGACAGAGTGGGGAACAGAATAGGCGGATCCCTGAAGTACACTACTGATGGGAGTAAAGGGTTAGACAAGAGAGGTCTGCTGCACCATGTAAGTTAGCTCCCTGGTGCAGGGGATTGAACTCATGCTATTGTGGCTTGATAGCACTAAGACTTGATAGCACTAAGACTTTACCCCTGAGCCACCACAGAGGCCCCTGTATATATTTTTTTATGAACTAACATAGGTGACCTATCTCTTTCACATGAAGCTTCTTGAATACATTACTTAAAGTAGGCATATAAGGAAGTCATTATATAGACATGTCAGATCTCTTAAGCATGCTACTTCCAGCTTCAGTTTGCTCTTTTATTAAAAATTATATCAAATACATTTCTTATACTCATCTTAAGAAAATTATTATTATGAAAAACTCTTAGAAATTGGATTCCTGGGTCAATTTGCATGACTGTATTTTCAACATTTTCCATGTTTTACCATATTTCCCTAAAGAGATGTTTTATTGACTATCATCTCCTGAGTGATGCATGAGTTTTCCCATGTAACTGAAGCCTTGCCAACATTTGACAGTCTTTTTAATTCAACCTATAACTAGAACAATATTTGAAAATTTTAATTATAAAAAATATTTTTGAGACTTAGTATATTCTATTTTTTAAAATATATTTTTAAAGATGTATTTATTTATGTATATAAGAGCTGGGGTATAGGCCAGAGTAAGGGGGGTGAGAGGATTCACCAGAGACAGAGTGGAAAGCAGACAGGCGGATTGACTGAAATACACTGCTGAAGGGAGCAGCAAGCAAGAGAGGAGAGGTCTGCTGTGCCATGTGTGTAGCTCTCCGGCTGGGATTGAACTCTTGCTGCAGTGACTGCGGGATAGCTGCATAGTGCTGACACTTAACCCCTTGTACCACCAGGGAGGACTGCCTTAGTATATATTCTCATGGAATATTTGCCCTTGTTTGTCTGAGCATATTATCTAATCAGCCACAAGTTTAAGAGATAATTGCTAAAATTTATAACTCGATAGCCTACTGACATAAAGAAAATTTTAACAAATGAAATGAGTCACATTTGCCCCTTTGTTGCTTGCTATCGACATTAAAGCATACTGTTATGAAACTGTTGATTATCAACACTAAATGAAAAAGTTAAAGGCAACAGAAATAAAAGATACATCAAATACAAATTAAAAACAATGAGAGCACACTTTCCAAATTAAGCATAAAATCAGAAAACAAAAACATCGTATTTTTAACATATTACGATATTAACTACTAGTCAGATTGACTAATGAGATTCACTACCAATGAAGAAAAGATGGCAAAATTAAAGGTAAGGCAAGATAGAGTTTATTCATAAAGAACTACTCTAAAAGTATAACTGGAAGAGAAACCAATTAACCGAGTAGAAAACACAGGGAAATAACAATTATGAGCAAAGAAATTTATATTAGTGTAAGGAAATCTATATATAATTAACTAAAAATATCAATATGAATAGCTGCAACTAGTGGAGGAAATTAAATTTTAGGTGAAGGTAAAAGAAAGGACAACAATAACATGCCATGTATGAAAAGAGTCACTGGAGTTAAGCTAATCAAAATGCTAGTTGTTGCTATAAAAGAGATTGGAATTGTATATATATATTTTTAGCATTGCTATACCAAGTACTTATGTTAAAAATGTACACATATACATTAAAATCACATAAATATAAGCTAATACTTCCAAGATGGTGAAAAGAAAAAGAGGAATAAAAGTTAATAAAGAAAATTTTGTCAAAGAATAAATATCCAGAAAACAGGGTTGGAGGGGAATAAATACTGACAATAAAAACACAAAATTGGGCCTCCCTGGTGGTGCAAGGGATTAAACAAAAGCACTATGAAGCAATCTGCAGCTACTGCAGCACGAGTTCAATCCCAGGCCAGGGAGGTGACACACGTGGTGTAGCAGACCTCTTCTGCCCCGTCTGCTTCTCCTCTCAGCAGTGTATTTCAGTCAGTCTGCCTGTTCTGCTACCTATTATCTCTGGTGAATCCTCTCACCCCTGGACCTCTGGCCTATACCCCAGCTCTTGCATGCATGCATAAATAATTTTTTTAAAAAATTGTAGCAAAAATATTAGTAATAAAAATAGAGCAAATAAAATCTACTCTCAAAGAACTGAAACACATAGTCAATGTCTGTCTTTAAAGCAGACACATTTGAACAATGTAATATTAAAAGCAAAAGCAAGGAAAAATATACTAAGCAATATTTTACAAATGGAGAAACATTAGACAGAGTGAGAATAAATGCTTTACATAGTGATAAAGAACATCATTATGCATAATGACAAAGGAAATTTTTTTCCAGAAGATATCTTTCTAAGTCTTTGAAATGCGTAACTTCGAACTCTGTGTCACCTAATATGTTCCAAGCAAATTCTCGGTGTTTCACACACATTAAATTCTCTCAACAAGACATAAGGATCTATTGTATATGGAGGACACTGAGGCAGGGAGGAAGATTAAGTGCCTCAGGTGGTCTCACACACCTAGTCATGGGTGAAAGCAGGTATGTACTTTATAATCATGGCTGCAAATATGGCTGGACAGGTGCAGAACATGAGGAGTTACCATAATTATAACAAGACTGCACATTACATGTAAAAAAATATAGACTAAATCCAAGCACATATGGAACCAGGGTAAAAAGAAAATCTCAAAAAGACCCAAGAGTTGGGAATATATAGAATATGTTATCAATGCATTCAGTAAATTTTCCAGAAAAAGATTTGCTAGCTCCCCAAACATATATATATATATGCATGTATGTATGTATGTATGTATGTATATACAAACATTATTAAAAGAATAATATACACATATACTTTTAAAACGATTCTCTACTGAGATTGTATTGAATCTGTATAATGCTTTGAGTAGAATGACCATTTTGACAATGTTGACTTTCCCATTCATGAGAAGAGAATATTTTTCCGTTTGTTTGTGTCTTTTATTTATTTCAACAATGTCTTCTAGTTTTCATTGCATAGATCTTTTACCTTTGTTAGGTGTATCCTAGATATTTCTTTCTTTTTTTTTTTGGTTTGATTATAAATGAGATCATTTTCTTACTTCCTTTTCTATCTCATTGTATATAGGAAGAGAACTGATTTATGTATATTGGTTTTATACCCTGTCACCTTGCTAAAATGATTGTTTCAATTAGTTCTTCCATGGAATCTTGAAGGTTCTCTATGTGTATTATGTCATCTGCAAATAATGATAACTTTACTTCTTTCTCAATTTACTTTTATACCTTTCTGATATCTAATTGATCTACCTAGAACTTCCAATACTATGTTGAATAGTAATGGTGTGAATGGGCAACATTGTTATTTACTAGATATTAGTGAAAAAGCTTTCTGTTTTGCACCATGTCTCCATGGTGATGTTAGATATGGGTTTGTTGTAAATGGTTTTTATTATATTAAGGTATGTTCTGTTTATCCACTGTTTCTGGAGAGTTTTCAGCATGAATGGAGGTTGTACACTATCAAATGTTTTCTTAGCGTCTATTGATACGTGTGTATGCTTTTCCAACTTTCTTTGGATTTTTCAAAAAACTGGAGCAAACACTATGGAAATTCATATTAATCACAAAAGGCCCTGGTTAGCAAAAGCAATCCTGAAAAAAAGAAAGAAAGAAAGAAAGAAAGAAAGAGAATGGAAGTATTACACTTCCAGACCTCAAATTATATTATAAAACCATAATAATTAAAACATAAAAAAATTAAAAGCCTGGTACTAGAACAAAAGCAAACACACAGGCCAATGGAATAGAATTAGAAATAAACCCACCCACACCTATGCAAACAGTTGATTAATGACAAAGAAGCCAGGGATATACACTAGAAAGACTAGGGTAATCTCTTCAATAAATTGTGTTAGGTACTGGACAGCTGCAAACAAAATAATGAAACTAGACCACTGCCTCACACTATACACGAAAATAAATTTAAAATTGTTAAAATACTTGGATGTAAAACCTGTAACCATAAAATACAGAAGAAGACATAGGCAAAACATTTCATGAAATAAACTTTAGAGATTCCTTTAAGGATTTGTCCCCAACAGCAAGGGAAAAAGAAGAGAACATAAACAACTGGGACTACATCCAACTAAAAAGCTTCTGCACAGCAAAAGAAACCATAACTAAACAGAAAAGTCACCTTACTGAGTGGGAGAAAATATTTTCACACTGTATATCTGACAAAGGACTAATATCAAAGATACAAAATAACTCATAAAACTCTACAAAAACAAAACAAATAGCCCAATCAAAAAATGTGCAGAAGAACTAAACAGGCACTTCTCCAAAGGAGATATTCAGACTGCAAACAGGCATATGAAAAAGTGTTCACCATCATTTATTATTAGAGATACGCAAATCAAGACTACAATGAGATACCTTCTCACACCAGTGAGAACGGCCCATATTGCAAGCACCAGAAACAGTAAGTGCTGGCAAGGATGTGGAGATAAAATAACTCTCCTACACTGCAGGTGAGAATGCAAATTGGTCCATCCCTTATGGAAAGCAATACGGAGGTGTTTCAAAACATTAAAAATTGAGGTACCATTCAACACAGTCATTCTACTCCTAGGCATCTACCCAAAAAAATAAGTAACACTAATTTGATAGGAAACTTGCACTTCCGTGTTTATTGCAGGGCCGTTTACTATAGCTAAATTATTGAGGCAACCAAAGTGCCACAAAAACAGGTGAATGGATCAAGAAGATGAGGTATATATACACAGTGGAATATTACTCGGTGATTAAAAAAAGATAAATTCATGCCATTTGTGGCGACATGGATGGAGCTGGAAGGGAATAATGCTAAATGAAATCAGTCAGGAGGAGAAAGATAAATCCAGATGGTGTCACCAAATATGTGGAATAAGCTTGAAACCCAACACATGATAGCTGATTACAGCACTGAAGCACCAAGGAGGGAGGGGGAAAGGAATAGTAACAAAGAGGGAAGGACATGCAATGAACCATGGGTGATTTGGTGCTATGGGTACATTGTGTGGTGGTAATACCTGATTGGGTTTCCAAATATTACATCAAATAAAATTAATTAATTAATTTAAAATTAAATGAGGCAGTATGAACCAAACAGAAAAAAATGGTTGTAGAAGGAAGTTACAATGGAAATTATATTCATTTAAGCAATGAATATGCCATATTTCTAAATATAAAATTAATTTAAAGCAGCATTTGAAACAAAACTTATAGCCTTAACTATATTGAAATTATCTTAGAATAAAAATGCAAAACCAATTAAATTTATTTATACAAGGAGACAAAGGGAGAAAGTGGAGAGGTCCCCCAAATCGTTAGAAAATTATAAAAGCAGCTCTAATAAAATGAAAAAAAATAATTTATTTTTTTAAGATTTATCTTTGCATATAAGAACTGGAGTGTAAGCCAGAGGTATAGGGAGTGAGAGGATTCACCAGAGAGAGTGGGGAGCAGAACAGGCAGATCTACTGAAAAACACTGCTGAGGGGAGTAGCGGGCGAGTCGGGAGATGTCTGCTGCGACATGTGGGTTGTTCCCTGGCAGGCCAGGGATTGAACTCATGCTGCAGTAGCTGGCAATAGCTTGATAGCACTGTCTTTAACTCATGCACCACCAGGGAGGGCCTAAAAAATAATTTAAATTTATAGAATAATATATCTCCCAAGAAATTGTCATTTGAAAAATAAAATAGACAAATTTATTGTAAGAACACAAAGGGAAGCAGAAAAGATTTAAAGTTAAAAAAATGACATTTAAATGGTGTTAATGATATAATTACAGATATAATTTTTACAATTATATATGGATATTGTGAATAATTATAAACTTGTAAATCTAAAAATTTAGACAAAGTGGATTTTTATTGAAGAACTTCTAACATCAAAATGTTTTCAGAAGATATAAAATTTTGATAGGAATGTAGACATTAAAGAGATTAAATAGTTTTTAAAAGGTTAGAGGGTTAAAGTAAAAGGTTTACTTTAAGAAAATAGGTACATAAATAGGAAACAAAATGGTAGCATGTTCTATCAAACAATGGAAAAAAAATATCCTTACCAGAGAGTTTATCTTAGCCAGTTAAGGAAGTCTCAGTATTAGAAAATATATCCATGTAATTTGTCACATGAACTGATTACAAAGATTACAAAATTATGTGATCTTCTCTAGAGAGTCACAAAAACATTAGATACTGTTCAGTGAACTTGTAAGAAAAATTATGTTGATAGCATGACAAATCATAGCATGCAGTATCAGCTGCATTAGCTAAGCAGGTTTGTTTTTTTAACTTTATTTTTTTTAAGATTTATTTATGCATACAAGAACTGGGGTACAGGCCAGAGGTGTGGGAGGTGAGGGGATTCTCTAGGGACAGAGTGGGGAACAGAACAGGCAGCCTGACTGAAGTACACTGCTGAGGGGAGCAGCGGGCAAGACAGGAGAGGTCTGCTGCGCCATGTGGGTTGCTCCCTGGCCGGCCCGGGGATTGAACTCATGCTGCAGTGGCGGTGGACAGCTTCACAGGTTGTGTCTTAACCCCTTGTGCCACTAGGGAGGCCCTGCTTTAACTTTATATTAAGGATTGGGAAGAAAAAGTGTAAAGGGAAGTTGGAAGAAGAGAAAGAGGAAGGAAGGGAAGAAGGGAGAGAGGAGAAAGCAAGTAAAGGAAAGAGAAGCAAGAAAGAAATGAGGGAATACAACAAGATGCAGGAGTTTAAAATATTTACTCCTTCATCCTTTACAAACTGTTTGTAGTACTAATGATATTAACAGTACTAACATATATAGAGAGCACTTTCTAAGTGCCAGGCAATTTTCTAAAATATTTACTTATTTCAGATTGTCGTTTCTCATACAAATTCTATAAAACACTATAAATACTCTGAACTTACAGTATTTATAAATACTATAAAATACTAGCCACATTTTCCCATTTTACAGAGAATGAAATCAAGGCTTAGAATCAAATAGTTACTTACCCAAATCACAGGATTCATAAAACAGAGCAGCCTAGATTCTGACTCAAGCTGGCTCCCTCTAGTGTTCAGACATTTGCAGGCATTGATTGGAAGCATTACACTCCTGCCAGGGCCGTAGTTACATCTGGGCCTGGAGGCTGGAGGCTTAGTTATAACTATAATGAGTTCTTCAATTTTTTTTCTTTGTTTAGATTCTGTTCTTAAATTCGTTGTATCCTTTCTTCCAGAGAGATCTAAAGTCAAGTGTAGGAAATATGAACAAATTCAGTTTCCTAGTAACATCAACATGTATTTTGAAAATACAATTAAATGATCCCTCTTGAATTTCAAAAGAGAGCAATTTGAAATTTGTGCAGTTTAACTTCTCATTGAGTGTTAAGGCTCAAAGAGAAAACTTGTTGGCAAAGGAAAATGTGAATGGATACAGGTTTATAAAGTTTGTTAAAAAATCATTTTGGACTACAATTCAGAGAAAATTATGGAAAGAAGAAACTAGGAAACTTTGGAGATTAGAAGAAATGGAGGAACCTGAGAATTTAGTAGGATCATAAAATAATCTATGGAAAACATTCTAGAAACTGAAAGTTCATAATAAAATAACTATACAATTTTAATACAAAATTTCCTTTCACTAAAGGACACAGAAATTTTTCTCTCCAAAATAAATTTGCAACTCAAAATTTCTAACAACTAGAGCAAATAGTTCTTTAACCTCAAAATGTTTGCTTCTGCATTTATAAACCAGATATAATCTTTGAGATTAGATCTTTGGGTCTCCAGTCAAGAGTTTTGAACCAAATTAAGAATGACATTAAAATTTCATTAATGAAAATAAACAGACATTAAGAGTAGTCATTATGTTAGGACCATCCTAGTCTAGAGGGTCCCAAAAGAAAGATCCTCCTAAAATCTCCAGATTTATTATGTAGTGAACTTCATTTTCATATTAGGGATGATGGCAAAACTCTGTAAAGATATTTTAATTGTATGTTTGTTTGCTTGAGAAAACCATTTCTGTCTAATATAGAAACCATAGAGAATTTTAATACCTGGGTTATCCTTATTCAACATTTCTGTCAATTATGGGGAGAGGAAGTTTGCTGCAAGTCAGTCCTTCTGTCTTCAATATATTTTCATTTGCCTTGACATTCTTTTGTAGCTCCTCTTTCTCACACCTCATTGCAACTTGTTTATATTAACTTCTTTCTGGCAGTGATTTTCTCCAGTTTCATATCTTCATGTAATTTTCTGAGTGTTGTAGGCTTCCTGATATTTTTACTCAGCAGTTGAAACTTGGGTAGGCAGAATGGGGACATGAACTTTCCTTCTAGCTTTGTCTCTTTCTAAGTGGAGCAGTATATGTCAACAGCTCTCCAGTCTCTCACTTCTAGCAAGTGTCTGTCTACTTTAACTCTGTAGTTGAGCAAGTTCATCTTGAATTTCCACTCTATAGTGTCATGGTAGGTACTGTCAACTAGTGAAAATATTTAAAAAATAAACAATGGGCTACATTGGCAGTGACCTGGGCTGGCACCTCTTCTCTTGGACTTTGCTGACTCTGTGTGTATAGGAAGTCCTCTGCTGGGGCAAATGCACTTCCACCCCCTTTCCACTGTACTTCCTGGCCGTTTACTTTGAGCTGTCTGCCTGACTATAACTTTAAAAATCCAGGAGTGGGCAAGAACAGGGATGGAATCCTAGTAAGGGCTATAGTTTAATAAATACTATGGTCTCAAAGCTCAGTTTCTTTTTTTTTTTTAAAGATTTATTTATGCATGCATACAATAACTGGGTGTAGGATAGAGGTGTGGGGGGTTAGAGGAGTCACCAGAGACAGAGCGGGGGGCAGAACAGGTGGATCTACTGAAATATTCTGCTGAGGAGAGCAGTGGGTGAGACAGGAGAGGTCTGCTGTGCTATGTGGATTAGCTCCCTGTCCAGGGATGGAACTCCTGCTACAGTGGCTGCAGATAGCTACATAGTGCTGAGACTTAATCCTTTGTGCCATCAGGGAGGCCCCCAAAGCTGTTTCTGATTTTGTGTGTTTACCATGTGTAAGCCCAGGTATAGGCTATCTCGAAACTATTTTTACTATCTGAATTTCTTCAAAATGTAGTTTTACAAAAGGGAGGAGACATGACATGGTGTACCATATTCCCTAAAATATATTACCAACCTTCTAGAAGTATAGCTGTTCCAATTTATGTTTTGTAGTATCCTTGGGTTTCAGAATTCAGAAACAGAAAATGAAGACAAGTCCTTTTCTAACATTTTTCTGAAATATGTTTTATTTCAATATGTGAGTTCTGGTTGTATATAATGTAAACATTTCATATATTGTTTACTTCTTCCATTATTTCTTTATTATTCTGACAATGAAATAGCATCACTTATTCCCATTGTGTCAGTCCAAGTTTTAGAAATTTTAATTAACTTCATTTTTTTCTCACTGTTTTCCTTATCTTTGGTTTTCATTTCTTTTTATCTTTTTTTTGTAATTTTATTTTTTGTTTGTTTTTAAGGACTGGGAGAAATGCATAAAGGTCTATAAGCAGATGCCATTTTAAGCCAAAAGTTTTCCCAATCTGGTTGATATTCCTTATGACCCTTTTTAGTAAGGTTTTTTTCCCCCCAGAAATCATTAAGTTTATTTCTGTGAGCAAGTAAATTGTGTTTGACCAGCTGTTCTATTGCACTCATTTCCAGAAAGAATTGAATTTGCTTCTGAACTCTGAACTCACAATGGCTAAACTTGGCAAAATGTGTTTTCTCATCCCTACCCCAAAAGACCAAGCACACACAGTTATTTAATATAATGTGATTTTGACTGTTGGCTTAAAATGAAATGGAAGCTTAGAGCAACTACAACAGTATATTTCCCATGAAGTGTCATTTGTGTGTCTTATGGAGTGAAGAAAGCACTATTTATGCTGAAATATTATTTGCAATTTATTTTCCTTTATTGAATCAATACTAATATATATGGAAACTTTTACCAGACCTCAATGCATAGTAACCTTTTAGCAGTTTATAATGAAATGACTGTATTTCATTTATGATTTATAATTAAGGTCTTTTAAAAATCACCAATATACCTGAAATGTGCAGTAAGGATCATTGCATCTGTTAAGATTTCAGTAGAATTGTTTAAATCTGGCACTGTGCTCTATATCTCTATAACTCCCTACCTAGTTAAATGTCTAGCTCATAGAGAACAGTTAGTGCAATTTTTTGGTAATTGTGATTTATAAAAATATAAATAGGTGAAAGATAACATGGTGAAGATTAATTCTCTATGAGATTTCTACATGTCTTGGGAAGGTTCTGTCCCAGATTATCTTTCCAAGGATATTGGTATAACTCAAAGCCTTAGACAAAATATATATATATATATATATAGTCTCCCTCCAGGACAGAGGGCAGATTTGTTCCTAACCAAAACAATAAAGGTAATGTCTTCCTCCCATACAATATTAGATGAGTTTGCAAAAACCTTTATAATATTTGTGTTTTTTTTTCCCCTAAGGAGCCCATGGCTCCTTGATTTTAACATAGATCCACTGTGTGTACAGCCTCCCCCTTCCTTCCTTCCTTCCTTCCTTCCTTCCTTCCTTCCTTCCTTCCTTCCTTCCTTCCTTCCTTCCTTCCTTCCTTCCTTCCTTCCTTCCTTCCTTCCTTCCTTCCTTCCTTCCTTCGATTTATTTATTTATACAAGGACTGGGTAAAGTCAGAAGTGCGGGAGGGTGAGAGGATTCACCAGAGCCAGAGTGGGGAACAGAACAGGCAGACTGACGAAATACACTGCTGAGGGGAGCAGTGGGTGGCAGGAGAGGTCTGCGCACCATGTGGAACCTTCGCCGGTGGCCAGGGATTGAACTGGGCTGCAGAGGCTGCGGACAGCTTCGCAGCCCAGCGCTCAACCACTGTGCCATCGGGGAGGCCCCTCCCCCTTTCTTTAAACATCTCAACCCAAATGCCCAAAAATAGATGACTGGATCAAGAAGATGTGCTGCATATACACCATGGAATATTACTCAGCATTCAAAAAAGATAAACACATGCAATTTGCAGCAACATGGATGGCGCTGGAAGGGATCATGCTCAGCGAAATAAGCCAAAAAGAAAAAGAAAAATACCGGATGGTCTCACTCATAACAGGAATCTAGAAAACTTAAATAAGGGACCAGGAAAATGAATAACTTTAAGAAAGTGAAAATCAAAATCAACAAAAAACTATGAACCAGAGACACTTTTAGGGGGGCGGGGGCGGGAGGGGAGGGATTGGGGTCAGAATGGGGGGGCTGCAATTGTATGGGGAATATAACAATAAAATTTATTATTTAAAAAAATAAAATAAAATCTTGAAATAAAAAAAAAATAAATAAACATCTCTTCTGTGGCACTTGCAGCCATAAGGAACTATGCAAACACAATGCCCATGTTTCTTGCACCATCAGTCACACAGAGTCCTTAGTCACTTACCCATGAATTCTGTGTCTCATGCCATTATGAGCAAAACTGTGCAGACTAACTTGATAGACTTCAAGTGGATTTCAAGTAGAGTAGTGTAGCTGATCTTCAAGTAGAGTCAAAATCTCTCATTCCCTTGAATAATGTTCTTGATGCAGTCATTTAGTACACGCAGTTGCATAGCACATTATCAGTTTGTAAATAGCTACCAAGATCATGAAACCAAGATAAGGTCTTTAGAATTTGACAGATGAAGTTGAGAGGGTGGAGTTAGGAGAAAGGATGTCTGTGATAGTAGAAATTTTAACAGGAGATGAAAAATTGAGGGAAATAAAATCTGGTTGTCACAGTTTTCTAGGTATTCACATTATCTGTTGCAAGGCAGTAGGATGAAATGGAGTCTAGTGAAAGTTTGAGGAAAAGGGGCAGTGCTAGGGCCTCCCCAGTGGCACAGCGGTTGAGCGCTGGGTTGCGAAGCTGCCCACAGCCTCTGCTGCACCGGTTCTATCCCTGGCTGCTCCCCCCTTACCGGAGGAGGGTCCCACTTGGCGCGCAGACCTCTCCTGCCGCCCGCTGCTCCCCTCAGCAGTGTACGTGGGTCCTTCTGCCTGCTCTGCTCCTCACTCTGGCTCTGGTGAGTTCTCTCACCCTCCCGCGTTTCTGACTGTACCCAGTGCTTGTATAAATAAATAAATAAATAAATAAATCTTAAGAAAAAGAAAAAAAGAAAAGGGGCAGTGCTGAAAGTGTCATCAAGAATGGGAAAAGTTGCTGAATAGACTGAAATTGGGTTGATAGGTGGTTCTGAGTGCCACACTGACTTCAGAATATATAAATCTGAAAAGTTTTAAATTCATGGTATTACATAGTGGTTCTAAAAAATCAAATGGGGTGGAAGACCAAATTTAGAAGTTTTACCTTTCCTGGTATGCATAAAGAATAATATCCATTACTGGGTATCTTGAGATGAAATTTAAAGATGCATGTCTGTCCCAGGTCTTAACTAATTGTACATCCACAGCTATTGGAGAGCATTGAGATGATGGATGAGTAGCATCCCATTAACCGGGTAGTTCACCATTTGGTTCTCTAGAAAAAGTTGAAACCAGCATACATATTCTAACATCCTTTTACTATATGAAATAATCCTCCCCTATCTAGCTAATCATATTACAGATTAAATCACCTTGTCTTGAAATCATGTATTAATGAGGGGCCTTGGGCAGGAAACTAGAGCTAATTTGCATGGATGCTTTGGTTCTCTTTATTATTGAAGTCTAGCCAGACCATGTCACCAAGGAGCTGTGAGTGATGGGGAACTTCAATGAAGCACTTGGCAAATGCATGTCAGAGAAATTCTTAATAATAATAAATCCTCTGACAAGACAAGAGCACTTAAGTCTGATGGTGACAGTCTAGTTTACAGAAATAAAGCCAATGTTCTCTGCTCCATTTTCAGGGTCTGAATGCTTTTAATCATGCTGTTTGGCAGATAGCTACATCAATCCATCTCATCATATCTAAAGTCTGCCATCTTTGGCTAGTCATCCACAGACATATTTCTAAACTTCAAAAACAAATCAAATCTCTTTTTTCTTTTTCTTTTTTTTCCAGCAGCCATAGAAACATCCTCTCATTTCAATTTGAAAATGAATGATACCCCATGAGAAATAAAAGTGTTTTCTCTTTCCCCCAAATTAGAATCATAAAGGTTACTGTTAAATCATCCTTTGCAATGGTTGCGGTTTCAGGAAGTTGCATTTACAGGGGAAGTAGTTATTATACTTAGACTAGGTAACTTGATAGTCTAGATAGCTCCAGTCTTACATCAAGATTTGTGCCAGTTTCTACTCCTCTCCTTCCCTTTTCAAACAAAACCCAACATCTTTTCTTGCTACTTTCTAGGCCTGCATTTAGATTAGACTTACTAGAACAAGGATTGTATGTCAATGGAAAGGCCATGTGCATTGCCTATTCATTCATTACCACTGGGCCTAATTTCTGCTCAACTGTCTCTGTGGGTCCCTCAATTCCAATCTTTTCAACTGCTCCTGGTAATTTGCTTGAACTATCAGACAAATTAGGGGATGGTGCCAGTCACAATTTTGTTCGGGGATTCCCATATATTATGTGTACAGCCCTGCCTCAAAGTCCTTAATATCTGTTTATTTCCTACAGCTAGAACCACAATGGATTAAAACTATAACTAACCAAGAACCATGCCTTATTTCTTTTCTTTACCCCCAGTTGTGAGCATAGAGTTGCACCTTGCAAGTAGAAGTGTGCTTTAGACAGCTGCAAATACTTGTCATTGCCTGGGATACTTATCATTGCCCAATTAAAGTGAGGCCTGCACTGGAAGTCACTGAGTTTCTAAGGTGATGGGAATGTCCAGAAGTTGTATGGATGAGTGTAAAAGAGACAGGGAGAAAATATGTTGCAGCCTTTGTTTACAATTTTATATGAGATATGTCCTGTTCATATATCCTGAAGGTGAGTTATTCAATTACAAACAGATGAATAATTCAAGTAGTAGTTGAAAATGAGATATATACTCCCAACAATCATTTTCTCATATATATGTATATATATTCTATATATATACATATATATGTATATTCTCATGTTAGTAGCTAGAATTATAATCATGAATAAAAAAACCCAGGTTCTTGCTTTCATGTAGTTTATTGTTTAATAGGTGATGCACAAAAGATAATCAAAGAGTAACATCAACAGGGGCCTCCTTGGTGGCCTAGGGGTTAATTCTCAGCCCTGAGTTTGATCCCTGGTCAGGGAGCTAACACACATATAGCACAGTAGACCTCTCCTGCCTCCTCGCTTGCAGCTTCCCTTAGCACCATATTTCAGTAAATCGACCTGTTATGCTCCCCATCCTGTCTCTGGTGAATCCTCTTAACTCTTGCACCTCTGGCCTACACCCCAGTTCTTCTAAACACACACACACACACACACACACACACACACACACACACACACACACGAGTAACACCAATAAGTTTGGATGCCATGGATACCTATGTGGAAGTTAGGATGGACAGTAACTTATTGGGAAGTGAAGATGTCCTCTCTTGGAAATATCTCTTTATCTGAGAGATGCAAAAGGATCATATTTTCATATAAGGGCAATGGGAAATTTTGCATTAATGAACAAGAGAAGGGGGAAGAAGGGCCCATAATTGTGTAACTGCATTTGTGAGTTTTGAGTGGTAATTTTTATTATATCAAATAAGATGGAAGATGGAAAGAAGATGGACTAATACACAATCTGAACCAGAAAGTATGATAACTTGATCTAGGGTAATGTTGGAGATATAAACTGGTGCATAAAAATGGTAATAGCGAGTACATATCTTGAGTATTGCAGATGACTGTAAGACATGCAACATTGATCACTTTTTGTGTTTCACTTATACAGTTGCATAAATGGTGTAGTTTGTAGAGATAAGGGACACTGGAAGTGGCTAGGATTATTGAGAGATAAGAGGAATTAAAGATTAATTTTTAACACCCAAGTGGAAATATCGGATAGAAAGTTAATATAATTGCTTTGAACTTTTAGGACTGGTTAGGCCTAATGGTGTAAAATTTGTCAGTCACCTGCTACTAGGGGTAAACAAAGCTTGGAGTAGAAATTAAGCAATCCTGGATAAGAATACCAAGCAAGAAAGGGAAGCATATAGGAGTTAAGTCCTGAAGAATTTCTATGGTTAATGATTGGGTGAAAGGTAATATGACTATAAGGGCAGAGGAATAACTAATGAAATAGAAGTTCAGTGATATGTCTTAGAAGCCAGACAAGAATGTTGCAAGGAAAGGGGAATGATAAACTCAGGAAACACACTAGTAATTTAAGTAAATTGAGTACTACGAAATGACCATTAGATCTGGGGATCTTGTTGAGAAATGTCATGAAGGAGGACTGACTGTGAGCTTGATTATATTGGGTAAATGTGTAAGGGGGAGGTAAAACAATGGAGTTACTAATTATGAATGATGCTTTTAACAAAGTTGACTGTGAGGAGAATATATATTAAGTTTTGTCTTAACTTTCAAAGAGATAATCAATCTGGCATGTTTTATTTCCCATGTAAATATTGGGCCAAATTACTCGTACATAAATAGGGATTTATTGTTTAGATTTTTAAAAATATCATATAGAGAAAATAAAGATGCAAATAAAAATACCCATAATTTCCACACTTTAACACATTTAATGGGTGTATGCTAATAGGTGATGTTTATATTGCTAGTATTAATAAAGACACTCAAGGGCCTCCCCGGTGGCGCAGCGGTTGAGTGCTGGGTTGTGAAGCTGCCCGCAGCCTCTGCAGCACCGGTTCGATCCCCGGCTGCTCCCCCCTCACCGGAGGAGGGTCCCACATGGCGTGCAGACCTCTCCTGCCGCCCGCTGCTCCCCTCAGCAGTGTACTTCGTCACTCTGCCTGTTCTGCTCTCCACTTTGGCTCTGGTGAATTCTCTCACCCTCCTGCGCTTCTGACTGTATCCAGTGCTTGTATGTATAAACAAACAAATAAATAAATAAATCTTTAAAAATAAATAAATACATAAAGTCACTCAAGCAAATTCTAATTCTTTACCTTCCCTGTACTTAGGCAGAATTTTTACAACTTCTTTCGGAGACATTTCAAAATTTAAATCACTTACCCTTATGAAAAATCTCTGCCAAGAGTAAAATCAGGAGAACTTTTCTGGCTGCTTGATTACTGAATGACTCCTTCATTTATTCATAATTTTTTATGTAATTATAAAAAGCTAAATATTTCACAGAGCTGGAACATAGACTTATTCGGATGTAATTAAGCATTGTCTTCTGAAGATGGGCCTGAACTTTGTGGTATTTGGAAATAAATAAGTGACAACAAAGGTTTTCATTGACTCTAGCATATCTCTCAGAACATCAATATTCAATAAACATGTTCTTGGTGAATTTCATTCCAACTAAGCTGTTTTTTATTTGTAACAGTCAAGATACAGATCTGGATTCTATCTGTGAAAAGAGAAAATATTATTCTCTCTTTTATTTATTTATTTTAATGATTATTAGTTCTTACATCTCATTAGTGTTCAACTTCTGCTCTGAAAGTAGAGGTAGAGGTTTGGGCCCTGAAAGAGTGGTAGAATCCATAAAAGTAAAAATCCTTCTCACTGAAGGATCAATAGTGGCTTAAAAGTTTGATTTAAATAAATGTTGTTTGTTTATCTGCTAAGAGGTAGGATTATGTGATTATTGGGGATTTGTTCTACTCTGGTGAATCTAAAAGCAGTGATTTTCCCACACCGGAATTACTACAAGAATGATAATAACAAAAATAATAGAGGTGATTCTGTTTATGATGGTGATTCTATGATCTCCAAGCTCATTTTATATGCCTGTTTTACTGTTAAAACAGTTATTTATTGGAATGGATTTAGTTAGACTGCTGTCTTCCTTCTAGGGGTATATGCTGCATTAGAGACTATTGACTCACTGAGAGTGAGGCAAACTGCCAGGAGATGGAGGGTATAGCAAAATGAGGGAGTGAAAGGGCATGATGAAAATTACAGAGGGAATGAACAGGAACTCAGATGGCTGTGTACATTCAGAGAGAGTTGTCTCTGGGTTTACCTATGCGGTTGGACAGTTGTCCCTTTAAAATACATCCAGGTAGAGGTTTTGTCTATAGAATATCTAATCCTTTGCAGGCAACTCCTCTTTTCTTGTTTGCACTTGAATCCACAATTTGCTGTACTTCCTAAGTTCTTTAAAATGGAATCAATTTTGTAGCTTCCTCAAAACACAGTCCCTAGATATAGTTGTTAGTTTGTGGACTGAGTTTTTAGGCAAATTTTAAACAAATATGTGCTGAGGACTAGCCAGTAAACATTCCTGTGCTCAGAAGCCACCTATCCTGCTCAGATGTGACAGGTGTGCTGATGCTGAATGCTAATGTTCATGCAAACACAGAGAGGTAAACAAGAACTTTTTCTTTTTCTTTTTGTCCATGGCATTATCTGTTTCTAAATGTATGGATTATGGAAGGTCCTTTACCAACTAAAATTTCCCTTTTGAGATTCAAATTTAGGTGTGTTTAGAGAGAACACATGTAGCTCATTTATCTTTAGTAATTTTGTAGCTATGGTAAATGACTCAATCATAGGTAGAATTATATATCACTTGTAATTGAAGCTTTCCATTATACCAAGAAGTGCTCTAGTTCAATTATTTTAAAGGGTTTCTTTTCATTTCTGAATTCAAGGAGTTATATAATATGTTTAGTTGAAATTCCAAAGCATTTCTCTTAATGCTTTCTTGTAAAGGAGAATATAAATTTTGGCACACTGTGTTCTGTTTGAGTTGTGGTCTACATATAATAGGTCCAATTATTTATGGTAAATTCTTCCCCTTATGTTGAGGATTTGCTGCTAACAAGGCAGTATTTTGAATAGCACATTTATTAGTCATTTATTATTTGTGTCATAATTCTGAGTCAGTATAGAATTTTGGATTGGAGGCAAAGCTCAGTAAACCATATCAGTATGATAAGACAGAACTCAGAAAATTGTACATGGCCCTAATTCCTTACAGGACATAAGGGAAATTACTACCACTACTCCTATTCAGTAGATGACAGTAATAATACCTGGCTTGCTGCTGTCATTAGACACAATCTGGAGTCTATGTCTGTTCAGGATGATATGCTATATTCTTAGGACATTTCTCTTCCCTATTTTTAAAATATAGTTTAGTTTGATTATTTTTCATCCTTACCTCCTACCTTCTTTTTCTTTTCAGTATTCAGCTCCATAGGTTAAAATATGTGGAAAACACATGACAACTACATAATATAAAATTTGGGGACAAAGTATAATTTTTTATTATGAATAGTGTAACATTCACTGTGGATTTTAATTATATACATAGTGTAAATTTTATAGTGACAAAACAACACTGTGGTTAGGAACATGGATTCTAGAAACTAGTTGCCTGGCTTCAAATTCCCTCTTTACTGCTTACTTCTTATTGATTTTGGACAACTTACTTAACCTGTGTTACCTCAGTTTTCTCATATGTGAAATGATGAGCAATAATAGCGCCCATATAGGTTCTTATGATGACACTGGATAAAATACCTGAAACAATGAAATACATATAATAAAACATAAGTAATATTCTCCTAGATTTCAACCTCAGAGATATATTTGAGGACTCAACACCAATAGCAAGGGAAACAAGCAAAATAACAAATCGGATTACATCAAACTAAATATCTTCTGCACAGTGAAAGAAACTTGCATCAAAAAGACATTGTACTGGGCCTCCCCTGGTGGCACAGTGGTTGAGTGCTGGGCTGCAAAGCTTCCCACAGCCTCTGCAGCATTGGTTCAATCCCTGGCCTCCAGAGAGGGTCCCGCATGTGCAGACCTCTCCTGCCGCACCTGCTGCCCCCCTCAGCAGTGTAATTTGGTCCTTCTGCCTGCTCTGCTCCCCGCTCTGGCTCTGGTGAATTCTCTCACCCTCCCGCGCTTCTGTCTGTACCCAGTGCTTGTATAAATAAATAAATAAACAAATCTTAAAAAAAAATCCATGAATTATATGTTTATAAAAATATATAAATAACTTTATATATATGTATATTTAAAGATTTATTTATACAAGCACTGGGTACAGTCAGAAGCGTGGGAGGGTGAGAGAATTCACCAGAGCCAGAGTGGGGAACAGAACAGACAGACTGACAAAACACACCGCTGAGGGGAGCAGCGTGCGCTGCAGGAGAGGTCTGTTGCTCCACGTGGGACCCTCGCTGGCGGCCGGGGATCGAACCTGCGCTGCAGAGGCTGCGGGCAGCTTCGCAACCCAGCACTCAATCGCTGCACCACCAGGGGAGGCCCATGACTTTATATATTTATTAAAAAACATGAGCTATATGCATTCCCCCTTCCCATTTATTGCAGTATTATTTACAATAGCCAAGTACTAGAAACACCAAAGCAAGATATGGTATATATATATATATATATATATATATATATATATATATACACACACACATACAGTGCAATGCTATTCAGCTATAAAAAAGATGAAATCCTGTCTTATACAACAACATGTACAGACCTAAATGGAATTATAATTAGAGAAAAATGCCATACAGAAAATGTATGATTGTATGCTTTCACTCATATGTGTTACAGAAAGCTAATAAACAGATGAAACTAAATGAAAGAATAAAACCTTTTGGACTCTAAGACCAATTATCGGTTACCAGAAAAGAAGGAGGTTGGGATGTGGGTAAATTGGGAAAAGGGGGACAATGCTATAGTGAAGGATAGATATGGACTCTTAGTGGCAACCTTACCATAGTGTTGATTCTCAAGGATGAACACTTGCAACTTATATAGCATTATAAATGTCATTTATATAAACAATTGAATTCAATTAACAATGTCACTTTTTAAAATAAGAAATGTGCTTATATTGACTTGGGACTAGCTTGAGTTGTTTGCAGAATGCCTGTTCTAGTTCTGCTAACCATACTGTCTTGTTTTGTCACTAGTAATCTAGCTATCAGATACATATGATAGTTAAGACGATGGACTCTGGAGACAGACTGCTTGGAATAAATCTGGATCTGGAAAATGCCACTTTGAACAATTAGCCTCAGTTTTCTTCTATAAACTGTCAATGACTATAGTGATTGAAATGGAGAAAGGAGGATGAATTAGAAACATTAAAGAGATAAAATAATTGATATTGGGATGCAATAATCTTAAAATGGTACTTAAACTTTTACTTTTGTCACAATCTTAATTTACAAAATTGCTGTCAGTATTGTCTTTGACGCATAATTTAAGACATTGTTCAAATGTGTATTAGGCATAATTAGTTCACTCTAAAGATGAGTATTATGTCCTCTAGATTACACAGAACTATAGTTAGCAGAAGATGTATGTTTGCAAGAACATTTTCTTGTAAAAGAAGGTAAAATTGAGCATTCTAATTTGTTTAAGGAAGCAAGACAAAAAAAAAAAAGAATGACAATGGGGAGAATGAAATGATTAAAATAGCACAGTATCTCAAAGTAAATGGAAAGGAGAGCTGGAGAAATGGATAAATTTAATTTTACAGAGGAAACTTCAATAAGACTGCATGGTAAGGATGACAGAATGCACAAAGTTTGTCAGTGGCAAAAGAAGGAAGTTTAGAAAGTTCTGGTTTTTTTTTTTTTTCATTGAAAAAATCAATTGCTAAGAGGAAGAAAGGGAGGCATTTGGGATTTGAAGAAAGAAGTCAATATTTAGAAGAGTTCCTGTAAGAGTTAACAGAGTGCTAACTAGGAACATACATGGAGAATCTGGCATATTTTTAAATTTGGATGAAGTTGTGTATTTTTGGAGATGAACAAGATTGTAAGATTTTTGTCATGCATTCAGCCAGCTGTCTAGGGCCCAAAACAGAGAACCTAAATATTTGGGTTCATCTCATCAGAGACAAAAGTTGGGTGCTTGAGCAATAGAACTAACTAAACTCAATGGTGAGATAATGAAAATGGTGGCATTGAAGGAGTCTAAAATATTGGGATGGAATAAAATATATATTCAGAAAAAGTAATTAATGGATTAGGGTGAGAGTAATTTAGGTAACAATTATAGGAACTAAAAAAGATAGGCAGTGGATCACAGTGACCTTCAAGCTACTGTCTATTAAAAGTTAACATTCCCAATTTATTCACTGAATTTCATCCAGTTATATTCTATTAAGAGTCCAGAACTCGGGCCTCCCCTGGTGGCACAGTGGTTGAGCACTAGGCTGTGAAGCTGCCCGCAGCCTCTGCAGTGCCTGTTTGATCCCTGGCAGGCAGCAAGGGTCCCACATGGCGCGCAGACCTCTCCCGCTGTGCCCACTGCCCCCCTCAGCAGTGTATTTCGTTGGCCTGCCTGCTATGTTCCCCGCTCTGGCTCTGGTGAAATCTCTCACCCTCCTGTGCTTCTGATTGTACCCAGTGCTTGTAAAAATAAATAAATAAATGTTTAAAAAAAAAATGTCTAGAATTCAAAGTTTCAGTTCTGCTCTTCCACTCTGGCAAGAGGATGTTAGGGAAGTCTTACATCACTGTTCTAATTTATTTATCATAAATTTTAGCACTTTATTATTGGTAGGCATTCAATTCATATGAATTGAATAAATATTTAATTATTATAGTATATTTATGAAAGATTACATTTCCATTTCTCAGATGTGTAAAGATATTTTCTGTTTTTAAAAAGAAAACAGAATTCATAGAATAGAACAGAGCTTATAAAAACTTCCAATGTAAGTAATTGCTCCTTTAACTAACTTAAATTGACTATATTCCCTTTAGTTTACCCTCTTGAATAGAAATGCAAGAAAACATAAAGTAAGTATTACACACAACATTCTCTCTCTAAATTTGTACAACCATCACTTGAGGGAATTATGACTGTCCCCATTTTACAGTTTAAAAAATGAGTGTTAATACAAATGCATATAGTGGCAGATCAAGTATTCTAACTTCAATCTATGAAATATGTGTGACTGAAAATTACAGCCTTCCCCACCACTACATTGCCCTTGGCTTGCAAAGGGTTTGAATAACCTTCTTAATGGTAAGACAATTTATAGCAGTATATTTCATTAGACCTAAGCATACAATGTTGTAAGAACCTTTACATTTTTCTCTAATTAGAAAAATTCTCAGAATAATGAGAGAATGGCCAAGGGCATGTAGGAAAAATGAAAATTTTAAAATAGCTACAATAATTAACATAATTTGGTATTGATGAAAAGTGGGATGCAAAACTCAAAAAGAGACCCTAAATTTGCAAGAATTTTATATATTCATTTTATGTGAGAGAGATGATTGATTAGTTTTAAATCTTATTTAAATAATTTGGATTTTGGGGGAAAAATGGGAAACTATTGCCTCACAACATGCAACAAAAATGAATTTCATTTTGATTAAAAGGTTAAAGTTGGAAACGAGAATATAAAATAATTAGAAACCAGGATACTTATCTGATTTTAGGTTGCAAAAGGTCTATGACCACACACAATTACAAAATATTAAAGGAAAATTTGAGTCATTAATTATGTAAGATTAAAGTTTTAGTAATCAAAGGCATCATAAATTAAAGTAATTAAATAGTAAAATATTCTAATTAAATGAACAATAAATTAGGAATCAGTATAATTAAATACAAAATATTTTCACCGATCAATAAGAAAATGCTGAACCACCTAAGGAAGTAATAAAATATCAAGAGAGGTAATTCACATACACAAATACTAGTCAAAATATATATTAAATATTTGTATCCCAATGATATTACAAACATTTTAAAATTAAACTGGCAAAAATTGCTGTTATTATTAATAAATTTTACCAAAGTTGTAAGCTAATAGGTATGATATTGGAAAAATCTCTCAGGAATAAAATGTCAGTAGATATTGAAGATGATATACTTTAAAACAGTAACTCAACAAATACTATTTGTCTCACTGAAAAATATTGAAAGATGTGAAAAAATTATGTATAGAAATAACTATTAAAAAGTAATAACACCATATAATATACATTTATCCTGACATAAAATCATGTTTTAAGTGGAAGTTTAAGGAAAGTATTTCAGTATATATTAATGGGGGAATTTCTAATTCCAAGTATTATATAAAGGTGATTATAATTTAGCCTAAAATAGTATATGTTTAAATATATCACTTTTTTTATAGTAAAGCCTTTTTTTTAAGGTTTATTTATTTATGCATACAAGAGCTGGAGTACAGGCCAGAGGTGTGGGGGTGAGAGGACTCACCAGAGACAGAGTGGGGAACAGAACAGGCAGATTGACTGAAATACACTGCTGAGGGGAGAAGCGGGCGAGCCAGGAGAGGTCTGCTGTACCATGTGGGTAGCTCCCTGACTGGGATTGAGCTCATGCTGCAGTGGCTGTGGATAACTTCATAGGTTGTGTCTTAACCCCTTGTGCCACCAGGGAGGCCCCAGGAGGATCAGGACTATCGGGGATGATTTCCCCAAACAATGATTAAAATACCAATGTGGAATTGAGTATGTGGTCATGATCTTGATTTTCTATAGAATATCCCAGCTGTGCTAATTTATAATGTGGTATGGGAAATAAAGAAAGGTCAATATCTTTGCTCATTTTGCAACATTATCATGACACATTTTACAAAAGGTTGGTTATGCTTACGGCTTTCATTTTGTTTCTTCAAAGACTTCTGAAATTTATCTCATCTAAAAAAATATTAAAATCAACATAAATATTTTGAGGGTAGGATAAAAAATATGGGAATGTAATGCCTACATATATAATAAAATACCTCAGACAAAGCATGATTTAATTGTACTACAGTTTATAACTATGAAACAAAAGATCATGAAATGGCATATGTAAATATTATAACCCACAAAGGATGCCACTGTAAATTTCTTCAAGGTGATAGAGAAAGATGTGGTAAATTACAATGTTTCATAATTATGACAGTCAAATGGCACATTACACATCCATAAAAAAAGTTTATTATTCATTGTCATTCAGATACTTAGAGAACAGCTCATACCCTTGTTTTGTATATAGGAAAAATGTATCAGAGATGAATGATAAATGCAAAAGCCTTTTATTAGCATTAGTGTTAATACTGAGATTTCAAGTTTTTGATTTTGTAATTATTTCAAGTAGACATCTACACTTAGCCTTGCCCATTAGCTCTTGTGGTGGTTATTCACACTGATGTGACTGCTGAAATGAGAGCACATAGCCAAGGTACAGTGAAATATGGACACATGGTCTTTTTGATTTATTGATTTATTTTAATAGGCATTTCTCAAAAAAAAATCTTGGTTTTCATTTCTAACCGACTTAACTTTTTGCCTTGTGTTTTTTTGGATAATCTAGTCTATAGAAATGCATTGCTTACATTATTTAAGATTTGGATGTCAGTGATCATTGACTTTCCTCCTCTTGAGTTTTCCATAGTTTTATGTTTACAGTCATTGTTTCCCTTTGAGTTATCCATGCCTTTTGTTGAAATTTCACTGCCAGCACACTAGTAATGAGTTTACAACTGTAGTTTTGGATATTTCAGTTATTCTCATGTCCTTGAGAATATCTTTCAAACCAAATATTTAATAGGCTAGCATTTATTAAATAAACATAAAATATTGTTATGGTCATGTAAATTCTCTGCATACAAACTTTGATGTTTCAATTACTCTATGATCCAAAAATTTATTCTGACAGTCGTAGCCCACCTATAATTAGCTTCCACTATAAACACTCTATCAAGGATTGATGTGAGTTCCATTGCATTGCTGCAGAAGCAGTTGAACAAGTTGTCATTCCTCTACAGGCATTACTTATGTAGGGCCGTGTCTTTGCTCTTTCTGACTATCCCCTTTAAAGGGATTGTGATTTATTTTTTAAATTTCTGAATTTTGGTTGAACATCTTATACTGAGAAAAGCAAACAGAATCCATATTTTCCCTGTTCTTATCTGAATATATCTGTTCTCCAATGCTGCCCTATTTGTGGCCATGCAAGGAATCAGGAAAACTGGTGATTAGTGAGAATGAATCATTTTAACATATCAGGAAAATTTTTCAGTGTTGATACCATACTCTGAGTGATAAGGATTCTCAGAGACCCTCCCAGGGATTCTGGAAACAGAAAGGAAAACATTCAACATTCACCTTCTGTTGCCCACTATAAATTATGATTTTCATTCTTAATTAATAAATTAATTTAATTCTTAATCTTAATTAATTAAGATTTTCATTCTTAATTTCAAAATCCCTGTGTCAATTGTGGCTATTTTAATATGAATTGGAATTAGTTGGGAGATTTCTCAAAGATGCTTTACTTACCTATGAATAATATGGTATAATCAATATCACTTTCATTTTATCCTTTCGACTATCACATAGTAAACATTAGAAACAAATTATTAGACTTTTGGGTACTTACAATACAATATTCATCCATAAGATGATCATATTCTTCCTTGCATTCAATGCTAATGTAGTAAGGCATTCTACAGAATTATGAGAGCATGAAGCTATTAAAATTCTTTTCCGTCATTCTGCTTTTATCTCCAAATATACATAGAACTTATTTAAGTCTATTGAGGAAATTTTAGCTAGCAGCCCCTGACCAATGAGGATGACAAAGAAGTGGACATTGCATGTGCCACCCAACAATATGGGTCTTGATTTTTCTCTGAATGCTATCATTTTGCCTGTAGGGGAGAACGCTATCATTTTGCCTGCAGGGAAAGAGAGGTAAAAGAGGTCAGAATATATTCAGTCTTGTTTCTGAGAGGATTTTAGCCAATGTGTGGAAGTGAGAGGGCAGTTACCTTGCCTAGAACTAAGAGAAGCTCTGACATCTCTCAGAGATCATTTATGTCTTGGAGACTCCCTGGCTTCTGACTAAAGTTTGAGAGTCCACCTGAAATCGTACCATTGCCTGTCTGTTTTTTTTTTTTTTTTTCCTTTTCTGACCCTGTTTTCCCCACTCATTGTCTAGTGTCTCTTTGTAGCAATTTCTTTAATAACATCCATTCCCATGACTCCTGGTTTTAAGTTTTGTTTTTGGAAAACTCAATGAATCATATAACTGATTAATGAGAGACAAGTTCAGAACATGCTAGTCCTCAAAGTATGATTCCCAAACCAACAACAGCAGCAGCACCTGGGAGGTATTAGAAATGCAAATTATGTAGCTTCATCCCAGATCCAGTGACTATAATTTCTAGGCAGCACATATGAGAAATTTGTATTTTAAGTTCTCCAGGTTGCTTTTGTGCATGCTAATGTTTAATAGTTACTTGGCTGGGAATGCATTTCCTAACTCCTACTACAGAGCTTTTTCTCTCCTATACCTTTTTCTTTTCGTCTGCCATGCTCTATTTTCCTTTGATTCCCCCCCCCCTTTCTTTTACCTCTGCATTTGTTTGACTAGCAAGATAAATAAAGCTGGTATTTATTCGTCTTTTCTTCTGCCTGTGTTATACACTTTCCAATAGTCTCAAAGAGTTTTCTTTGCCCCCAAAACTGAAACGTGATCAGATTTTTCATCCCTGACTCCTAAACAAAGGAGCAGTTTAGATTTTGAATAGCCCTTGCAAACTATTAGTAGTTATTCCTTCCTGTATATTTTCCCTTAAGAATCAAGCAGCTTTTAATGAGATGTAGTAAGATAGGAAATCATCTTCTAAACTTATTTCAAGTAACACTTTTATGAAAAAATGTTGTTCTATCAAGGAATGAATGATTTAAGTTACCAGTGATTAACATTCAACTGTCATCTTTAATTATGTGGCCTACCTGCAGGACGGGCATAGTATCCTAGAACTTATTGTGTGTTAGGTACTGAATTACGTGGCAGGGATATTGACATTTAATCCTTGCAGCAACTTTATGACCTATGAACTGTGATACACATTTTAAAAAGAGGATACTCAAGTAGGGAATGATTAATTTCCCATATTGTTTACTTTAATGCAAATATTAAAAGAACTCTGTACTTCTAGAAAGAAAATTTCAGACATGGCAAACTTGAATATTCTTTAAAAATTCAATTATAGGCTTAATGCATTTGTAATTAAAACTCCAAGGGGATTTTTTAAACTGAGAAAAGTGATGTTAAGCTACAATTGGCAGAATTAATAGGGAAGATTATCTTAGAATATTTAAAAACTATGAATGAAGAGCGACTTTCTCTGTCTGATACCCAATGTGCTCTTAGGTCTGTAATAAGTTTTAAAATATAAAATTGAACCAGAATAACAAAATATTGAATTAGTCAGTGGCATACATATCTAAAAATATACGTATATGCATATATATGTGCTCCCATATTTATTTTTACATATATGTGTTGCCTAAATATGTGAAAATATATGCATAAATACAGGTGCAGAAGTAAACACCAAATACACAAGTAATACATGATAAATTCACATTCCATATCCATAGGTGTACATTTTTCAATAAATTATATTGAACTATGTAGATAATAATTAGGTTTTAAAAATCAAGTTGTAGTCTTACAGAAAAATAAACTTCAAAGGGTAAAAATAAATAATAAAATAACTAAATGAAAAAATATTTATACCCTTTCAGCTTGGTGTAATTATCTCTATATCCAATCCAGAAAAGATATATGTATAAAACTGTAAAGGATGCACTTTACAGTTTTATATAAAATAAATAAAGCATTGACAGTATATGAGTATCTAATAATAGAGAATGGTCTTAGTATATTGTAATTTAACCATGCAACAGAAAACTATTATGTCTTCAGGCCTGGCACTGTAGAGTTTTTAGCCATATATCTAGGGAGCAACAAAAAATATTTTTTTTCAGAGATAAAAGAAAATAATTTCCTCAAAAAAAGGTAAATCAGAATTTGACACCTATTTAGCTGCACCTATTAGATGAGGTGCTAAAATTATACTTTCATCTTTATATGCTTCAGTTTTAATTTTTGTATTTTCTAATGTTACTACATCTAACCTATATATTATGATATAAGTAAAAGCATCATTGAGAGAAGACTTTGAATATCATTTTAATATGGTTTAAGCTATTAGTAAAAAATTAGAAAATTGATGTTTTATAATCATATAATTCATAAATGTATGCTTTAAATTCATAAAATAAAATTAGTCATGAATTTTAGTTATTTAAAATATTAATAAAGACGTATAAAATGAATTACATCTATTTATTTTGATTTATCTAATGTTACTAGTTATGCTCCTTACTAAAACTCTTGCAGTGAGACTTTTAGTTTTTATTTTCTTGTTTGTTTCTCTCTCAGTCAACTTTTACTGAAGAGGCATTTATAATAGCTTGCACTAAGGGACAACAAAAAACAACTGTTCATTCTTACACTTTTTAATACCCTGGAGTTTCCAAGCCAGGTTGCAATAAAATCTTAACTTGGTTTGGAAGATGGAATTGTTGTGAGGCTTAAGGGATCCCTGAATTGTCACATTTGGACCAATAAGTTATGTTAAAATATAGCTCTATAAAGCAGAGACAAACCTGGTCTCCCCGCAAAAGCAAACACCTAGAACAATGAAAACTTGGGATTACAAATCAGTTCCAAGCAATTTCCTGGGATAGTGAGTATTTTAAATAAGGTGGGTCATGCATAAAATTAATTGCAATTCCTAGGGTTCGCCAAATGATCCAAGGGTGCTGCATATCACTTAATAATTACCAGAGTAATCTGTCTTCAGTGTGTTAGGTCACTGAGGGAGAGCTTGAATTTACTCTTCCTTGCAATCAAATGTAGGAACTAACACATTTTCCTCTAGCCATCTGGTGTGTCGTACATCAAATCAGTAATATGACTTCACTCCTAAAATCTAATTATTATTCAAACGTTGGTAAGGAGAACTAAACAAATAGCTTTAAACTGTTATTCCATAAAATGGAAGGTCAGGCTCAGCATCAAGAGGAGAGTGAAGACCTTTTTATGAATGCTAAAAAGAGGAAAAGAAAAGTTTTCTGTACTAATAGAATCTTCCCTCATCACCAGTTGATGTTCCTGTGATTGACTAGAATTATGACATGCTCATGCAGCTTTATCCTTCATTTCTCAATATAATCTATACTGTCACATATTTTAAACATGTAATGAAGGTGACTTCATTAATAAAATTTATAAAAAATAGTACTGAGGAAACTCAGAGAAATACAGACCAGAAACACCATCAACTGTTTCTAAATGTTTTTTACAGTGATTATTAATTTGTTTTAGAAATATTTTATACATATACACACACTCATGAAAAATTCCTCTTGTCCTGTATACTTTGTTCATTTTTTCCCTTCCTGTTTTTTTTTTTTTTGTGATGATGAGATCTTTTTGTCCTTGTTTTGCTTGGTTCCTGCCTTCTCACTGCAGAACTTAATCACCAGATATTCTTAATAAAATATTTAATATGAATCCTCCTGTATTTTCTCTGTGTTCATATAATCATGTAAGTGTGTGTATGCACATACTCATATACATAAGTGCATATAGAGAGGGGCTGTCATTCTTTTCAGAAGTAGATTATTTTTTGCATCTTGCTTTTATCATTCCCACACACTCAGGGAAATATTTCCAAATCATTGGGTATTTCTATTTATTCTATGATATTCCATAGTACAGATGTACCTTAGGCCATTATTCATCCTACTACTGATGAAGATTCAATTTATTTTCTCTTTAACTATTATACTATAATAACCACTGCAATAAATAGATTCTACTTCTATCATTAAATATAGTTATTTCTAAGAAATGAAACATTTGGATTGGGAATACATTGTCCAAGAATATATATATTTCTGAATTTTATGGATTTGATCACTTAATTTCACAATGTACTATAACAATTTATATTTTACCAGTAAAGGTTTTGTTTGATTGTTTGCCTGTCAACTTTTTTTCAATGATAGATTTAAAATGATATTTCAGTACAGCAAAATAGTTTTATATGCCTCATATTCCTGAGTACTGGTGAGTCTGAACAACTTTTTATTTATTTTTGATATTTGAATTTACCCCTCTGTGATTACCAATTCATATACTTTCTTTTTTTTCCCTTCAAGTTGTTCCTCATGTTTTCATCCATTTATAAGAGCTGTGTTTAGCAGTTATTAAATCTCAGCTTCCTGGTGGAAATAAGTTTATCCAAATCTATTGTTTCCATTTAACTTGTCTAAGGTGTTTCTATAAGCTATTTTGTATTTATCCATTTCTTTCATAAATTTGAAATTCAAGTGTTGGTTGCAAAAATGTCCCTTAATGATAGATTATATATATTGTTTCAGACAAATCTTAAAGAAAAATTTGAAAACCATTGAAGTAATTTACTTCAAATTTATTCCCTTTTCTCAAGTTCTTCAAAATTCATTCTTTAACTCCTCAGTACTATGAAGTTCTTTCTGTGTTGGAAAAATTTATGAGGGAAAATGTTGAAGCTGAAGCTAAGGTCCCTATCATTGAAGATTCTGGTGCTAGAACCAGGAATATCATATCATTACTCTATATGATATGAAATATGATATACTCTTCTAGATAGCTTTTTTTAAGATTTATTTATTTATGCAAAAAACCGGGGTCAGGCCAGATACACATGAGGGCGAAAGAATTCACCAGACAGAGTGAGGAACAGAACAGGCAGACTGATGAAATACACTGCTAAGGGGAGCAGCGGGCGAGACGTGAGAGCTCTGCCGTGTCATGTGGGATTCTCGCCGGCTAGCAGTGATTGAACCCACACTGCACAGGCTGTGGACAGCTTCACAGTGCAGCACTCGACCGCCTGCACCACCTGGGAGGCCCTAGATAGCTTTTTTGATGTCATAATTTATAACCCATTATTTACATACTGGTCTGAAATCATACAACTTTCAAAAAATGTTCTCAAATATAATGGAATTTTACATTTGTTAATATCCTTTTTGACTCCCTTTTGTACAATTGCTATATAGATTTTATTGTAGTAAGTTTATAGTTTTTCTAATATCTGTTAAACTGTGTCTCCTATTTCCATTTTTCTTCAGCAAAAATGCATTTGGTTTTATGTACATTTATTTTTTCTTACAAACTTTCACATCATCTTATCTCTACTCCCAGCCCCCACCCAGCAACAAAACATCATCAACAACAAAATTATCACAAATGGTTGCTTTCATTATTATTTTAAAGTAAATATTGTGGGGAAAGCCTTTAATTAAGAACATATAACTTTCCATTTGCTAAAATATATTTCCTACAAAAAGATTTTAAAGTTCACTATTTCTTTGGAACCATTCTTATAAAGGTCATTCATAAGCATTTTCTAAGTGTGTTTTTTTTTTTAATTGGGAATGGGATATGGGATATTATTTCCATTGCTTTTTCTAGGTAGCTAGTGCTGCAATGGAGCAGGGCTAGAGCTTTAAATGTATTTACTTTGTATTCATCAGATGCATTTTAATGACTTTTCACTTGTCTCTAATATCATCAACATAAATAGAACTTTGTCATTACTTTTCAGATACTATTTCATTTTATCATTCATCCACTAGGTCCTCAAAAACAAGGCTGATTTAAAAAATGAGGATAGCCAGTATCTTTGTCTACCTTCATATATTACTGGAAATACTTTTGGTGATTTGACATTTATAATCATATTTGTTGTCAGGTTTAATAATCTTCTATTTTTGTTTTCTTTAGTGTAATTTATTGTAATTGACTTCTGTACAAATGCCTTTTTACTTAATTTTCTCATTAATTAATGCATATAAATTATGTTGATAGATTTTTTGGTTTAAAAAATCTTGTAATCTGCATTCTTGTAGTAAGTTCTATTTAGAAATAATCTTTTTTCATCTTCTATTTGAGATTATTTCTGTACACATTTAGTAACTATGAATATATATATGCTTATTATTTTCCAAATAAAGTTTCAATGATTATATTTTATTACATAAGCAAAAGAAAAAACAAAATCAGAATCTTACTAACAAGTATAACAACTCTTAAGTTATTGTTGTTATAGTTTTTCAGCTGTATGTGCATGAAAATATAACTTTGCTTTGTATAATTTTAAGTTATATATCACTTGAGTAAAAGTTTGCATCTTTCCATGATATTATATATGCTTGAACAATTTTATTGTAAGGTTCTATTATGTTCCATTGTGATTTTATGAAATCATATTAAACTCTTCCTTTTAGTTGAAACTTTATTTGAATTTTTTATGACTATTACTGTTAAGTTTAATTGTCTTGTGACCAGTACTATTAAGTTTAATTATAAGGCCAAATAGTATGCTCATTTAAGAATTTAAATAGGTTGTGTGTATATGTTCAGTTCCCTAGTCATACATTGTGTGTATGCATGTGTATTTTCTGTCTTTTCTTAACTGTATGAATATTCAAAATTATTGTTCATTAGTATAGTTCAGAAATTATTATTAAACATTTAATAATACCCTTGACAAAACACTGTTTAGACATTGTTGACTATGCATATGTATAGATGTGTGTGTATGTTTATGTTTGTGTAAAGAAAGAAGCCTAAATATGTAGATAAATGAATTATGATTATATATAGATATAACTATAGGTGCAGATATTATCTTATTGATCATTTTTTTCATTTTTTCGACCCATGCTACCCAAGGTGAGATCTGCAACTGATATGAGTTCACAAACAAAGCATAACTGGTGATTAAACATTTAGAAATTTTTTAGCAATTTTAGGGGGTAATTTTGTTTGCTGAATTAAAATATAAAAAGTGAATTTAAATATAAAAAAGACTTATATTTTTTAAATTTAATTTTGTCAATTATCTTTCCAGTTGTCATTTTCTTTTATTACTTGTGGTAACTTATGTTTACAGTTCTGTATAAGATGTAAATTCATTTCTTTTCAGATGCGTAGTACCACACCCACTGCTAAAACACTAAAAATATTACACCATTGTCCATCTGGTGTCCTCCCACCCAAGCTCCCCATTCTAACTTCCCCTCTAGAAGCCCCAATTCTACAATCAGATTTCTAGAATTTGTTTTAATTTAGGTTTTTTTCTTTTCCCTTCTTTTCTTCTCTATATCCCATGGAAAAGTGAAACCATCCAATATTTATTTGTCTTTCTGACGTATTTAATTTCATTTAGCATAAGTCCCTTAAATTTCATCCATGTTGTCACAAATGGAAAGAGTTAATCTTCTTTTATAGGTGAGTATATACCATTGTGTGTGTGTGTATCTATCTATATATCTCCCATATCTTTCTGATCTATTTATCTGCCTTTAGGTATGTAGGTTGTCTCCACAGTAGGCTGTCATAAATAGTGAATGAACATAAGAGTGCATAGATCCCTTTGAGTAAATGTCTTTAATCTTCAGATACATACCTAGGAGTGGGATAGCCAGATCATATAGTGGATCTACTTTTGATATTTTGAGAAACCTCCATATTCTTTTCCATTGGATCAAGACCCATCTGTATTTTTACCAATAGTGTTTGGGAATTAATTTTTCAAAAAACTCTCACCAACACATATTGTTTCTGATCTTTTTGATTTGGGTAATTCTCATGTGTGTGAGGTGGTATCTCTTGATTTGCATTTCCTTGATGATAACTGATGATGAGCTTTTTGTCATGTGCCTATAGGCTATGTCTTTGGTGAAATGCCTATTTAGATTTTATGCCCCTTTTTTTGGTTATTTTCTTTCTGTTGAGTTATTTGTAGATTTTTAGATTAGGCTTGTGCAATGTGGGATAATATGTAAATGTATTCTATTTTGTAGGGTATCTTTTGATTTTTAATAATAGTTTCCTTCTCTTTTCCTTTGCTTATTTTTGCTTTTGTTTCCCTTGCAGTTGAAGACAAATCCCAAAATATATCTCTGAAGCCAGTGTCTCTAGTTTTTTGCCTTTTTCCCCACAGTGCATTTAATGGTCTTAAGTTTACATGCAGTACTTAATCCATTTTGAGTAAATTTTTGTGTGTAGTAAATTTTTGAGATAGTGTACTACTTTCATTCTTCAACATGTGGGTGTTCAATTTTCCAACACCATTTGTTGAAGACACTTTCCTATATCTATTGTATATTCTTGGTTCCTTTGTTGTAGACTAACTATTCATGTAAGTGTGACTTTATTTATGGAATCTAAACTCTATTCTATAGGTCTGCAGGTTTATTATTATTCCTATGCCATACTGTTTTTGTTACTGAAGCTTCATGCAATAGTTAAAAGTCTGAAAGGTGATACCTACATTTTCTTTTTTGTCAAGATTCATAGTAAAAGTTTGGGAAATAATCCTGCAAGAAAATTGTGCCCTAAAAATGTCAGAGACAGCCATACTACCAGCTAAAATAGAATTCCAGCTAAAATAGAATTCTAGCTAAAAAAGGGTTGGCATTATGAAATAATTAAGGAATCAATATATTAATAGGACATGACAGTCATCAATATATATGCACCAAATGAAGAGACATCAAAAATTATAGCAATTATTAACAAAACTAAAAACAGATATTGAAATATTGATAGCAACATAGTAGATTTGGGGACTTCAGCACCCTACTTACATCAATGGACAGATAAAACAGATTATTAACAAGTAAACTGCAGCCTTAAATGAGGAATCACACCAGATGGTCTTCATAGACATTTATGGGAAACTACAACCCCCAAAATTGGAATGTACCTTCTTCTCATGTGCACATGCATGTTCTAAGGATAAACTACATGTTGGATTATGAAACACATGTACTTACTTTTTGAATATTGAAATCATATCGAGTATCTTCTCTGATCACAATGGTATCAAACTAGAAATCCAGCACACAAATAAAGCAGGATAAACTTCCAATATGTGCAAACTAAAGAAGATGCTGCTTGGCTATTGGGTTAATGAGAAAATCAACGGAGAAATTAAAATGTACCTGGAGATGAATGAGAAATAATATCTACCAGAACCTAGGGGACCCAGCAAAAGCAGTAATAAGAGGGTAGACTATAACAGTATGGGCCCAGATCTAGACAAAAGACTATACATAATGAACATAGATGTAAATATATCTATTTAATAAATATATATCTATATATAATAAATATATGCTATATATATATCTTTATGATCTATGCCTCTAATTTGTACTATTTGGGTAGTACATAATTAGGACATACATACTTTTTTCTTTTGTGGAAGAACTGGGGTGTAGGTCAGAGTTGTGGAAGGGTGAGAGGACTCAAAAGAGACAGAGTGGGGAGCAGAACAGGTGGCTTTACTGAAATACACCACTAAGGGTGTAAGCAGCAGGTGAGACAGGAGAGGTCTGCTACACTACATGGGTTAGCTCCCTGGGTGGAACTGAACTCAGGCCATAGAGGTGATAGTGCTGAGAATTAACCCCTAGACCACCAGCAAGGTCCCCTAGACATTTTAAGTATTACTTAGAAAAAATTATCAAGCTGTCCTTATATTCTCTAAATAGTTTTAAAAATCTATAGTGGTGACCATGTCCTTTTAAGTAAATACACTTCTCAGCATCATTTCAGTGGCTGCTTATATCATTATTATTCTGTCAAACCTCTATTGCTGTTTGTGTTTTATTGAATTATTAAATACCATAAGTAACTATGCAGTTCAAAATCCTATAGATACACTTTAGTCTCATCCATAATTATTTCTTAATTTGACTTTGGAAAATAGAGTCCTCAAAGATTTTGAAAAATTTTAAAGCTTCTTAATT
The DNA here is from genome assembly GCF_014898055.3 of Talpa occidentalis. Lineage (NCBI taxonomy): Eukaryota > Metazoa > Chordata > Mammalia > Eulipotyphla > Talpidae > Talpa > Talpa occidentalis. The sequence goes on along the minus strand of NW_023604861.1, from coordinate 87,722,029 downwards.
AATCTAATGGAAATTGTACCAATTTAAATTCTTACTGACAGTGTATATGAATGTCATTTCTCACACCTCAGTTGCCCATGTCCACATGTGAATACATACACAGCTAAACACAAGTACATCTGCACCTATCTACTTCTCTTTGTACTCTTATTGGGTATGTGTACATTGTTATGCTCCTTAAATTTGCATTTATCTGATAGCAAAATGAAACATTTTCATATTGTATTAGCAATACATATTTAAGCATCTTGTGAATTGTCTCATTCTTATATATGTAATTTACCCATTTTTTGAGATCATTAATAGAAATCAATCTGCAAGACCTATATATACATAAGTTAGAGCTAATTAGAACCTTTTATAGCTCCTGTGCTTTCCATGACTTTCCTTTTTTAACATTTATTGTAAAATGCTTTAATTTTCTTTAAAATCTGTATTTTCTAACACAATTTCTGCTTTTGTATCACCTCAAAAATTATTTACCCAAAAACGTTTTCTTATATTCTTCAAATTTGTTTTGATTTATTTTCAGTAAAATTGGCTTTTTGGTTTAACACTCTATGAATTTTAACCATGGTTAGATTCATGTACCTATAACTATGATTGAAATATCTCATCATTACTCCTATGTAGTCAAACTCTCCCCGATGCCTTACTGCTGACAACCACAGATCTGTTCTCTGTCCCTGTAGTTTTTCATTTCCAAAATGTCATATCAAGGAATCATACATTATGTAACCTTTTGAAAATGATTTTTTATTACTCAGCATAATACTTCTGAGATTCAGACAGTTGTTATGTGTACTTATAGTTTATTCCTTTTTATTTTCATTGTACAACTGTGCTACAGTTTATCCATTTAATTATTGAAGGGCATTTGGATTATTTTCATATTTTATGATTATAAATATAACTGCTATAAACATCAAGTACAAATTTTGTGTGAATGTAGACTTTCATTCCTCTAGGGTAAATATATAGGAATGTGATCACACATTCATTTGGTGAATGTATATTTAACTTTAAAAGAAATTGCCAAAATTTTTCTAGATTAACTCTATCATTTGGCATTCCACAAAGCAGTTTGAGCTTTCCAATTGCTGCCTATCATTGCCAGCAAATGATATCGTCCGTTTGTTGTTGTTTCATTATAGTAGGTGTATAGTCATATCTGATCACATTTTAGTAAGTATTAATCTTGGTGGTTGAACCTCTTTTGAAAATAGCATAAAAGAATGGTATTTCTGTAAATCAGAGATCAACTGATCTTCAAAAGTTAATGCACATCTTAATATACATAAATCCAATAAGCATATTGGGGTTTGGGAAGCCCTACTCTCCGTACTTGAAGACCAGCTCCAGGTCCCTGTTCAAATATCCTGTGGCTGTCAAGCTCCTTTGTCAGCAATTGCAGGCCAAAACTTAAACCACCCCATCAAGCCTAGCATCTGACTTTGGAACTGAGCCTCTGCTGCTACACAGCCCAAAGATTCCCCCAGTACTGAGCACAGCCCACCCTCCCCAGCCATAGACCAAAGATGAGGCAGCCCCAACCCCAATCCTCTCCTTTCCTGCCACATGAGATTCTTCTATTAAAAATACTCAAAGAAAAAAATAATTCAATAAAATGATTTACATTACTTTCTTGGAAGCATGTTAATGTTTTCCCCTTAGGATAATCTATATATTTATATATGTTTTGATGGGATCAAGATAATTTTCTAGAAGAAAACATGAGGTTCTCCATTTTCTATCAAATAAATAATGTATCTGTGTTTGATAGCACTCCTTTGATTTTGAAAAGTGAATGAAACCCAATGAGCTACCTAAAGAAAATTAGAAGATAAATTGACTTTTGTTACCTCCAAAGACAGGGGGAATAATTGGCTTCAGAGATGACTGAATATAGGGCTTAAATATTGTCATCCCATCTATATCTCTCATATTTTCTTTCTTCTTAATGCCAACTTCAAATTCTTATACTATATAACTATTTCAGTCATATCCCATATAAGTGTATCTCAGTATCTTGACAAGGGAGCAAGAGTATTATTTTCTATCAAGTTTGGGATCACTGGGAAATGCATGAATAAGCCAGTTTGGATCATGTCTCTATTCTCATGATTCTGCTTGTGGCTACTGGCATAGTGTCTTAGGTTTGGACTAGTGTGGGACACATATCACTACTGTGTCCATGTAGTACAGTTTGTTAACGTAAGCAGAGAGAATAAGATTCCTCATTGTAGAAAAACAAAAACAAAGAAATACCATTTAGCTATGACATTTCATTTATGAAATGATTTCTGTGGCAGATATGCCATTAGTCAACACCGCTTTCTTAGAGTAGCTTTCAACCTCCAAATTAAATAATTTTATTTCTGTTTTCCAATTAAGAATATGAGACCTAGTGAGATTAAATAGTTTACTTAAGATCCAACAGTTTTCAAGCAGCAAAACAGACACCTCAATTCCGATCTGAATTTATTGCTGTTGCTCTTTCTACTACACTAGGGTCTTTTTGTTGGCACTAATGATGTTTTGGACTGGATTCTTTGTTGTGTGGACTACCTTGAAAATTATGTTCAGCTGCATCTTTGGCTTCTACATACTAGAAATTAGTAGCAATTTCTGATCTTCACATTTGAGATAACACTAAATATATCTAAAAGTTGCCAAATATTATCTGAAGTAAAACAAATCAACTCAGTTAAGATCCATTGCACTATTACTGATTCCTAACATGTGTTTTATGTATTTTATGTACATAAATCCTTCTTGATTCTCTGTGGAAATGAAGAATGCTTCATAAACATGCATTTTAAAAAGGTTCACACTGTATTACAACTTCATAATAAGTACATTGTGTGATATAAGAGTCCTGGAATAATCTTGTTTCATTTAATGTTGCTTTTTTATAAAGTTGATGAGGAAAAACAATTCTGGATGGATTTGAATATCTACATTAATCAGACATACTTTCCTTATATGCCTTTTTACTTACCTGCAGTTTCCATGAACTTATTGACAGTGAGGTGTTACTGTATGTAAACACCTTGAGAAATCCTGTAGTAACTTAAGCTGTCCACATTTTATTTAACTTCAATATTATCTTATTTCTGTGATCCTAGGATAATTCTGTGATCCTAGAATAGTTTGTCTGTTTTGATCCCAATTCCTTTGCACATTTTAGAAAAAGATTTATCTATTTATGCATACAGGACCTGGGGTACAAGCCAGAGATGTGGGGGGCGGGGTAAGAGGATTCACCAGAGACACAGTGGGGAACAGAACACATGGATTGAAATACACTGCTGAGGGGAGCATCGGGTAAGTCAACAGAGGGCACCATGTGGTTATCACCCTGACCAGGGATCAAACTCATGCTGCAATGGCTGCAAATAGCTTCATAGGTTGCATCTTAACCCCTTGTGTCACCAGGGAGGCCCTGCACATATTTTTAAAGCCCTTCACAAAAGATTCTTTACAAGAATACAAAAATCAAAATTGATTTTTTTTTTTACCTTATAAATATTTTCTTTGTATCCACAAATGCTCTTCTCCTATACTTAGCCTGGTAAACTCCTATTCATGCCTAAAAGGCCCATATGAAAGTGTCACAACTCAATACAAACTTCCCAAAAATACATTTTTTTTTAATTTTAGTGGCATCTTAGCATTTAAACCAGATGTTAGACATCATTCATTTTTTTGTTCTTTCAACAGATATTATTGAGTGCATTTTCATGTGCTTAAAGACTGTATCAAGTGGTGCTTGTCCTTATAGGGCATAGAAGCTAGAAAGGGAGAAAAACTGTAACATATAATCAATAAAAATGTGATAAGCAGTGTTCTAGAGGAAGTGTATATTCTTCTGTATGAAGATAACAGCTGAAATAGTCTATGAAATGGAAAGGCATACATAAAGCAGCTAAACCTCAGCTGAGACCTCAAAGCTAAATAGGGTTTACCAGAAAAACAAGACCATATCAATAGAGTTAAACAAGAACATCCCCAGCAGAATCAAAGTATGAACAGAGACATGAAAGCAAAAAAGAACATGTTTGATTTACAGAAATGGAACAACAGAAAACCTCTAAGAACATCATAGATTTTCAACCTGAGAAAAATCTAGTACAAATGAGGATGTATTTTCTCAGTTGGGTGTGTTCAGTTTAATATTAAGGATTATGTCCTAGTCTTCCTGTCTGCCCTTGTGTGTAACAGAATGCCTGACTCATTTTAATTATTCAGGATGTATCTTTGAGTAAATGGGCCCTTTTATTCTAGATAATCTGTGGGATAGTGAAAGGTATGCATTGTATGTCTCTGTGCCCATGGAGGATTTCATTTCACTGTCAGAACATCTGAAATTGGAATTGCAAAATGCTTTATATCAGGGTTTTACACTGCTTGAATGTTCTCTGACTCAGAGGTATTTTATGAGGTTGTGTGATATGCACTGTTAAATTTCCTTTCTATACTCTCACCAAGTAACTTTTTTTTAATCTTCTTTCACTTTGAAATGTAGATCATGCTCCCTGAGCAAGGTCCATATTTTTATTCTATTAAACACCTTGTAGTGTCAAACACCTGAAAAGAATATTGAAATCATGAGTTATGGAGCCCAAATTAAAATCATTTCTAATACTCAACAAATGATAAATCTGAAGGCTATAAACATGGTGGCACTAAAAATCCTCTTATTTCTACATTAATTTGAATTCCTGGCTCATAATTCTATCCTTACAAATTTCTTCCTCAGGTATAACACTCCTCATTTTCTGCATGTGACAATGAAGTGTTTAAAAGGTTATCAATGTGGGTAGAGATTAATTGTGGTTAATTTAGCATCATTCAGCATTTAAGTATATATTTGATTGTCTGAGCATGAATACCTAACCTTAGTAAGTACTTGCAGTGATCCAGGTAGTACATTAAACTCTTTAGAGGATGTATAACTTTGCCAGCAAACTCACATGATAGATCTTTTGTTATTCCAATTTTATAATTGAAGATAGCAACTTAAAGGGTGTTTCTTCTAACATCTGTGAACTTGCATGTTGTGGACATATACCATTCTGACCCCAAATCCATGTTCTTAACTACTGCTCTATTCCTCTCTAGCAATGCATGGCAGGGGTATATTTCTAAAATATATATTTTAGTGAAGTCTACCAGATGCTTCCAGAGTTACTTAATAGGAATAAAGGTTACTCCATGAAATCTTTCCTCTTGAGGATTCACTGATAATGTATTATCAATTTCTTAAAAATCTCTCAGAATCTGAAATGTGGTATATCACATTTCTTACGGAAAAGGTTTTATATTGGTATTCCTTTAAGTCCCTTTAAATGGATTCAGAATATAGATTTATGGTTTCTACATGGTTTTCTACTTCTTTGGTCACAGTTATCAATTGTATCATTCAAGTTAGGAAAGCAAATTCATCAGAGAGAATAAAATCAAATGTGAGGGTTAAGAATCATAAGCTTCTCTTGACAATATTTCCTCTGCTGAACAGATGAGCCATTTTTTTCTCACTCTCTTATCATACTATTCCCAGTATCCGAGAGAGGAAGCCTGACTCTCTCCTCCTCCTTTCCACCCTGTCTCCATTCATCTGCCTTTGGCCCATCCTACACTGCAGGAGAGATGGTAACATAATGAAGTGGGATTTTTAAAGGTGCAAAGGTTTGGAATCAGGAATTAGCTGTATGGTCTTAACTACCACATTTACCCTCCAAAGGTCTCATTTTTAATTTAGACTACTCATACATGCATTGTCAATAGCTAAGATTGATCTAGTTATTTATTTGATAAATATTTATTGGACATCTGCTACATAGCCATGCTGCTCATAAGGAATTACTAGGGAAGACAGATACTAAACAAATAAATATATAGTAGAATATCAAGTAGTGATAAATGCTATTGATAAAATAAAGCAAAAAAAAGAGGTAATGCAAAGTGATGGGGAGGCAGAAGAGGATACTTTAGATAGGGTTGACAGGGAAGATTTTTCCAAGAAGTTGGCATTTGAATGAGACATAAATGAAGTGATGATGGAGCAAGTCACAGTTTTCTGAATTGTGAAATGCTATGTTAATATTTGATTTTGTTAATTTAAGTCTCTTCAAATTTATTCAGAGTGTGGGTTTCAGAGGAAGGAAACAGGCTAATTTCCTGGAATAATGAGGTAGGTAAGGCAGAGAACAATGATAGGTTGAGCAATGCTTGTCAGAAACCTCTGGTTCACCCAGGCATGTGCCAAGAATTCTATGATGCCTTTGAATAGTCATGGGGTTTATAGGATGTCTATTTGGATATGTGAATGATTAGGTACTTCTAAGTTGAATGCACAATTAAATTTTGGCATGCCGAATTATTTCACAAAGTCATTTTAAGGGGGTACCTTATTAGTTATATGTTAACTATTCCTTGAGTGGATACACCTTAAAGAAATATGAAATACATGTGTAAAATGCCCATGTAGTCACAGAAGTTTTCTATATCTTTCCCTTAAGAAAATGGGTTACATTAAAAACTTAGACCAGGTTGAAATAATATTAACTTCCATTATGACCACATTGATACATAGCATTCTTCATTGACCTAGATGTAAAAGGGAACTTTTCATAAAATGATTCCTTTAGTACAGTCAAGTGGCTTTAAAACTATTTAAAGCTTTATTTTTATTGGAATAGCATTTAATCTGTATATTGCTTTCAGTAGGATGGACATTTTAATAATGTTAATTCTTCTGATCCATGAGCAGGGGATGTCTTTCCGTTTGTTTTGTGTCTTCTTCTATTTCTTTTAACAGTGTTTTATAATTTCTCTGTATAGGTCTTTCACCTCTTTTGTTAGGTTTATTCCCAAGTATTTTATTTTTTTTTGTTTCAATTATAAAAGGGATGGTTTTCTTAATTTCTTCTCCTTTGGGTTGATTGTGTATAGGAAGGTCACTGATAGCAGGAATATAGGGGATCCAAATAAGACATCAGTGTAAAAAAATAATAACAGTACAAAACAAAACCAAGCAAAAAATGGACAATTATAAATCAGAGACATACTGCAGTATGCAGAGACATACTATAGGGACTACACCTGAGGGGGGAGGGAGCAAATATTGTTTAAAAATGAACAATGATGTAAAAAAAATAAAAATAAAGAAAAAAGAAAAAAATCTTAAAAAAATAAAGCTTTATTTTATTATTATTTTTATTGAGTTAACATTGATTTGTAGCATTGTATATGATCTAGAGGTAAGCAGTCACACCCCTTCAGATGCGTGCTACCATACTATATCTACCACCAAGGAGCCCACTGTCATCCTCTATAGTGCACTGGGCACACACCACACCTTACTCTCTGCCCTTACCCTCTCTTCTGGTAATCCCAGTTCTATAGTCAGATTTCTAGGGTTTCTTATTGATTCGATTTCTTTTTTTTTGGTATCCTCTATATCCCACATAAAATGAAATCATCCAGTATTTGTCTTTTTCCTTCTGACATTTCACTTAGTATAATCTCCTCTAGTTCCATTCATGTTGCAAGTGGCAACAGTTCATCTTTTTTAGAGATGAGTGGTATTCCATTGTGTATATATGCCATTTATTTTTTTTTAGATTTATTTTATTTATTTATGCATATAAGAACTGGGGTCTAGGTCTGAGGTGTAGGGGGTGAGAGGATTCACCAGAGACAGAATGGAGAGTAGGGAGAAGAACCGGCAGATCTACTGAAATACACTGCTGAGGGGAACAGCGAGCAAGACAGGAGAGGTCTGCTGTGCCATGTGGGTTAGCTCCCTGGCCAGGGATTGAACTCATGGTGCAGTGGCTAGTGTGGAGTCTTTAACCCCTGTGCCATCAGGGAGGCCCTATGCCACTTCTTTTTTATCACTTATTTATCCTTGGTCATTTAGGTTGTTTCCATAACTTGGTTATTGTATTTAATGCTTCAATAAATATAGGCGTGAATAAATCTCTTTGATTTATCAATTTGCATTCTTTGGATAGATTTCTAGGAGTGGAATTGCTGGGTCACATGGTAGATATATTTTAGTATTTTGAGAAATCTCCGTACTATATTACATAGGAACTAGACCAGTTTATATTCCTAGCAACAGCAGACAATTTTCATTTTTCTCCAAATCCAATCCAACACTTGTTATTTCTGGTATTTTTGATATTTTACATTTTAAAGCAAAAAGGAGTAGATGTACTAGTCTTGGCTAGGGATGCAAACAGGAATTGACCTAAGAGATATTTGGTTGCTATACTCTAGAAGAGTAAGTGGCCTTCAGTGACCTCCTATACACTGATTGTTGAGAAAAAAAATATATATATACTAATACTAATTTTAATACAATTGTATAAAAACATTCACCTCTATGGAACAACCTTATTCAGTCCCAGGAATGTATATCTGCATCTCTTGCTCCAAGTTCTTTAAACAAGAGCTGACAGTTTTAAATAGAGTGCTGAAAATGAACCTTTGTGAGCAGGCGTAATTAGAGCAAATGCTTGAAGAAGATGTGACTATGTGGAAAGGTGGAGTGTGAGCACCACATAGAGAAAGAAAATCCAGTGCAAATGCTCTAAGTTAGGAGCAAGCCTGCAAGGAAGAAGTCAGACTGACTGAAGCAAATTGAGTCTGTTGGAGCCAAATTTTTGGTGCTTTATCCACTATAAGATGATGATTGGGTGTGTGAATGATTGGGCACTTATAAATTGATGCCACAGTTAAATTTTGACATGCCCAATTTCATGCAGTAGGATGTGATCTGGGAGTTTTGCACAGATATGTTAGACAAATGACATAGGAAAAATACATTCAAAGCCCCAATCCCATTTTGAGTCAATTGATAGATACTATGACAAATGAGAATATCATACAATATTCAAAGTAATACAAACTATGAACAAAGGGTAACATTTCACAGTATCTATAAGAACATAACGCTAATAATATGGGAAAGTAAAATAAACAAACTAAAGAAAAAATTATAATCACACTGTGAAAGGGGAAAGGAGAGTGTTAGAAGTAGAAACTATTATTTCCTAAATATCTATTATATTACTGGCTCTGTACAAGCATTTAAGATATAGTATTGATCAAAACACAAGAAAAATTATTTCTATTTAGAAGATGAGGAAGCTATTCAATATACCTAAACAAATACACCTTATACTTAAAAACACACACAAAAATCATAGAAAATGTAGTATTTCCTGTTGGCATTATGAAACTAGAGGCGACACTATTATCCTATTCTTGTCTGTATGTGGTTCATCTGTGAATAAAATGCCATACTATAAGAAAGAAGAAAGAAACAAGAGAATAAAGATAAATATGCCAAAGAGGCATATAATTGTACTGTGTTCACCCAAAGGTTAAAGCCTCCAAAAATTAAAGTGCAAATTATAAAACTGTATAGTATAACTATGATATAATGCAGTACAATAACTAGTAATTGTTACAGTATGTTAATGAGTATAAGTCTATGTAAATGCAAAAGAAGGATAAATTTAGAGATATAGGAAGCATTTTAATATAATTACTAAGGTAAATATATTTGCAAGTTCACTCTGAGCTTTTTGTAGTTTTTCTCTAATTAACAAGATTTCTCTGAAGTCTATTCGAAGATTAAAGCTAGGTAGAATTTCACATGTTGACTGGTTAAGAAAGAAATCCTATGGCCAGTTCTTAGATCATCACTATATATGCATACACTTAATTGGTAGACAAACTTATAAAAAATTTTTACATTCAGGAAAAATAGAGTTCATAACTATGGCAACTATTCTAAAATGTTTAGTCATAATCAGGACTGTAATTTAAAAATTATGCAGTTCTTATTTCCTCTCTTCCATTGACTCTCACCAGAAGTTCCAAGTATTCAACCCATTGCCCTTTGTGAAATGCTATATTTATTGTTTGGCTTATTCACAATTCCATTTTGTTTCCTATTTGAGGAAAGAGCACAAGTAGTCCAAAAAATGATTTGTTTGCATGTTTATTTTTCTTTGCTTTGTTTTATTTTTATCAGAGTACAATGTCTATGATAGACCTTGCATTTTGAGTAGGTTCATTCTTGGAATTTATCCAATTTACAATATAAAATGTTTTTTTCTTCTACAAAACTAGGAATTCAAGGCCTTTCTAGGAAACATGCTGACATATTTATTATTCATAATAATATCTGTCCCTTTGCCTTGATATTAAATTGATCTTAATCAATAAAATTATACTTTATGTCCCTTTATATAAGTTTCTTAAAATATATGTATCTGGTATTTAGAGAAATTCCATAAATATAATTTTGATGTGATTTTATGCCTCCCTCTTAATTTTCTATTTATCTATCTATCTATCTATCTATCTATCTATCTATCTATCTATGGATCTCTCCCAATTTAGTCCCATATGATTTGACAGGGCTTAACACAAAATGTATGAGTGTCATTATACTTAAAAAATTAAGATTTTGTTTATATTTATTTTCTTATAATGCTGTTTATTTTTATATAATATTTGATTACTCAGGTATAGTCCCCATAATTCTCTGACTACCATGGCACCCGTGAACCCTTACTATAGTCCTTTGTGCTTTTCCCTCCCCTATTTTGACCCCTCTCACACCCTCTCCCTTGCTGTATGCCTCTGATCTAAACATGGTCTTGGATGGCATTTTATCAGCTTATTATTATTTTTCCTGATCCTTTGCTTGGTGTCCCTATATCCCACCCTATAAATGATACCACCCAATAATATTCTTTTTCCTTTTGACTTATTTCACTTAGCATTGTGCATTCTAGCTCCATCCATGTTGCCACAAATGGCGTGAGTTTATCTTTTTTGACAATGAGTAGTATTCTGTTGTGTATATATACCATATCTTCTTGATCCATTCATCTATTTTAGGGCAGTTAGGCTGTTTCCATACCTAGGATCTTGTAAAGAGTGCTGAAATAAACATAGTTGTGCAGGTTTCCCTTTGAATTAGTGCATTCGTGTCCTTTGGGCATATTCCCAGCAGTGGAATCTCTGGATCATATGGCATATCCATTCTATATCCATATCTTTCCATAGTGTTTGGACAGTTGGCATTCCCATCAGCAGTGTAAGAGCTGGATAATGGGGTTTAATACCTAGGCTTTTCCCTACTTCAGTTTTGCCTATGATTACTTAGATTCTCGAACTTTTAATTCAGTTGATAACGGTTAACCATGAAATACACTTTTGAAGTAATAGAGGATATATATCGCAACATGAAAATGAAGTAAATTTAAAAGGGGACAAGGGAGAAAGAAAATGAGAGAAAATAATGTAAAAAAAATTTGATCCCTGAGTTATAGTAATGAGTTTTGCATTATTAGTTTCTTCCACCAGTTGCATCTTTTGTCTTTCAATTTACATAAACCATTGTTTAAAAATGAATTACTGCTACTTTCCAAAGAGTCTTAAAGAACAAAAATATAGTGAACAATCTTAAAATATTTTATGTTTTATTTCTATACAGTATCAGCTTGCTATTTTGACAACTTAATCATTTTCTTCTCCCATAACATAAAAAGCATTATGAAGTATTGGGCTTTGAAATTGACTCCATCATTGAAAAGAATGTAATACATGTAACTTTCTATATTTTATATTTTCAAATAAGTGGTTTTAGTGATAGGAAGATTAGAAAAGATTTTTGTTGACAGCTTTGATGGGTTTAAAAGAAAAAAAAAAGAAACTATCCATTAGTCAATTATCTAAAGATAGCTAACATTAAATTTTATATTTTATTAATGTACATATATAATACACATACATATAAAATGGAAGAGAGATTATAAACACATTTTATTTTCATGTTTTTCACATGTCATAGGAACCTCAATACAAAATTAAAATTCTTTATAAACATAGTTTTGGGTGGCATTTTATGAGCTTATTATTCTTCATTTAGTGTGGGATGAAACTCTTTGAAGGATCACTTCTCTTCCCTCTCAACAAAATATAAACAATTAGTAATATCTTAAATATCACTATTTTGATTGCATTCAGCACTAGTGAAGAAAGCATTATTAATTGGATACATGTCAGCGCTTTCTGTGGGTAGTTAAACACCATTTGAACCGTGTGGGCACATCATCATAAGCACCAGAGTTTAAGAAAGCAACCAATTAAATAATAAACAACTCCCATATTTGTACTGATTGCCTAGTCTGGACTGAGCAAGTGGTGTCCCCACCTACAGTCCTGTCTCTCTAGCTCAGCCCCCTCCTGCTGACATTTACCAAGTGGCATTTCTAAAATACAAATTTTAGTCGGTAACTATCACACAAGGGTTCAACCAAAAAAGTGTGATTTCGAGAAGAGGAGCAGGTTTGATATGAACCTTTCTTTCTCCTTTTTAGCCTCTCTACCATAGTCCAGTTTAGTCCAGGTTGGGCTCCATTTCTTTCAGTATTTCTGACAGTAACATCTCTACATAAATTCACAACTTCTATTCAATACATTATAATAATGGGATTATTATCTAACCATAACACCTTTACCCTGGCAAATCCGGACATCTGAAAAAATCCTTCCTGTTCTTTAAGATCCCAAATAAATGCCCACTCCTTCTATGAAAATTTTCTCTCCACCTCTTGCACTTTACAGTCAAAGGTAAAGTCACTTCACTTTCCTTCCAGTTGCTTCTATGCATCCTGTTGTGAGGGCAGCTATGGCCCATGCATCATATTGAATGCTCTACTTCATGACCTTACTAACCTGAACACCTTCAGGCCTGGCACATGGCATGAGCATCTTCAGAGCCTCAATGCAAATGCAGTGCAGGGAGACTTCTTTATTTATGTCTTTTAAATTGCTAGACAATCATTCTAGAATGTAAACTCCATTCCTTGCCTGGAAGAATTCACAGCCTAGCACGTAGTAGGCACTCACTTAAGTATTTATTGAATGAAACCTATGTTTGATTAGAAAGCCAGGAAGTGAAAAAGTAAAGGTATAAGTGTGTGTGAGCAATTTAGTTTTCTGGTAAGTTGGGCTGAATTTAGTAAAGTTATTCATAACCAAATGTATTATAACCAGTTAATGGAGGATCACCACAGCAGCCACTTTTGTGGTAAGTGGGTGCCTACACTAGAGTTAGTCTTATCTCTTTTGATGTTTACATTTGGCAACTATCTCACCTGGGGTTCAGGAACACCATTTGCTTAGTACTTAGTGGTTGACCTGACTATTCTCCAAATTACACAAGTGAGAAAACTCAATTCAGAAACAATGGAGTCACAAGGTCAGGATTCCTAGGTAGCTGTGGAGACATTTGGCCTTTGACTGTCTCACTTAGCAATCAAAGAGATCTCTGCTCCAAGGAAATCTATACTTTGAGCATGTGCAGTACCTTTTGAGATAGTAGGGCTGACATATAGAAGCCATTCATCACCTTATTTCAATTTATGTGCTTATGGTGCAGCCTGGAATCCCTAAATGGGAATAAATCACCTGCAGAGTTCTGTGAAGAGTCCTGTGTAACTTCTCCCAATGACAGTACTTGTAAACCATAGATCAGAGCTCACAGCACTCTCCCTGAGGGCTTCCCATTTTGCTCATGAATGTATAATGTATTTGGGAACTTAGAGTTTTAGAAACTGTCATTGTAAAGCTCCAATTCTTATATCCTCCCACTGTGGCCTGAAAATGTTCTAGTAAAATTGTTGTGATTAATGGAAGAAAAAGTATGAGAAAATGAGGGAGAAGGACCAAAAGAAGTGAGGAAAAGAAGTAGGGGAGGAGGTAGGGAGGGGAGAAAGAAAGATGACACCTACCCCCATTCCTGACAGTTTCCCTTTTTGACTACAGGGCTGTAAAAATGTCAACCCAAACAGCAAGTTACAGCATTCTCCATGGAAAAATCAGCGAACTCTCAGCAGCAATCACATCCAAAGCAGTCAAGGTTGCTATGACTGTGTAGCAGGGTTTTGTGTGGCTGGAATTTTGCAGAGAGCTATTATTCAGTTATACCTAATAGCAAACAAACTTCACCTACACCTTTGAGCTCACTTGGACTTTAAATTTAACTTAATCTCAGGTTATATCAAGCAGGCTATGGAGTTAATGGATAAAACCTATTTGTTGAAATTATAACTTTTATTATCAAAAATAAAAGGTCATCAAAGATTTAGCACAGTATGTAATAGAAATGTAATGCCATGTCTCTCAGCCTGTGCATTTTGAAAAAAGCAGATTCTGGGTATAAATCTGTGCAAGACACAACCATCAAGTGGCCTTTTTCCCTCCCCATATGTTCTTTTTACCTCTCTTCCCATTTTCTTTCCTGTGACTATCCTACCAAGTCCCCATTTTGAAGTATCTTCTTTCTCTTATCCTCACTTCCTTCCTTGCCATTCTTACTGATTTCTTATTATACTTCATTCATTTTTCCTCCTTTTTTTTATTGAATTTAATTTGCACTTGTCCTTACCCTTTTCTTTATACACATCAGCTACTATGATCATTTTTATTTTTTAGATTTATTTATGTATACAAGCATTGTGGTATCGGCCAGAGGTGCAGGAGTGGGGAATGAGAGGATTCACCGGAGACAGAATGGGGAGCAGAACAGGCAGATCTACTGAAATTCACTGCTGAAGGGAGCAGGCAAGACAGGAGAGGTCTGCTGTGCCATGTGGGTCAGCTCCCTGGAGGGGGATCGAGCTCATGCTGCAGTGGCTGGAGATAGTTTGATCGTACTGAGACTTAACCCCCCATGCCACCAGGGAGGCTCCATTATGATTATTTTTAAAGGGAATAATCATGTGCCTATCACTAGGGACTACTTAAAAAAAAAAACTCCCTAAAGAAGATAGGCCTGCCTCTAATATACAAAGGAAAAATAGAAGGTAAAGATGAATTACATCAGAATAAAATACTGTAATTACATAGAAGAATAAGGGATCATTTAACTCCTTTATCCTGAAGTCTAATTTATAACCTATTGTTCTTCCTTTCTTTCTGATACCTATGGAGAATTTAAATTACCTTTTCAAACACATACCCTGACTAAGGAACAGTTTTACATAACATTCTTTACTATACATATCAAATATTTATTCATTGTTATTGATAGGTTACTAATCGTTCTGAAAGAAGAGCTTTACACCCACCTTTGTAGTGTGTGATAATGGCTAGCTGCAAGGGCTGAGAGTCTTGAAATGATATATAAACACAATTTATATCACATCCTTGGGTTACTACATCTTTTAAAAAAATCTTTTATGAATTCTAATACTTTGTATAGTGTGATTAGGCCCATAATTTCTTTGATTCATACAGCTTTACCCTTGGTTCTATAGTCTTGTCCTTGTGAAGGGGAAAATCCCCCACACTTATAGATTCTTTTTATGCTGGATGAGTAATTAAAACAGCGTCTTACTAGTTAGCAAAGGAAAAATCAATTTATTTAATAACATGCTTGAGGCAGCTATAATATTATGAAGAACCCCTCATTTGTAAGAACAAAAGGGGTATAACTTTGGTGTTGAGGAATCTGAGGAGCCTAGAATAGGGGAGAGGATGCTTTCTTCCTTACACTTAATAGAAGGGTGCTTTGTTCAAGCACAAAAAAAAAAAAACAAAAAAAAAAAAACAAAAAAAAAAAATTCCTTCCTCCTCTGCGTTCTCTTTGGCTGGAGTAGTAATTGAAATAGCATTGGTCTGGTGAGTGAAGGAAAACAGATCCATTCCATAACATACATATGGAGAATTTACATGGTTGTAAGTTCTAAAGAATAATGGAGTAGACCAGGAATATTGACGTTGTATTTTGGGACCTGGGGCATCAAGGGCAGAGAGGGGGAGAAGCCTTGCAATAGACCAGAAGTGTGTGACATCATTCTTAACTTTGAAAGTGAAGATGAGATTCTTAGGTAGAAAGAGCAGGTATACTGATAAACTGAGACCTTCAAATTACATTCTTCAAGGCCATGAAAGGGGAAGGAGTGATTGCTTGTTTTATTAGGAAAAGGACAGAAATTTAGGACATGATGATTTCTTCTAAGATATGAGAAGGGTGAAGGACTTAGGCAAGGACAGAATGTTCTCTCAGCCTCAAGTGATTTCATTGCTCTAGGCTCAAAATACTCCCTGCCAGACAATAGGCTTTCTTGAGGACACTGGTCCTAGGAATCTTGGGGTGGTATGATTAGGGCACCTTTAGTATATATAAAGAGTTTAATGCAAATAATTAGCTTGACTGCTATCCTTGCATCCAGGTGATAAGATGTCCTCTACATTTAATTTAGAAAAAAGTCTTTCCCATACTACTTTACTCTATCTACCTTAGAAGACAGAACCATGGATTAAAAAACAAAATGAACCCAGAAAATCTTCCTTTTGTCTAGGACATGTCTTGCAGCAGAGATAACTCAGGTCCAGGTTTTGGAAACTTTACATTCTGAAATTAAAGCAGGCAGGCGAGGGAAATGGAAATGCATAAGCAAAAATCAGTGAAAAACATATTGTCAAATGTTAGTCCCAAATTTACATAAAGTAAGTGTGACTTTTTTTTTGGTGACAAAATGGTAATAAAAGGAAACTACTCTAACAGGATATAATGCAATACATTTCATTCCATTGACTAGAAATAAGGTTAAAGTAAACAGAACCTATTCAAAATGGAGATGGGAGAGGAGTGATCTATTTTGATGATAAAAAGATAAACCTTCAGTGGTTTAAACATGACCCATAATATTTCTACTGCCAACATCAGCCCCAGATAAAGCTGATGCATTGCCTAGGGGAAAAAAGCTTTCACACAGTTCTTGCCAGGACATAATACAAATAGATGAAAGCTGCAAAAAGAGTTGGTATCACTTTAGAAAGGGTAACATCACCAAAACAAACCAAAAGGATAAATTTCCTAAACCTCCACTTGAAAGGGCCCTCACTCAGCGAAAAAGTGGAGAAAATTCCATTAGCAACTGCCTCATTGGTAATTCCAAATCTTCGAGGAGAGACTTGACATTTCCCCTCTATTCTTCTCTCTCCCATATCTCCCATTCCCATGCTGTCTTTACTTTTTATGAAACACCTACACTATCTAATTTCCTTTCCTTTCCTTTCTGAAGCCCATAGCTAAGCAAGAACATGACATCTCTACTTGGTTGGCTTATGTAGGCCACAAACCCCAAACATCCCAAACTGAGCTCAATCTATAACCTCCATGACTAGCTCTTCCTCCGGTGTAGTAATACTTCCTTTGGGCATAAAAATAAGATATTTCCTGGAAATAGTTTGTCCTTTGCTACCTGCCCAGCTAATTTGTTTCAGGTAAGCAGAGATGGATAGAGGAAGTTAGATACATAAGGTATTTGGTGTCAAGAGGAACAGTCCTTTGAAGATTGTTAGTTACTGTTTTGGAATATGAGTATGAGAAATGAGCAGTGGTATTTAACTTCCAAGTAGCTCCTGCAATTTTTCTGTAGAAGGGATTAGCTATGAACCTAGCAGCCAAACAGTAGCAGATCCAGGGAATTGGGATGGGGCCCCCAAAGTATCTGTTCACCAACTTTATCTGATTCTTCACTAAATTTTATTAATTTGAATTCTTAAAGACTTATTGATTCATCTACTTTCTTCTCTCACCTCCATCATCCTTGTTCAGAGCAATATGTTTGTTCTTTAACACCACTAATAATCCTCCTAGTTGTTCTTTAGGGATTCACTTGTATACTTCTGCAATCCACATTCCACAAAACAGTCAATGGCTTTAAAAAAAAAAAAAAATGAAATCACACCAATGCCTTACTTAAGACTGCTGGGGTGAATCCCCAAATCTTATAAAATAGCCTCCAAAATGCAGTATGATCTGTTTTGTTTTGAATCAACCTCTGTAACGACATATCTACTACATCAATCTATTTTAGCTATAAGGGTATATTAAGAGTTGCGTGAATGCAATAATTTGCTTCCTGTTTCAAGGCTGTTCCATAAACTGTTGTGCCTTTCCTAAATACTTTTCTCCCTATCTAGAAGCTAGGTCTAGGTAAAATCTCATCTCAGGAAACTCTCCTCTTACTTCCTGGACCGTATTTGTGCTTTCATTTTCCTGCTGTCACCCTACACTATCCTTTTTTAGCAATTTTGTCAAAAATATATTTGTCTGTGTGTGAGCTTCCCTATTTAAATGTCACTCTCGTACAGTCCACAAGACCTTTAAGCACCATGAAAGTAAAATGCTTACCTGCTTTATGTTTGCTACTCTGTTTCCCTTTGCCAAAACTCCTTAACACAAACTAAGCTCTTAATAAATATTTGTTGAGGGGAGAAAAAAATCAATAAAGTCAAATGCATGTGGGATAAGAGGACAAATCCCAAAATACTGCAGCCATTCTTATTTGAGCTCCACAAAACCCCATGTTTCCAGCTGAGATTTAATTTAGAGCTCCTTCTAGATAGTGATAATGGGTCTGAAAAATCTGTATCTTTTTGGATAGGAAAGCCCCCAGGGTGCACCCATCCCTTGGGTTCATTTTTTTGGCTGGACTAGTAACCAAAACAACATTGGGCAGGCTAGCAAATAAAAAAATAATTTAATAACATGCATTGGGGAACTACAACCATTTTGTTGGTCCAGTTCTGATTTGGCCAGAGAGAAAAGGGTGTAAATCCTCAGTTAAGCAGCCTGGGATACCAAGGAGAGAGGAATGGAGACACTTCACATAAACAGAGGATATGATATGACTTCATGTAATAAAACCTTGACAATAAATGTTTGTCCTGCCTAAGATAGGTTTTTGCTATAAAATTTATTTCTGGGGATACCCCTAAAAAAGGGAATCTAACAGATTCCCTTGATTACTTTAAATCATTTAAAGTAATGATAATGGTTTTTCCTAAGAAGGGTAGATCCTCATTTAATTTTATTTCCTCATTACATGGTGACACTTAGTAGGGCCACATCTATTTTTGGGGTTCCAATATATGAATTAACTAACATTATTAATTATAATGAAGAGCTATTTTTAAGTGATTATTCTTATGTAGGTACTTTTCTAAGCACTTCACTTGTATTAATTCTTTTAATCCTTTTAAGTTTGGGGCTAATATTTTTCCAAATTTATATTTGAAGAAATTGAGACCTAATGAAATTAGGTAACTTGCTCACAGTCAATAAGGGTGAAGTAGTATTAAGACCCAGGATGTCTTTTCCTAATCGCCATGCTCACATCCAGGACAACCATAGCATAAGACTTAAGGTTTTGATAATTGAAAAGATGCCATTTGAATTGTAGCTCTGCTAATTTATTAGATGTGTGATATCAAGCAAGTCATGTAATCTCTCCAAATCTATTTCTTTACCTATGAAATTGAGGTATAAAAGCATCTGCCTCCTAGGGCAGCATTTAATACAATGCCTTTCAATTAGGAAATACTCGTAATAACAGCTACTATTATTGCCATTGTGATTGTGTTTGTTTTCAAGTAGCAGGAAACCTAAATTAAAGTGGCATAAGCAATAAAGAGAAATAGTTGGCTGATAAGAAAGAAAAGTCCAATGTAGGGTGGACTTCAGTTGAGAGTTAGCTCTGCAACTGTGTTCCTAGGACTCATGATTTTTCCAATATTTTTTTTCTCCTGCAGTGCAGTTTTATACAAACATTAGATAATTTTATGATCACATGACAGTGGCAGACAATGAGCATTCTGGCCTCTTTCTGATTTAGAAGGAAAGTATTTCTCTTCCCACCATCAAAGACATTTTGGGAAAGGAATTTCTGGTATATACTCCATTCAGATAGAATGACTTTGGTCAGAATGCTCTTGTGAGACAGAGTTGTTGGACGGACAACTAAAAATGAATACTATTAGAATTTTTTTTAAAGATTTATTTATTTATACAAAAACCGGGGTACAGGCCAGATGCACGGGAGGGTAAGAGTATTTACCGGAGACAGAGTGGGAAACAGAACAGGCAGACTGACGAAATACATGGCTGAGGAGAGCAGCGGGAGAGACAGGAGAGGTCTGCTTCGCCATGTGGGATGCTCGCTGGCCAGCCGCAATCGAACCCGCGCTGCAGAGGCTGCGGATAGCTTCACAGCGCTGTGCTCAACTGCCTGCACCACCAGGGAGGCCCAGAATGTTTTTTTTTTTTATTAATATAGCAATGTACAGATATTGGGTATTGACATTTCTATTTTGTATAATTGGTTATGTATACAGAGAAAAGAGAGAGAGGGGAATACTGTGGAGTCCCAAACTTCCAGTTATTTTCTAGTACCTTCCCTGACATTTGCATATTAGATTCAAATGGACTTTTAAAATGGTGTGTGAACTCTAAACATTTTACTTTTTAAAACTAATTTTGACATTTGTTGGATGATCTCTTACTGATATTGGGATAAACAGTTATTTTTATCTTAGAATTAGGTTTTGTGTTCCTGGCAGAAACTCTTTCTCTGTAAATTCAAATATTTGTAACATCACCTATGGAGATTTTATCTGTTTTATCCCTCCTCTTTGAATTCAGGAATGCTCTAGTAGAGAAAGTATCTAGTGAATGAAGTGTTACATTTGCCCTGTCATTTAGTGGAAGCAGAATTATTGCTAGCTCAATTGTGATATGGAATCATATCTTGAAACAGTCAGGATTTACTCTCAAACCAGTGTGTAGTAAATGTTCTTAATATCAGTTTATTTTACTTAAGGAGGTATACATGAATCACATGGAGACATGACAAAGAAGCAGTATAGTGAAGTTTAGGGGAAGTTATTTGTATGTAGGGGAAGTTGTATTCAACCTCAGCAACTCAATCCCTTCCACCTCCCAGAAAAATATTCTGGTATAACTGAGAACTTCCTAATTTTGAAAAACAATGTCTTTGTAGACAAAGGGCCTGAATTCAAATGCCAACCCCACCAACTCAATCCATGTTATTTGACTTTACCTTGATTGCCTTGAAAATCAATTTATCCAGCTGTGATGTTAAGAAATTAGTTTACCAAAACTTCCCTCCCATACCACAGAATTTTGTATCTTAAATTTCAATTTGAAATAATCTACTTTAGTCACCTCAAGAGAATGTAGAAAATGACTCCCATTTAATTTGCAACAAAGCTATGTAGCAACACATTTTTTTGATCTGTGTTTACACTCCATTAGATCAAATTCTCATGGTAAAAGTCTTTCAAACATCCCAGAATTAACACCATGTTACACTTTTGAAATCTGAAAAAAATCTAATTTTATTCTTTGCATGATGATCTTCTTTTAAAAATAAAAGTATCACTCCTCCCTGCTAATGTTAAATTCACACTTCAGATTTTGGCATGCTTAAAAATATCTATCTAATGAATATAAAATATGAATGTTTTCCCCCAATTTGGTCTTATCTCACATCAACTCAAAGCAACAAATTAGTTTTCCCCTTATTCATTCAGGCAACACTTATTTAGAACCTCCTGTGAGTTAGAATCAAACTACAGGTTGGACTAGTTAAAACACTCCACTTTAGATTTTGTAATGTCTCCTGTGGGGGAGGCCTCTAGCACTTAGTGAACGAACAATTGCCTTTTGGTTATATAAGAATGATTTAGGAGAGAAAATACTCTCATTTATATACCTAAGTTTTCCAATAAAAGGCCAGCCGAAAATTGATTTCCATTTCAAGCACACACACATAGACTAAAACATTTTACCAATAAAATCTACCTCCTGTCTCTGTAGGCTTGTAACTTCAATATGCAGAAGGGAATCTGTGCAGGCATGCAAGAGAGACATGTTTTTCTATTCTTTTATGAAAGAATTTGAAGACAAACAGATTGAAATGCATCAGTTTCTAGTAACCAGCAGATGGTGCTTTTAGTAATATTTTATAAGAGATTACTTGAATATCTTTTCTGTAGAGTTGTTTTTTTTTTTGCTTTAATAAAACTAACCAGAAATGAGACAAGGTAACATTGTGCCATGACATGAAGCGACATCTGTATTTTTATTGTTATTAATGTGTATGTTAACTAAGCTGAACACAAAATTTTCCAGTATTTCTATTAGGTGTCTGTCAAATAGTGAGGGAGATAAAATATCAAAAAAGTAGAAGTTAGTGTAAGTATTATACCCTAATAATTTATTTAAATGCTGGCTGTTTATGTAATTTAAATAGCTTAACTTCCATCATAATTCCAATTATGGGTAAATTCACATGTATTGTTTAACCTCATGCTAATTTGGTAATATATTTTCTTTGGCCATATATTTTTAAATATTGAAAATTAAATGACTTGTATATATAAAAAAATTACCACAAATATAGGGATCATGATCAATAACAACAACTATATAAGCATTTGTTCATAGCATATTTTATATATGATTTTTGGTTCTCATTTCCATTTCTCTTAACAACTTTATTGTATTTTCCTTTTTTTTACAGTTTTATTTATTTATGTATACAAGAACTAGGGTACAGACCAGAGGTGTGGGGGTGGTGGTGAGAAGATTCACCAGAGACAGTGGGGAGCAAAACAGGCAGATTGAAATAATAGTGCTGAGGGGAGCAATGGGTGAGTCAGGAGAGGTCTGCTGCGCCATGTGGGTAGCTCCCTGGCCTGAGATCGAACTTGCACTACAGAGGCTGCGGACAGCTTCATAGGTTGCGTCTTAACCCCTTGAGCCACCGAGGAGGTCCTGTATTTTACTTTTCTGGTTCACCAGCTGAAATCCTTTTTAGACACAATTTTAAATAAATAGGTAAATAACACTAGAGTATCATTTAATAGTACAATAGTGATTTCAAATATGTCATTCAAAGTCATCAGAGAAGAAAATTATGCTAATTTGATTTCTTGTCAAAGAATTGTGCAGATTTCATTGGAAGTCATCACAATGTGAGTAGTAAAAAGACTTTTATAATAGTATGAAAGTTTCATTCTACTTCGATGACCAATGTCTACTAGTTGAAAAATGGGAAACTGCAATTAGTTTTATTATTTGTTGTTCCTCTACCTTTTATTTCCTAGTAAAAGTACCATTAAACCTGTATGTGGTGATAATTTTATCTTTCATTTTTAGTTGAACATGAATGGACTTAGCAAATCTGACTGACATTAATGAAGGAAAAGGGGCCTCCCCGGTGGCACAGCACATTGAGCACAGCACTGCAAAGCTGTCCTCAGCCTCTGCAGCGCGGGTTCGATTCCTGGCCAGTCACATGGCGCGGCAGACCTCTCCTGTCTCACCCGCTGCTCCCCTCAGCAGTATTTTTGGTTCGTCTGCCTGTTCTGCTCCCCACTCTGTCTCTGGTGAATTCTCTCACCCTCCCGCGCCTCTGGCCTGTACCCCAGTTCTTGTATAGATAGATAAATCTTAAAAAATATAAGGGGGGGCAGAGATACTAGGCTACAGTCTGGAGAAGCTCAGAAATTTATCTTAGAGTAGCACTGATAGAGGGTAAATGTGGAATCTGAAAATACTAGAAGACTTTCTGATAAAAGCATCAGCTTATAGGGAATTATATCATTACTTTTTCTTTTAGTGCCTCATTAAGGGGTACCTCTGGACCCCAAACTATTGAGGGGTGAATGTTCTGGAATGGATTCTGCCATCTGCACACACAAAGGGAAAGGAAGCACAATTTTAGTGTGAAAGGCTTTTCCCAATTAAACTCCCCAAATTACCCATCCCC
The DNA here is from genome assembly GCF_014898055.3 of Talpa occidentalis. Taxonomy (NCBI): domain Eukaryota; kingdom Metazoa; phylum Chordata; class Mammalia; order Eulipotyphla; family Talpidae; genus Talpa; species Talpa occidentalis. Next base: position 87,698,342 of record NW_023604861.1, on the reverse strand, counting down.
TGATGGGTAAATGTCCAGCCAAACATGGTTAGCCCAAAGTAGAACCACTGAGACTTGAAAGCTTGCCACAAGTCTAGCGAGGATCCACAAGAAAGAGGTTAAGCAGATCTCTGAGATCTAGGACAGAAAGAGAGACTCAAAATTCAAAATGAAGGTACAAATCGAAATAACAGCTACCAGTAACTCTGCCACTGACCAGAAACACCCTTCCCACAATTGTCTCACTCATGTATCTCTTCCAAGTAACTCTTCCAAACCTTCACTTGTCTCTCCTCCATGTTTCCTCCAAGTGTCCCTAGGTACAAGTCAAAGCCAGAGAAGCAAGGGAGGCAGGCCCACCTGCCTGCTGTTACATAGTTCCACAATTCCACCCGCCCACTCTGCTCCACGCCTGGCTCTCAGTAGTCCCACACTCAGGAAGTCTGGTTCACAGCATAGTGGGTCTTGTAATCCAAGGTGGCTGCATGTGAGTGGGGGTGATGAAAATGATGCCTCCCTTTCATTCAGTTGTATCTGTAATGTTTCCTCCTCATGCTTTATTGGATATGAATGAAAAGGAATTTGCACTGTAATAGGACAATGCAAAAGAATAATCTGTGATGGTTTTCATAAAAGTCAGCAAAGTATATAAACATGAATTTTAAAACAGATTTAAAGGCATACATAAAAGCACCTTCCATGGGCAACAAATCTTGTGTTTAGTGTAACCAAAAATCTGTGTATTACAGTTACATCAAAATGTAAGTGTCCTTAGTTTTAAAGCCAATAAGCTGTTGTACTTATTGTGAATTGTGCTTTACTTGTACAGCTTACACTCATATTTGAGGGCTTCTCACTACAAAATCTGACATGTTTAATCTTCTGTAATCTCAAATCCTTTTGGTTTTATTTCTACAAGATATAGGAGAAGAGGACATGAGGATAAATTGAAAGCATTCAAAACCTCGCATTGATTTCTAAACCACTGTTTCAGCCTCCCTAGCAGAAACTACCTTATCCTGGAAGAGCAGAACAAGAGATGGTTGGGTGGAATAAGGTAGAAGGAGGGTGGTTTTTGCTAAGTTATTTGACTATGATTGTAACGCAGTACTGGCCTTCAACAATGCAGCTACAAATTTGGGAGTGAACCAAACTCCACCTTTAAAAAGATTTCTTTTTCAGGGGCTGGTAGCAGGTCAGTCTCAAAAAATATATTTTTTAACTTGAAGAACATAAGTTTTTTCTGACTAGCTCTTGGCTATTCCACTTTATTGTTTCATTTTTTTTTAGATTTATTTATTTATGCATACAAGAGCTGGGGTACAGGTCAGAGGTATGGGGGTGATAGGATTCACCAGAGACAGAGTGGGGCACAGAACAAGCAGACTGAGTGAAATACACTGCTAAGGGGGGCAGCAGGCGAAGCAGGAAAGGTCTGCTGCACCATATGGGTTGCTCCCTGCCTGGCTGGGGATTGAACTCATACTCCAGAGGCTGCAGGATTGCTTCACAGTGAGGTGCTTAACCCCTTGCGCCACCAGGGAGGCCCCACTGGCTATAACACTTTATTATTTGTTTTAAAAGATTTTATTCATTTATACATATGAGAGCTGGGGTACAAGCCAGAGATGTGGGGTGGTGAGAGGATTCACCAGAGAGAGGGTGGGGAACAGAACAGGCAGACCGACTGAAATACACTGCTGAGGGGAGCAGCGGGCGAGAACAGGAGAGGTCTGCCTCACCATGTGGCTTGCTCCCCGGCCAGCCGGGGATGGCACTCATGCTGCAGAGGTTGCAGATTGCTTTATAGTGCGGTGCTTACCCCCTTGCACCACCAGGGAGGCCCTGGCTGTGCCACTTTATAAGAAATAAATTGTACACCATGTATCCACTTCTTGGATTGGTGTGGGGGGGATCTTGTAGTACTAAGAGTAATAGTAAAACTTAAAATATTAAAAACATTCCAATTTCTGCCAGTAGCTGTTTTTTTAAGATTTATTCATTTATGCATATAAGAACTGGGGTACAGGTCAGAAGTGTGGAGAGTGAGAGGATTCACCGGAGACAGAGTGGGGAGCAGAATAGGAGGAATGACCAAAATACACTGCTGAGGGGAGCAGCGGGCGAGGCAGGAGAGGTCTGCTGCGCCATGTAGGTATCTCCCTGGCCAGCTATGGAACACGTGCTGCAGTGGCTGCGGAGAACTTCATAGGTTGCATCTTAATCCCTTGCACCACCAGGGAGGCCCCCAATATTTGTTTTTTATATTTCGTTGGAGGTTTGGAGACAAATTTTTGAAAATACGTTATTTTAGTTACTACTCACTTAATCAAATTAGACATGTCTGCAAATTAAATATTATATCTTCTTTAATATATATAATTGTGAATATCATTCTGGAATTGTTATAAATAAATATAAAGTCACCAGTCACATTAATATTTTTATAGATTTAAATTCACATTGAGGGCCTCCTGAGTGGCACTGCAGGTTGAGTGCAGCGCTGTGGAGCTGTCTGCAGCCTCTGCAGTGCAGGTTCCATTCCCGGCCAGCCAGAGAGATGCCCACGTGGTGCGGCAGACATCTCCGGTCTCGCCCGTTGCTCCCCTCAGCAGTGTATTTTAGTCAGTCTGACTGTTCTGCTCCCCACTCTGTCTCTGGTGAATCCTCTCACCCTCCCGCACTTCTGGCCTGTACCCCAGTTCTTGTATAAAAATAAAAAAAAATAAATCTTTTAAAAAAAATAACTTCACATTGAAATGCATATGTGCATATATGCATATACATATATATATATATATATATACACATACATATACGTCAATATAAGTTTCCTCCCCTGCTCCAAAGTCCCAAATATCCATATAGAGATTTTTTTTCCTGAAGGTATGCCATTATGGTTGCTTTTTTATTTATTTGCATCACATGTTAGCCTCACTTTCCCCTTAATAGAAAAAGTATTGATATATGAAAAATAAGGAGTTAACTTCCAAAAACATGACTGATTTTTCTTAATGATAGTATTAAATTAGGCATAATCATAGACACAAATATAAATTATTCATTTTGAATAACATCTTGTGATAGTTACTTGCTATTAGAAAGCTCTGTCACTTTTCAAAGAAATAAACTGCTCTAAAAGCCAGGTTCTAAGGAATCAGAATAACATGTCCCCTGTGATGAGAAGCTCTCACAACAGCTTAACCTCACATTGGTGCTGTTCTCACTAAAACCCATAACTTCAAACTAGTTGTGAGAAAATATCAGATAAACCCAGACTGAGGCGCATTCTACAAAGTAATTGATCAAAATCAGCCGAATTGTTAAAAGTCATGATAAAAGAAGAAAATCTGAGGAATTATCACAAATTGAAGGAGCCTAAGGAGATATGACAGCTAAATGCAATTTAGGATGCTGGATTGGATTCTAGAACTGAAATTATATTAGTGCCAGTGAAAAGTGGCAAAATTCAAACAGCATCCATAAGTCAGCTTAAAATATTGTACGAATGTAATTTTCTAGGTTCTATCATTGTTCAACAACTTTATAAACATTTAATATTGGGGAATGATGGGTGAAAGTATAAGGGAACTCTGCTTTTTTCCTGCATTCTTCTATAAGTAAAGTTACTTTAAAAAATGAGCAGACAGGTATTTAAATAATCCATAACACTTCAGATTTTTACAGGTATCAATCAGATTTACCTTCACTTTCAAGTGTTCATTCTTAGAAATTTTATATTAGTCTAGCTACAGTGAGAGTGCATTTGTGAAAAACAAAGTTATCATATTTAGGAAATTATTCATTCTAAAATTATAATTATCACAAGGATCAAAAAACAGTGTACTTACCACATAAATGAATTGGCACTTCCTCTTCTTTTACCCAAATTCTATAAGCTATCCTATTTCAAGCCAAAGTGGTATTAAATTAGGGGATTATTAGTTTTAGGATCTATACCTTGAAAAGCATAGCATTATTTTCCAGGTGTCATTTTAATTTTTAGCCAAAAAGTAATGTAATCTGGAGTAGTTTTATGGAAGTTTTGGTTTCTGAATTTGTTTCCCTGTGCTGTGTTTAAGTCCATAAATGTTTAGTTTCAGCTTCCGGTATGTTTCCAAATGAGCCAAAAGTAAAAATTTAATGGCATGACATTTAATGCTGGCTGATTTACCATGTAAAATGCTTTAAGTAAAGTTGAGTGTTAGAAATCTTAAAGGGGCCTCCCTGTGGTGCAAGGGTTTAAGCACGACACTATAAAGGTATCCTCAGCCTCTGCAGCATGAGTTCCATCCCCAGCCAGCCAGGGAGCTACCTGCATGGCACAGCAGACCTCTCATTTCTCGCCTGCTGCTCCTCTCAGCAGTGTATTTCAGTAGATCTGCCTGTTTTGTTCCCTACTCTGTCTCTGGTGAATCCTCTCACCACCCCCATACGTCTGGCTTGTACCCCAGTTCTTGTATGGGTAAATAAATCTTTAAAAAAAAAGAAATCTAAAGGAAAATGTTTATTTAGAGAGGAAAACAATAATAAAATTGTCCTGTATATTCTGAACAAATAAAATCTTCCATGTGAATCTATACTGACATCTATACTTTAGTATAGTATACTATCTATAGATACTATACTATACTGAACTATACTATACTATATATAGTATACTATACCTATCTATACTATGGTGAGTCCACATTATTCTTTAATTGTTATATATTGACATGTAGTATTATATTACTTTTAGGTATACAAAATAATGATACAATAATTATATACTTTGTGAAATGATCATCACAAGTCTGGTTTACATCCATCATCATAGGTACATAGTTACAATGTTTTCTTATGATGAGAACATTGAAGATCTACTCTATTAACAACTTTCAAATATGTCAAACAATATTGTTGACTATAGTCACCAATTTGGCAGTCTGTTACTTTGACAGTTCTCGATGGGAGACATTTTTATCCTATTATTAGAAAACTGGTACATATATATATATATATATATATATATAATATAAAAGGCTATGAACTAAGGTATTAACAGCCCTTACCTTTATTTGATAGTTTTGTTTCTTTTTCTGATAATTTTGTTTCTTAATCAGTTTTTGAACATGGAATTACATTTGACAATATTACATAATAAATATTTTAAAAAGTTGTGATTGATGAACCTTTGTTCACTGAGCATTAAAGCACAGCAAAATATAAATCTAACAAAATCTACCCTGAATATGAGAAAGGTTATAATTATACAGAGCCTCTCTTACATCTCTTTTCAATATTTGAACACTGAAGAATACCAAGTTAGTAAAAACTCAGATGCTTTGAGTCTTCTGAACAAACTTAATCTAAAACATGTGAAAATGTTTTTCCTACAATCAGGAAATGAAGACTTCCACCCCAAATTCCTTCTTTCATCAAAAAAGACATTTTAAGTTATTTACCTACAATTTACAGATAGCAAAGCACTTTGGTTCAGAAATGAGGACAGCAATTCCCACTGCAATGTTTTTATTTTTCATTTTACCATAGACAAATAAAAATAAATAGATTTTTTGTTCAAGGGGAGTATAATAATGCATCAAAATACTTTGATTTGGGATAGAGTATGATTTCCTAAGGAGTTGGGATGATACTAAATAGCATTTGGGGAATCCTTGAAGTTTATGATGTATTTTTATATTCAAAGAGGAGTGATTTGCATTATTACAGTTATATTTCAGGAGGGCACTGTGAACATTACATGGGATAAACCAAAATGGAAGAGGGATTGGGGCAAGGATATCACACAAATCAATATAGTAATGGATAATCAAGAGGGTATTATATACTAGGTTTGCAAAGAAAATGAAAAAAAAATACATGGGACAGAAAATTATTAGGAAGGGTGCCTATGGAGATCAAAATGAAGAAAAAAGTTAGAGATATCCCTATTACAATTCCCAGAGGTTATTTTGTTTAATTAGGTGAGTTTTGATTTAAACAGTGTAAAAATCTTCCTTTTTGATATGGGTGAGATTTTTCCTTATGATGAAAGAAAATAAAACAATCTAAAGAAATGGTGTCTACATTTTCATGAAGTTATTGACTCTCAGTATGCACCATTGTCTTTCTCTAGAGCTTTCTTCATTTGCAGAACTCTAATTACATAATAGGTATCAATATTAACACTTGACCTTAGTCATGTGGCTTCACCATCTTTTCAATATTCTCCCTTAACATTGTATAATTCTATAAGGGACATATTGGATCTCTATTTTGCACTAGTATATGTTTTATTTGTCCCTATATTCAGAATATGTTAGATGTATTACATGATAGATTTTGGTCATTAGGTAAAGATTTTAGAAAAGACAGGTTTAAGCCACATTGTGGAAGTGTGTGTGTACGTGTATGTGAGTATGCGTGTCTTTGTGTGTAAGAATCAAAAAGGCAGAGCTGAGATAATGAAAGTATAAATTGTATAAATAATAGATAAACAGATAATGATATTTATGTATTTCTATTAAAATATTTAAATTGAGAAATGTTTGTTATCAAACTTTAGATTTTTAAGTTTAGTTTCAGAGTGGATAAATGAATCTGTGCCTTCTGATCTAATAGAAAATAGCTTTTACATAATTGTGTTGATAACTTGATGTAACTGCATGGACTTGAGAGCAGTATTTTTCACTCATTGACCAATCACAGACAAGAAGAGATTGAAGTATTAATACAATATGAATGAGCAGGTCAGTTATATACATCATTAGGAAAAGGTGGGTGACATCTGATAACACTATGATTGCATACTTTTGTAGAATGAAATGTTACACTGAGAAATATATGAGAGAAATTCTTTTTAAAGACAGGGATATGTGGGATTTGAAATGAAATTAAAAGGAAGCATCTAATGGCTTAATATCATGGCTCTCGAAAGTGGGGATGTAGAGTATGGGTAGAGGTATGAATATTCACCAATACTCCAAATCTGAGGGTAACCAAAAGTCAAAATATATTGTGCTTGTTAGTCATTTGTGGAATAACAAAGAGACTAAAGCCAGAGTCCAAACAGCCTCTACAAGTATTGCCTCACATCCATTTTGAAAGTAAAGACAAACCCTGTATTTCTACGGACAACTCAGTGTTTTGTTAGCCCATTTTCCAATTTTAATTTATCTTCATTTTCTGACAGAGACATAATTCCCAATGGTCTTGTGCCTTTTGCAACTTTTTTTTTTTTTTAAATCTATGTCTGACTATCATTGGACTTACACAAAAACTTGTTATCCTTTCCTAAGTAGTTCCTTATTAGAATTCACTCTGCCTGGTGACTTTACACCATTTTGTCCTTGCAAGTAAGCATCACATTTGCCACCATTTATTTAATTAACACTTAATGCATGTGGTCTTCAATAAATGCTGTCTACTGTGATAAACACTTTAAAACAGCCTGATGAGGGACAGTTAGTAGCATAATCACCTGTACTTTACAATGAACAACATGAGAATTTGATACTTGTACAATTTACCATAGCCAGTAAGAGAATTCAATCCCAGTAAGTCTGAATCCATACCTTACCATTTTTTTAAGATTTACGTATTTATGCATATGAGCTGGGGTACAGGCCAGAAGTGTGGGGGTGAGAGGATTCACCAGAGACAGAGTGGGGAACAGAACAGGCAGATTGAAGTACACTGCTGAGGGAGCAGCAGGCAAGTCAGGAGAGGTCTGCTGCACCTCTGGGTTGCTCCCTGGCAGGCCAGGGGATTGAACTCGTGCTGCAGAGGCTGCGGGCAGCTTCACAGGTTGTGTCTCACCCCTTGCACCACCAGGGAGGCCTCCATGTATTACCACCTTCATCTGGATAATCTGATCTCTTTCACATCAAGATGCACCCCTTCAGTGACCTACATTCAGTAATTCCTTCTGAACCCTATATTTCACATAGATTATTCTCTGAAGCCAGCAGAAAATGGGAGTTTTAATGAATACAAAAATGATATACACAGGACATTTGTTAAAAAGGCCCAGGCATTTAAAGCTCATTATATGTTTGTCTTATAACCTAATTCGTTGACTCAGATCACTCTTTCACTCAATTTTTGCACAAAACAGAAATCTAAACACCTTCAAATAACTTGGGGGTAGTTATGCAGCAATATTTGTAAGCCTCTACATGAAAATGAAAGCAAACCTTGCAGTCCAAGACTTAAGTTCATACTGAAAATGAAAACTGTGAATTATGAGAGAACTTTAAATTGTTCAAATATGTTATTGCATTCTTACTCTAAAATCAGGAGTCTACTTTAGGTAAAATGACAGGTTAAGCACAAACCATGTTAATGTGTGTGTATATATATATATATATATATATACACACACACTACATACACATACTACATATCACATACACACTACATATCATATATATGCCCTAATATATAATGATAACCATGATAATATACTGTATATATATTATATATAGCACTGTACATCCATATGTGCATATGTGTATATATAGTGTAGCCATATACAGTGTATATTGTATACATATATAGAGTAGTTGCCATTATTTTTATTCTCAATACTTATTGTTTTTAAAAATGTAATTTATTGTGGAAGTCTGTTATAGGTATCATTGTATTAGTTGTTGTCTGATCCTCTTTCCTAAAGCAGCTGCTGGGCTCTTAGATCAAGAGAATCCTTTGCAGCCACAGCAGACAATAGTCTTGTGACAGATGTTCCATGTTCGTTTGAAGGAGCACAGATGAAAATAACAGTCTCTCCATGCTTGTGAGATCACAGTCAAAAGTGAGCAGTTGTCCCCCTTCCAGACAACTATCAAACGCATAGAACCTTGAAATAATTTGCAACCTGCCCTGTACTAGAATGAAGCTCACACAGTCCTTGCAGCTAGCAAGTTCCACTTTATTGAGACAAAAGAAGATCCATTTTTTTTTCAAACTTAGCTCTTATTACCAGTGATAAAAACATCTTCAATGATCTTGCTTATCTTTTATTTTAAAGTAGATTTCCTTGCTATCTAAGTAATACATTTTCTGTATGAATAATTCTACTGTCAGATTTCTAAGGTTTGTTATCGGTTTGGTTTTATCTAACCCTTTGTTTTGTTTCTCCATTAGAAAGATAATATTGATAAATTAGAAATCATTACTGATGCTATCTAATACAGTTAGCAATTGTGGTATTTAACTTCCTATACATTCATGATTACACTCACACATACAAACACACACACAAACATTTTTGGGAGTACACAAAAATATGAGCTTAACCTATAGTTTTATAGCTTTCTCTTTCACTTAATGTTATCTCACCAAAAAGTTTTAATGTCAATAAATATACCTTTTTCTCTCTTTTTTTTTTTTTTTTGTGGGACCCTCGCCGTTGGCTGGGAAACGAACCAGTACTGCAGAGGCTGCGGACAGCCTTGCAGCCCAGCGCTCAACCGCTGTACCACCAGGGGAGGCCCAATAAATATACCTTTTTACCAGTAGTAATAAAACTTTTTCTGTAAAGGGCAAGATGACAAATATTTTATACTTTGCTGGCCAAATGGTCTCTGTCATAACTATTCAGTTCTGCTGTTGTAGCTTAAAAGTAGCCATAGGCCATGCTTAGATAAATGGGTGCATCTGTGTTCCAATAAAACTTTTTTTCCTGTAGGCAGTAATTGTGCCAGAAATGACCCATGGGCCATGATTGCCCTTCTGGACCACCATTGTTATTTTAATATTGGCATAAGCTTCCATGATTGTTATTTTAATATTGGCATAAACTTCCACTATAAGAATATGATATAGTTTATTTAAACCTTTTGTTACCATAGGCTATTCCATGTGCTTTCAACCTTTTATATTATACTGCCAGGGACTCTACTGCAGGCATTCCTCACAGTGCAGTGTCTAATATCCCTCTGGGCTAGCTGTCCTATCAATTAATAACCCTCTCAGGCTGACTAGGCATCCAGACCTTGTCTTTTGCAGCCAGATAGTCTCTGTGGACTTTATATATACTCTATTATGTTGTCTCAAGTGGATACCATTTTGTCAGGGAGGTTAATTACAAGACAGCTTTTGATGAGGGGGTGCTGTTTCATTATGGCCATACCTACATCTCAATTTGCAGATCTCATGCAGAATTTTCAGCATTTGGATGGTATTTTTACATAGTTTGGAAGATCAATGATGCTTGTTTCTCATGTTTTCACATTGCCTAAGTCCTCAGGAAAGGACCCAGAGAAAGACCCTTTGCACTTGCTTTCATTTGATTTTGCAGGGCATGTTGCTAAACTAATGCTATTTAGAAGTGCATTACTTCAACACTTCTCCAGTTTGCATATCTGCCTTGGAAATAGTGAATAAAAAATCATCATAAGGTGATTTTTTTTAAATTGAGGTAATATTGGTTTACAACATAGAATATGAGTTAAGAAAAGAAGTTTACACCTCCTCAACCACACTCACCATCAAAACAGCCATAGCCCTTTACGAAGATCATTGGGTATGCTCCTACTTTGTTCTCACCCACCTCCTCCTCCTCCCTCTCCCTCTAGTAGCTTCAGATATGCAGTCATATTTTTTGAGTTTGCTTTGGTTTAGTTTGTCAGTTTCATTGTGTTATTTCTGTATATTCCACATATGAGTGAGATCACTTTTTTTGTCTTGCTCCTTCTGATTGTTTCATATTACCCTCTAGTTCCATTCATATTGTCACATATGGCAAGAGTTCATCTATTTTAATAGCTGAGTAGTATTCCATTGTATATATAACTACATGTTCCCAATCCATTCCTCCATTGCTGGACCCTTAGGTTGTTTCTATAACTTAGCTTTATAAATAGTACTGCAATGAAAAGATACATTTCCCATTTCCCAAATTAGTATTTTTTTTTTGTATTCTTTGGGTAATACCAAGAAATGCAATTGCCCTTCTATTTCTAACTTGTATTATTTTTTTCTGAAAATTGTTAATGAATAGAGGTGCTTGGGCTTTGTTTTCCTTCCTTTTATGTATATTTTTTGTGTTTATTTGTTTACTTTGCAACTTTTATTATATATGCCTGCTGATTCTGAATTTGAAATTAGATTCAGTGCAGCTACTATCTGTATGGAAACTTCGGGATTTTGAGTTCAGGATTAATGGAGTTTTCTTTAAATAATAGCTGGGCCTCCCCAGTGGCGCAGCAGTTGAGTGCTTGGTTGCGAAGCTGCCCGCAGCCTCTGCAGTGCCAGTTTGATCCCCAGCTGCTCTCCGGCCCCCTGAGGAGGATCCCGCATGGCGCACAGACCTCTCCTGCCACTCGCTGCTCCCCTCAGCAGTGTACTTCGGTCCTTCTGCCTGTTCTGCTCCCTGCTCTGGCTCTGGTGAATTCTCTCACCCTCCATGCTTCTGACTGTACCTAGTGCTTGTATAAATAAATAAATAAATAAATAAATAAATAAATAAATATTCTTAAAAATAAATAAATAATAGCTCATGCATTTTACAGAGATCTAGGATATGCTTAATCAACACCCGGAATGCCAGAATATAACATAATTTGTTAGAAACTGCTACAAAAGAATTTTATCTGAGAGTATCAGTTGGTCTGTTATCAAATCTTGTCAGTATATATGCACTACTATGGAGATGTCAAGAAGAGGGGATGATGGAAGAAATGTGGGAAAATGTTATGGTATTCATTTCTTCTCTGATGTAGTATGGCTAAAGAGATAATGTCTTAAGATGACAGAACAATAAAATTTTATGTTTGTTATTTAAAATGATAAAAATATATAAATACTCATATAAAAATGTCACAAAAGAAAGGGCTTAGTCAGATAATATGAACTAAATTTCTTAAGTTGAATGAAGGTAGTAAGTTGATACTGTTTGAAGCTGAAAATCAGGAAGTTGATAGCATTATATCATTAGTCAGGAGTCCAAGCAGAGTGGAAATGGTTCCCTATGGATTGGAACTGAAAAAAAAAAAACAAAGGTAGGTGTTAGTGTCTTTTAGTTTTCTCTAATTTGTTGTTTACCATTCAGAATTTTTTAACATAAATTTATGTTAAATTATGTTTTATTAATAATAAATGAAACCTCCCATTTTGCATCAAATATTTCATTATATTCAATCTATCTTTTTAAATTTTTCTGTATACAGAAGTAATATGCCCAAATGTATAACTGTGTGCATATGTGTGTGTAACAGAAGTGACATGTGTGTGTAATGGAAGTGACCTGTGTGTTTATCACAATGTATTATTAAATTTTAAAAATAAGCAGCAATCATGGCATTATGCTATATACAGAAAAAAATCTACCTCATATTTGTTAATGAATATATGAACTCACAAAATCTAGAATATTGGATAAGTTTCATAAGAGATAAATAGCTGAGAAGCAAAAAGTAGTAATTCATATTTCAGGGAAAGTCTCAGGTTGGTCTCTAGCCGTTTATATTTTATTTCATTATCTGTATCCATTTATATTTTAATCTGTAAATTTGAGTGATTTCACCTCATCAATCACAGTTCACTACTTGGCATTTAATTTTTTTTTCTATTTCATTCCTCTATAACCTGACTGAGAAAGAGCAATAACAACAAAACATATATTTGAAGTTTGGTGTTCCATGTATTGAAGCCTTCTTCAAATATTGTTGTTTTTCATATTCTCAACTCAGAAAGCTAATGGCATCACAGAAAATTGCATTAAATTTATCCTTAATTGGCCTCAGGTTAACTTCTTTGGGGAGGAAGGATAGAGAAAGATATTAAGAATTTAACAGTTGCAAAAGCTGAATAGTCATTTGAATACTAGTAGTGTCACATTTGCATACCATTTTGGGATATGTCTGCTCCCAACGCCTCAGGTGTGACTTAATGGAAACTATCAAGTTTAAGGTTTGGCACACAAGGCGAATCAGCAGTATCCCTGAGTCATGGCAAATTGCAGTAGAGATATTTGCATACCATCCTGAAACCTGTGATTGTTGAGTGGTTTGTCAAATGCTGCAGGATGCAAAAGGGCACAAAATTTGATATCTGTTGTTAGTTAATATATCACAAAAGCAATGCATATTAAAATTCTTAAAAATAAATTGACCTTTGATCTGGCAACTTCCTTAAAATAATTTATTTCATGCATATATTCAGATAATTACAGAATTGATGAAAATATTGAAAACTGAAATACACACACACACATACAATCTGGTATTGAATAAGAAATTATGCTGCATCCCTGCCATGGGTAATATGTGGCCCTTAAGAAGATGTAGACATGTGGTCATAACATGTGTTTAAGTTTAAAGAAAATATAGATTCCCAAGCACTGTGATCCATTTTTTACACGCAAATATATGCACATATTATTATTTTGGCTTCTCTATACCTTCAAAATAATTTATATTGAATCAGAAGTAATGATTTTATAAATTTTAGAAGTTTAGAATGTACACAGGTTTATTATTTTATTATGAGAGCATAAAACAGATAATTCTGGTTTTACTATTTAAGCAAATCACTTTGTACAATTTTCAGAAGACAGAACATCCACTTCTTTTTACTTTAAATTTAAGGTATCATATGAAAAAGTCATCTTGCCAACTTTTAGTAGCATAACAAAGCAATGATTTTAAGAGCTCGGCAGTAACACATGGATATGCAATGAAAATTTTAAAACATGCATTGACTTTTAGGACTACTCCTGTTGAATATTAAACACCTGAAATTGCCAGTGCCTAAAGCAATTCATTCAGCATAATGTATATAAACTTTGGAACTATTTTAAGGCACTAGTTTTAATAAATGAAGAGAAAGGTTGAGGAGGTAATTTATTGCAAAATATTTTGCTTTGCAATCAATTATTGTAGCTATTAATAGAATTGAAACTTTGTCTCTAAGATGCATGAAGTTAGAAAAATGGTTCTAAGTAGGATTCACATTTAAACGTTTGGAGAATTTAAATGAAGTTCCAGAATGCTTTTTAACATGTTCTCAAGAATCTGAAAATGCTTTGCAATTCAATTTTTATATAGTATACAAGACTTGCACTTGTAACAAAGTCAGCACAGAAAACTAGAAGAGGATATATTGATGTTGAAATCACTAATTTTGAATTAAAAAAAAACTATAAATAGCAGCTCACATGTATTTTATATGTGTCTTTTCAAACCAGTGGTCCAGTGTTCTCAGAGATTGATGTGCATTATAAACAGTGTCTCCTCTCTCTCTCTCTCTCTTTCACACACACACACACACACACACACACACACAAACACTAATGCCAAATGTGAAGAATTCATCTACAACAAATTAATAAATGAAAAGATTGGTTAGACTTTCCATAATTCTTAGTATATTAAAACGGGACTTTGAAGCACACTGTTTTAACAAATTTAATATGCCATCTTAAGATTTGGAGACAGAAAGGCCTTTGTTTGGATTCTGATAACTATACATACTAATAGTAATTTGGATAAGGTAATCACTCAGAGCCTCAATTTAAAATATGACACAAAAATTCCTTTTTCCACAAGGATGAGGTAATATTGGGAAAGCACTGAGCATATTTCCTGATCACATACTCATTTCTCACTATATGATAGTTATTTTATTAAAGACACAATTATTAGTTCTTGTGTCATCGGTACATAGGGTCTTGTAGCCCTTGCAATAAACCAGAGGTAAGAGCTATCCCCTTCTGATTTTCTGACAGTAAATTCACACTAACACTCAAATAGTTTTTCAGAAACATGTTGTGACAATTTTTTCATTATTCATTCCCAAGTATTTAACTGAGTAAAGTAGTTCTATTAAAGTACCCTAGGTGATGGACCACTTGTCACTGAATTCTATACTTCTTTCTGAATTTGACATTACTTCTCATGAGAGCACCTTTCATTCATTCAACAAATTTTTGTTTAGTGTTAACCAAACTGTGGCAATACATGTTGAAGTTAAAAGAGGGTGAACTTAAATATGCTAAATTGTATCTGAAAAAATTTGAACCAGTGATCAGACTAGTTAGGGTTTCTCCACTCCCATTAGGAATGCTTGTTCTAATCACCATTTTTCCTATCAAAAAGTATATAGAAACCTTTTTCTTGTTGGAAATATAAATGACAACCATTCTCTATGCTAAATAATGATCGCTTCTGTCAAATATATTTTCAAATACATACCAATCAGCCTGTGGAAATGAAACTTTGTTTTGGAGAAGAAGAGAAAACAAGGGGTTTTAAAACAGGTCATTGAAACTTTCAGTTTTAAATTTTAGAAATATTTCCATTGTAACATTATGGAGGGGGCAGTGCACATAAAGCATCGCAATCATCTAGAAAAGCAAACCCTTATGATCAGGGCAGTGGTTTAGCATCCATACACTAGGCCAGTACATCAGCTTACTTTGGTGAGTTTTCTTCCTATTTTTTACCCTCCCATTCTTCCCAGTTGCAGTAGCTTTCAATAAAAGATTAGTTTATATAAGGACAGACTGTATTACCCTAACATTACCTCCACAAAAAGTGGCCCTACCTCCTCTTTCTCCTAATATGTTTCTGGTAGTAACTCCCTCAAATTCATTTCACAGACACAGGAAGGTATGTTTCTGTGTGTGGATATTTCACTCAAAACCACGGAAATCTCATTAAGTGGGTTGGGGTAACTTATAGCAGCTTGACCATCTGTTGTGACCACAGTTCGCTCTGCTATTGAAAGAGTTCCATGGGACATTAAAAACCAGAGTTAAGACTGAGGAAATATTTATTGAAAAAACAACTCCTCCCAATAAAGCAGGGACTCTACTAGACACTGTTATTTACTTGTTTTATTTGATCTTTATCACAACATCAATAGGCATATTCTGATTTCAAACCTCATGATTTTTTTTTCATTATATCACAGCCACCTTAGAGGAAAATATGAGTCCTATTATTAATGTTTTAGGTTGCCATTTGCAAAGAAACCATCATCTGAATTATCAGCTTTAGTGATTACAAAAAATATATATCTAATGTAGTAAAAGTAAGTTTTAAAATAAAGAGTAGCTTATCTATTTTTTGAAATTAAAAAGATAGAAATGATATTATGAAAGCTACTTTGAATCAAGGCTGAATAGTATTATGACAATTCTTCATATTTTGTGTTAGATTTCTATGTCATTACTTTAAATTTAGATCTCATTTTTGATTATTTCTGAAGGAAATTTTACTGCCCTGATGTGAGTTTGCAGTGATGACTAGAAAAGTATGTCTTTATTTCTATCTATTCCTCTATTGCCTCTGATGCATGGAAAATGAGCCCATTTCTGCTTAGCTCTCTTTTTCTACCTAGATGACTTAGAAACTGAGAATCTATGTCTAAAATAGTTTTTAAATGACTTCACCTGTTCTCATTTTTGGTGAATCTTCCATAGCCTTCATTTTTTGAGATGTTGCTAGGCAATATCTTAACTTTTCTTTATTTCATGTGATTTCTTCGCTTCTCCATGATACAGATAAATTTTGAGTAGAGGTCATACACCAAATATGCCCTTTCTACCCTGTGTTTGAATCTCTCTCTTGCTGAAGAATAACCAAGTTTAATGTGTGGGGAATAGGATACTATTAATTTTCAGCTCTATTAGCAAAAATTGTGTCTAACAATTGAAACATAGGGAGAAATATAATTACATGAGTGAATTGCCAGCTGCCTCCTGCATTCCTCTTGTGTCTCATGGGGCAGAATAAAAGTGACTGCAATTATAGTTCAAATCTCAAAGGGATATTAATGTGATGGTTTTAGCAATAGCTTTTTTATTTTGTACATGGTAAAATCAAATGGTGTGCATACATAGTGTTAATAAAAAGAATGACTCTGGTAATTTGTGCAATATTACTTTTTGTTACTAGTAATTACCACTTAATGTAGTCTTTGTGACATAATGACATAAAAATATCTTCACAGGTAAACCTCATGAAATGTCATTTTTACTTATTGAAACTTTTCTGTTAATATTTTATGTTGGTAGTGACTACTTAAATTGATTTTAGCAATAATTTATTTCTTTACATTGTTGCTAAATGTTTTCACATTGAATTACTTTATTATATAAGCACAAAATTAGAAATTTCAGCATTTCATAGTTATAAAATGTGCAAGCACAACGATTATCAATTTTTATAAACTTATTTAAATGTTTTAATAGTAGCAAATATAGTGTTGAACAGAAAAGCAATCTCAAAAAAATTCATGAAGTGTCTATTTCATGATTTTTTTTATACTTTTTTATATAGAGCATATTGTAAATGTGTAAAGTGTGTTTTTCTGTGATAGATTTTTATGTGTACTATTAATCCTAGACAAACTAAGTCACCATGTAGTTCTAAAGAAGACATTGTATTGTTATATCTTGTTTAAAAAGAAAAAAGAAAAAAAGTCCATCTAACTAGATATCTAGCGTTGCTTAAGTGCTTTTCTACTCACAATGCTAGATTTTTATTATGATTGACAACTTCCTTTTAAGTTAACATGCATCTCTATTTTTCAACTATGAAGGCAAAGAAAGCACAGGATACCAAACAACACAGGTTCATAACATAATCAAATCAGGAAAATTGGTAAGTACAAATATGCATATTACATATAAGCCTCAAATCTTTTTCTAAGAAGTCATAGTTAATCAAACAGTGTGCATCCATAGTGTATATATATGACTTGCATACAACAGCAGTGGCTTTCATTAATTGACAACTTCTTTTATGCTAGACACTGTATTTAATGATATATATATTATAGTTTATTCTTCACTACAACTCTGTGCTATTTATTTTATTTTTTTTTAACTTTTTTTTTTATAGAGGCATGTTTTTATTTATTTGTTTGTTTGTTTGTTTGTTTTGTTTATACATGCACTGGGTACAGTCAGAAGCGCGGGAGGGTGAGAGATTCACCAGAGCCAGAGCAGGGAGCAGAGCAGGCAGAAGGACTGAAGCACACTGCTGAGGGGAGCAGCGGGCGGCAGGAGAGGTCTGCGCGCCATGTGGGACCCTCCTCTGGTGGCCGGGGAGCAGCCGGGGATCGAACCGGCGCCGCTGAGGCCGCGGGCAGCTTCGCAACCCAGCGCTCAACCGCTGCGCCACCGGGGAGGCCCCAACTCTGTGCTATTTATTATAATGGTCCTATTACAAATGAAGAATTGATCCAAATATTAGCAAATTGGCACAAAATTGCCCACCTAATCTTTATTACATCTTCGTGACAGCTCTAGGTTGTAATGATAAATTGTCTTAACTTTTGTTTTGTACCCTGCTTTTTGTATAAAAATACCTTAGAATCTGACCAGAGTTTAAATTATTTCTATTTTCACCTAAATAATAGCAGTAAATATTAGTACATGTCTTCTAACTATGATAACAGCTCTGATTAAAGAAAATGACTTGTGACTAATCATGTCTGCAAATTAGATATAAAATAAACCCACATTTTCTAGCAGACACTTTTATGTACTCTATTAGACTGCAGGAGCTTCAAATAAACTTTTAAAATATCATCATTATCTCAGATCATGTCCTCACACTAGATGACAATGTGTTGTTATGTTTCCATATATGTGTCAACATGTTTTCTTTGAAAGGTTAAAAGTGTTTCTTTTCAGTAACTTATAATGGATAACTTCTCAAGATTTCATGCCCACCTCTTAGAATCTAAGAGTGTCTTACCACAGAAATGTCATGGTTTTACTTAGACAGTCTTTTATTTTTCCTGCACTTGATTTTGCAAATAGATGGCTAAATGTGGCAAATATTCTGCTACCACACAAAAAGAAACCATCTCCTTTTCTTTGAGAATTGAGGCTGAATTTTGAAGTCTATTGTTTAGTTCAGGAATCATCTGTGAATAGTTTTAAAGTCAAAATATGTATCTTTTACCAGTCATATTGTGGTAATGAAGAAAAAGTAAATAAGATCAATTGTGATATATATACACACATATACATACACACATTTATAAAAATCTCAATATCATGACAAGTACTAAGAGCCATTACACATTTCTCTTTCTTAACAAAATTGTTCTAATGGTTATGAACAACCAGTGCAGTGCCATATAAAAATTTTAATTGTTATCCAAAATTTGTGTTTTTAATTTATGCTTTAGCCAGACGAGTAGCCTACATTTCATTAAAAGGAATGTATTTAATATATTATATGAACATATTTATGTAGTATTTATGAAAACAATTTAATATATCATCCTATATATATATCTCAGAAACCTTATTAGTTACTTCTCATAGATGTTAGTAAATAACATCTATTTACAAATGTTAAAATTACAAATAGATTTAAAATTTTTAGTAAGGCAAGATCACAAGGTGCTAAAAAAACTGCTTTTTGTTAGAAAATGGATAAAAAATGGCATTGCTCCTATTCATTATTTTCCCTCTGTTATAATAGCAGCAGGACACTTTCTGATTAATATAATTTTAAATTTTGTGAGATTTAATTGTAGAGAGGATAGACTAATTGTATTCTAAGTTCATGATTTTGGCTTATCAATTTTCATAGTGGTTTTCAACTCTGACTTTGCATAAAAATCACTAACAGGATTTTCAGAAAATATCTGTTCTTAGATTCTATCAATGAAAATACTGACTTAAAAGTTCCATTAGTGATTCTCATGAAATATATTTTCTTAGTACTATTGTCTATTTTATGAGATTTTCTTCATTTGATAGATCACATAGAACACTAAGGAGTATTACTCTCCCGTCCCCACAAAGACTGATTAATCTACTTGTCTCTTGATCTTGGATTATTGGAAAGCAGAATTTGCTCTTTTTTATTGTTGTTACAAGTCACTTGCCCAACTATCTTGTTTAATTAGCAAGGGTTCTGTATATAGCCAGGAAATTAAACTATCAATATACCACTAGCTTTGGGAACTGATGCCATATGTGTGTGTGTGTGTGTGTGTGTGTGTGTATGTATATGGATGCAGCAGTAACTCATTTTCTTTTTAGATCAGTAAGCCTTTTTCTAAGTGATCTTATATCAATGCTAAAAAGTAGAAGTATAATCACAAGGTGTGCCAGTTGGATAATTTGGAGAGCCTAAAGTTGATTAGTTGAGAGCAGTGAGAACACTGAAGTGGAAGGTTTATCTCATTATATTATTTTAACTTACTTTAAAGTTGTATTCATTTGACTATTGAGGCAAAGGTAGGATATCTATATTACTACCCTCATGGACATTACCTAGAGGTTTCTGAAAAGAAGGTAGCCCTGTGTATAAATAGACCAAAGAATAAGTGAAGCTTGTTCTGTAGGGGAAAATAGGGGATATAGGGAAATACAGGGGATAATGATTTCTAAGAAATAAACTACTTCTGTATCTTGAATACTGTAAGAAGATACTGTAAATATGTTCTTAAAATGTAAAAGAAATCACATTTGCTTTAAGTTAAATATTTAAAATAGAATGATCATATCTTTGATTCTAGAAATAGTTTATTAAATGTATGAGTTATAGTAATATAAGCACCATGGCTAGAAATGCTAGCATTTCTGTGAATGTACAAGGTTAGCTTTACCCTAGAAATAAGATGATTTTGATCACCTGGCGTCAGTTTATGTTTATAAATTTTAATAATTAAGTAGGTATACTTTATATTACAGCATTTAAACATTTACTTAAATGAAACACATGGGTTAAATATAAAAAATAATCATATATAGTGAGTGTTTGTTTTTATTTTCCCAGTTTTAAAATATAGACGGTGGTAAAATATAAATCCTGTGTACATTACCCATTGCAACTGAGCTCAATTCTTTTCCAGTGTCATTTCAAGTTCCCTGTTGCCATAGTTGCTGCTAAGGAAATGCATTTTTCTAAAAGATTTATAAATAATGATTGCAATGTTTTTAGCTCTTTGTAGTGAAATACAATATCCAATACCTCTGAGAAGAATATAAATCCAAGCACTGGGGAGCCATTCAGGTCACACTTGAGTCTTGTTACAAGTAGGGCAAGAAAAGTGTCTCACTGGTATCCATTAATGCGCACTCCCCTGCCCACTCAAAAGATAAATTCCATGTAGTTAGGTTCTGAACACATATATAAGACTGTCTTTAAGCTTTATATCTGCTTTTGTTACTCCAATATCTTGTCACCAAAAAAAAGTTGCATTTATTAACCCTTCTTTTCTAATATTGCTTACTGTCATCACTCTTCTAAAGGCAAAATTGTTTAGTTTATGTGAATGCACTTTGCCAATCTGCACGCATTCTTAATATCTCTGAAAGTTAGGCAAAACCTAAATTTTATTTTAAGAGGGCATAAATTATATCTATCTATAATTGATAAACTGATTTTAATTATGGCTCTTGTTATAAGTTGAAAATAAATATTCAAGGACCATTTCTTCCTTGATTTTCCTCTGAAAAATCAGTCACTATTTACTAATAGAATATTGATTGTTATTCCATATTTAGTGCATGCCACCTAAAGTACTATGAAGGAAAAAATTAAACAGAAAAAAAGAACAATGACAAAAACACTCTATTAATATCTGCCATCTGGGGCCTCCCTGGTGGCTTAAGGGGCTAAGTCTCAGCACTATCAAAGCCATGGCCTGAGTTAAATCGCTAGCCGGGAGCTAACCCACATACGGAGCAGCAGACCTCTCCTATCTCCTCCACTGCCCCCTTAACAGCGTATTTCAGTAAATCCTCCTGTCTGCTCTCCCCACTGTCCTGGACAATACTCTTACCCCCCACACTGCACCCCAGTTCTTCTATGCATAAATAAATGATCTTTTAAAAAATCTGCCATCCAGAGATTGGGAAAATTTACCATTTCTGATAATACACATTTACGTACAAGTAAATGTGCAGATACATGAACATATCTAACTTTCATGTATGTAGCATACACATGTATATTACTATGTTTAGATTATTATGCAGGAAAAAAAATCAGTGCATGGAAACAGCAGAGTTTTATTTTACTCTCATACTTATGCTCATATTTATGCTCCATTTAATCATGCAGGGAACTTATCCTGATAGAAGTTCCACTCCTTTATGACATCACCACCTCGTCATGAGGTATCAGGATTTACCGTGGCACGGGAAGAGAGGGATAGTGGTATTACAGGGCCCCATATAGGCAGTTAAATGCTTTGGCTCTAGCTCATTAGTCATAGTCACATAACCCTGACTAATTGCAACTGATGGAAAAGTGCATCCCTCCCATCTGTGCAAAAAGAGGATAAATGGCTGTGAATAAGCACTAGAAAGATCAATCACAATGTTCTGCACAAGTATTCTTCCTTCTCTTAATATTTCTTACTATATGTATCTCTCAAAATTCCCCATAATATAGTTACGTTACAATTTAGTTTATATTTTGGTCAATGGACATGGTCGATATTCACATTAATATTTTCATGTTAAGAGATACTTATTATTTAATAATTGCATGATTTTCTATTACATGGATTTCAGGAAAAAATTGTCCATTTTATCCACTTACCCCATACCCAAATTTTATTTTAACTAGTTGAGTCATATATTGGTTCCAGTGCTTGGCATACTGTGTAAGGCAGTTTAAAATTCCTGTGAGGTACACATTTTCATTTGGTACACACTAAGTTCTCATTAAATGTTAGTTTTTATTACTTTTGTTAATAATCATCACCTTTCTCATTTTGGACCCATTTTTACTATACCTTATGAAAATTCCTCAATTTCTTATGTTTTCTCCTGATGGTACATTTTGGGTCTATTCCCTCAAGGTGTCATATTTTCCTAGCGATTTCCAGAAGAATCTAAAAAGAATAGGAATCAAGCATATAAGATTAAAAAATGTTTTGATATAAAGCTAAAATTTTTCTTATTGATAATATATGGTATATTTTAAAAGCATTCTATGTCAAAAGTCATGTGATTTGGATTCAAGTTTTCAGTCCTGCTATTAACTAGTGATGTGTTTTAGAGAATTAAAATAATGGAAAGAATTTTCATTTTACCATTAAAAAAAGGATAACTTATTTTTGGAGGGCACCTGGCAATTTTCAGTATCACAAGTTACACTACAGGTTTCTCCTTCTCCCTGTCAGCCCCCCAAAAGACCACACCAAAAGAGAGAGTACATTTGAAGCCAATAAGCTGGAGGATGCAGACCCAACAGGCCTAACAGAATCCTTACTAAAGAAGGAGGATTAGGCCAGGAAGAAAAATTTTACAATCAGCAAACAGCCAGTCCACTGACTACAGAGAGCTCTCATGGCCACCTGGGGTACACTGGTTGACAAGGGAGCAAAGTTTCAAAATAATATGAAAAGTTTTGTATATAAGTATTCAAGATTTCTCCAACACTAGCAGATAGAAAGTGCAATGAGATGGAGCTTTCAGAAACAGCAGCTCATACCCAGAGAATGGTGATGAGATGTTTCATATGGCTAAGTCAGTGGCAGAAACATAATTTTCTTTTCTTTTTTTCAAGGATTCAGGGAAGCAAATAAGTGGTCACCTCAAGAAAAGGGGCAGATGATCCATTCCATGATTAACTGGGGGAGGGATAGAGAGAAGGGACAAGGATTTGGTTTCATTGGTCTCTCCATTTAATGTGTTTGGTCAGTTCTAAAGGGGAAAAAAAAAAAATCCCATTGCTACTGTAAACCCAAAGACCTGAACAGCATATTTATTTATTTGTTTGTTTGTTTGTTTATTAATTATTGCTAACTCCTCCTGGAATCACCATTCAGTTTGGTGGTTACTTTTAACACAGTACCAAAGACAGTGCCAAGGAGGGCAGGTTACTATGCATGGGTGTGCGCTGACAATTGCAAGACCAGGGAGGCTCAGGGAACCAAAACACTGGAGGGTTATTTAACACAAGAGATTGGGAAAACAGGAGAGTTTCTAATGACAGAAGTGACTGCCTGTCTTACTCGGGATGGTGTCCAGTTGTCCCAAATAAACAAAGACTGCTCCTGCAAGATGTTATCATCCCTTCCATGAGGACCTGGAGCCCACAGTGGGTCAGTAAGCCATGCGCCAAGATTCAACTCAGGGCAGCAACCAGAGATATGGCGCAGCATGCAACATGCAACACCACAGCAGCATGCAACACCAATTCACCTGGCGGGGATGACCAGGGCCAGCCTCCTGACTAGACAGTGCCAGAGGCAACAGCACCAGGAGGTGGTGCTGGAGGATCAGAAGCGTAGCCAGCTGTCAGAGAGCCAGACACAGGCCAACACTGCCCGGCTAAAGGTCAGCTGGGCCGAGCGTGCAAAGAACAACAGGAGTGTTACAGTTTCAAGGCGCCAGGCCCAGACCAATGGGCACAGGCTCATGGTGCTGATAGCAGGCAGGTCAGAGGCAGGGCCTAGATAGGGCCAAGGCAGAAACTTGGTTAGGCTGTATTTTCTAGCAGAGATCACCTATGGTGACCTTGGAGGTCTAGAAGTCTCTGAAATTTTTCCCCACAGGTCTGGACAAGACTTTCAGAAAGTCTGTCCTCGGTGAAGCTTTTTCAGGAGGCCCTGCCGGGTCTTCCCCAAGCAACTGAAGCACAAGGTTTAGATGAAAGTCTGAAAGCAGCGTGGCCCTCTGGAATGCTGGCTTATATTCCCTGCCTATCAAGCCCGATTGGTCCAATTACCATCCTGTTTAATTGGTGCTGGTTAAGCACCAATCAGCTTGGTCCATTTTCGATTCCGGTCCCATATCTATAGGGAAACCACAGCCTGGCGCATCCGCACCTGGACATAGGGGAGGTCGGGGAAGGTTCATGGCGGTGCACTCAGGGAAGCCGCTGTTTGCAGAAAGCTTGTCCAGGAGATGCCCCTGGAGTGGGCCTGGCCACAGACAGCACACGCCCCAGCTCTTAAACCTGCTCACGCCCCCACATAGCAACAGCCCTTCAGCTCTTACTTCATTAGCAAGGGAAGTTCTAAGGCCTCCAGTGTATTTCTGGGGAGTATAGCAGTTACAAAATGCCTTAGTGAGGGGATACTGTTAAAGGAAATATCCTTACTATTCAAACAGTCAGTAGTAAGTGTAGTAATAGGAATTGGGATGGAGGAATTAGAATTCCCAAGGTTACTCACAGCAACCTTTATTTCTGGTCATTATCAAGCATAATGTTAGTAAACTTCAAACCTTATCTAACAGCACAGCAAAGAACATATTAGGGAGATCAATGACAACATAATGTTTTTCCTAGAAATGCAGAAATTTGGTAGTAATGAGGACAGACTACAAATTTAGTCTGAGTCCTGAGAGGTCAGTTGAAGTTTTTTAAATGTCTGCAGTCAAAGCATCTTTACGTGGAGTGAGGCCAGGCAGCAACAACACGGTATACTTTCCTGGTTTGTAGTGGAATGTCTGATATAGTCAGCTGTTTAGGTAAGCTCTCTGAGTAGAGCAGCAGTCTGGAGCATTGTACAATATATATGTGGGTCATTATGGTGATTTCTTTGGCCTTTTACTTAATTTCTCCATCCCTAGCTTGTATAGCTTTAGAAAAGGGGCAGTTTTAGTTCTCAATAATTTCAAGTTAGAATGGGGAAAAAAAACAAACAACTGGAAACTTTAACTTGAACAGTAATAACCAGATATTAGCGGAAACTAGAAGAATTCAGGATCCAGTCCATTTTCTATGTAGAATTAAAAACTCAAAGACAATTAACAATCCTAGAATTTAATATTCATAAAGGTATTCTATTAAAACATAATTTTTCTCTAAAATTACCCTCATTACTATTAAAGATAATCACAGTAAAATTAATTTGTTAAACTAAGTTTAGTCTCATTAAATTTGGCCTATTATTTACGTAAATGCAATAAGAATAGTTATTAAATAGGTTATTTAAGACTACTTTGCTGGAATTTTTATGTGGAACCTCAGATTGTGTTTTTAAAACTCTCAAGCCATGCTAATGTCTCACCATCAGAATTCACTTATAATACCTATAAATTTGAGTTAAATCATCTCTTTTTAAGGTTCCTGAGTCTGCCAGGTTGTAAACTTTCTTATTTACCTAGTAAGGTTGCCGGGAACCCTGTAATAAGCAAGGTATCTCATCAGTTTTCTTAAGGCTTTATTGAGTCTATCCAGTCAGCCTTAGTTCTTTAAGCGTCTTGTCATTTCCAAATTTATGCACATCACTCTCAAATGTGGCTATGTAAATAATATTTACTAAGTGTTTTTATTATATATTTAGGAGGGATTAGATAGGGATAAAAAGTAATTGCTTCATTTTTGTTGTGAAAGTTACATTGTTAAATTATGACTAATTTAAGAAATGGTTTTCTTAAAATTGGGAAAAAAAACAAAATATAGACTATTTTGCAAAGCAATTTAAGAATATGTAATTATTTTCCTCAGTTTATTCAGTCCCATGTAATTTTTTCCCCATTACTTCTGGAATTTTTTACCTAGTTAAATGTTATGGTCTGAAAGTTATTGGAGATCTGTCTTTTTCATGATTTTCTTTAATGATGAAGGACCTTTTCAGATGATTCAAAATAAAACAGTAAATTCTGTAAACTAACAAAGAAACAACTTTAAAATGGTTAGGTTAAATATCTGATTGAGTTTTAACAGGGAGATTTGGTTATAAAATAACCAATAACATAATAGGACATTAGATTTCTAAAAACTTCTAATAATTCCTAGACAGTTTATATCATATACCTATGCAAATACAAGACAATGTGAAGAAGACTTAGCATCACTTCTTAGTTGACAAGGTTCCTCATGTAATTCAACACATCAAGCAGGCCTAATTATTATTTCTCCAGAAGAAAAGAAAACATTTGAATGAGATGTTGATTTATAGACATACTTCTAGAAATACATCTTATAGTGATTAAGTCAAAAGAGTTCATTTAGACTTTCATTTGAAGCAGTTTTGTATAAGATATAAAAATAAATTTTAAAACACAAACATGATTATAAAGCGATATTTACTCATCACTAACCAAATGACAATTAAAGATTTTATTTTTTTATTTTTATTTTAAGATTTATTCACTTATTTATACAAGCACTGAGTACAGTAAGAAGCACAGGAGGGTGAGAGAATTCACCAGAGCCAGAGTGGGGAACAGAATAGGCAGACAGACGAAATACACTGCTGAGGGGAGCAGCGGGCGTGGCAGGAGAGGTCTGCGTGCCATGTGGGACCCTCGCCTGGTGGCCGGGGATCGAACTGGCGCTGCAGAGGCTGCAGGTAGCTTCTCAGCCCAGTGCTCAACTGCTGTGCCACCAGGGGAGGCCCAATTAAAGATTTTAAATACATGTTTTTGGAAGCTTATAATAAATGCTTAATCGACAACCTGATAAAGAACATGAAGTGTAAAATCTTCGCTTTTTTTTTTTTTTTTTGAGGTATATTACATGTAAGGAAAAAATCTTTTTTTTTTTAAAGATTTATATATTTATTTATACAAGCACTGGTTACAATCAGAAGCACAGGAGGGTGAGAGAATTCACCAGAGCCAAAGCGGGGAGCAGAGCAGGCAGAAGGACCGAGGTACACAGCTGAGGGGAGTAGCGGGCGGCAGGAGAGGTCTGTGCGCCATATGGGACCCTCCTCTGGTGGCCGGGGAGCAGCCGGGGATGGAACCGGCACCCAGAGGCTGCGGGCAGCTTCGCAACCCAGCGCTCAACTACTGTGCCACCGGGGAGGCCCGTCAGTCAATTTTCATCAGTTTAATCACCTGTCCCAAGATTTCCTACTCATAAACCTACAACTTTACATTTCTATTTTTAGGTTGTTCATTATTTTCTTCTTTTGATATAGGTAGTTTTACCTTAAGACACATTACTTTTTTATCCCTTAACAAAACTACATCTCCATATTCCATATCCCTATTTTTTAATTGAAATAACATTGCATTATCACTTTATGTAAGTTTCAGGTGTATGCTTTTTCTTTTGAAACACATTTTTTTTCTTACAAAGTTATTTTCCTCATTATTTATAGTAGAGTTTATCACATACATTAATTAAAATTCTTCACCCTTGGAAGTCCCATATTACATGAATTTGAAGAACCATTTGGGTGTTTCTATATTCCTGAGTCGTAGGAGTACTTAATTCATCCAATTAAACAGAGCTCTTTCATAAATTAATTTTTGCAATAGTCTCTGGAGATAGAGAAAAACAAACAAGCAGCATATATCGACAGACATAAACACAAATAGATATTGAGGCCCTATTTTTTCCATTTAAAAATGTTAGTCATGTATCAGATGAAATTCAAAATTCCATTTATTAATTAGTTAGTGGAAATAAATCTTTGGATTATGTCAATTTTGGCAGCAGAAAATGGAATTCTTGCTTATTCACAGTGGTCCTTAATAGTGATGACCAGGCTGGAAAAATGGACACAGTTCCAGGCATGAGATATCCAAATGGGCAGAGACAGAACTCTAGTATGAGTGTCTGTGTCTCTTCAGCCTTTGCCTTCCCTTTCCCTCTCCTCATCATAGTCCTCCCTCACCCTCCTTAGGCAGGTTTTTTACTACTGCCCCATTGAGGGGAAAGTTGAGGGTCTTATGATCTGTCTTGTAGGAAATTTTCATACATTCCAAATGAATCATTTTTGATTTTAGAAAATTACAGACTTCAGATGCTTTAGGGATGCCAACTGACAAGTTTTGGCAGCCATATGTAAAAAATTCAGACCCCAATCTAAACAAATAAAACCTGTGTGCCCAATTAATTTCCCTCTCTCCTTCCTGCCCTAGAAAATTTTTAAGAAAAGTTTGAATATCAATGATTATTGCTTGATCTCAATTTCTATTTATTTAATTTTTATTTATGTATTTTTTTAATCAAGGCAACATTGGCTTGCACTACATATTATTTAATGGTATAGGATTCCTCTCTTAAGATGTTGTTACCATGCCACAACCACCATCACCCGTAGTCCTCCACCATAGTCCATTTTATTTTATTTTATTTTATTTTATTTTTGTTCACTTAATTTCATGTGTTGCTTAACCAGGATATGAGAAATAAAGGCATCTCAGTGGGGGTACTTTCACTGTAAGGAAAGAAATGTCAACTCTGGATGCTTACATGATCCACCCTGTGATGCCCAACTGCCAGGCATCATAATTAATTGTGAGGACTTTAAGTGCCTGGGTAGTTCGTATGCTAAAAGTCAGAGATAGGGAACCCAGAAAGCTACATATTTAAATAGAATTATAGTAGTAAATTCTGCAATAATTATACGGTCTATAATCTGATGTTCAGTATGTAATCATTGTTCCAAATTTTTAGGGTATAGCCATCAGAATAGGACAATTCAATTAAAGGTTGTGTTTATCTCAGGAGGCTGTGATAAAAGCAGATTTCTTGTTAGAACTAGATAAGTATAAGCACTTAGGTATTTAATAAGAAGAATTTCTAGGGCCTCCCCGGGGGCGCAGCGGTTGAGCACTGGGTTGTGAAGCTGCCCGCAGCCTCTGCAGCGCTGGTTCAATCTCCGGTCACCAGGTGAGGGTCCCACATGGCGAGCATACCTCTCCTGCCGCCCGCTGCTCCCCTCAGCAGTGTACTTCCTCACTCTGCCTGTTCTACTCTCCGCTCTGGCTCTGGTGAATGCTCTGGTGAATTCTCTCACCCTCCTGCGCTTCTGACTGTACCCAGTGTTTGTATGAATAAATAAATAAATCTTTTAAAAAAATTAAAAAAAAAGAATTTCTATGTTAAAAAAAAGAGAAAAGAAGTTAATGACTGAATCTATGTCAGGTAATGCACCCTGCATGGGAAGGGGTTATTTATTCAATTATAAATCTATTGGCGCCATATTTGCTTTTGATATCTACCAGCTAGGCAAATTATATGGTAAAAATGATGCTTTTATAATGTCCTGTATCAATTATTCTTCTATTTTAATAGAAATTTTCTATTGTCTCCCTTTTAAGATGTACTGGGGCAATAAGTTCACCTTATGTGGTTTAGTGGTATTATTGGAATTATATTAAATGATGCTAAAAAGTACTTACATTTGTTTTAGATAGTTTATCTGTTTTAAGTATGGATGAATAGGTAGGAATTAGATTTATCCCTATTGTATTTTCTAAAGAAGGTCCAATTGTGAATGTAAAAGTAATACAGTTTTTGTTGTCATAAAATGTATAATTGCATTGACATCCCTTTACTGTTGGTCTGCCTAAACTTCCAATATTTATAGGGACTACATTAGTGTAGGGACAGGAAGGACTACTGAGCAGGTTTTCTGATCTCATGCAGACCGGATAAAGGAGGAGTCAGAGTCCTCAGTGGTTTTTTTGCAGGTTTTTTATTTAGATTCCCCGGTACACGGCAGGCAGGGGTGCCAGCCTCCCAGCAGATCTTCACTCAGGGCTTTCTTGCCTTCTCTCAGCTTCTGCTTCTCTTGCTTCTCCTCGGCTTCTCCTGGCGTCCCCGTGACGCCGCCCTTAAAAACGCAGTCTTAGCCCAGGTGAATCCCATCTACCTAAACCCACACCCTATTCCATGTGTCCACCATCAAGCATGCATTCAGGACCGCAAGGATCCATCATCTATCCTGATGGTGGGAGGGCAGAAAAGCCTGACATTTTTCCTTACCCTGCAATTAGGGTTAAGAAAAGAAACATTATGAGAAAGCTGATGGCCATACATAAATTAATGAAATTGTACCATTCTCTAACTCCATGCACAAAAAGTAATTAAAGGTGAATTAAAGGTTTAGATATATGACCTGCAATAAACTAGTGACTGCAAACCAGTCACCTTTGAACAGCTCAGTGGCAGTAACCTTTGAACAGCTTAGTCAGTAATTCAGTGGGTAAATGCTTAAGTATGATCCAAGTAGCATGGACAGATGCCTTGAGTTAGGCCACTTCAAAGCCCCTGAGACACTCCTACAAGGTGTTCTGCTCAGATATTGGAGTCCTGAGAACTTGCACTCTTAGCTGGTTGTTGCATACTGTTCAGATCTCAATACGCCAACTTCCATCTGGGTGGAGAGGTTTTTTTGTGATTCAAATCAATCACGTATAATCATACTTTTATTTATTAGGGGATGTTCAACATACAATGATATAAGTATATGATTCCATTGACAATTAAAGGGGAGGAGCTTACAAACCGCTAAGGTGAGGTTTAGGAGACCAGTGTGTAAACCAGGCAGCATCAGCTTATAGGAAGAGTAGGACTGATCCTCCAGGCAGAGCTTCTGGAAGTCCTTGTCACAGTCTGGAGAAGGATTTGGAGACTTCCAAATCCTTCAAGATTGGAGAGCATAGAGTGGAGCTTAAAGTGTCTGGGATCAGCTCTTATATTTATACTGCTTTCAAAGGTGTATCATTATGGCCACTTGTTAGTCTTATTTGAGGCTTGTCTCCTCAGCAGAGCTAGGCTTTTATCTACCTTTGCTTCTCATACATCTGTTTATCAACATCCTCATAAACAAGTGGTTCCTTTCATTTTAAACTCCTAAGTCACTCATTACTATTATACTCATTTCATGATCCATCAGGATCATTGTAATGTCAGTACATATAACATCCACCTGTGAAATAAAATCCCAAGTACTTTTCTTTATGGCATACTAAATACCATCTGCTGGGAACACAATATTGTGATTCTATTTTATTCAATTACTAAAGAATGTGGAGTTATCTATGTAGTGTGAGTATGGAACAAGGGTACAAAATCTAGCAATAATGAGTTCCTCATAAAGTTTGTTTTAAACTGAAATAGATACCTGAGTTGGTCAATCAACAAGAACTAGAGCATCATAGACATTTAAGGGGATAGAAACAGCATAGAACACAAAAACAACTGTAACAGTATAGTTGAAGCATTTTTAAACTCCTGAAACTGTAGGAAAAGCAAGAAGAAAAGGAAGCTAGAATTATAGATAACACTATATATACTTAGATGCTAATCCTGGAGCTTGGACTGGGAAAACAATGGAACACCATTGGAGCTATCAAGCATGCAAGAAAAATTGTTAATTGCATGTTAACCTCTGGAAAAAATAGAATGATTGGAAAAGCTATTGACTAATAGTTACTGCTGCTCAATATTAGGGTTCACTTTTGCGTAGACTAGGATTTCTATCTGCTCTAGTGTGTCTAATGAATTACACAACCTAAGATTCTTCTATCTGTGTTGCATATGTTTTCATTAATTTTCTCCTTGTCTTAGTTCACAAGATATCTGATGGCTGGCAAAGCATTAAAAAGTAAAGCAAGCAAAATCAACTGGCAAAGAGAGTGTAACACCCTTCTTAATATTATGATCAGACAGTAATTCCTCCTGGATGTTTTCCATGGTTTCTTCCAGAGGGATTAAGAAGTAAATTAACTGAGAGTAGCCAAGAGAAATGATGAAGGAATACTATTTTGAGAAATACAGAAAATGGTGAAAGGGATTACTAGTGTATGGTTCTTCATGTTAAATGAAGATTCACCTCAGAGTTTATAAACATTAAGTTGTTTCTATTTCAAACAAAATTGAATAGACAACAATCTCATATATTCATTGAGTATGAAACTCAAACAACATGCCTACTTTAGAGACAGAAGTAGGTCTGTCTGTGGAAAAACCCCAGGGTTCAAGATTTCAGTATTAACCCATATTGTGCTCCCAGCAGTGTTCCTAAAAACACAAACATACCTTCTTTATCCCGCATGTGTTATAAGCAAGAGATAAACTAACAAGTTTCTTTGTCAATTGCAATATGAAACCCGTGCTTAATATAAATGTTAATCAGGGTTATGATAGTAGCTCTAGGGATTATGGTAATCATGTCACATATAATGTAAGCATGGATGTTTCAATTCAAGTGTAAATATATAGTTAATGAAGTCTGCAATCACTTAACAAACTGATTCCATACAGGTTAGAAATTTTGAAGTTATATTTCACATTTTTCTTTTGAAAATAAAAATACCTATTTTGTATTGGTACCAAATTTAAAACATATTTTATGCCAAGAAAAAATAAATAAATAACTGAATTAAGGAAGGCAGTTAAAACTATGCATAATGCTATCACTCTTGTAGACACCTTCCAAATCTTTGTGATACTGGGTAAGGTCCAATGCATGCATATATTATTTTTTTAATCAAAGAATTCACCTATACATATGGAGATATAACTGTTTTTTTAATTTGCTATCATAAAAATAGTTGTATGTTGAAAAGCAACTATTCATTTACAAAATACTTTAAATAATGAACAATTTCCCATTATGCGGGTTAATAGTAAATTAATAGATCAATTGTCTCCCTTTTCTTTCTTTCCTAGTGTTCAATGACAATAAATAACGAATTAATAATACCTTGTAACTTTATTTTTCCTCCTCATCATCCCTTGTATTCCTTTGTCCCTTTCCTTCCCACCTCCAGGCATCCTCAGATCCCTGAGGATATATATTGATGTCCAATAGTTTTTTAAAGTGTTTTGTGTTATCAAATTGTTGGCTATTTTACTGTCCAGTAGGTTCTTTTAACTTTCTAATTTACTTTGCTGTACATAATGAAAATTCCCTCTATTTTGCTGTGAATGTCTGCATTTTATCCTTCATTATAGCTGTATAATACTCCATGATGTGTATATATGACATCTTCTTATCCAGTCATCTACTGATGGTCATTTTGGCTGTTTCTATGTCCTTACTATTGTAATAATGCTACTAGAATATCGTGAAACATATGTTTTTTTGTTGTTGATAGTTTCAATTCTTTGGCTATATGTCAAAGAATGTGTTTGCTGCATGTTACAATATTTCCATTTTTAGCTATTTAAAGTAAATCCAGATCACTATTCAAAATGGCTGCACCAGCTTACATTTCCAACAGTGTCATAGGATTCCTTTTTCTCAGAGTAATAAAGTCCTCTAGAATTATTGTGTCACTACCAATATTTTTCTAAAGTTCTGTTATCGTTGTCTAATGTATCTTGGTTCTTACTCATCTCATGCCTATATATTTAAGAGTGTTATTTCTTCTTGTTTTAGATCCATAATCATAACATTGTGTTCTCCATCTCTCATCTTTCTTAATCGGAAACCTATTTTATCAGATATAAATGTATCTGTTCCTGATTTTTTTTTTTTGCCATTTGTTTGTATAACTGTCTTCCATTTTTTAACTCTAATTCCTTACTTATTGATAAGGTGGGTTATTTGGAAACATCAGAAGACTGTATTTTGAAATCTATTCAACTACTTTGTATCTTTTGACTGATGAGTTCAGACAATTTATGTTTAAGGGGATTACTGAGACATAAATGCTCATTGCTATTTTCTTTTGTTTTTCTTTTGATTTGTCTTTTTTTATTTTTTGAGGACTTCCTATTTTTTTTTAAGGTGCATCTCTGTTGTCTTATGTTTTACTTCTATTTCTTTTGTTTGAGGTTTCCACTGAGGTTAGTATATGATGGGCTATTTGTGTGACCTGTTGTCATTTGGTCTCCGATTAGTGCTGATGGACCACATTATAACTTTATTTTTATGGACTCACCTTCTTCATTGAACAGAAACATCACACAAAAGTACTCCTAGCATTAAGGGCTCTAAAAAATGAGAAATATGCTTCTCAAGATGAGTTTAAACTAATCACAGCATTTATTTCCTAAAAGTTATATAAATTGTGAAAATGATGAATATTATGTTCTCAAATGACATTGCTTTTATCTATATACCTTTTATTTTTCTTATTTGCTTTGAAAACATCTTTTTGTACATGCTTTTTAAGCCTATCTATGCTACTCACACTATTAAATTTCTGAATTTTAAAAAAAGTTTGTTTTTCATAGAATTTTGCTGTGACATTGTGTTTGTTGTTTCTTCAATTTAGATTTTTTTTATTAAATTACATTGTCTACATCCTCGTTAGTGTTTTGGATGTATTAGAGTTCCCCTCTTAGACGATGTTACTGTGGTGCATCCACCACTGAAATACCTGTAGCCCTTCACCATAGTCCACTGTGCTATCTCCCAATCCTATTCTCACTTCTGCCTCTCCCCTTCCTTTGTCCCTTGAGATGTCTCAGTTCTATGGTAAGCATTCAAGACTTGGTTTTAAAGTTTATCTTTGTTTGACCTTTTCTTTGATTTCTCTATGTTTCACATATAAGTGACTCCAGCCAGTGTTTATCTTGCTCCTGCTGTCTTCTTTGTGCTTAATATAATCGCTTCAGCACCATGCATGTTGCCATAAATGGCATGAGTTTATCTTTTTTGATCATTGGGTAGCATTAAATCTTGTATACTTACCATATCTTCTTGATCCATTCATCTGTTTTAGAGCGTTAAGTGTGGTTCAATAGCTTGACTATTGTAAATAGTGCTGCAGTAAACATGGGAGTGCAAGTTTTCTTTTGAATTAGTGTTTATATTGCTGTTTATAAAAATTTTTATTCTACCCTTTTGTGGTTCTTATTTCTGCATCTATTTCAAAGGGGAGAGGAGCAGCAGGCGACACAGGAGAGGTCTGCTGTGCCATGTGGGTTAGCTCTCTGGCCAGGGATCGAACTTATGCCATAGTGGCTAGCAATAGCTTGTTAGCACTGAGACTTTATTCCCTGTGCTAACAGGGGGGCCCAGGTAAAGCAGTTTTTAAAAATGATTTTAGAAAGGAAATCAGATCGAATGATTTTCTGAAATAATGTCATCAAATTACAATTATTTTTCTAAAACACAAATTTAATAATAGTGCTTCAGTGTTCAGTGTCCTTGTCAATAAATATAAATTATAAGTAAGAATGCATATCATTGATGAGCCTCCAAGATCTAGGCCTTGTCTACATTTTCATTTCTTTAATTTTAAGTGAATATTGTCTGTTCTTAACTCTGTATTTATCTTTCAAGGTATTGCTTTATCTAATTTTTGAAATTAGTCTATTCTATTCTGTGCTCTGCCACTGATTCTGACCATGCTCTGACCAATACCCTTCCAACAAATTTTCATGAAGTTTTATTTTCCTCTTTTTTAATCATAGCACCAATGTTGTTGTAACCTTATCTCTCTTTCTCTCTTTTTTTGAGATTGATTTATTTATTCGTACAAGACCCGGGGTACAGGCCAGATGTGTGGGAGGGTGAGAGGATTACCAGAGACAGAGTGAGGAACAGAACAGGCAGACTGACGGAAATACACTGCTGAGGAGGAGCAGCGGGCAAGACAGGAGAGATCTGCCTCACCATGTGGGTATCTCCCTGGCCGGCCAGGATCGAACCTGCACTGCAGAGGCTGCGGACAGCTTCACAGTGCTGCACTCAACAGCCTGCACCACCAGGGAGACCCAATATGATCTCTTTTGATTGTTTTTATTTCATCCTTAAAGAATTTCCAGTGCTCAGATATGAAAACATCACCCTTTTTGTACACTTGTGATTTGGATTATATATATATGAATATCTGTAATTTCAGGGTAAAGGATGATGGGCTATGGAGGGTCCCTGTTTAAAAAAGATATTCACTGTATTCTGTTATAATGTTATTCTTCTCCATAAACACTGTATTCTGTTACAATGTTATTCTTCTCCATAAATTGCATGATTCTCTATATTTGAAACAATGTGTAAAAAATACAAGTCAAAAAATGCACTGCAGTTGCCTTCCCAAATTTCCTTAATATCTTTTGTTTCCTTCTCATCTCCTGGGTAACCTACCCAGTGGTCCAGTGGGGTCTTGTTTTGAGATTGCAGCCTAGAACAGAACATTATCCATGATTATCTTTATCTACATTCCCTACCTGTGCAAAGGTAGGGAGTCAAGATAGTATTGGCAGGGGGAAAACAAAAACAATGCAATTATTTTTTTTTCTTTTATTTTTTTATTTAAATTTTATTTTTATATTCCCCATACAATTACAATGCAATTATTTTGAATGTTTTCCTTTGGGTAGCGCATAAGCTTCAGTTAGTGTCTTCCCTCCACCCAACTCTACCCCGCCCCCTGCCACCCTACCATCAAACTCTAATATTTCTGAAATGTTTCTTTGGCTATAATTTTTACCATGTTTTGAATGAATTCTTTTATAAAATCTTGTGTAGGCTAATTCAGGGACTCTTATTGAGATACCAATTTTAAATAGAAGCTCTCTTCTTAGTTTCTACTCTTTGTCTTAAATATCACTGTGTGGTTTCTACAACGTGACTTTCTTTTTTGCTAGATTTTTTTCTACACTTTTTTGTGGGTGATGATTTATAGTGAAGGAAAAACTGCCAATTGAAAGGAAAAAAAGCATTTGCATTTTATAATGCTAAAATAGCAGATGCTTAAAGGCCAAAATGTTAGTTAACATTTTTTTATGTTTTTAAGCAATTAGGTTAGATTTATTATAGTGTTATAATTTTGAATAATGTTTGGAGTTAGATAAAAAATGTATGATTAATAATTTAGTATTTTAGCATATACCTATTTTTAAAATTAAAATTAAAAATGACTTAGAATCATTAAGTTAATCTTTTACTATCTTGTGTTTTGTGTATTTCAACTTACACTTTCATTTTACTAAATAATTTATACTGAGATGCGTATAAATAAGTCTTAACCTCTTCAAAAATCTAGGCCTCAATGTACATACCCTAGTTGAATTTACAAGCCTGATGCAAGTTTTCAAATTAATCGATCCACAGTATACTTTTCAGCTCTGCAAATAGCATGCAATATACAAATTAATGACAAGATTATAATCTTTCTAAGGTTTATTAGATAATAATCTTCCCAAAAACCACATCAAATACAATTTAACATGTCATGAAATATGATGTTAGATATCAATGACTAAATATAAGATAAGAAAAAGTTATTTATATCTAAGTAAAATGTTTTGTATTATTTTGTATAACTTCTGGATTACTTCTTTTGGCTTAGATTTGCATTCATTTTATAGTGCTGTCACCCAATGACTTGTTTTTATCCTACATTGTGAAGATAATTATCTAATTGGCAATATTTTGAAGACATAGAATACCTAAAAGTTTGTGTTATTGTCTTCTATTTTAAACTATCAGGATCTATTTTTGGTGGATTAAATGACATTATTATATGATTTCTGTAATGCTTGTGTAGTCACTCATGCCACTGTGTATTTTGGCAAATAAGTTTTTAAGACTTTTATGTTAGGGCTCTCCCTGGTGGCCTAGGGGTGAAATCTCAGCGAAGACCCACCATGATGGCCTGAGTTCTATCCCTGGCCAAGGAGCTCACCCACATGGCACAGCAGACCTCTCCTGGTTTGGCTACTGCTCCCCTCAGCACTGAATTTCAGTAGATCTGCCTGTTTTGCTCCCCACTCTGCCTCTCACTTCCCATACCTCTGGCCTACCTACACCCCAGTTCTTCTATATAAAAATAAATAAAAAAAATAAAATCTTTGTAAATAAAGACTTTTATGTTAAGGGTAGAAGTAAATTTACATAGACTTAAGTGTTTCAAACAATTATTCATTTACTTCATTAATCTTTTGTTGCATTATTATAGCCCCCATAGTTCTTCTGCCACCATATCACCCATGAACTGTCACCATATTCTTGTGTTCATCCTGCCTGTATTCCCCCACCCTCTTCCTCCTTTACTGTATGGCTCAGTTCTAAGGTCAGCTTACTAGTTTCGAGTCAAATAATTAACAATTATTTAAACTTAGCACTAAACCATTTCCTTTTACTAGAAATGAAAATACCCCCATGCTTTTAAAAGAGGATTTGTACTAGAATGCTAATAAATAGCTTTTGGATTTGTTTCTAAGCAAACAAAAGGGAATGAAAAACCCCAAGATCTTAATAGAATAAAGTTTTTCAGCCCAGTTTTGCAGCTATCAGAGGTTTACATCATTTGACCTTTATTTAAATAATCTGAGCCTCCAGGAATAGCTCTATAGTAGCTTTAAGTATTATTGCTCTTATCTTCATCATCTAAATGCAATCTTAAACTACTTAAGATTCACCTCTCACTGTTGGATACTTTTTTTAATACTTCTGTAATTGTAAAGAGGACTTTGATGAGTGTATTAAGGTTCCCCTAGCTTCTGAGTGAATTGCCTGTTTAGTAATAGATAAGCAGACTTCAAGGACTGTTGAGATTATCAACATTCACTTTACTTTGATTTCTTCATTTTCTAATTTCTTTAAAACTCATCTCTCCTTCACTACTGTTAAATCATGCGAGGAAGCACCATGTTAAGGTGGATGGAACACAGAACTTAGGAAATATAAAGTTCATTGCTAATTCCATCATTAAATTCTAATAAGATCTTGAGAAAAGATTACTTAATTACTGCACCAGAGACCAACTTATTTGGAATTTTGGGATTGTTTAAGAATGTACTTAATAGCTGTTATGTATTTAATTATCATTTCAGTGATTTGACACACTTATTATGTGTAAATATGTCATCCGTCCAAATGGAATTTTAAATGTAGATCTATTTCTTTTTATTCACTTTTATGTACTAGGGAAGACAATTGAAGAAGGAAAAACATTTTAAATTTAAAATTAAATGTAATTATCCAATAGTTTAGATAAACTTGCTTTGCTAGTATATGCTATTATCTGACTTTAACTGATATTAACAGAATATTTTTCCTGGGACAATGAGATACACAATGAGTGTATACTATGAAACTCATCAATAACAGAACATTGTATGCATCTTTGATATATCCACTATTATAAGTGAACATTATTTCCATGTGAACCACATTCCAAAGAATGATTTGGAACAATAAGTAACTGTAATTAATTCCTAGATGAGAAGTAAGCTTCATTTGTTGGACAAAGAAAGGAATATAGTAACACAATTTCAGAAAACAGCTAAGGAATCTCAAGGTAGTATTTTTAGATATGCGGGAAATAGCTCAGGGACAAGGTGTTTTATTAAAAATAATACAGTGTGTCTGAAATTTGTTGAATACATGTCACCTGCATTTTATTTTTAATTACTCTATGAGCTATGACAGAGACCAGAAAACTGACATAGCCTAATAGTTTAAGTGTTCAAGCTGTCTCTTTGTGAGCTCTTTCTATGCTTGGCAATTTTGTGACTTTGCATGTCACGTTTATTTAAGTCATAGCTCTGTCTCATACCCATGTGCATTTGCTTGTCCACTCTTGAAAGACCAAAGCTTTTTGGATAATATATGTCATTTATGTCATTCGTATTGTTTCCTATTAAAAAAATAGCAGTTGGGAATAGTTGTAATTTGGCAGTCCTATTACCCAAAATGACAAATCAGATCTCTCTTCTCTTTTACAATGAAAATGAGGCCACATAAGAATTTGACATATGAAATCTCCTATTTCACTACTCATCTATTATAAGTTGCTTAAGAAATGACTCGTTATTTCAGTCATGATAGCTCACCACTCTTCAATAAAAGTTTGGAAATAGCAAGGCAATAGTCATATAAATAGTAATAGATGGAAGCTCCAATCATGAAGCAAATATAGAATGTAAAATAGTCTAGCCATAATAGGAAAAAGTATGGTGATTCCTCAAAAAATTAAAAATCGAACTACTCTGTGGTCTAGCAATTTCATTTCTGGATATTTATCTCAAATAATTGAGAGCAACAGTATGAATAGATATTTGTACTCCCATGTTCATTGAAGCCTTGTTCTTAAGAGCCAACAGGTGAAAGAAGACTACCAATGGATGGATGGAGAAAGAAAATGTGTCACATGTATTCAATAGAATGTCATGCAGTCATAAATAAAAGTAAGAAATCCTGCTATTTGTAGCAGCATGAGTGAGCTTTGTTTAAAGATTTTTTTATTTATGCATACAAGAGCTGGGATGCAGGTGAGAGGTGTAGGAGGGGGTGAGAACATTCACCAGAGACAGAAGGAGGAGCAGAACAGGTGGATCCACTGAAATACACTGCTGAGGAGAGCAGCTGGTGAGACAGGAGAGGTCTGCTGCACCATGTGGGTAGCTCCCTGGCCAGGGATTGAACTCATGTTGTAATGGCTGGTGATAGCTTGATAGCACTGTGTCTTTAACCCCTGACCCACCAGGGAGGGCCTACATGAGTGAACTTTGAGGCCATCATGCTAAGTGAAATAGGCAGGAAGGAAAAAAAAAATCAAATACTGCATGATCTCACCTATATGGAGAACTTGAGTTCAGTTTGAGAGAGTAGAAGAATAAATTTAGGGTTCTAAGGTAAAGCATAGTGACTGTAATTAACAATGCCTTGCTGTATCACTGAAAGTTGCTAAGAGAGTACATTTTAATCTTACAATATCAATAATAAACAAACAATAAAATCATAATTATATAAGGTGAAGGGTATGTTAACTAACCTTATTGGGTTAATCATTTTACAATACATAAGTGTATCAAATCATCACATTGTATACCTTAAACTTACAAAATGTTAAATGTTAATCATATATCAGAAGCTGAAAAAATTAAACTAAAAATTTTAAAGTGGTATATATCTATAAATAGAATATTAGTGAGCATAAAGAGAGAATTCTGCCCTATGCCACAATATGGATGAACTTTGAGGACATCATAATAAGTAAAATTAGTCAGTCACAGG
Organism: Talpa occidentalis; assembly: GCF_014898055.3. Classification (NCBI taxonomy): domain Eukaryota; kingdom Metazoa; phylum Chordata; class Mammalia; order Eulipotyphla; family Talpidae; genus Talpa; species Talpa occidentalis. The sequence continues at coordinate 87,656,828 of NW_023604861.1, read as the reverse complement.
AGGACAAATACTTCATGATTCTACTTTTATTAGGTATCTAAAATAGTCAAACTCATAGTAACAGAAAGTAGAATGTTGTTTTCCAGGGATTGGAGAAAGTCATTTGGAACTTACAATTTGATTAGTAAAGAACTTTAATCATGCAAGATGAAAAAATTATAGAAATCTGTGGCACACCATTATGTATATAGTTAACAATTACAGTATATAGTTAAAAAAATTGTCAAGAGGCCAGATTTCCTGTTTCATTTTATGTGGGGTTTATTTTACAATAATAATAAGAAAGGAAGAAAGGGTTGTTGTGTATTTCAGAATTCGGTACTAAATCTGATTCAGAGCTTTAGAATGTTAGGAAGATATAAGAGGGCTAGAAGAATAGGGGACCCTAGATAGAGAACAATGGCTGCTTGCTAACTTTCTCACTTAAAATTCTTCTTTTTAAAATAATTAAGCCATAAAAAGTAGAAATTTTAACTCTGGAAACACTGTTACGAGCTCCAGAAATCTTGGGTAATGCGAGTTTCTAGAGCTCTAAGGATGACCTTTGGCAGCCTATTGAGAGGTGTGTAGACTTTCAGAATAACATTTCACAAAAAGCATTAAGAATGGGTTTCTGAAATGTAACATCATAGAAAAGAGTGAGACATCAGGCATACATTAACCAAATGAGATTGACATTAATTCCAAACAAAATTCTTGAACTTATAAAGGAAATTGTTAGCAAGCACCTGAAAGAAGGAACACATACCACTCATCTTCAACGTGGGTTCATACAACTAAGTCATGTCATACTAATTCAATTTCATCTTTAATAGGGTTAGTATCTTAATATATCAGGGGATATTAGAGACACTGAAGACAGGATCTGGATTTTAGCCAGGCATTTGACAAATCTAATGTTTTCTTTGTTGACAAGATAATTGAAATAAGCTTGGGTTGAGTGTAATTTCTGCATGAAGAAAAATTATGATAATATGTAAATAATTTAAAACATTAAGCTAATGATAATTATTTATAATTCTTCATGTGCAGATCACTGCTATGTGCTTTACATGCATGCATTAACACTCTTAATCCTCATATGATCACACACTTCATGTAAGAAAATTGAGGCAGGAGGTTAATTACTTTGTGTAAGGTCGTGTGGATAGTCACTGGCAAACTGAATTCAGTTACAATTTGGTTTTAATATTTTTATTGAGGTAACATTAGTGTGCAACATTATATATGATTCAGAAACGTAGGATCACCCCTCTGTTGATGTGTATTTCATTACAACCACCACCAAGGCATTCATAATCTTCCAACATAGTTCAGTGTGCTTGTTCCCCACTTTGCACTCTCCCTTACCTTCCCTCTCTGATAGCCTCAAATCTTCAGTCAGATTTTTTAAATATTTATTTATGCACAGAAGAACTGGGGTATAGGCCAGAGGTGCAGGTGGTGAGAGGATTCACCCTTGACAGGCAGATCTACTGAAATATACTCTGAGGGCAACAGCAGGTGAGACAGGAGAGGTCTGCTGCACCATGTGGGTAGCTCCCTGGTCAGGGATCGATCTCATGCTGCAATGGCTGGCATTAGCTTGATAGTACTGTGTCCTTAACCCCTGCTCCATGAGGGAGGCCCAACATTCAGATTTTTAAGGTTTGTTAGTTCTGACCCTTTGTTTTGGTTCTCTATGTTTCATATCTGCGTGAAACCTTCTGGTACTTATCACTCTCCTTCTGACTTAGTTTACTTAGCAATATCCCATATAGTTCCATCTATATTGTTGCAAAAGCCAAGAGTTCATCTTGTTTTATAACTTTATAGTATATTACATGGTGTGTGTGCATATGTGTTCGCGTTTTTGTGTGTGTGTGGGGGGTATGTGTGTCTATCTGTCCTAGGCTACTTAGGTTGTTTACATAGCTTGTCTAATTGTGAATAGTATTGCCATGTCATAGGGTTGCGTATATCCCTTCAAATTAATGTTTTTGTATTCTTTGAGTAGGTACCTAAGAGTAGAATTTTTGGATCAGATGATAGAACTATTTTCATAATTTGAGAAGCCTCTGCACTGTTTTTCACAGGGGTTGGAGCAGTCTACATGCCTGACAGCAGGCTAAGAGGGTTCCTTTTACTCCACACCCTCATCAACACTTGTTTCTGGTCTTTTTGATGTGCGCCAATCTCACCTGTTTGAGATGGTATCTCATTGTGCTTTTGATTTGCATTTCTGTGGAAATAGGTGATGTGCCTGTTTGCCATATTAATGTTGTCTTTGGAGATGTTTATATTTAGCTCCTCTGCACATTTTATGAGTGGTCACTGCTGAATGAGTTCTGCATATAACTTGTATATTAGTCCCTTGTCAAATATATGATGTGAAAATAATTTCTCCCATGTAGTAAGGTGTCCAGTTGTTAATGATATGTCCAGTTGTTAATGATAATAATGATAGTTTCTTTTATTGTGGAATTGGATTAATGAAGAAATTAAAGAAGAAATTACAAAATGCCCAGAGAAGAATGAAAATGAAGACACATCTATCAGTTACTTGCCACAGCAAAAGCAGTGCTAAGAGGAAAGTATACAATAACAGGGGCTCACATAAAAAAGTAAGATACTCAAATGAGTATCCTTATCTCTCACCTTAAGAAACAACAAAAAGAAGAACAAATAAAACCAAAAGCCAGAGGAAGGAGGGAAATAACAAAAAATAGATCAAAAATAAATGAAACAGAAACCAAAAAAACATTTTTCAAAGCTGGTTCTTTGAAAAGTTAACAAAATTGACAAACCTTTAGCTAGACTCACTAAATAAAAAAAAATGGGAGAAAACTAATAAATCATAAATGAAAGAGAAAAACTTAAAAGAGATATTTCATAAATACAAAGGATCAAAAGGCTCATAAAAGATAACTACAAACATCTATATGCTAGCCAACTGAATAACTTAAATGGGCTAATTATTAGAAATCTACGACCTTCTTAGACTAAATCATGAAGAAATAGAAAATTTGAACAGACTAATTAAAAATAAGAAAATTGAACCAGTAATAACAATTCTTCCAAAAATGAAAGCTTGGACGTAGGCAGTTTCACTGGTGAGTTCTACCAATCCTTCAAAAACAAACTAATACCGATCTTTCTCAAACTCTTCAGAAATTGAGAGAGAAAGATTCCAAATACATTCTATGAGGCCAACATCACCATGATGCTAAAAATAGAAAAAAAATGCTATAAAAGAAAATTACAGACTAATATTCCCAATGAAGATAGATGCAAATATCTTCACTGTACAAGGCATTATTTTAATTTGCATGTGATCTAAAAATATAGCATTACTTTTTTTAGGGTTCATGCTAAAAGTGAAAATGTGTTTTTATGATTTGTCATCCTTGCATGACTGATCAAGAAAGTAAATGTTATAATGACATACATAGAACAGATTTAAAAAAATCTCAACCAACCAAATTGAACACTACCAAAAGAATTATGCATCATGACCAAGTGGGATATATTCTAGGGATGCAATGATAGTTTGATATACAAAAATTAATCCACATAATTGCCATGTTAACAAAAGGAGAGATAAAAATCACATGAACAAATCAAGAGATGCAGACAAAGCATTTGACAAGATTCATATCTATTTATGATAAAAACCCTCAAAAACTTGGAATAGATGGAATATAACTAACATAACAAAGACCACGTACATAAACTTATAGCTAACATCATACTCAATAGAGAAAGACTAAAGGTGTTTTCCATTTTCATCACTAGTATTCAACATAGCATTGTAAGTTCTAGCTAGAGAAATTAGGCGAAGGAAATATATAAAGGAAATCCAAATTGGGAAAGAAAATTAAAACCATACAGTTATGATTTGAGTTCAGTAAGTCTAACTTCAAAATCATACCCTTGACCACTATGGATACACCAGTTGACTGTTCTGTACCTTTAGATAATTTAATTATATTAATGACAATATAAAACACACATTCACCAATTTTGATATAACCTATATCTGAAGTAATAGAAAATATTCTGGATGATATAATTAACATTAGAGTTTGCCTCCATGAATTAATTTCCTATGATGCCTAAAAAAAAATCTATAAAATTAATGGTTTAAAGCAGTGCAATCATATTATCTTACAGCTCTATAGGCTTTTAAGTTCAACACAATTTAAAGTGAAATTGTCAGCAAGGCTACATTCCTTCTGGAGGCTCTAGGGTGAATCAGTTTTCTTGCATTTTCTAGCTTCTATAGATTGCCTGCATGCCTTGGTTTGTAGTGGTGCCATTATATCGCCAAACACAGGAAGGTTGCAATTCTCTGTACCTCTCTGCACCTCTCTGTTATAGTTATGTCTTCCTCTCACACTTCCTCTGTTCCTCTATCACATATTTGTGATTGTTATATTAGATACACCTAAATGATCTAGAATAATCTCCCTTATTTAATGCCAGCTGACTCAAGAAACCTTAATTCCATCTTAAAACTTCATTGCCTTTGCCATGTAGCCTAGTATTGTCACTAATCCTGAGGACTAAGATGTGAAGATTTTTGGGTGGATCATTATTCTGTCTGTCATATTTCTTGTTTTAATAGTATTTTTTAAAGATTTATTTATTTTTATACAAGAGCTGGGGTACAGGCCAGAGGCGTGGGAGGGTGAGAGGATTCACCAGAGACAGAGCAGGGAGCAGAACAAGCAGAAGGACTGAAACACACTGCTGAGGGGAGCAGCAGGTGTGACAGGGCAGGTCCACCATGCCATGTGGGAATCTCCCTGGTTGTCCAGGAATTGAACCCGCGCTGCAGAGGCTGCAGACAGCCACACAGTGCTGCTCTCAACCCTCTGAGCCACCGGGGAGGCCCTGCCATGTTTCTTATAATTCATATTCTATGTTATAAGTATGAAATTACTAAGACACATCCATTTATAAGCATTGTTAATTTTTCCTTGTGTAACCTCTCTCATGAGCTTGATAATGTAATTTTTGGCTTAATATTCCCTGCTTAAAACCTTGTATTCACTTTTTATTACCTATTTTTAATATTCAGCTTCATAGCTTATAAAACCCATGATGGTTTCAAAGTTGAAAATTTTTGAATCCGTGTGATAGGTATATGGAAGATTTTTTTTTTTAAAGATTTATTTATTTATTTATACAAGCACTGGGTACAGTCAGAGGCGCAGGAGGGCGAGAGATTTCACCAGAGCCAGAGCAATGAACAGAACAGGCAGACTGATGGGGTACACTGCTGAGGGGAGCAGTGGGAGGAAGGAGAGGTCTGCGCACCATGTGGGACCCTCACCCGGTGGCCGGGAATCGAACCTGTGCTGAAGAGGCTGCGGGAAGCTTTGCAACCCAGCGCTCAACCGCTGTGCCACCAGGGAGGCCCGGTATATGGAGGATTTATATGTTAGTGTAACTTTTATGTATTTAAAATTTTCAATAATAAAAATAGACTCAGATTTTATTAGATTCTATGATAGTGATATCATGAGAACAATCTAAAAGCTAGTGTAATAAATAATAAAATAATATAGTTGTAATATAAATATATGAGAAGTTCTACATTATTGTAATGGTTAAACGATTTATGACATTGAAAACTACAATTTAAAGAAATGTAGACAAACTGGAACATATTCATAGGTAAGTGGCTAAAATGATGAATGAGTAACATTTGACATAAATTCAGCTCAAAGAATAACTTAATTCGACCAAAAAATAAGCTGGTATAATATTAATATTATCATGTATTTAAAGAGTCATCATGGTGAAAAAAAAGGAAGTGGCTTATTTTCACTAACCCCTAAGAAGACCAATATTAGTAGGTCTTTGGAACATGTTTTTGATGTCTATAGTGAGTTTTGCAAATAGAGCTGTCCTGAAAGAGAGAATTGATCTGGATCCAAGTAACTCTTGGGTTTCAAATATTGTAGTTCCTTCTAACCTAGACTTAGTTTTGGTAATGGATGCACACTTTGACCCTTTTTATAGAAATAATCCAGTAAAAGGACACATTATATTCTAATTAATTTGCTTTACAGAGTCATCGTTGTCTTATTTTCACACTGAAGTATTGAGACAAGTGAAATTGCATTGCTTGGAGGCAACTTACAAAGGAAACGTTATGCATGCTATTTGACAGAGGACAGTGAGAGCCATTGCTATAGGTATTGACATGAGGGTGGTCATAAGAGAAACAAACCAATAGTTTCCATATTCTGTTGAACTAGAAAGTGGGAATTCATATAACACTTATGGTTTCCTATCTTGACCTCTAAAACTGGTGTAGTAAGTATTTACTGGAGTATTTCTATTCCCCATCATATCTGGGTCCTTCTGCCTCAGCTCTGTTGGGATAATTGCCCTCATAACTCCTTTTAGACACACCCTGAATTAATATTTTTGACTTTTTACTTTTCTTGCTAACTCCAAATACCTTTTTGCTGTTTTGGGAAAATCTTTCATTTAAGTGATGCTTCGTAGTCTACCACTTTGATTTTCCAGGCAATCTCTGTCTCATCTGTTGCTATGAAATGCTTGATGAATGAAAAATACACTTCAGGGGTGACAATCATAGGATAGTATTGCATACAAGGAAGATGATTTTGACTTCATATTTGTTGTTTAAATAATTTGCATAGAAATTTAATTTTTTCCCTAAATGTTTCACAAATGTAATCTCTTTTGCTCATTACAAAAAATATTGAAAAAGAAAAGTATAAGGCAGAAAATATGCTCCAACTGTCTGCCTAAGGTCACATTGCTGGTTAAAAGTTTTCAGAGCTTTGGATGTGCTACTACTTTCCCTAACTCATTCCAGTAGACAGGAGAGGAGCGGGGCTTTGAACCTTGGACTTCTAATTATAAGTTCAGTGCTCTTTTCACTGTGCCATGTGACCTTTTCAAGTAAAATGGCACATCTTTCCAACATGATAATTAGCTTTCAGTGTGACTTTGAGGCAGTGATTCTTCTAGGTGAGAGGGAGGGAAGAAGGGAGGAGGAGTGGGGGAGACAGGAGAGAGAGAGAAAGAGAGAGAGAGAGAGAGAGAGAGAGAATCCCAAGTGAAAGACTCCAGTTAACCCTAGCAAATGAATTAGATGATTTGATTTATTTTTCTTATGGAACTAATCAGAGTTGGAATTAATCTAAAATGAATAGCTACACTTTTCTCATCTTTAGTTTGCTATATAGAGCTCCTTTAAAAAGTACTCAGTGACATTTTAGAGTAAATATGACAAGCAAATGTAAATGTAATTACACAAGTCATATATGGTGTGAGTCATCTGTAAAGTTCACTACGAATCAGCTATACTGCACAGAATCCATTTGTCACTTAAGAAAATTAGATCATCTGCTTTTACATATGAAGGGAGAAATTTAACAGTGCTCCAAGCCAGAAAATGTCCAAATTGTCATTCTCCAGTGGTTTGGGTTCAAATAACCTAAAAAGGTGATATTCTCAACCATTTCTTTTCTTTCCTGATAAAAACTGGTATAGAAAATGCATGGAAAATCAAAAAATTATGTGTAAGCCTTTTTTTTGTGTGTGTGTGTGAAATGGTATGTGTATAAAAAGCACATGGACATCTTTTCCTCTTAAACTTTTCATCATTTTATTTCTCTGTGCTATACATTTTCATAATATATGTTTTAATTTTATGAGAGATAATAGGCAATTAACAAAATAATGATTTTCTCTGTGATATAATTGGCCAGTTCTGATGAAGGTTAAACTTATACTAATCTACAAGTAATCTTTGTTTAATAGAGGTACTAAAAGTTGAATTTTTTTCAGTTGATTTTCTCAGAAAATAAACTTGTATCATTGTCTTTTATCATCTATCATTCATTTGAATAATATTGTTTCCAAATAAGTAAGAGTATAGAATAATGGGGCATGATTTGTAGAGAATTATTACAAAACGTACATTTTGGATTGCTCCTTCTGCCTTGTCATGTTTTATAGGTGTAAATCACTGGCCTGGCTTATTAAGTCCTAAGGAATGAACATACCGGACACAGAACACTGATAGAGGGTGTGAGCCACAATATCAAGGACAAACTGAAATAAAGAAACTAAGATGCTTACTCACACCCTATTTTGGATTGTGAACTTGATCCTTCTATTAATTATTTTTGTTTGACATTGTTTAGTTCCATCCCACTCCATCCTTTATTGGTGGAAAACTCTTCTGTCTCCTCACAGCTGAGAGACAAGGATTCTTTCATTCCCATTATTTTTTTTCTTTTAAAAGTTGTGATCATTTTTTTAAAGATTTATTTATTTTTGTACAAGAACTGGGGTACAGGCCAGATGTGCAGTAGGGTGAGAGGATTTACCTGAAACAGAGCGGGGAACAGAACAGGTAGACTGATGAAATACACTGCTGAAGGGAGCAGCAGGTGAGACCAGAGAGGTCTGCTTCACCATGTGGGATTCTCACAGACTGGCCGTGATCAAACCTGTGCTTCAGAGGCTATGCACAGCTTCACAGTGCGACATTCAACTGCCTGCACCACCAGGGAGGCCCCATTTCCATTCTTTTATTCATTTTTATTTCTATTTTTTTCCCTTCATAAATTACTCCTGTAGCTAATTTTAGAGATAAACATGTCTCTAGGAAAAAAAAAAAAACAACAACTATACATTTACATATTTTAAATCTTGCATGAGTTGTATGTCTATATACAGTTACTATGATGAGATTCCTTTCTTCATCTCTCTCTCCCTCCTTCTACCCCTCCCCCTTTCTATTGATAGTTTTGAGTATGTTACAAATTTTTAAAATGGAAGTTACCTTGAAATTCTTAAGAAGTCATCATGGGGATGTTTTGTCAGTTCCAAATAAAAAAAAAATCAAAAAAATCCTGCATTTCATGTGTACAATTATAATGTAATGATAAGAGTAGAGGATAATAGAGAGCTTTTTAACTTAACATATTTAACTCTAAAAGCAATAATTGATAGATTTATTATTAGTTTTTTTTTTTTTTTTTTACTTTATTTGGTTATTTTGCCTGCCTTCCTTGTAGTGAAGTCAGTTAATTCTTCTCTACTCAGTGGCTTATGTATTTCCCATTTAACTCCAGTTTTGAAAATCAGTTCTTTTCTGAAACCTTAATTAGAAGGGGATTTGTCAGATTAAGTGTGGCAAACTTCCAAGAAATCTCATCCTAAAAGCTGGCCAAAATCAAAATTTTTCCCCAAGACAAAAATATCTAGGGGTCTAAGGAACTTTTTATTTATAAAAAAAAACTTGTTGCCTTACAACTTTTTATTTATAAGACAGTAATCCACATGAATCAAGTTGTATGCTCCTAATTTTCTTTTCTGGGACATTTTTGCACAATAATATAGCATACAGAATAATATCTAATTATCAGTTATAGTTTTAAATTATATTCAGAAACATTTACTGAGCTTGTATTGATCTCATAGGCTATATTTGATTTTATACAGAATTTAACAAATAATTTATCACCAATTAAGACGATAGCACCAATTAAGAAGAGACTGATCCTTGTGGTGGGGGTGGGGTGGGCTGGGATTAAAGCATTCTAAAGTGGCATACTGTTTTATAGGATTTTATAATCTAGTTTAAAAGTTATAAAGAAATCCCATGCCACCAAATAACAGTGTGAATCATTGTAGGTGGGTACTATGTGAGTGGCACAAAGAAATGCTTAGGAAGTTTTAAGGGTAGTGATTATACCTTACCAGAACTATCTGTGCTTCTGCATGTATCAAGATGGGTTCAAATCATCCATAGCAAACATTTTCTCATTTCTTTCTCCTCCTTCTCTCTTTCTCGATCACGCTCACTCTTCTTTTCATGATTAAACCTTTACTCTAAGATAGTATATGGATTTTCTTTATTGTTAGGGTGCTATTGTTCTTGTACATTAATGCTCATCTTGTGTCCGTAGTAGCCGTTACATAGCTTGATACATTCAGTGAAATCCATGCTAAATTTAATAGAACCCATGCACAGTGAGGAACAACTAAACCTTCACTACATGTTTCCTCTATAGTCACATACTCTATCAAGCTGTCTGGGTTTTGGAATTTGGGGAAAGAAGGAAGGACCTAATGTTGATTATTTTTTGTTGGCCATCTCTCGTTCCATTTATATGCATTTTCACAACTAATTACCCAGGATTTAGTGGATGAGTGAATGAGTCATGATATCAGAGACCCAAAGTCTATTTTATGATAGTGATATAACTAATAAATCCCTAAAATCATGCACTTAATATAATAGCAATGGTTTTGACTCATTGTAATTGGGTTTATTAATGTCATTTGGAAATTACTGATTGAATACCTAACTTTTAGTCCTTAGACATACTAGAAAATAAAGCCATAGAGTTATAAAATATTTCCCAACACCAAATTAGAAATGCCCTTTATTAATTCTTAAAAAAATTATCCACAAAATATATGGTTAGTTAGGTGAGTACATTTATCATCCAAACACCATGACCTTTAGTGCTCCTGTGGTTTCATCATGCTTCTCTGCAATTTGAGCTATTTTTCCAGGTACAGATACAGCAGGAAGCCAGGCCACATTTAAAAATCACTGAATGAGCATTAAAATCCTTTGGGGCCAACTCATCTAGATACTCATTAACCTTTTTGTGATAGATTGTTTGGTTTCTTAATATATAGAACAGGCAACAGAAAAATCTCCTCTTGATTGTCAAAAAGCTTAACATGTGTGTGTGTGTTTTCATATATGAAAGAGAGAAAGAGAAAACAAAAGACAACATAAGGTCTTTGGAAATATAAAATGTGGCATTGTTTCCCAAGAGTGAGCACAAATACTGTTAGAATAGTCAGTGCCCCAAATTAATGAATCACAAGCATTGTTAGCTTGTTTATTCTTAGAGAGACTCAAAAATATATTTTGTGAGGATCATTTTTTGAGAATGTTCTCATTATTAAAACAAATAAGAAATAATCATCTTACAATGACTAGTAAGGGGAAAAAATTCTAGTTACAGAGCACAAGCATACATAAGTTGACATATGTTTTGTAAAATCAATACATGGTAAATACATAATCAGCAGTTTGAGAATGTCGTCAGTTGTGTCTATTCTCAGTTCCTTTCTTTTGGGTCAAAAGAAAAACAAAGTCACAGAAAACTTTCAAAAATTCTGCTACATTTATATGTATATTTGTTGGTCTTGTATATTTGTTGGGCTGTGAAGCAGCCTGCAGCCTCTGCAGCGCTGGTTCGATCCCAGGCTACTGGCGAGGGTCCCACATGGTGTGCAGACCTCTCCTGCAGTGCCTGCTGCTCCCCTCAGCAGTGTACTTCCGTCCTTCTGCCTGTTCTGCTCCCTGCTCTGGCTCTGGTGAATTCTTTCACCCGCCCGTGCTTCTGACTGTACCCAGTGCTTGTATAAATAAATAAATAAATCTTTAAAAAAAATGTAATACTCTTTCTTCCACTAAATCCATATCAAAATAAAAATATGGTTTGATGATTAAAATTTTTGTCAAAGTAATTATCAATTTAGGGTAATAGACTATAAAAGGTAGAGGTCTCTTTTTTCAGAGTGCTTGTTCTCTCCATAAGAGAGTCTAAACTGTTGAAAATAAAACAGATGCTCTGAAAATTATCAGGCTTGTATTTAATTTATGCAGTTTTCCCATTAATAGCGTTATCTATTTAACACATCCATTACATATTCTCAGTGTTAATTTAGACAGAAAAAAAATGTACCAACTTCAAAAGGAAATCTTCCATTAAATTAAGGATATTGACTTTAATGGATGTCCCAAATAGACATGGAAATTAACAGGATGAAAAAACAAGTTGATTAAAAGTGGTCCCATTATAATTTGTTATGCCACATAGAATGAAAATATTAAGAGGGAATTCACTAAAAAAAAAAAGTGCCATTGAAAGCTCTTTGTGCTGTAAAATACATGACTTTAATAACTGTCAAATCATAGAATCTTGTGTAAAATATGACTTTTACAATTCTAAATAAATCTGTATCTGGGGAAAAAACCAAAACTTTCCTATTTATATTTAGAAAACTCACTTTGTTTCAATAGTCAAGTTATTGGAAATGATAATCAACACACTTATTTAATGGGAACTGTAATTCTTCTCAGACTTGGTAAATTGTTCCTGCCCCTTTTCTCTTTCTCCAACCCCTGCACACCATGCATTCTTAAATAGCTGTTGTTAGGTTCACTAGATTTCTTGAAATTCCTTCTAATGATTAATTCTTTTAGACCTCAGAATCTTTCTGTTTCCCGAGATGCTCCAATTAAGGTGCCAGTATTCTTGAGTCCTCAACTAACAATCAGCTCAATAAAAGTCACAGGTGGCAAACATTATCCAATTTGGAGCAGCAAAGACAGGCAGGGAAAAGGGACATAATACAGTAGACTAACTGAGTTAAGATGAGCAGGGGGTCAAAGACAAACTCCTTTCTTTACAATTTATTTATATCTACTTCAGTAATTTAGCTTTTTTTTAAATATATACTGTTTCATCTATCGAAACTTTTATTGAACACTTATAATCTGATTGACCTTATGTAGGCGCTGGAAATACAAAGATAAATATGGCAAGGTCCCCATTCAATGTGATGTAGCAATGAAATATAAATATAAATTCTGTATTGCCATAAATTTTAAAGTATTCCTTCAAAATGTACTTATGGAGTATATTTGCTTTGCAGGACGCTGGCTATAAAGTTGTCAGATAACATTACTTACGCTATCTAGTGGATGAAGAAAGAAAATTAATTTTAAAATCCCACAAAATATATATGTCATGTGTTGATAAATGCATGAAGAAAATAAGGGTGCTACCGAGGGAAAGAAAACCTGCTTATTGAAAAAAAGGGGAATAATGTCTGGGAAAGTTTTTGAAGGAGAGTTAAAATCTGAGTCACCTTGCAGGAGGACTAAGAATTAAGTATACACAAAACTCATAAAGGAATTGGACATTCTGGTATAGTGGCTTCGAGGTGTTAAACAACATGATATGCTCAAGGAAATTAATAATATTTTGTATGAATTACCTGTGCCTGTGGATTAAGTGTGCATAGGACTTCGTGATGGAGACATGTTTTTATGAAAGGTCAGAATGAATCTGTCAGTGGTGCACAGAATACTTTTATTCCTATACTAAGAGATTTGACCATTACCAACAGAAAAACAGAAAATTAATGAAGGTTGGACAAATACCATAGTTAGATAGATATATAAAAACTTTGCCTGAGTAGTAAGCTGGAAAATGAATTAGAGTGGCAGCAAAAGCCAGGAAAATATTTTAGGAAAGTATTTCATGGTCTAGACTTTTGATACTGTTGAAGCATGAATTAATAAAAGGAGAGTGAGGTGGTATCACATATAACAATGATCAAATAACAATGAGGAAGAATAACATGGTTTATAAAATGAAGATCATTGAGAGTCAGGCTCCTAAAAAGGAACAGACCTTTTGAGAAAAATGGTCTCTTATATTTTAATTCCACATATTCTATTGCCGTATGTTTATTATTATAACAAATTCAAATATTCTTTTTCATATAAAAGGGTGTCTGGAGGAAAACCAAGAAGGAGTGGCCTTATTTTCACATCAGTCATCATGAAGAGACCTGGATTTAAGTAATCTTCTTTAGTGGGCATAAAGAAAGGGCAAGAGCATGCAATTTTACAACCTTCTTTGGCAAACCAGAGCAAGACCTATTACCTTTTTTATTTTTTCTTCCAATTAAGTGAGAACTTCAATTTTCTGGGCCACTTTACTAAGCTGTCCCTTTCTTTCATAAAACCAGTGACCCAAATACATAACTTATTAAGAGAGATTTTTACTTTTGCCCAAGTCTCTGAAGAAGGATGCAAATGAACAAGTGCTGCCTTGTGGGTCAATCCAGACATTTGCAGCAGTTCAAATCCTCAGTCACCATCTTTTTACTGCAGTGTGCCTGTGGACAGATGACCTCAACTTCGGTGTCTCAGTAATCACAGGTAGGAAAGACACAGCTAAATCAGTGTTAAAAGCATGGTCCTCCCTGAAGCACCTATGTTGCTTAGTAACAAAGCAATATGATTCAGATTTAAGGAAGCAGGGCTCCAGGAATTTAGTTCAAGCTCTTTCCAATAAGTCACTGTTCCCAAAGATAAAACATTTTACTATTCAGTCTCTTTCATTGTTCGATTTTTATTGAAAATTATAAAATGTTTATGTAAAATTTATGAAGACAAGCACAGAATGAACAAAATTCTGTGTGCTCTGATGCTAAAAGAAATGAAGGCACAAGAAAATTAGCAAAGGTCCTTGTTTATAAGTAAACTCTGCATCATTATGCTCTGTATTATAAAACATTTCTTCTAGCATTACATTAATTAGTGATTATCAGCTATTGGTATATTTGAGTGTCACTTATGTTTGAAAATAGTACTGGCTTAGAATATTTAGCAAACAATCTATATCAGTAAGTTTCACATGATGACATATTTTCTTAATAAATGTGGTCTTATCATCATTTTATCCCTATGTTTAGCATGGTCATAGTAACCTAGTAGTTATTGACGCTCTTCTGTGTGCCAGCAGTTTGATAAATCATGAGTCAATCTAACCATATCCAAGGTCTCTTTTTCTGTAAATTCCAGTGAGGGAGGTAAACATTTAATCAACTAATTATAAATATATACTCACATGTTATATAACAGTTGAATGAAAAATGCAGGAAGCTCTGAAAGTTTATACAAATAAAAGCTAAACAAGACACAGGGAAATATAAAGAAAGCATCAGGCAAAATATTTCAGAAATAAAACTTGAATTTACATACAGAAAATTAATAGAAAGTAAGAAAAATGGAGGAAGGAAACAATTGCAAATGAAGTATGTGTGAAAAAGTTCAGTGGTTGTCAAGCTTTAGGGTACACAAGACTCATCTAGAGGGCATGCTAAAACACATGTTCCTGAGCCCCATTCTAAAGCTTATGATGCAGCAGACCTAGAGCTGGGTCCAGGAATCTGCACAAATTGCATTTCTAATAAGTTTTTAGGTGACACTGTTGTTGGGATAACTACTTCAAAAACAGCTAAATTAGGGATTTTGAAGAGCGGTCATTATAGTTAGTTCACTGAGATTATGGAAAAAATGATTGCAGACACAGAGATGTAAAGAAAATACAAATGAATCAAGCCCTTGTATATTTTTTCCATTGTTTTTAAAAGCAGTCTGAATGGCATTGGTGGATTTTAAACAAGGAACTGATGTTATCAAATCTGTCTTTATAAAGAGTGGGTATACAATATACAGAATGAATTGGAGGAGAAATAAGAATAATTGGGAGATTATTCCAGAAGTTGAGAGAACAATGACAGGAGTGGCAATGCAATGAATTACAGAGATACAAGGGACATCCAGGAAGGAAAAATCAATAGGACTTGGTAATACATTTGATATAGGAGAATTATAGAAGGAGGAATCAAATAGGACTCCAAGAATTCTACTTTCGGGTACCTGGATGGCAAGTTGTAGTATCATCCAGGGAAGAAGATTTCTGAAAAAAAGGCTAGATTAGAAGTGGAGATGATAAAAGAAGAGAGAATTATAATGTAGACTTATGATATTGACTTTTTTTTTCTGTTACCCATTTTTTTCAAATGGATATTTGGGTATATTTGGAACTGGAGCTCAGATGAAATGTGCCAAAAATACTAATTTGAGAGATGTTGGTCTATTGCTGGAACTTGAAGTTTTGTGTATGGACTGTATCACTGCACATTAAAATATAGAAAGAACATGTAAAACCCTAGAAGGGAGTTAAGGAAGCAAAAACTATACAGCAAAGACTATGGACTAATAAAGGAAATTGAAAGATAACAACCAGAGATGTTGGAGGAAACAGTAAATAAATTGCTGGTCAGATAACTAGTCATTTTTCATATGAACCTTTATTTAACATTATATTCTCCGTTCTGGGATGTTTAGGATCCTGTATTTAATGCCAGTGCTCTAATGTTTTATCAGTGTCTCTTGAAATTCTTTTCATCTTTTTTTTCAAGATTTATTTTTATGTGAGGGGGTAGAGGGATGAGAGGATTCACCAGAGACATAGTGGGGACCAGAACAGGTGATCTAGTGAATACACTGCTGAAGGGAGCAGTGCATAGACAGGGGAGATCTGCTGCACCAGGTGGGTTAGCTTCCTGGTGGGGGATCAAACTCATGTTTCAGTGGCTGGTGATAACTTGATAGTGCTGAGACTTTAACCCTCGAGCCATCAGGGAGGCTCTTTTTTCATCTTTTTAATTTTTTAAATTCTCTTTTTGAAATTCTAATTGTCTAATAGAGAGCTCTTATAATTCACAGTTTAAACTAGGACATTTTTAGTTTCTCTTCCCTCACTCTCCCCTGCCTGAGGTCCCCTATGTGCAGATACTTTGGAGCTCTGTTGGCTTGCAGAATTGTCCTTCTACTTCCTGCAGTCAGAAAAACTGTGCTTTTCCATCTCAGTTTTAGTACCAGTCCCCCTCTGTGTACTGCAGCTCCTGCTGGACCCTCTCAGGTGGCCTGTGGGATAAATAGGCCCTTTTTTTGCTCAGAATATCCTCTGTAGATTCTTGGAATGCCATTTCTTCCACTCTACCAAATCCTTTACAATTCTTAACTTTTTTTTGTTTGTTTGTTTTCTGTTAGTCAGTTGAAATATACTTTGGTCCTGACATCTACCTATATTTTTACATTGTAAATTTTCACATTAAATTTGAAATTTATTTTGAAATTCAACTAGGTAAGAAAATCTTCATTTTTCCCCTACTACAATAATCAGCAGTTCTAGTACAACATAATATATATATATGCATATATATATATAATTACCTGCTATTTTCTCATCAATTAATGATTCTAACTTCACTATAGTTACTATAGTACTTTACAAAATGACATTTATGTGTTTCTTCAGGTTTCAAAAGCTTTTTCTCAGTATTTTTCAGGTATTAAATGAAATTGCATGCAGCACACTTCTCTGAATATGTTACTGATACACAGATATGTGACTGTTTCCTTCTCAAAAATGATAATTAAGTAGTTAAAATGGAGTTTTGTAAGTATGTGGAACAAATAGAGAGTAGAGGAAAGCTTTACATTTTATTATTACAATTTTTCTTTCTTATGTTAAGCAGAACTTCTGTGTCCTTTCCTTAGCTTATTATGATGACATGAATTTCCTTTTGATTTTAAAGCTTTCTCAACTTATAAAAGCCATTCACTGTGACTTCTCTTGGTGAATGGCTCATTATATTTTTCAAGACCCTGTTGTTTTACCATCTTTGAAAGCAAATAGAAATGACACTTCTAAACACTTCACTAAAACAAATTAGATTTATTCTAAAGAGTTCAGTGAATAGGATTTTGAGTGAGATTCATAATGGGCTTTTTAATTAAATGAATATAGTCATTTCATAAGACAGTTCTCATTAGTAGTATAGTATTGAGATGACCATTTCATTCTAATTGTTCTGTGTGTTTATAGAAGGGGCCTCATTTAAAGGTTGGTTTGTATAGATTTATATCTAATTATGTTTTGACACCTAGTGCACATTTCAAAGGTAAATATTTCTGCTTTCCCAAAGAAAAATAGACTCAATAAAAACAAAACTTTTTTTTCTAGTAAATCATTGTGCTTTTATTTCTACTAGGTGAGAAGGAAATTAGATTTTATATATTATCTTTCATTAATTACTTGGGTTTTTGTTTGGTTTCTTTGTCTTCTTATGGGCTGAATATTTGTGTGTCCTAAAATTCATATGTTGAATGCCTCAAACCACCATGTGGCTATTTTTGGAGATGGACCTCTAAGGAAATAATTAATGTTAAATGAGGTCTTCAGGTTGGGTATGGAATCAGAATTAGCTCTCTTAAGGGCAGACACCAGAGAGAGCTCATTTGCTCTCTCTCCATATACAGGCATGTAGGTAAGAGGCTGTGAATTGGAAAAGGCTATAAAGAGTCCTCACTAGAAACCAACCACCCTGTGCCCTGGTCTCAGTCTTCTGGTCTGCGTAACTGTGAGAAAATAAATATCTGTTGTGTAAGCCACCCAATCAGTGGCATTTGCATGACAGACTGAGCAGATGAAAACACCTTTCTATGTGCAAATCTGAAATGCTAATATTATGAGCTGCTATGAGAGTATGTGTATATACGTTGGGTGAGATTCCATAGGAAAATGTTAAAGAAGCATGTGCTTAACATATTTCTACAAATTACAACCCTCTCTACCTGAATGTCTTTCTTTGCATAGAATCCATTAGGACAAGGGGCCAAGAAATATAGAAACTTTCTACAAATGGCAAAGAGATTTTAAGTATAATTTTCTAGGTATAATACTATATACTCAGGTGACTTCCTTCTACAGGAACAGATGAGGGATGAGTTCCTTGACAGTGTGGGAAACCTAACAGACACTGCCTCAGCCCAATTATTATGGATAACATCAGCAGTGACAAGTCATTTTAATCTTCTGTACTCTTGACATGATGTGATATTCCTGCCAAGAGCTCATAATCATAGTATAACTAGAAAAAAAAATAGACAAACCCAAATTGAAAGACAAGCTACAAAATACCTGACCAGTAGTCCTCACAACTCTATAGGACCTCAAAACCATAAATACGTGGGAAATCTCACCACATAGCAGAATCTAAAGATGCATAGATAGAAAAAGTCTGGGGGGGGCGGAGCAACATGGCGGTGAGGAGACGCTGCGAATAAGATCTCCCATTAAAAAAAGTTAATAGGGAGGAAAAGCGGCAGGTCCCAGTGAGAACCGGGACACGGAAGATAAACGGGTGACGCCAGCAAACTGCCCGAAGAAGAAAGTTGCCATAAAAGAGGACTAGAAGGGAGGGAAGCGCAGAACCCTGCTCCCCTCCCCCGCCCACAGAGGTGGCACTCTCCGACCCGCAGAGAGGAGGAAAACAACAAACTAAAACGACTCAAGAACAAACGACACAGCAAGTGGGACTGTGAGTGGAAAGGAACTATTTCAGCCACCACACCCCGTGAACGGGAGCTGAGGCGAACCCTGCAGGATTCGCCGCGGCGGTGAGCAAATGGCTCCGGGCACAATTAGAGAAGAACAAAGACCCCAGGAGACGCGCACACAGCCCGGGCTGCCGGTAAGCTTGCACGGAAACGCGGCGGCGCTTGGCGCGCTTGAAAAGAAAATGCGGACCAGGATCCCGGCTGCCCAGGTCCCCGCGCCTGCGACCTAGGCTTGTGGGGAGACACGCGGAGGCCCTCATGGGGGTGAAAGTCCCTCCCTGAGTAAGCAGGAACCAGGCGCCCAGGCACGGGAGCGGTGCAAAAGGCGCCATTCCCGCGCCACTGAACTGGGCTACAGCCCGCGTCCTGGACCTGAGGGCTTTGAACTGAGACCCGGGGCACGAAAATTCGGGGCGTGGGTTCTCCACGACGGTGGGGCACAAGGCAGACACAGCACCCCAAAGCTGTTGAGGTGTACCCTACCATTCCCGCTCTGTTCCCTGTCCCACGGGGGGGGGGGGCGAAAAACAGCCCCCCAAGGACAATAGGAGAGATCTCTGGCGCCACCTAGCGACCAGGAAAAAAAAAGTCACTAATACCCCATAGAACAGGAAATTTCTTAAGACTGCTTGAAAAGGGCAGAAGGCCTCTGGAGGACCCAGTGGCCAGCCGGGAAGTTAGCCCACCCCACGCCAGGCCCCTTCCGACCAGCAGTCTGAGCCCACAGAGGGAGCAGGCACCCACGTCCGGGGCAGACCGGGGGCGCAGAAGAGTGTGCCTGAAACCGGAGGCGCAGGGACTGCATCCCGCTTCGCCATTTTAGAACAGGGACATTTCTTCAGTAAAAACTGCCTAAAACCAGCAGAAAGCTCCCCCAGAAGACAGAGATGGCTCCTGGAAGAGCCAGAGGGGAGCGGAGAAGTTCACCCAAGATGCCAGTCAGTCCGAGCAACACAGTGTCCCAACGCATACGACAAATTAGAAAACAGACAGTAGGGAGTAGAAGAACCACACGCAACCTAACAACTCCTCAGGAAAGAAGCACACCACAAAAAGAAAACCACTCCCCAGATTGCAACGACAGCAACATGGAAGAACTTCTGAGCCTTCCAGAAAGAGAATTTAAAATTGCCATGATTAAAAAAGTGATAGATCAGAAGAAGGAAATAGAGTCCCTAAAGAGGGAAGTAAAAGAAATGCAGGAGATCAAAGAATTAATGGAGGAACTAAAGAACACTGGGAAAAGCAATGAAAGCAGAATAGATGAAATGGAAGAACGAATAAGTACTCTTGAAGACACAGAAATAAAAAGAACCAAAACAGAAAAGGAAAGAGAAGTACGAAGGAAAAACAATGAAGAAAGACTTCGGGAACTATCTGACTCCATGAGGAAAGGAAATATAAGAGTTATAGGAATTCCAGAAGGAGAGGAGAGAGATGTAGGAACAGAGAAAATATTCCAGGAGATAATTGAAGAGAACTTCCCAAATGCGAAGAACGAGCTGAAAATTGATATACAAGAAGCAAGAAGAACACCAAACTTCCACGACGAAAGGAAAAATACAGCAAGACACATAATAGTAAAGCTCCCAAGAATCCAGGACAAGGAAAAAATAATGAAGCTGACAAGAGGGAAGAAACAGATAACATTCAAAGGAAAACCAATCAGGCTGACATCAGACTTCTCTGAAGAAACACTACGGGCAAGGAGAGAGTGGAGGGACATAGTCAACAGACTCCAAGAAAACAGATGCCAACCAAGAATACTCTATCCCGCAAAGCTCTCTTTCCTCCATGAAGAAAGAATATGGACCTTCCCAGACAAAGAGAAACTCCGGAATTTCATTAAGACTAAACCCCCACTCCAAAAAATACTACAAGGAATCCTAAAGCCAGAACCTCAGAGGGACGAATAACAACGAAAGAAGACCAAAAAAAAAAAAGTTATAAAAGAATAAATAAATAAAATCAAAGGAAAGACAAACATAATGGCAAATACAGATGCTAACATATCAATATTAACTCTAAATGTAAATGCACTAAACTCTTCAATAAAAAGACACAGAGTTGCAGCCTGGATTAAGAAACAAAACCCAACCTTTTGCTGTCTCCAGGAAACACATTTAGCTACAAAAGATAAAAATAGGCTCAAAGTCAAAGGATGGAAAACAATCCTACAAGCAAATGGGCCAAAAAAGAAAGCAGGAACAGCTATACTTATATCAGATAAAACAGACTTCAAACTCAAAAAAATAAGAAGAGACCCCAATGGTCACTACATTATGATTAAGGGGACAATACTTCAAGAACAAATAACAATCATTAACATATACTCAGCAAACGAAAGAGCACCAAAATATATCAGACAACTGTTGTCCTCTCTTAAAACAAACATCAGAGAAAACACATACGTAGTGGGAAACTTCAACACACCACTATCAACAATGGATAGATCAACAAGACAAAAAATAAGTAAAGAAACTAAATCTCTAAATAAGGACCTAGAGCATTTGGGCTTAACAGACATCTATAGAACACTGAACCCAAAAAAAAAACGGAGTACACATTTTTCTCAAGTGCACACGGATCATTCTCCAGGATCGATCACATACTGGGGCACAAGACAAACATCAACAGATACACCAAGATTGAAATCATACCAACCATCTTTTCTGACCATGAAGGAATCAAACTAGAAATAAACCATAAAAAGAAGGCAAGGAACTATTCTACCTCATGGAGATTAAAAACCACAATACTGGAAGACCACTGGACTAACGAGGAGATCAAAGAAGAAATTAAAAAATTCTTTGAATTGAATGACAAGGAGGACACCAATATCCTAAATGTATGGGATGCAGCAAAAGCAGTAATAAGAGGAAAATATATAGCAATAGAAGCTCACATCAAAAAACAAGAAAAAACTCAAAGAAACAACCTAATCTCGAAGCTCAAAGATCTAGAAAAAGAACAACAAAAAAACCCCAAAACCATTAGAAGAAAGAAATAATAAAAACCAAAGCAGAAATAAATGAAATTGAAACTAAAAAAACAATCCAAAAGATCAATGAAACCAAGAGCTGGTTCTTTGAAAAAATAAATAAAATAGACAAACCCCTAGCCAGGCTCACAAAGGAAAAAAGGGAGAAAGCACAAATACACAGGATCATAAATGAAAGAGGAGAAATCACAACAGACACAGCAGAAATCAAAAGAATAATCAGTAACTACTATGAACAGTTATATGGAAACAAGTTCAACAATCTAGAGGAGATGGACAAATTCCTACAACTCTACAATCACCCAAAGCTAGATAAAGAAGAAATAGAACACCTAAACAGACCAATTACAAGCAGCGAAATTGAAATGGTAATCAAAAACCTCCCCAAAAACAAAAGCCCAGGACCTGATGGATTTACAAATGAATTCTACCAAACATTCAGAGACGAATTAGTGCCTATCCTTCACAAACTCTTCCAAAAAATTGAGAAGGAAGGGACAATACCAAACACGTTCTATGAAGCCAATATTACACTAATACCAAAACCGAATAAGGACAACACAAAAAAGGAAAACTATAGGCCAATCTCCCTAATGAACACTGATGCAAAAATCCTCAATAAAATTTTAGCTATCAGAATCCAACAATGTATCCATAAGATGATTCACCACGACCAAGTAGGATTCATTGCAGGGACACAAGGATGGTTTAACATCCGAAAATCAATCAACGTTATCCAACACATCAACAAAAAGAAATATAAAAACCATATGATAATATCAATAGATGCTGAGAAAGCTTTCGACAAAGTGCAACACCCATTCATGATAAAAGCCCTTGAAATTCTTGGGATACAAGGAACATACCTCAACATCATAAAGGCCATCTATGACAAGCCAACAGCCAGTATCTTTCTCAATGGTGAAAAGCTGAAAGCAATTCCATTAAGATCTGGAACAAGACAAGGATGTCCACTCTCACCACTGCTTTTCAATATAATACTGGAAGTCCTAGCCAGAGCAATAAGACAAGAGAAAGACATCCAAGGAATCCACATAGGAAAAGAAGAAGTCAAACTATCACTATTTGCAGATGATATGATAATATACATAGAGAACCCCAAAATCTCCACAGAAAAACTAATTCAACTCATCAATCAATTCAGTAAAGTGGCAGGATACAAAATCAACACGCAAAAGTCAGTAGCTTTCCTATACACAAACAATAAATCTGAAGAAGAAGAAATCAAAAAAACCATCCCTTTTATTATCGAAACAAAAAAAATCAAATATTTGGGAATAAATCTAACAAAAGAGGTAAAGGACCTATACAAAGAAAACTATAAAACACTGTTAAAAGAAATAGAAGAAGACACAAAGAAATGGAAAGACATCCCCTGCTCATGGATTGGAAGAATAAACATTATTAAAATGGCCATCCTACCAAAAGCAATCTACAGATTCAATGCTATTCCAATCAAAATCTCAATGGCATTCTTCAAAGAAATAGAACAATTATTGATGAAATTCATATGGAATCACCAAAAACCCCGAATAGCCAAAGCTCTCCTGAAAAAAAAAGAAGGAAATGGAGGCATCACACTCCCAGTCTTCAAACTATACTACAAAGCCATAATCATCAAAACTGCATGGTATTGGAAGAAGAACAGACATACAGACCAATGGAATCAAATAGAAAATCCAGAAATAAACCCACAGATTTATGGTCAACTAATCTTTGACAAAGGAGCAAAGACTATGCATTGGAGCAAAGAAAGTTTGTTCAATAAATGGTGCTGGGAAAACTGGGTCGCTACATGCAAAAGAATGAAGCTTGACCACTACCTCATACCATACACGAAAATCAACTCAAAATGGATTAAAGAACTAGACATAAGACCTGAAACCATAAAATACATAGAAGGAAATATAGGCGAAACACTACGGGATTTACACATCAAAGACATCTTTACAGACACATCACCCAAAGCAGTGATAGTGAAGGCAAAGATAAACAGCTGGGACTACATCAAATTAAAGAGCTTCTGCACAGCAAAAGAGACAATAACAAAAACAAAGAGAAACCCCACCAACTGGGAGAACATTTTTGCACCCAACACTAATGATAAAGGACTGATCACAAAAATCTGCAAATAGCTGATGAGACTCAGCAACAACAAAGAAAATAATCCAGTCAAAAAATGGGCAGAAGAGCTAAAAAGAAACTTCTCTGAAGAGGAAATGCAAATGGCCAACAGACATATGAAAAAATGTTCAATATCACTTGTCATCAGGGAAATGCAAATCAAAACTACCATGAGATGCCATCTCACACCAGTGAGAATGGCACATATTAAAAAAACTAGCAACAACAAATGTTGGCGAGGGTGTGGAGAAAAAGGAACTCTTCTGCACTGTTGGTGGGAGTACAAACTGGTCCAACCACTATGGAGAGCTGTGTGGAGATTTCTGGACCTACTAAACATAGAGCTTCCATATGATCCAGCAATTCCACTCCTAGGTATTTACCCAAAGGACACAGAAACATCAATTCCAAAGAGCACCTGCACCCCTATGTTTATAGCAGCACTGTTTACAATAGCTAAGCTTTGGAAACAACCCAAATGCCCAAAAATAGATGACTGGATCAAGAAGATGTGGTACATATATACCATGGAATATTACTCAGCATTCAAAAAAGATAAACACATGCAATTTGCAGCAACATGGATGGCGCTGGAAGGGATCATGCTCAGCGAAATAAGCCAAAATGAAAAAGAAAAATACCGGATAGTCTCACTCATAGCAGGAATCTAGAAAACTTAAATAAGGGACCAAGAAAATGAATATAAGAAAGTGAAAATCAAAATCAACAAAAAACTATGAACCAGAGACACTTTTTGGGGGGTGGGAGGCGGGAGGGGAAGGATTGGGGTCAGAATGGGGCGTTTGCAATTCTATGGGGGAATATAAAAATAAAATTTATTATTTAAAAAAAAATAAAAAAATAAAGATGCATAGAAGGGAAATGGTATGGTATTCTGGATGAGGTCCTCTAGTAGTAAAAAGGACAGTAGATAAAATCTAAAGAAATATGAGTAAGTATGAACTTTAATTAATAATAGTGTACCAATGATGGTTCATTAGGGGAGATAAGTGTTCCAGACTATTATGAGATGATCACAATGGGAAATCCTGGTAAAGGATTATATTGAAGTTCTCATTACAATATCACAACTTTTCAGTCAGTTTGAAAATACTTGAAATAAAGTGTTTAATTTAAAACTGTATATGCAATGGATATAAAAGATTTATTTGTTTTTACCCAAAGTCATCAAGATCCATAGACAAAAATACAAAAATAGAAAACTCTCTTCAAGATCTGTAGTCCTGATGTTGTTAAAGGTCCTGCAGAGACTCACTTATCTATCCATACCAGACCCAGGATCCTGTTTCTAGACACCAGTCATGTTATTTAGGAGAGGCAAAATTTAGCAATTAAAAAATAGTGATTTAAGGTAATCCAGCTTTATATCTTTGTCGTGTTTCATTTCCAGTTTGGGAAATAGGCTTGCTCAGGGCTCAAAGATAACTAGGTTCTTATAATAGCACCAACTGCAACAAGATTTCCAGGTTTACAAGAACAAGGAAAGATATCCTGGATAATTACATATAGACTTTTTTGCTGCCTTGTTCTGGAAATGACATGTGTTGCTTCTCCTCACAGCACTCTGATCAAGAATTTATTTTCTACCATGACCAGCTATAAGAGGGTTGGAAAATGTAGCAAACAAGTGGACAATTTGGTGAATAGTGAATTTAACACACATTCTTAACCACTCCTTGTTTTTTGCCACGCCTTTGTTTATGCTTTTCTACCTTTTTTTTAATTACTTCTTTTAAATATTTGACAATTCTGCTTTTATAACCATTGGTTAATATTCTTTACTCACAGCACTCTTAATTTGTTCTCTAGAAGAACTGTGAACCCCAGTAGAGATTTCAATTTTCTACCATCAACTATGGACTAAATACAATTGCCTAAGACTTTCCAATGGGAAGAATATAATGAAATGTGGAATGAGTATAGTACGTGAATATAAGAGATAATTATTTTGAAATTATTGCCTAGTAATAGGGAAAAGTACAAGTGACTCCATGGTTCATCTCCTGAAATCATTACTCTAAGATTGTCTTCAGTTCCGGAATCATAAATTAGTATAAGGTCCCCAATTGCATTTTGATCAGGCTTGGTGAGGCTTTATTTTCATAAGGAAATTGTCCTCCTGCTTTCTAAATTGGATAATTATAATTCTAACACCCCACTCAGAAATGTAAATGCCCAATTGCCTATGAAAATGCTATGTTTTGACATGCATTTATTGCATCTGTGCTTATGAGTACAGTTGAATTAGCTTCTGCATCTTGGTGCAAGCTCAGTTTATATTTACCTTTCTTAATAGCATCAAGAACTAAATGATGACAAATTAGAATTTCTTTCAAAATGCTGTGATAGTTAATGGCTATTAGGAAAACACATTGGGAAATTTGGTCAGAGACATTTTGATATTTAAATGCTGCTACTCATTTGTATAGTGTTGTGTTATGAATCACAATTATCGAAACTCACTTTTGAAGGGTATATTCTGGTCCTTGATATACAGATTACATTGTACTCTATACTGAAAGCAACTATGCAATTTAATACACACACACACAAACACACACACCAATTCTTGACAGTTCCAGTCTCTTTAATGACAGTTGAAGTAGAATGGGAAATGCAATTTGGCAGCCTCGACACTTGTGCTCTGTTTGTGTTTTCAGTTTCTTTAGCCTGTTCTGTGAAATTTCAGATGAACATATTCTTTGCCTCTATGACCTGTGCTGTGACCCATACCATTATAAAGCTTAATATTGTTTAAATTCTAGAAAAAACCTCTCTGTCAAAAATCTGACAGAATTTTTACAATCTCTTCATACAGATTCCTGCCCCCTCACCCCGTAGTAAGCCTATGGTCTATTACACTGATCTTTTAATTTAAATCCTAAACCTCCCAACAGTGTCTTTTTTTT
This sequence comes from Talpa occidentalis, assembly GCF_014898055.3. Classification (NCBI taxonomy): domain Eukaryota; kingdom Metazoa; phylum Chordata; class Mammalia; order Eulipotyphla; family Talpidae; genus Talpa; species Talpa occidentalis. Next base: position 87,629,695 of record NW_023604861.1, on the reverse strand, counting down.
TTTTCACTTCACTACTTTTCAAATAGAACACCCTCTCCTTTTCTTTCTGTATTTCTCCTTCCATTCACAATATTAACTTATAAATTATGACTCTATTTTGAACTAGCAAAGTTTAGGTGTGGACTGTGGTATTGACCCTCTTGTTCCTCAAACATGTAGATATTACACATAGAAGAAATAAAAATCAAGCTGATATATTGACTTGTAATATATTATCTCCTCTCAGTCTTGTAAGTGGATGATTGAACCATGCTTACAATCTTTATCCACTTTTCACTACTCCTAGGTCTTAGACTACTCTTACTCACTCTTCATATGTAACTTTTCTTCATATAGCTTTTCTTCAGATAGGATGCCCTCACTCCTTAATACTGGTTCTGGTTTCTTACTTGCTCACCCATATATACCCCATACTTCTGAATATAGAAGTACCTCGCTGTAACTTAACCACTCATTTTTCTTTCCTTTAAAAAAATAAGTGTGTTTTGATAATCTTCCTTGCTAATATGGCACATATTCCTTGTAACATAGGTAACTCTCAAAATATTGCTGTTAACTGAATTAAGCATTAAATAAGTATGATGATGACAACCAATAGCATTGAAAAGTTATGTCAAGAACTCAGCACATAATGTTCATAGTCTCAATGCACAAAACTTTGGTAGGACAGTAATATCATTCTTTGCAAGTGTTTGAAAAGTTAAATAATTTGCTCAACATCACACAACCAGTTAATGAATGAACTGGGATTCACAGGTGAGCTGATATAATTCCTAAACCTATGTTCTTGACTCTTGGCATGTTTTGTTACTAATATTATTTTAGAGGACACTGATTTCTTTTTTAAACTTATGTTTGCTTTTAAACTCTAATTAGTGCCAGATATGTCCATGCTAATTTCTGGTCTACAATGTACAGATTTTATTATATTAATTTCATTATATATTTTGATGTCTTCTAGTATAAGTCATGTCCCCTGCTCTTCCAGGCTGCATTCTCCAAATCTCTCACACATCTTTAGTTTTTGTAATTTCTGCCCAAAATCTTATTCATAAAAATATTACCCTTATTATTCTTCTAGATAAAGATTATGAGAATTTGGTGTCATTTTGATAAATGACCCACTGAGATTCTTTTTTAATTGTGAAACTTGTATGTTATAAAATGAGGATAATGGAGATAATATCACTCATTTGCCTTGTACTCAAGTGTTTGATAATTTTCCTGAACACAATACAATCATTTAATAGTAATGCCTGAAGTTTGCTAGCTTACTATCTCAATGTCCATGTTTATTTTATTTAAATATTGTTGGTATTTGCCTTTGCTTATTTCTTACTTTGAAATAATTGCAGTCACAGGAAGCTGCAAGGATATCCAGAATGTTCATTTACCAGTTTCCCTCCTATGGTGCATCTCACCATATACACAGGAAACTTATCCTTAAGCCTTGCAAGCATTAATCTGTATGCATTTATTTCCCTTTCTTAGCATACCCTGTTGACTAGAACTTCCAACTATCTTGAATACCAGTGCTGAGACCACTTAGACTTGCCTTATGGTTAATCTCAACGGAAACCCATTCAGGCTTTCACTATTAAGTGTTAACTTTAACTGTAGATATTTTCTAGTTTTTTTTTTTTTTAAATTCAAGTTGAGAAGTTCCTCTATTCCTAGTTTTCAGACACTTTTTATCATGAATTGATATTGAAATTTGTAAATGCTTTTTCTGCATCAGTTATTCAGATTATGTAGTTCTTTTCTCTTAGTCTTTTAATAGGAGGGCTAAATTACTTGATTTTTAAATATTGATTCAGCTTTCACCACTAGAATAAACCCCAGTTAGCCATGTTGTAAAAATCTTTTATATATTTCTGTTTTCCATTTGTTATACTTATGTTCATGATTTTCTTGTCTATATTTATGAAGGATATTGATTTTCAGTTCTCTCACTGGCTTCCTGCTTTACTTTCCTCCCTCCACCCTCCCATTCTTTCATCTTTGTCATGTTCCTATTCTTTGTATTAGGGTAATATTAACCTCAAGAAATGAGTTAGGGAATCTTCACTTCTTTAGTATTGTTTTTGGATAAAGTGTTATCTAAAATTTTTAATTTTTCAAGTGTTTGATGTGATTTTCTAATGAAGCCAGTTGAGCCTGAAGATTCCTTTTACAGGATTAAAAAAAATAAATATATTTAATAATTATGGGGCTCTTTATGTTATCTATTTCATATTGGCTGAGTAATGCTAATTTCTGCTTTCAAGAATTGATCTGTTCTAATGTTGTCAGATTAATTTTTGTGTTTATTTGTATAATTCCCTTGTTATCCTCTTGATGTCTGCAGATGCTATAGAGCTATCACTTATTTCATTCATAACATGGAAGTTTTTTCTTTATTTCTAGTCTGTTATGCCAGAAGTTTGTCAATTTCAGTAATCTTCTTGAAAAACCAGATTTTGTTCCATTGATTTTCTTTATTATTTCTGTTTTTTTCATTTCATTGATGTCTAGTTATTTTTTTTTTTTATTCTGTCTAAATACTTTGAGTTTATTTTTACTCTTCTTTTTCTACTACCTTACTGTGGGAGCTTTAGATTGTTGATTTGAAAACTTTGTTAATATATGAATTTATTGACATAAATTATCCTTCAGCACAACTTTAGTTGCATCCTGTATATATATTGATGAGTTGTAATTTTATTTTATTCTGTTTAACTTATTATTTTTCTGTTTCCATTAGGATTTCCTTTTTGACCCATGTGTTACTTAAAAGTACAATATTTAGTTTTAAGTATTTTCACATTGTCTTGTTACAGATTTATTATTTATTTTTACCCTGATGCCATGTGGTCAAAAATATATCACTTATGATTTTAATTCTCTTTATTATTTTGTTTTCTTCACTGTTCAGGAAATGGCATGTTTTGCTATAAGTTCTGTGTAATTAGCTATTATGAGTTGGTAATACCTATTAAATCTCAATAATTAATTATGAGTAGAGTTCTTTCATATTCTTGCTCATTTACTGCTCAACTGTCTATCATCACTTGAGCGATGAGTATGAAAAGTTTAACTACTTGTGATTTAGTCTATTTCTCCTTTTAATTTGTCCATTTTCCATCAATTATTTTGCAGCTCTGTTGTTTGTTGCATATACATTTAGTATTACTGTCTTATCAGTGGATTGACACTTTTATAATAGTGTAATGTCACACTGTATCCCTGGTAATTTTACTTGGTATGAAGTCTGCTTTGATCTATTAATATGGTCACACCTTACTTCTTTTAGCTATTTGTATAAACACTTTCAACCTAGTTTCATATCATTATATTTTAAGTATCTTGTTCATAGCATATAGTTGCATCATGTTTTTAATCAAGTATTTCAGTATATTTAGATCATTTGCATATAATGTAATTGTTGATATGTAAAGATATGGCTTATTTTTCTCTATTCTTTCTTTTTCTCATTTCTCTGAATCTTTTTCTTTCTATGTTTAGGATTAAATTTTAATTTTCTATGATATCTTTAAGTATATATCTTTGTATAGAATTTTAAAATATGTGCCCAGGTATACCATTTTTTAAACATACCTTATAATAGCCTACTGATGTAAAGCCTACTTTTTACCAGTTTAAGTGGTATAGGAAATTCTTCTCCCTTTATATCGCTCTACCTTCTCTTAATTTTAATATAATTGTTTTAAATATTTCTTCTACATTCATTGAGATCTATGATTGAAAGTATCACTATCTAAAAAAAAGTATTTTTGCTTCTATCATTAGATATAATTTAGAAAATTCAGGGAAGGAAAGTCTTTTGTCTTTACCCATAGTTCAGCTTTCTGTTTTGTTTTTTTTTTCCCCTTCCTGATGTTTTAAAATTTGTTGTTTTGTCATTTCTTTCCTGTATTAATAACTTTCTTATACCATTCTTTTGGAATAAACTGTCTCACAATAATTCTCATTTGTTTTGTTTCTCTTTTATTTTTCATCATCTGAGAATCTTGATTTTTTTTCTATGATCCTGAAAGATACTTTTGTTGGATTTAATTTCAGGAATGACACTTCTCATATTTTAGTGCTTTAAAATATGCCATCTCCTTTTGATCTCTATGAATTCTGATAAGAAACTTACTGTCCTTAGAAAAATTTTTCCCTATTGGTAAGATATTGTTTCTCTCTGTCAGCTATCACAATATTCTTTTCTTTAGTTTTTGGAAGTTTATTAGTATATGTATAATATGAGTTTCTTCAAACAATGAATTTCTTCAGGGATCTTCTATTTGGAATTTGTTTGAATTCCTAAGTTTATGATTTTTGTCAATGGGTGAAATTTTCATAATACATTTCTTTGAATACTGTTTTCAACTTTGTCTTTTCCACTACCTTCTGAAATTCTGATAATGAGTGTTAAATAATATGTAATAGCCTCACAGATGACTGAGACATTGTTCTTATATTATTTTTCTAGATAATTTTCTTTTTGCCTTAATTGAATTATTTCCATTATTCTCTTGTCATGGTTTCTATTTCTTCATTGATTTTTTTTAAGATTTATTTATTTATGCATAAAAGTACAGGGTATAGGCCCTAGATGCAGGGGGTGGGTGAGACGATTCTCCAGAAACAGAGGGGGGAGGAGAACAGGCTGATTGACTGAAATACACTGCTGAGGGGAACAGCGGGCAAGCCAGGAGAGGTCTTGTGCTATGTTATTAGCTCCCAGACTGGGGATCTGGGAGCTGCAGTGGCTGCGGATAGCTTCATAGTGCTGAACTTAACCTCTTGTGTCATCAGGGAAGACCCTCTTCCCTGATATTTTCTTTTTAAAAAATTAAAAGAAATGGGCCTCCTCAGTGGCACAGCGGGTTGAGCGCAGTGCTGTGAAACTGTCAGCAGTGTCTGCAGTGCCGGTTCAATTCCTGGCCGGCCAGGGAGATTACCACATGGCAGTGGCAGACCTCTCCTGTCTTGCCCACTGCTCACCACAACAGTGTATTTCTGTCCTTCTGCCTGTTCTGCTCCCTGCTCTGTCTCTGGTGAATTCTTTCACCCTCCAGCGCCTCTGGCTTGTACCCCAGTGCTTGTATAAATAAATAAATCTTTAAAAAAATTACAAGAAATGTGTTCATAGCTACTCATAAAAGCATTTTTATGAAAGATTATTTAAAATTCTTGTCAGATATTTCTAACATCTGTATCATCTCTGTTGGCATCTGTTGATTATTTTTTCTCATTCAAGTTGAGATATGCCAAGTTCTTGTTCTGTCAAGAGATTTTTTTTTTAATTAAATCCTGGGTATTTTGGGTACTATGTATGAGATTCCAGATCTTATAAAAATCTTGGTTTCACTGGCCTTCTCCTACACTGCAGTAACAGATGAGTTGGGAGTGTTGCTTATTACCACCAGTGGAAGACCAGATTTCCTGCTTAACCTCCTTTTACCATGGGGCAGAGGAAAGACTTTTCATAAACTTGGGTGGTTTAAAATCCTGACTCTCAACTAGGCCCACTCTGACAACACATTAGTCAAGAGTGAGGAGGGTAACCTATTACCCTCATCTGGGGGTGGGACTGCAGATACCCACATGATCTCCACTGTTGCAAAAGGGGAAAGATCACTCAGTCACCATTCCTCTGTGTGGATAGACGTTTTGGCTCACCACGCAGAACCTTTGATTCACCCCCATGAGAAGAGGGTTGGCAAGCTTTTTAGAGTCAGTACATGGTGGAAGTGTGGGTTCTAGTCTAGGCCTCTTTGGGTGGGGGTTGGTGTAGGGCCACGATTTTTTCTGGAGTGTTTGGGTGGAGTGAAATAGCTATTATCTAAAAGTCTCCTGTCTTGCTAGAGAGCCTCTTTTCTGGTTCTTTCCCTGGAAAGGAGGAGAGTTCTGTGTTCGTTGGGTGTTTATATGCTGCTGACTTTTGTAGTACCAAGTCATTAATATATGAAGAAAAATGAAAACCCATAGAATGTGTCATTCCCTGAATGCCAAGATCCCTTGCCTCTTCTCATCCGTGTTTCTCATTGTTACAAGAAAGAGTAGAGAATTACTTTTACTCCATCTTTTAGGTCTTCATTTGTTTATTTTTAACTTTATTACCAATGTCTTAGTTCATGAATTTCAAGTCATCTGGAGTACATCTTCCATAGGGTTTTATATTTTTAGATTATAATGCATTTTGCAATTCTTCTATTTATGATAATGCATTTTGGAGCTATTTTTATATATTGTAGATTGAATGATTAAATCTATTTATGTGTGAGCAGAAGAAATGTCTACCGCTAATATAGGTTTGTTTTTTTTTTTGTAAAACTGGATATTTGTTTATTTCTCTGAAAATATGTAGACTATTTTGTTTGTTTTCTTTATATTTGACATTTAAGAATTCCTCCAGAGATAAATACAAAGTTGATGATCATATATATTTATGGTGCTTGGTAATTTAAGCCAATTTGGCAATTTAAGCGAACCTGGTTCCCAGACTGGAATGTTTCTCTCTCTTGAAAAATCTATTACTTGATAATTAATTTTCATCTTATTCTGGACTGCAATTTGTACTTTTATATTCCAAGTTATTTTGCTTGTGCCTTTCTTGCTCTTACAATGTATGCTCTCTCTTTCTTATTTTAACGTATTTTGTGAGATAGTTCTTAAAATTAACATCTAAATTACTTAGATTTCTATAAAATCCACCATTCTTTATACTGCTTCCATTATAGTTTTTACATCAGTTATCATGTTTTCATCTGAGATGAAACATTTGTTTCTCTGAACAGCTGGTATAACAATTCTTAGAGAAAAAAACTCTACTGGAAAAATATTTTTCTTGTGAATGAGAAGTTAAGGGAATGCTCGGGAAACAGAATGATTGCTGAATTTTAATTTGTGAGAGGAGGAGGGAGAGAATCAGGGAGATTGTGAAAATCTCACACACTCATCATGACCCCCCCGTTGGGACTTCAGTACATTTTCAGCATATGGGTTTTTGGTTACTCTGTTTCATTAATTTATGTTTATTTGTTTGAAAATGGAAGGGCTAAGTGTCATCATAGCATCAATATGTTAGGACCAATAAATAATGTAAGACACAGAGAAAACAAGGACAGATAGGTCCCTGGCATTAGCATAGATAATTGGGAAACCATTGGACTTTAGCCGCTATGAAATTAAGGGGCAGGGCAATCAGACACAGAAGTAATTCAAGGCAATTTTACAAAGATTTAGAATCCAGAGATGGAACAACAGAGACAGAAGACATGTGAAAACATAGAGGATGAAGACCATTTAAACTCATAGAGAAAGACCTCAGATGAGATAACCCTGTCAACACCTTTATCTTTGGCTTCTTATATGAGAGAAGAAATTTCTATTAAAGCCAGTTTCCCCAGACCAAGCCCCATAAAAGTCAGGAAGGTTTCTGGCTAAACTGCAGGCAACCTTTAGTTCCTGTTCTGAATTCTGCCCCTCCCTGTGGTCGGCTGCCTACTTACAGTTTCAGTTATGACGTTTCCCTTGCTACCCAGGGCATTTGTGTTTCTGTGAAATTTTAGAAGGTCCTTCTTGAGATCAGGTTTGTTTGGTTTGAATCAGTTACATCCAAATGATATAGGAAGCAAGATGTTTATATTTTGCTTTTACAGTTTAGAGACCTTCAAATTTGGAGATAAGGAGAAAGATAAATGACTGTAGAAACAGCAATAAACATAGCGTTATTCTTCTGTCTCCATTTTAGTTGTGCCCCTAGAAATTAGATAGGGCATGGCTCCCATTCCCTCAGAGGTTCATTTGCCTTACCTGTTAAAACAAACAAAAACCCAGATCTCTTGTTTTCTTTCTTTCTTATTTTAATATTTATCTATCCATGCATACAAGAACTGGGGTACAGGCCAGAGATGTGGGGGCTGATAGGATTCACGAGAGACAGGGGGGAATGGAACAGGCAGACCGGCTGAAACACACTGCTGAGGGGAGCAGCTGGCGAGTCAGGAGAGGTCTGCTGGGTCATGTGGGTATCTCCCCAGCTGGGGATCGAACACGCACTACAGAGGCTGCGGATAGTTTCACAGTGCTGTGCTCAACTCCCTGCACCACCAGGGAGGCCCATTCTTTCTTTGTCTGACAAGTCCAACTGCCCCAGGTATAACCACAGAGCAATATGTGCTAATGCAGGAACCCTACTTTGTGTCATTTTCCAAAGCTGTCAATGCAACAACCTTCATTCTCCCAACTACTCCAGCAGTTCTTTATTCTGACTCCAGACATTCAAAAGCAAGACTGCAGATCTACTGTACTCAGTTCCAAATAGAAGTCAATTGTGTCTTGAACTTGGTGGACAATGGGTTGGTTGGCTTTTCATCAGTCTTGCTCTTTTCTATATGACATGTTGCCTAAAGCACTCAGAGTTTTTTAAATGCTGTTATTTGTTGGAAGATGTGTGGAGACATTGATGCTTATAAATTTTGTCTTAACTTAACTCTGAGTTCCCCAATCTAGAGGCTGATAGAAAATTGAATCTGACAAATACTTATACTCTAATCACTGCATACCCAAGTATCATTACCCATAAAGAGATGAGCTGCCCTGGAACTTTATTTAGTGCCATGACAGTGAAGTATTTGCAACAAGATACTCTCTAGGTGAAACCTAGAGCCCTGTGCAGTCATTAAAGATGTTAGTTGGGAAGGTGACAGTGGTTGAGTAAAACGGCAGCAGAGCTAAGTATTTCTGAGTCAGATATTGTTCCCACTATTAGTTCATGGCATCACCTGTTATATAACTTTTCCTTTGTATCCATTTTCTAATCTATAAACTTTAAATTCTATCATGTTATTGCAAAATATTTTTGTAAAGATTAAATGCAAATGCAGTTCTCAGAACAGCTGAGCAAATATATATATATATATATATATAGATATGTATTTGAAATAATATCTCACATGCACACACACACACACACACATTTGAAAATGTGTTCCCAAAGTTATCTTCTACCTGTGTGTCCTTTCTTTAAATTTATATATATTTTACATCATTGTTCATTTTTGTACAATGTTTGCTTTCTTTTCTAAGGTGTAGTCCCCATAGAATTTCTACCATCAATTCACCCGTGCACCATCTCCATAGTCCCTTGTGTTCTTCTCCCCCTCATTTTGATGCCTCTTCCTCCCCCTCCCTGCAGAATGTCTCTGATTTATAGTTGCCTGTTTATTTTTGTTTTGTTTTGTTGTTGTTATTTTTTCCCTGATCCCTTATTTCATTCCCCTGTATGTTCTTAAGAACACAAATTAATCACCTCAATTTCAGTTCTTTTCATTTCGATGTTTCTTAATTTTCCATTTTTTTCCTCCTTCCCTAGAAATACTAGGAATCCGCTTTGCTAAGCTTAAAACTGCACAACGAGTAAACACTTTATTTTTCTGGTCATCCAAAATATGTGTCAAGAAAACTCCAAAGCCCAACTACTTTCTGGAAATGGGAGGAAAAGAGTATATACACAAAGACAGCATAAAAAAATATTATCCTTCTGTACATGATCTGTGCTGTGGACATTTCAGTAGGAATGTTGGAGAAAAAGTAGAATTTAAATCCATGTCTTAAGGCTTTATCTTTCTGAAAAGCTTTCATTGTTGTGTTTTTAAATCTATTTTTTGCCAACTATAAAACTTATGATTTCTTCAGAAATTCAGAGAAATGATCTTTTACTTTGTAAAAGTATTGAGATAATATTAAAATATATAGTATTGCAAAGTTGAAAAGGTGAGCAAATTCATGTCACTGTCACTTAAGTGGAAATATGCAGTTATACAAACTATTCGTATAAAAAACCCCAAAAATTCCATGCATCAAGATTTTTTATCTTGTTTTACCCATTACTGTTAAATGTATCTATAATTTCCAATTGCTTGTAATGTTCTATTAGTAGTACTTATACAAGTTACATAAGTTTGGTTTCCTAACTTAATTCATGATTTTCAGGCTCAACTGGTCCTTAGCATTGATTTTTTTTAAGAAGTATGCTTTTGGTAACATAGAAATAAAACATTTTTATTCCAGTTGTATAGAATTTTGTAATAATTATTCTTATTTGGCTCCAATATTTCATGTCTGGTTTTACTTTGCAACTATCTAAATAAATTTTGTATTCATATTTTAATTTGTAAATGAATGTGTGTAAATATCTACCTCCAATTATACATGTGCACACGGTTATTTCATATCCATGTTTTATTTTGCAAATGACTGCATCCTTGGTTTTTTATTTATTTACAAAAGCCTTTAAGGAAGCTCATGTATGTATAAATTATTTTATAACTATATATTAGCATAATGGATAACATCAGCAATTTTCAAAAGTTATATTTGAATGTCTATTGTTTCTGGTGTTCTAGGATAATCAACTTTGAAGGAAAATATTTTTGGTTTTGCTTAAAATTTTCTTTTCAAGTTACTATTTTTTAAGATTTTTAACCATAATTTTAGGTTCAAAGTAAAATTAAGAGTATAATATAGAGATTTTTCATATAAATCCTGCCCCCAGACATGCACAACCTTTCCTACTGTCAACATTAAATACATTTGACACATTTATTTCTACTGATGAATCCACATTGCCCCAAAGCCATATTTAACATTAAGATTTATTACTGATGTTTTATATATACACCAGTTAGGAAAATGTATAATGACCTGTATCTACTTTTATAGTATCATGCTTTTACTGTCTTCATAGTTTGTCTTTTTGCAGAATGCCATATAGTTAGGGTCATACTGTATATAGCATTATCAGATTGGTTTTCTGAAGTTGTTTTTAAAGAACACCCAATTACAGATACAAACAATACCCAAGCTCCTTTTACTTTTCACAGGGGCACATTAAAGGAGAAGCTGTCTCATTTCACCTATTCATGGTCTCCAACCCCAATGTATTATCTGTACTGCTGGGAAATCTTGCAACCCCCTACCCACCAGCTTCATTCCCAGCACCCTTTAAACCTCCCACCTCTGTCTTTATATTTATTGAAGTAACAGTACATATAATAAACATATTATTGTTCAGGTGTGCGTCATTAAATATCAACATCTGTATATACTATGTTAAGTTCACCACTAAGTTCAATTCTATCCTTCACCATACATTTTACCCCTTTTACCCTATTTTACCTACCTCTTCTCCCTTTCCATCTGGCAACCACTCTTTTGGTCTTATAGTAGTTTCATTTAGTTCATTTGTTTGTTGTGTTCCTTTATGCATCATATATGAGTTAAACGTAACAGTGTTTGTCTTTTTCCATCTGACTTATTTCAGTATGCATAAAACCTTTAGTTCCACCCATTTTGTTGCAAATGGCAAGATTTCATTTTTTTTATAGTTGTAGAGTATTCTGTTGAGTATATAAACTGCATCTTCTTTATCTGATCATCTGTTGAAGGGTACTTAGGTTGTTTCTAGCTCTTACTATTGTAGATAGTGCTGCGATAAGTGTGCATGCAATTCTTCAAAGTGTGTTTTTTTTTTTTTTGTATTCTTCTGGTAAATGCTGGTAAATGCCCAGATGTGGAATAACTGGATGGTATGACATTTCTATTTTCAGTTTTTTGAGGAATTTCTGTAGTGCTTTCCATATGGCTGTCCCAACTTATATTCCCACCAACAGTGTGTACAATTTTCCACACTTTCCATATTCTCTCTAGCACTACTTGTTTCTCATCTATTGAAAAGCCATTCTTACAGGTATTCAGTGGTATTTGATTATGGTTTTGATTTACATTTTCCTAATAGTAAGGAAAATCAACTTCTTTTCATATGCCTGTTGGCCATATGTTTCATGGCTTCTTGGGAGAAGTGTCTATTCAAATCCACTCTCCAGTTTTTAATCAGATTGGCTTTGTTGTTGAATTTTATGAGATCTGTACACATTTTGGATATTAACTATTTATTTATTTATTTATTTATTAAAGATTTATTTATTTATGCATACAAGAGCTGGGGGTACAGGCCAGAGGTGTAGGGGGGTGAGAAGATTCACCAGAGACAGAGTGGGAAGCAAAACAGGCACACTAACTGAAATACACCACTGAGGGGAGCAGCAGGTGAGTCAGGAGAGGTTTTCTGTGCCATGTAGGTTGCTCCCTGGCTGGCCGGGGATTGAACTCGAGCTGCAGAGGCTGCGGATTGCTTCATAGTACTGAGCTTAACCCCTTGCGCCATCGGGGAGGCTCTCTTTTTTTTAAAAGATTTATTTATGCATACAAGAACTGGGGTACAGGCCAGAGGTGTGGGGGTTAGAGGAGTCACCAGAGGCAGAGTGGGGAACAGAACAGGCAGACTGACTGAAATACAAGGCTGAGGGTAGCAGCAGGCAAGTCAGGAGTGGTCTGCTGCACCATGTGGGTTGCTCCCTGGAAGGCTGGGGATCGAACACTTGCTGCAGAGGCTGCAGATAGCTTCACAGTGCTGTGTTCAACCCCTTGTGCCACCAGGGAGGCTCTGGATATTAACTCCTGTCAGAAATATGATTCACAAACATACTTCCACATTCAGTAGGATGTCTTTTCAACCTGACAGTTTTCTTTACTGTGCAAAAGCTTTTTATTTAGATATAGTCCCTTTATTTATTTTTGCTTTTGTTTCCTTTGCCAGAACAATTGAGTCCCCAAAGACATGTTTAAAGCTGTTGTCAAGGAAACATTGCCTTATGTTTTGTCCTATGTGTTTTATGGTTTCAGGTCTTATATACAAGTCTTTAATCTATTTTGAATTAATTTTGGTGTATGGAGTTAGATCATGGTCTAGTTTTATTTTTTACATGTGGCTATCAGTTTTCCCAACAGCATTTATTAAGGAGACTTTCCATGCTTCATTGTATGCTCTTGGCTCCTTTGTTGAAAATTAGTTGTCTATATGCATTCTATCCAATTTCTTAACAATCACAAATGTTGGCAAAGTAACAAGAACACTAGGAGATGTGGTGAGCAACTAATTATGATAAATCAGAGCCCACTTAGACTAATTAGGTGTTTTGTAACTTTCAGGCACAGTATCTTTAAAATAATAATGGATTGTGCAAAGTAGTTCTGTTTGAATGCTATATATGTAGAACAAATAGACCTATTATTTCTAAAATACCCATCTTAAAGACATCGTTCTTAGAAACTAGAAAAGAGGGAAGGTTTTTTCGATCTCTATATAAAAAGTACAAGGAAATTCTTCAAAAAGTCACATACTAAAATGATTTTATATTCATTTGATTCACACATAAATTTTAAGTGATAGGAATTGCAGGCACACAGTTTTACACCTTGCATATTTCTCTTTCATATTTCTTGTGAAGTCATAGTTTTTATATCATAATTATTATAAATATTTAAATGAGTTATTAATTTAATATGTATTTTCTAGTTGTCACTATTACACTATCAAAAACAATATGACAAACTTCTGAACTTTTTTGAAAAAATGTTATGAACACACAAATCAATATAATTAAAATAATCTCATCCTATTAGAAGTTGTTTAGAAAATGAAAAAAATTCCATGGATTTCAATGGTAAATGTGATTTAAAAATACATAAAAATCGTGATTTATGAATATAAACACACATCCGCATTTTGCAAATAGTTTTATAAAAACTGACATGCTTGCCTCTGAAAATAGTTCTATAAATTGATCTGTAGTTGCAATATTTTTAACGAAAAAAATAAATGAAAAGGAATGGAAACAATAATGATGAAATTGATATGCCCTTATATATGTAAAGAGCTTTTATATACATTATCACATTTGATCATCATATCCTTACTTTGTGGTAGACAGGGATTTTCATCTTCACTTTCAATATAGGAAAATTGAAAAGAATAATGTCTAATAAATTGTATACAAAAAATCCTCTCCGTGATTATGAAAATATTCTATAACTGCTGTTTAATTCAGAAGACACTAGACTGATACTGAACACTTAAAATATGGTTAATGTTACTGAGGAATTTAATATTAATTTTAATTTAAATATTAATAGTAACTGAAATAATTTTGGGTAGCAAAAGTACATTATATTTTTAATTTATATATGGAATCACTTATTTACCTGTATAGTGTAAGTATGAAAAATAGGACCAGATTTGGACCTATAACTTCTGAGTTCTTCTATCATTCTGGCAATACTATGGGGCCAATGAAGTGTCTTGTCTAATTCCCGATTTATGGGGAAGCAGAAATTAGAAAGTACATTTGGATGGAGATGTCCTCTAATTGCAAAGCAATTAGATTTAGAATATAAACTATTACTTCCAAATGTTTATATCTAGAATCACACGTTTCAAACTAAAATAAATTCTTCATACTCAACACTACAGTCGATTGGTCAAGCCAGGATTTGTAAAAAACACAGAGCATAAATAATTCAGCAAAGGATTTACATAGAGGTTAGTGGCATTTAAGATTAATGTAATTGGCTGATCACGTTACATATTTGATGAATGTAGATTCCTGGCAATTGGCAAATAACAAATTTTCTACTGTGAAATTCCAGGGATTGAGAAGAAAGTTCAAATGTTCACAGCCCTGGTGTTCACTTAGAAATGGAAACGGATATCTCTACTAATAAATAAGAAAACTGTTTCAATTCTTTTTATTCTCAACCCCCCCAAATCTACTTACTATATGTAAATGTAAAAAAGAATCTCTGTTTTCATGAGGTAAATTGTAAGCTAGTTTGCTGTGAACAATAAATAGGCTAAACTGGTCCATGGTAAAATTAGAAGGTATCACAAAAAGGCATTTAAATTAAACGTGGTGTCTTTTTCCCCTCTCCCCAATAAAATTCTGAAGAAATAAATTCTAACTTTAAGACCATACTGAGTTCCATCTTTAGAGAATTATGCTTAACATGATCTCTTTTATAATCCTTTAGCACTTTTTTCTTTCTTTTTTATTTTTTTTTTTTTAAGATTCATTTATTTTTATAAAAGAGCTGGGCTACAGGCCAGAGGTGAGGGAGGGTGAGAGGATTCACCAGAGACAGAGCAGGGAGCAGAACAGGCAGATGACAGAAATACACTGCTGAGGGGAGCAGTGGGCATGACAGGAGAGGTCTGCTGCATCTTGTGGGATTCTCACCGGCCGGCTGGGATAGAACCTGCACTGTAGAGGCTGTGGATAGCTTCATAGTGCTGCGCTCAACCCGCTGCGCCACCAGGGAGGCCCTAGCACTTTTTTCTTGTCTTGCTCAATTGCAAATGTCATATTGTAATTACCTATTTTGATATAACAAAATATCCCAAAGTTTAGTGATTTGAAAAACCATAATCACACTTTTCAAGTGGGTCAGGAATGTTTAAGAGTTCAATCAAGGTATTATCTAAAGCACGAATCATATGAAGAATCTAATGAAAATATATCCACTTCTCAAATTACTCCTGTAGACTTTGGAAATACTGGTTTTAGTTTTGGGCTGAGAGTCTTAATTCTTTGCTGGGCACTAGCCAGAGTTTCCTTCAGTTCTTTGCCTGTAGGCTTCTTCACAAAACAGTTAAAAACACTGTAGCTGCTTCATCAGAATGAATAAGTAGTGAAAAAACGGGGCTAGGAAGAGAAGGGGAGGGGAGGGAAGGTTGGAAAGGAGAGAGAGAGAGATAGAGAGAGAGAGAGAGAGACAGGAGGAGACAGAGAGAGAGTCACAGTATTTTGCGACTGATCTAAAAAATGTTATCCTATCATTTTTCGCCATATTCTATAAACTACGAATTTCTTTTCTTTTCTTTTAAAAATTGATTTATTTATGCATACAAGAACTGGGGTTTGGGCCAGAGGTGTGGGAGGGTGAGAGGATTCACCAGAGACAGAGTGGGGAACAGAACAGGCAGACTGACTGAAATACACTGCTGAGGGGAGGAGCGGGTGAGTCAGGAGAGGTCTGCTGTGCCCTGTGGGTAGCTCCCTGCCCAGGGATCTAACTCGTGGTGCAGTGGCTGCGGACAGCTTCATAGTTTGTGTCTTAACCCCTTGTGCCACTAGGAAAGCCCCTAGACTGTGAATTTCTGAGTCTAGCCATCCCTCAAGAAGAGAGGATGGCGTGAAACATGAAAAAACATGAAAATCTAAATGGAGGTCATAATTGTTGTAAATTCAGAAACTATCTGCCAGAGCCTCTCTTCTTTAGTTATCTATCAATTTCCACATGTATTTGTTTCCATTCTATAGGGAAAATAGATTTTAAAATATTTAATACTACAAATAACACCAAAAAGTGATATAAATACTTTGTTTTAGAGGATATGATGTCAGTTGTCATTTGTTTAAAATTTAAAATATTGCATTTGTAGTAAAATATACACAATACAAATTTACTCTCTAACCATTTTTAAATGAACAGCTTAGTAGTATTCAGTACATTCACATGGTTGTGTAATCTCCAAAACTCTTTTCAACTGGCAAAAAATTAAACTCTAAATTATAAAGCACTGAAATCTAAAACCCACTAAACAACAAATCCTACCTCCCTCGATGATAGAATCTGGCAACCTCAATTATACTTTCTGCCTTATGAATTTTACTACATTAGAATTTTTCACATAGGTGGAAAAATACAGCCTATGTCTCTTTGTGACTAGCTTATTTCATTCAGTAAAATGTCATCAATATTCATCCATTTTTAGCATGTATCAGAATTTCCTTCCTTGTTTTTAGACAGAATATTATTGGAAAATATACCTCACTTTTTAAAATGTTTTTATCCATTGATACAGCCTTGGGTTGCTTCTGACCTCTGACTATTGTGAATAATGTACTGTGAATATTGCTATACAAATACATTTTTAAGTCCCTACTCACATTTGTTTTTGATAGAAGCCATCTTAATAATTGTGAGATTACTGTGGTTTTGATCTTCATTTTCCTAGTGACTAATGATATTAAGCATCTTTTCATGTGCTTATTAGCCATTTGTCTATCTTCTTTGGAGAAATATCTATTCAGGTAAGTCTTTACCTATTTTTTGATCAGGTTGTTTGTTTTTCTGTTGTTGAGTTATATAAGTTCTTTGTATATTCCTATCAAAGGTATGATTTATCAATATGCTATCCCAATCCACAGGTTGACTTTTCACACTGTTGATTGTATCCTTTAATACGAAGAGATATTTAATCTTTACATAGTCCAGTTTATCTGTGTTTGCTTTGAATGCCTATGTTTCTGGCATCATACCACAAAATTAATTATTCCTTAACATTGCTAGTATAACATCTAAGTTATCTAAAAATTCAATGTCTATCGAAATCTCAATGAGTTTTTCATAGATATAAAACAATTCTTCTAGAAACTATGAAATCTCAAGCAAACCTAAAAAAACAAAAGTCTTGAAAATAAGCAAAAATTTGGAAGACAGACACTTCCAGATTTCCAGATTTATTATAAAGTAACAGAAATCCAAACAATGTGATACTGGCATAGAAATATACGTACAAACCAAGGGACAAGAATAGAATCCAAAAATAATTTTTTGCATATTGCAAGATGAAATGGCATTTTCCAGGATGTGTACCTTATACCTAACCTCCACACATACAACAATGATCATGTGGAAAATAACATGAATTCTGCTGCTATTCAGTGAGTTGTTTTTTCATAAAATGTCTTTTTTTTGAAGATTTTATTCATTTTACTTTTGTGTAGAAGAACTGGGGTGTAGGTTAGAGGTGTGGGGGTTGGGGTGTGTATGAAAGAATTCACCAGAAACGGAGTGGGGAGCAAAATAGGCAAATCTACTAAAATACACTATTAAGGGGAGCAGTGGGTGAGACAGGAGAGGTCTGCTGTACCATATGTGGGTTAGCTCCTTGGCTGGGGATCAAAATCAAGGTGTCGCAGTGGCAGCTGAGACTGCCAGGGAGGCTCCAGTTTCATAAATGTCAATTTGATCAAATAAGTTAACTCATGAGGTTGAAGAACATTTTTAATAAGATTGTTTTCCTGTTGCTGAGTTCAGGTATGCTCTATTTGAACAGATTTTCTATCTACTTAAATTACTGAGCAAGAAGTATTGAAATATCCAACCAATTTGTGATTCAGAGGCAATTTATGGATTTTTAAAATCTGTTTTCAGCTTCTTTCAGTCTTTGCTTCATGAATTCTGAAGTCCTATTAGTAGACGCAAAAAATTTAGTATTGGGCCTCCCTGGTGGCGCAGCGGTTGAGCGCTGGGTTGCGAAGCTGCCCGCAGCCTCTGCTGCGCCAGTTCGATCCCCGGCTGCTCCCCGGCCACCGGAGGAGGGTCCCACAGGGCGCGCAGACCTCTCCTGCCGACCGCTGCTCCCCTCAGCAGTGCACTTCGGTCCTTCTGCCTGCTCTGCTCCCCGCTCTGGCTCTGGTGAATTCTCTCACCCTCCCGCGCTTCTGACTGTACCCAGTGCATGTATAAACAAAACAAACAAATAAACAAACAAATAAAACATGCCTCTATAAAAAAAAATTAAAAAAAAAATAAATAAAATAAATAAAAAAAATTTAGTATTATGAAATATTTTGATTGGATTGACCTCTTTATTATTTTGGAATTGTCTTAATTATCCCTTATGATTTTCCTGTACTAACATACCTATTCAAGCTTCTTTTAGATATATTTGAACGATATACTTCCCCCCCACCACCCTTTTACTTTGAATCCATCTGTAACTTAATATTTAAAATGGCTTTTAGGTAGGCAGCATATACTTGGCTTTTTCTTATTTTCTTTATTTTTCATTCAATCTGACAATATCTGTCTTAATTGCTGTTTTTAGGCCACTTACATTAAATACTATTGGTTTGGCTCATTTAAAATCCCGCAGATTGCCAGTAATTTTATATTTGTTCCATCTGCTCTTTGTTCTAATTCCCCTCTTTTTTACTGCCTGCTTTTACAATGAATGGGTACATTTTTAATTATTTCATCTTAAGTGCAATATTATCTTTTTATTTCTTTATCACAACCTTTGTTCAGTAGTATTGTGCAAGGTAATGAAGTGTATACATAGGTAACAACAACAGTGTACTTGGGCCTCCCTGTTGGCGCAAAGGCTTAAGACATAACCTCTAATGCTATTTGCAGCCACTGCAGCACGAGTTCAATCCCCAGCCAGGGAGCTACCCACATGGCACAGCAGGCCTCTCCTGACTCGCCTGCTGCTCCCCACAGCAGTGTATTACAGTCAGTCCTCCTGTTCTGCTCCCCACTCTGTCTCTGGTGAATCCTCTTACCCCCCGCACCTCTGGTCTGTAGCCCAGTTCTTGTATGCATAAATAAGTAAATAAATCTTTAAAAAAATCACAACAGTATACTTATATGTACTCCCTCTCTTTGGTGTTGGTGGTGTTTTTGTTTATAATTATATTTAATTACTAAAAATACATAGAAAATATTTCCTCTGTCTTTATTGAGCCCATTTGTGGAGGTCAGTTTCAAATTTCTCTCTCATATTTAATATGTGTTTTCTCTCTGAAGAATTTTCTTTAACATTCTTCATAGTTCATTTTCATAGTTCAGCAATGCTCATCTCATTCCATTTTGTACCCCATCCTCCACTTCCCTAGATGACAATAATGTGTTAGATACTAGTAAAGATGGTCAGATCTAAGTCATTTGGGCAATTATATCTACCACCACACTCATCAGCAGAGTAGATTTGACTACTCTGTCTGCCTGAGTGTTTATTCCTGTTCATATTTTACCATTCACTATTATCACTGCCTAAACTTATATTTTAGATAAAAGAATTATACCTGGAAGATAAAGAGGATCATTCTCTTGTTAATGCACAACTAATAACATTGGCTTGCTAGAATTTCTTTGAAAACTCTGAACAAAGGATTAATCTGAAGAAAAACACAAAGCATATGAAAAGCAAATTTTTGAATTAAGTATTTAAAATGCCAGCTTACTAAACATAAAAAGAAATCAGAAAATAGGTTTCCATTCTAGAACAGGCTAAATTATTAGTTTTCAGTATAAAAAAAATCAAAGCACCTAACTTTAGAAACATTTGTTTGCATAATGTTCTATACTTTTATAAATATGATTTATTTGAGTACTCATGGATTTATTTCAATGCTTATTTGATTTAATGCCTTTCTCTCTTTATTTTTCATACTATACTGTAAGCTCCATAAGGGTACCTATCTGGGTTCCTGCAGCATTGTGAGCTCTCAATTATTCACAAAATGAATGAAAAAATACTGAGTTCCTTCCTTTCTTCACAAGTTAATAAACTTTCATAAATGGCCAGATAATAATATTTTTAGCTTTGTGGGCACCATAAGTACTTTTATGCATGTTACTCTTTTTTATGAATTAAAATGTTAAATACAAAAATGTAAAAATTCCAAGCTTGAGATCTGTAGGAAAAGAGGATGCAGATGAGGGAGGGCAGAGCAACATGGCGGCGAGGAGACGCTGCGAGTAAGATCTCCCATTAAAAAAAGTTAATAGGGAGGAAAAGCGGCAGGTACCAGTGAGAACTGGGACACGGAAGATAAACGGACGACTCCAGCAAACTGCCCGAAGAAGAAAGTGGCCATAAAAGAGGACTAGAAGGGAGGGAAGCGCAGAACCCTGCTCCCCTCCCCCGCCCACAGAGGCGGCACTTCCGACCCGCAGAGAGGAGGAAACAACAAACCAAAACGGCCCACAAGAACAAACGAGGCAGCAAGCGGGACTGGGAGCGGAAAGGAACTATTGCAGCCACCACACCCCGTGAACGGGAGCTGAGGCGAACCCTGCAGGATCCGCCGCGGCGGTGAGCGAACGGCTCCGGGCGCCATTAGAGAAGAACAAAGACCCCGGGAGACGCGCACACAGCCCGGGCTGCCGGTAAGCCTGCGCAGGAAAGCGGCGCGCTTGGCGCACTTGAAAAGAAAACACGGACCGGGATCCCGGCTGCCCAGGTCCCCGCGCCTGCGACCTAGGCTTGCGGGGAGACGACCTAGGCTTGCGGGGAGACGCGTGGAGGTCCTCACTGAGGTGAAGGTCCCTCCCTGAGTGAGCAGGAACCAGGCGCCCAGGCACGGGAGCGGGGTGCAAAAGGCGCCATTCCCGCGCCACTGAACTGGGCTACAGCCCGCGTCCTGGAACTGAGGGCTTTGAACTGAGACCCGGGACACGAAAATTCGGGGCGTGGGTTCTCCACAACGGTGGGGCACAAGGCAGACACAGCACCCCAAAGCTGTTGAGGTGTACCCTACCATTCCCGCTCTGTTCCCTGTCCCACGGGGTGGGGGGAGGCGAAAAACAGCCCCCCAAGGACAATAGGAGAGATCTCTGGCGCCACCTAGCAACCAGGAAAAAAAAGTCACTAACACCCCATAAAACAGGAAATTTCTTAAGACTGCTTGAAAAGGGCAGAAGGCTTCTGCAGGACCCAGTGGCCAGCCGGGAAGTTATTCCACGCCAGGCCCCTTCCGACCAGCAGTCTGAGCCCACAGAGGGAGCAGGCACCCACGTCCGGGGCAGACCGGGGGCGCAGAAGAGTGTGCCTGAAACCGGAGGTGCAGGGACTGCATCCTGCTTCGCCATTTGAGAACAGGGACATTTCTTCAGTAAAAACTGCCTAAAACCAGCAGAAAGCTCCCCCAGAAGACAGAGATGGCTCCTGGAAGAGCCAGAGGGGAGCGGAGAAGTTCACCCAAGATGTCAGTCAGTCCGAGCAACACAGTGTCCCAACGCATATGACAAATTAGAAAACAGACAGTAGGGAGTAGAAGAACCACACGCAACCTAACAACTCCTCAGGAAAGAAGCACACCACAAAAAGAAAACCACTCCCCAGATTGCAACGACAGCAACTTGGAAGAACTTCTGAGCCTTCCAGAAAGAGAATTTAAAATTGCCATGATTAAAAAAAGTGATAGATCAGAAGAAGGAAATTGAGTCCCAAAAGAGGGAAGTAAGAGAAATGCAGGAGATCAAAGAATTAATGGAGGAACTAAAGAACTCTGGGAAAAGCAATGAAAGCAGAATAGATGAAATGGAAGAACGAATAAGTAATCTTGAAGACACAGAAATAAAAAGAACCAAAACAGAAAAGGAAAGAGAAGTACGAAGGAAAAAGAATGAAGAAAGACTTCGGGAACTATCTGACTCCATGAGGAAAGGAAATATAAGAGTTATAGGAATTCCAGAAGGAGAGGAGAGAGATGTAGGAACAGAGAAAATATTCATGGATATAATTGAAGAGAACTTCCCAAATGCGAAGAAGGAGCTGAAAATTGATATACAAGAAGCAAGAAGAACACCAAACTTCCACGACGAAAGGAAAAACACAGCAAGACACATAATAGTAAAGCTCCCAAGAATCCAGGACAAGGAAAAAATAATGAAGCTGACAAGAGGGAAGAAACAGATAACATTCAAAGGAAAACCAATCAGGCTGACATCAGACTTCTCTGAAGAAACACTACGGGCAAGGAGAGAGTGGAGGGACATAGTCAACAGACTCCAAGAAAACAGATGCCAACCAAGAATACTCTATCCCGCAAAGCTCTCTTTCCTCCATGAAGAAAGAATATGGACCTTCCCAGACAAAGAGAAACTCCGGAATTTCATTAAGACTAAACCCCCACTCCAAAAAATACTACAAGGAATCCTAAAGCCAGAACCTCAGAGGGACGAATAACAACGAAAGAAGACCAAAAAAAAAAAAAGTTATTAAAAGAATAAATAAATAAAATCAAAGGAAAGACAAACATAATGGCAAATACAGATGCTAACATATCAATATTAACTCTAAATGTAAATGGACTAAACTCTTCAATAAAAAGACACAGAGTTGCAGCCTGGATTAAGAAACAAAACCCAACCTTTTGCTGTCTCCAGGAAACACATTTAGCTACAAAAGATAAAAATAGGCTCAAAGTCAAAGGATGGAAAACAATCCTACAAGCAAATGGGCCAAAAAAGAAAGCAGGAACAGCTATACTTATATCAGATAAAACAGACTTCAAACTCAAAAAAATAAAAAGAGACCCCAATGGTCACTACATTATGTTTAAGGGGACAATACTTCAAGAACAAATAACACTCATTAACATATACTCACCAAACGAAAGAGCACCAAAATATATCAGACAACTGTTGTCCTCTCTGAAAACAGACATCAGAGAAAACACATATGTAGTGGGAGACTTCAACACACCACTATCAACAATGGATAGATCAACAAGACAAATAATAAGTAAAGAAACTAAAGCTCTAAATAAGGACCTAGAGCATTTGGGCTTAACAGACATCTATAGAACACTAAACCCAAAAAAAACGGAGTACACATTTTTCTCAAGCGCACACGGATCATTCTCCAGGATCGATCACATACTGGGGCACAAGACAAACATCAACAGATACACCAAGATTGAAATCATACCAACCATCTTTTCTGACCACAAAGGCATCAAACTAGAAATAAATCATAAAAAGAAGGCAAGGAACTATCCTATCTCATGGAGATTAAAAGCAACACTACTGGAAGACCACTGGACTAACGAGGAGATCAAAGAAGAAATTAAAAAATTCTTTGAATTGAATGACAAGGAGGACACCAATATCCTAAATGTATGGGATGCAGCAAAAGCAGTAATAAGAGGAAAATATATAGCAATAGAAGCTCACATCAAAAAACAAGAAAGAACTCAAAGAAACAACCTAATCTCGAAGCTCAAAGATCTAGAAAAAGAACAACAAAAAAACCCCAAAACCAGTAGAAGAAAAGAAATAATAAAAACCAAAGCAGAAATAAATGAAATTGAAACTAAAAAAACAATCCAAAAGATCAATGAAACCAAGAGCTGGTTCTTTGAAAAAATAAATAAAATAGACAAACCCTAGCCAGGCTCACAAAGGAAAAAAGGGAGAAAGCACAAATACACAGGATCATCAATGAAAGAGGAGAAATCACAACGGACACAGCAGAAATCAAAAGAATAATCAGTAACTACTATGAACAGTTATATGGAAACAAGTTCAACAATCTAGAGGAGATGGACAAATTCCTACAACTCTACAATCACCCAAAGCTAGATAAAGAAGAAATAGAACACCTAAACAGACCAATTACAAGCAGCAAAATTGAAATGGTAATCAAAAACCTCCCCAAAAACAAAAGCCCAGGACCTGATGGATTTACAAATGAATTCTACCAAACATTCAGAGACGAATTAGTGCCTATCCTTCACAAACTCTTCCAAAAAATTGAGAAGGAAGGGACAATACCAAACACGTTCTATGAAGCCAATATTACACTAATACCAAAACCGAATAAGGACAACACAAAAAAGGAAAACTATAGGCCAATCTCCCTAATGAACACTAATGCAAAAATCCTCAATAAAATTTTAGCTATCAGAATCCAACAATGTATCCATAAGATAATTCACCACGACCAAGTAGGATTCATTGCAGGGACACAAGGATGGTTTAACATCCGAAAATCAATCAACGTTATCCAACACATCAACAAAAAGAAATATAAAAACCATATGATAATATCAATAGATGCTGAGAAAGCTTTCGACAAAGTGCAACACCCATTCATGATAAAAGCCCTTGAAATTCTTGGGATACAAGGAACATACCTCAACATCATAAAGGCCATCTATGACAAGCCAACAGCCAGTATCATTCTCAATGGTGAAAAGCTGAAAGCAATTCCTTTAAGATCTGGAACAAGACAAGGATGTCCACTCTCACCACTGCTTTTCAATATAATACTGGAAGTCCTAGCCAGAGCAATAAGACAAGAGAAAGACATCCAAGGAATCCAAATAGGAAAAGAAGAAGTCAAACTATCACTATTTGCAGATGATATGATAATATACATAGAGAACCCCAAAATCTCCACAGAAAAACTAATTCAACTCATCAATCAATTCAGTAAAGTGGCAGGATACAAAATCAACACGCAAAAGTCAGTAGCCTTCCTATACACAAACAATAAATCTGAAGAAGAAGAAATCAAAAAAAACACCCCTTTTATTATCGAAACAAAAAAAATCAAATATTTGGGAATAAATCTAACAAAAGAGGTAAAGGACCTATACAAAGAAAACTATAAAACACTGTTAAAAGAAATAGAAGAAGACACAAAGAAATGGAAAGACATCCCCTGCTCATGGATTGGAAGAATAAACATTATTAAAATGGCCATCCTACCAAAAGCAATATACAGATTCAATGCTATTCCAATCAAAATCTCAATGGCATTCTTCAAAGAAATAGAACAATTATTGATGAAATTCATATGGAATCACCAAAAACCCCGAATAGCCAAAGCTCTACTGAAAAAAAAAGACGGAAATGGAGGCATCACACTCCCAGACTTCAAACTATACTACAAAGCCATAATCATCAAAACTGCATGGTATTGGAACAAGAACAGACATACAGACCAATGGAATCGAATAGAAAATCCAGAAATAAACCCACAGATTTATGGTCAACTAATCTTTGACAAAGGAGCAAAGACTATGCATTGGAGCAAAGAAAGTTTGTTCAATAAATGGTGCTGGGAAAACTGGGTCGCTACATGCAAAAGAATGAAGCTTGACCACTACCTCACACCATACACGAAAATCAACTCAAAATGGATTAAAGAACTAGACATAAGACCTGAAACCATAAAATACATATAAGGAAATAAAGGCGAAACACTACGGGATTTGCACATCAAAGACATCTTTACAGACACATCACCCAAAGCAGTGATAGTGAAGGCAAAGATAAACAGCTGGGACTACATCAAATTAAAGAGCTTCTGCACAGCAAAAGAGACAATAACAAAAACAAAGAGAAACCCCACCAACTGGGAGAACATTTTTCCACCCAACACTAATGATAAAGGACTGATCACAAAAATCTCCAAAGAGCTGATGAGACTCAGCAACAACAAAGAAAATAATCCAGTCAAAAAATGGGCAGAAGAGCTAAAAAGAAACTTCTCTGAAGAGGAAATGCAAATGGCCAGCAGACATATGAAAAAATGTTCAACATCACTTGTAATCAGGGAAATGCAAATCAAAACTACCTTGAGATACCATCTCACACCAGTGAGAATGGCACATATTAAAAAAACTAGCAACAACAAATGTTGGCGAGGATGTGGAGAAAAAGGAACTCTTGTGCACTGTTGGTGGGAGTACAAACTGGTCCAACCACTATGGAGAGCTGTGTGGAGATTTCTGGACCTACTAAACATAGAGCTTCCATATGATCCAGCAATTCCACTCCTAGGTATTTACCCAAAGGACACAGAAACATCAATTCCAAAGAGCACCTGCACCCCTATGTTTATAGCAGCACTGTTTACAATAGCTAAGCTTTGGAAACAACCCAAATGCCCAAAAATAGATGACTGGATCAAGAAGATGTGGTACATATATACCATGGAATATTACTCAGCATTCAAAAAAAGATAAACACATGCAATTTGCAGCAACATGGATGGCACTGGAAGGGATCATGCTCAGCGAAATAAGCCAAAAAGAAAAAGAAAAATACCGGATGGTCTCACTCATAGCAGGAATCTAGAAAACTTAAATAAGGGACCAGGAAAATGAATATAAGAAAGTGAAAATCAAAATCAACAAAAAACTATGAACCAGAGACACTTTTTGGGGGGTGGGGGGCGGGAGGGGAAGGATTGGGGTCAGAATGGGGCATTTGCAATTGTATGGGGGAATATAAAAATAAAATTTAATATTAAAAAAAAAAAAAGAGGATGTAGATGAGATTTATGTCATGGGCTGTTGTTATCACCACTGCTCTATATGTGCAATGAATCTAGATCCCTTCTAGTTTTCTAAGTTTCACTCCAGTAGTATGCAAGAGGTGGCTTTCATCAGTTGAATAGATGAAATTGACAAACATGGCATATAACATCATGGTGCCTGTGAGTGTGTGTGTGTGTGTGTGTGTGTGTGTTAAAACCAAGGATTGCATTTAGGGTAATCAGATAGAATTCAGGTATCCTTGCTAAATTTGAAGTTCATTTAAAAAAAAATCTGATAACTCTACCTGCATTAATTGGAAATCTTGTGATAAACAGTGAAAAACTAGTAAGCATGATGGTTATATCCAAAGTAAGAACTACACAATAGAAACTTCTGTCTATTTTTTTTATATTAGCTTGTGCCATTTTCTCTTATTGAATTTGTAGCTATTTCTTTTTTGTAAAAAAGTATTAGAGGTCTCCCTGTTGGTGCAAAGGGTTAAACACAGCACTCTGGGTCAGTCTGTGGCCTCTGCAGCTATAGTACGATCCCTGGCTGGCCAAGGAGCTACCCATGTGGTGCACCAGACCTCTCCTGTCTTGGAGACCCTCAGTAGTGTATTTCAGTCAATCTGCCTGTTCCCCACTCTGTTTCTGGTAAACCCCCTCACCTCTCACATCTCTGGTTTGTATCCCAGTTCTTGTATACATAAATAAATAAATCTTTAAAAAGTAAAAGTATTAAAGATAAACCCTGTGATTCTATGGTTATATAAATTATGCTGTTTCTTTAGCTTATATCTAGTTTATATCATCCTCACTGTCCTATGCTGATTATGAACTTTTTATTGAATATGTGTCAGGTAATAGATTACATATTTTACAAACATTTTCCTCATTTAATATGCACAAAACCCCCATTATATAGATGAGGAAACTAAATATGAAATCTTAGGAAAAAATATCAACAAAAGAGTAAGGAAAAAAATTTAATCTCTTTGGAAAATTCCAGACTATCTTTATACTTTTCATTTCTGATCATTCTTACCAATTTATACAGTTTTTAAAGAGAATGACAGTATCTTATTTATAGATATATTCCCTATAGTATTTAGCATAACCTCTTATGTGGGTTTAAAAGTAACTTTGCCAAATAATTGATTAGTATTGAATAATAAATAATTATAGATTAGTAATTAGTGATATGATTTCCTGGTGTACATTTTGAATAAATGCAAATGGTATGGCTCTTTTATATTAAATCTTCTGTTTTGATACTAAATTTACAGAAAGATACTGAAAACTCCAAAGGAAATAACTTTTATGAGCCACCAAACAGTGACATAAGCACTGAAAAATTAGAGGAATATCAAGAATAATATAGTCCTGCTTTCCTTTAATGTATATTTTTCTGGGAAAGACAAATAGAAAGAAAAAGTATTTCCAGAGGTGGTCAATACAGTGAAGAAATATAAAGCAAGAGGAGTGAATAAAATGTTATCATGGAGGATATCACATTGTATATGGGAATTTTTTAAAAAAGGCAACACTCATAATGTGAGATGCATGCAGAGATTTGAATAAAATAAGAAAGCAGTCATTTAGCTACTAAAAAAAAAATAGCAATTCAGACAGAGGGATTTCTAGTGCAAAAGCCCTAGACAGATGAGCATTTAAGGTATTCAAGGGAGCATCAAGAGACTAATGATACCTGGGCAGCATTGTGATGCACGTACCATTAGCTTCTGATTTATCCCCATGCTTTCACTCTTGCCCTTCTAGTAGGAATTGATGTTGCGTTGCACTATAAAGGTTGCAGTGTATATGGACAGACGTAGGTTCTGGGTATATTTCAAAAGAATTGTCAGCATAATTACCTGATGGCCTGAATATGAAATAAGAGAAAGAGAAGAACTAAAAAAATCTGTCAAATGAATTAGTCTAATTATCTAGAAAATGTGGTTACCGTTCATTAATAGGAACTAGGGAATGGGAAGTTTAGACAGATTTGGGCTTACCAAACTTGAAGTACTTAGCAGTAATCTAGGTAAACATTTCCTTACAGACTAAAGAGGGTTGGAATTCATTTACTTAGGAGTCTTTTACAAAGTTGGGAAATAATAGATATTTAGAGAAGAGGTTGAGGCTAGAAATATAAAGTTGTTGCTCATTGATTGCAGGTGATGTTTAAAGTCATGAAATAGCATGAGGCCATCTGCAGAATGAGTATAGAGCATTATGGATCAGGATCAAACACTATCACATCTGTTTGATCCTGCTCCATATGACTAACAACTTATGATTTTGAGTATAATCCAGGAAAAGAGTACAAGAGAGAGTCACTAGTAAGATAGAAAACAAAAACAAAATAAAATGAAATGAAAAAAAAAACAAGAGTGTGGTATTCTAGAATCTAAGAAAGGACTTCACAGGACAATGGACACATGACCAGCACTGTTAGTTCTGCTGCTAGGATGAGCAATGTAAGGATAAATGAAAGTTTACTTCATTTGGAAGCAAAGAGAGAGGTCTAGTATTTTTTGGATAATTGGGTATTTTCATTTAAAGGGGGAGGGGTCAAATAGTCAAAGCACACTCATAATCCTCCTGGTTCATTGGGAGAAAACTCAGAAAAACAGTGGAACTAGGAGATATGTGAATCCCTTGGTGCACATTCATTCTAAGGTAATCCCTGTGTAGCTAGCAGAAAAGGACAGCAGATTCCAATGGAGGGAGACTATTCTCACCTTTGGAAATTTTATGCTACTTTAAGGAAGCACTAGCTCTTCTCCTGATATGAACAAGTACAGTTGGCAAGCAAGATTCCCTACATGAGGATGCATGACTAGAAAAGCATCAGTCCTTCCTCTGGAATCATCAGGTGAGCTGAATCATAGCTTTGAGAATGTTTAGGATTGAATGGCTTCTTCACTGAATGCTATTCAGTTTCCATGGAGTCTTAGAGAACCTACCACTTTTCTGCATCACCAGTGTGAATGAGGCAATCTGGGATAGATTAACATGGGATAAAAAGAAATGAGAATGAGTTCAAGAGAGAAGTGGAGGACAAGAAGTAGAGTTAAAATGTATACTTAATAATGTAAATATGAACGCACTGTATGGAAAAAATGAAGTTTGGTAGAAAAAAATCATGGATTGGGGCATCATCATTATTTTTAATAAAATCAAGTTGTACAGTGTTATGGAATGTCAGCAAAATATTTACTCTAATTGTCTTCCTCAGATTTCTTCAGTCCAGGCTTGAATTGTGTTCTAAGGATTTATAATTGTGTGCTATTTCAAAGCCAAGTTAATATTAGGTTTAATAACTACAATATCTCTATGACCCCTGTATTTTATTTTGCTTAAAAAATTCTAAATTACTATTTTAATAGTAAAAATATGAAAGAAAATAGTTCTATAATATCTTAATATATAGGAAAATGATGATGTAGGCACCTTCATAAAGCAAGGACTACAAAGTATAAGCATATTTTGAAGCAGTAAATTATTTTCCTTTAAGCAATTGTTATTATAATTAATAATTATGTTTTCAAAGGCAAAATAGTTCATGAAGTAAACTTTGAATATTAGTTGCCAAACCACACTTTATGATCTTTATTTAAAGCACTGAAAAACAAAAAGGAAATAGATTTGAAAGGAACAAACAGGTGTAAGCCCTTCTACATTTTGGAGATTCAAGTAACTAGTCTGAGGTGTACTTACAATAAAATTGACCTAGCTGTGTCCTTGCACAGCCCTCTGTCTTTGTGATGTTGAAAAGAAATGAAAATCTTTGATGAATTTTGAATTTAAGAGTCATAATTGCTTTCACCTATTTATTTTTGCTCATGGTTTCCTCATGTTTTTTCTCCTGTTCAATGACTCCTTGGCCTCTTAGAGCCATTGTTATAGAGATTACATGGAATAATGTATTAAATTGTGTTTTTAAACTTTCAAATTATGCTCATTAGTGCTAAATTTATTTCACTCAGCAAAACCCATTGGCAGTTATATTAAAATAAAATAAACATTGAGCGTGAGCTATAGCAATTTAGAAATTCATAAAAGTGCAATTTTCTTTCTTTTTGTTTCTCAGAGGCTGTACATTAAATTTTTAAACCAGATTGCTGCTAACACTCATAAAGCTGGAGTTGGGAAAAGTGATGTAGGTATTACTCTAGGAAGACAGGTATTAGCAACAGCTAGCACTGAGAACTAGAAAACCAGGTACTGGTGCTATTTTCCATATCTAACCATCCTTTAGATATTCCTGGGAATAAATGTCTGGAGAGCACATTCTGTTAACTGCCCATCCAGTAGCATACAGAGCAACATAGAGAAAAATATAGCCCAGAAAACAGAGAAAGGGTATTGGATGTTGAGTGGGAGAATTTAGTCCTTGCTATATAGTACATGTACTCTGCCTAAAATTCTTTATCTTCCTAAAGCCATTCAAGTATCCTCCTTTGTGTTGGTGCAAACAATTCTATTTTCAGAATAATATTCTATCCAACTATGTTCCTATTCCTGGATTCAAAGTATGTCAGAAGACATGTTTATAGAAAGCATGTTTGTCATAAGAATGAAAATCTGCACCTAAAAAAAAAAAAAAAAGAAAAAACTGTTTCACTTCTTAAGGTCAATAAATGAATTTTATTTAATTTTTGAGGAAAAAAATCATTATTTGATAAACTTTTTTTAAAAAAAGAACTATTAAATGCATGGAATTTTTATGCACTTGTAAGATGTAGATCATTTTTCTGTAATAAACTTAATTGTAGAAAATATTAGATGATAGAAAACAAACACAGTAGTAGAACTGGGTGCTTACTCATTTTAATTGGGGTTATGGAGAACAGATATTGAGCTATTATTGCTATAATTTGAATGAGTTTGTCTGATAATTCCTAATTTAAAGTTTTACTTTTTGATCTCAAATTCTACCTGACCTTATTTTACCTATTTTTAGAGAGAGAGTGGAAGGAAAGAATTCTGTGACAGAAGTTAAAGGCATTGTCTTGTTCAAAACATTGGGATAGAAAAAATGCAATTGTTTGTTAAATTTTGTTCCTTTCGATTTTGAGAAATGTGTGAATTATCTGGAATACAAAGATATGTTATTTTTTCTTAATTCTTCATTTTATGTATTTTAATCAAATTTTATTGATTTGCCCATTGTTTTCAATACTATATAACTTGCAGTCAATATTGTATATATATGATTCTTTTGCCCTCCACCAAAGCTCCAGTGCCACAACATTCACATAACCCCTCCCCCCATCCCCTCCTCGTTATTCCCTTCTCTGTGCCCCCACCATAATTTTCACAAAGTCTAGAAGTTATTTTTTTTGGTGTCTTGTGTGGTTTCTTTAGTTACTGATATTCTGCAAATGAGTGAAACCATCTAGCGATTTCCTTTCATGTTTGGGCTAATTCTACGTAGTATAATCACCTCAAGATCTATCTATCTATCTATCTATCTATCTATCTATCTATCTATCTATCTATCTATCTATCTACCTATCTACCTACCTACCCAAAGCATTATTTCATAAATAAGTGATATTTCATTGAGTATTTTATCACAATTTATCTATCTGTGGACAAATAGGTTGTGATAGTCTTGTGACTAATGCACGAATAGTCTTGTGACTAATGCTGTTATGATATAGGAGTATATAAATCTTCATTAGTGTTTTAATAATTTTCAAATAAATACCTAGAAGTGGTATTTCTGCATCATATTGCATTTCCATCTTTAGCTTCTTAAGGAATGACCATACCATTTTCCATATGGTTGCACTTATTCACATTCCCACCAACAGTGAATGAATGTTCCTTTTTCTCCATACCGTTGCCAGGGTTCTTGATTCCAGTCTGTTTGCTGTAGGCCATTCTCACATGAGTGAGAAAATCTTATGCCTGTGAGTGAGTAGATTTTGATTTGCATTTCCCTTATAATGATTTGTATTGCACATTCTTTCATGTGCCTGTGGATAATCTGTGTGTCTTCATTGGAGAAGTGGCTAAGTCTTTTGCCCATTTTTTTATTGGCTTGTTTTTCTGCTGTTGAGTTTGAAGAAAAATAGAAGTATCCTATGCCCTTACTTCAAACTACACTACAAAGTTATAGTAATCAAAACAGTGTGGTATTAGAACAAAAACAGAAACACAGACCAATAGAGTAGTATAGAGAGCCCAGAAAGAAACCCACACAAATATGGACAGTTACTCTATGACAAAGGAGTCAAGGACAGTTCATATATTACAATGAAGAAAGGAAAGTCTCTTCCACGAATTGTGTTGGGATGCTTGGACAGCCATATTGACAAAACAAAACAAAAACAGAAAAAACCTAGATTCACAAACAAAAATTAATTCAAGATGGTTTAAAAAATGGGGATGAACCTGAAATCATAAAATACATGGAAGAAAACAGATATTACACTCCAGAACATAAACATCAGAAAGTATTTGGGTACTGTACAAAACCTCAGTGGTAAGGGAAGGAAAAGTAAAATTGGCAAATAGGATTATCTCAAACTGTAATGGCTTTGCATAGTGAAAGAAACCATCCTCAAAACAAAAAGGCAATCTACAGACTGGGATAAGATATTCTCATGCCACATATACAACAAGGTGTTAATTTCAAAAATATATAAATAAGTTTTTATTAGAAAATAAATATATTTTAAATAATAAATATAAAATTTCCATCTGCACATTTTATTAAATTTAAAAATATTAAATAAAATATGTATACATTTTATATTATTTATTTTTACTGTCATTGCAGTAAGAATGTATTACATACCAGACATAAAAGCTATGAAATTTTATATAACTATATATCTATAGATAAATTGAAAGATCTCTTTTTTTTTTCTCTGTAGTATATATTTGAATGTGTTAATTTATACCAAATGCAAAGACAGAATGATTAGGCAACTCAAAACAGTTTTCATGTAAATTTAAATCTTTCCTCTAAATAAATTTAAGCTATTCAAAGGCATAGCTGTGTTATTTATTTCATCTCTTTTCACTATATTATATATAGATCCAGGCAACATTAATTTACATACATACAGTGTATAATTACAATGTGTACATGCATTATTAATTAATCACCTCGATGAACATTAAAGGAGAATTGTGAGACTGAGACTGCTCCACAGACAGTAAGCTCCCTGCTATTTAGCCAGTAATTTCTCAATAAATATTTGTCCTGGGACAGAAAGAAGGAAAAATGAGTTAGTACACTTATATACTTAGAGAAATGTGAGGCACACCATAGGTAATTGAGGAACATTTGTTCTTGTTATTGTCATTGAAGTGACTTCTCTAAAGTCACACAGCTGCTGAATGGCAATGGTATGGCTCAATTCTTTACATTCTTCTCTGCCAAACTTCACTTTCTGTTATGTCCAAGCCTGAGGGAAGTAATTACACAATGTTAATGATCTTTCCAATAATTTTATTAGAGCTGTTATAGAGATGAAAAATACTCTCTTCACAGAAATTATCAGTACCATCA
This sequence comes from Talpa occidentalis, assembly GCF_014898055.3. Classification (NCBI taxonomy): domain Eukaryota; kingdom Metazoa; phylum Chordata; class Mammalia; order Eulipotyphla; family Talpidae; genus Talpa; species Talpa occidentalis. The sequence goes on along the minus strand of NW_023604861.1, from coordinate 87,595,421 downwards.
ACACGGACATGAAGTCTTTGTTTGCCATTTGTACCCACTTCATAAGTCACCATCATATTTTTCCTGTGGTAGGAGTGTTCAAAGAATTCAGTTTCTAAGGTAAGGGACTTGAGACCTTCTCATATCACTCATTCTAGTGACTCAATAAGCTATGCTTTTGATCAGTAATTCCAGATGGTGAGAGTAAAAGCCCATTGTGTATAAAAATATGTAAAGTAGATAGAGGATTTTATGTTATAAAGCCAGCTTTTCTATGGCTCAATTACTCTTATTATAGAATCTGATCTTCCAAGCCCATACCCATCAAGAAAAATAACAGCTGAAGTTCTTTCCATCCAAAGAATTTAATGAAATGTCAGACTAAAAGTTACAGGATTTTTCTTGCATCTTTTGTGACATTTCAATTAGGAGGGATCAATTTTTAACATGCCTAATTGTTTACCAAGAAAGAATTCTAAGGAAAGAATTTGATTTTAACATTACTCTTATGTATTTGTACATACTGTTATTTTTCAGTTTTCTGACATTGTCTAACACTTACCATAAAGCATTATGTTCTTTTTTGTTTACATTTTCAACTTTACTACTTCATTTTAAGTCACATTGAGGAAGGGGTTCAGTTTTTGTATATTTAATTCTAAATATCAATCATGCTTTGCCTAGAATCTAGAACTACATATTAAATGAAGGCATCACAGATTTTCCACAGATAGTACTGAAAAATCCACTTTATCCCAGCTTGCTAAAATTTTGTTTATGTCAAATGAATGGGTAACATTAAATGGGTAGGTGGTCACAGGTAGGAGAAATGCTTGTTAATGCCATTAAAGAAGGACCACAGACCCAGTGGTTTCAGATATTTGAGCAAAATCCTGCAAGTCTTCTTTCATCCAGGAAACTGCGTGTCCTTCATTAAATATTGGACAGATTTTAAAATCATTTCCAATATCACAGTGTCAAACAAACAAACATCAAGCAAAAACTAAATAAAGCAGACTGACATAAAACAGAGATAAAGATGTTAAGAGAGAGTTTCTGGGATAAGAGATAATCATTTTCCTCTATTCCTTTTTTCCTTCCTTATAGAAAGCTCACATTGAAGATAGAAGATATGAGTACATATTCAAAATAACTTAGCCCTGAGCAATGGTTTTGAGGAAAAATGGAGCTCAATTTTATTTAGTTAATATGTTTTATTGCTCTAGTATGTGCTGGGTATTATGCAGTGGGTATACTAGGTAACAGAGGGGACACATTCTCTAATGTAATGATACTTCCACTGTATTGATACGGGAATCTGGGCAAATATGTTCCATGACCTCATTAGAAATCAAGAGGAAAGCAGGTTACTGTATTAAAATGGGGTTGATGAAGACTGTATTGTTAATTTTTAGTTACTGCAGATAGAAAGCCTTATCTTTTATTTGTAATTGGTATTAAAGAACTAGAAAGGAAACTGCCCATATCCATGAGACATGCAATATTAGAGCAGAGCAATAAATGGAGCAGAACCTACATGACCCAAAAAAAATAGTTATGTTTGCCTTGATACTTGTAATTTAAATGAAGAGTACTTTGAACTCAATTCTTGCAACACAATTTATATTATTTGCGCATCATCTTCAAAGGCTTCTTAAATACATGTAGTTTATTTTGTAATGTATGCCAAGTCATTATCAACTAATGTAAGTCGAGTGATAATACATAAACCAGATAGGTATTGTTAAATATAAATATTTCTAATAGGTTGACATTAACATTCTGATGCACAGAGTACACAGGAAAGGTAAATAAGACTTGCAACTAAAGGAAAAAATAGTGGGCAATAATGGTTATGCATCAAAATCACCTGAAGCATTAGAACAAAAAGAACACTCAATGCCTGAACTATCTCTAGGAATGCTGATTTATTGATCTCGATGTGCCCTCCCAATTTTTCAAGTTTCTCTAAGTGTCCCTGATGTATATGTAACTGTGAAAATCTCTGAAACAGAACTGTCATGACAAAACTTAGTTCTGTGCTTATGTCACATCTTCCACTTTCAAACAGAAAATACAAATATGAGGCACTCACTTTTACCTGCTCAGGTTAGCCAGTGATCTTTAGGGAGACATTTTAGTAAATGCTACTTACAAGTGCATCATATATTTCCTAAAATAAGATCATTGCTATTTATTCTCAGGAACACTTAGTTAGCCTTGCCTTGAGTTCCTTTCTGCACAAAAATTTTATAAAACTGCATTTGTTTAAAAATATGTGGTGGGGTCTCACTGGTGGTGCAGTGGTTGAGAGCTGGGCTGCGAAGCTGCCCAGCACAGCCTCTGCAGCGCCGGTTCGATCCCCAGCCACTGGCGAGGGTCCCACGTGGCATGCAGACCTCTCCTGCTGCACCCGCTGCTCCCCTCAACAGTGTACTTCATCAGTCTGCCTGCTCTTCTCCCCACTCTGGCTCTGGTGAATTCTCTCACCCTCCCGCACTTCTGATTGTACCCAGTGCTTGTATATAAAAATAAATAAATAAATCTTAAAAAAAAAATGCATGAGCACAAAATTAAAAAAAAAAATAAAAAAGAATAAAAATCTGTCGGGTCCCTTTGCATCCAAGTCCATCTTGATTTTCCATTTCCTATTCTGGCAATAATAATCTCAAACATGTTTCACTTCACTGTCCAGAATGATTTCCATTATCTTTTTGAAATCCCAGAGTGCTTTATAAATTCTGTTTTTTTGTTTATCCAAATCTTAGCTGCATTGCTGTGGGAGGGCTTTTTTTTTTTAATTTTATTTCATTTTTTGAAAAGATTTATTTATTTATACAAGCAGTGGGTACAGTCAGAAGTGTGGGAGGGTGAGAGAATTCACCACAGCCAGAGCGGGGAGCAGAACAGGCAGACTAATGAAGTACACTGCTAAGGGGAGCAGTGGGTGTGGCAGGAGAGGTCTGCATGCTATGTGGGACCCTTGCCCGTGGCCGGGGATCAAATCAGCACTGCAGAAGCTGCAGGCAGCTTCACACCCCAGTGCTCAACCGCTGCGCCACCGGGGAGGCCCAGGGAGGGCTTTTTAAAGCATTACCTTCCTCATCATTTCTGTAAGGAGTAAACCAGCTCCCACAGTTACATGCAGCAGGGCAATGAATAAAATCAGGTATCAACTGATACACTTGGGAAGATGATCTTATAGTTCACCAAGACTTATCTGATTTTCCATTAACAATAATAATTCTAGAAAATAATATAGAGACATCATTTCAAACATCCGACTCATTAGGACTGCCTGAGCACTTAAAATCTATGAGGTTTACTAAAACTGACATTGTTAGTAGTGACAATAAATATCAGTCATTCTGAAGAAACTAGAATGACAACAGTTCAAAGAAAGTTAAAAGAAAGGAAAGTGTGATATTTAGCCACTTCTGAAGCAGTTCTTTACTATGCTGATAAAAATTTGCCTCAGCTGCTTCAAATGAAAATGATAGGAGATAAGTGTCAGAGCATCACCCCAAAAGTAGGACTTCAATTCATTTTTGTTCTAAGTTTGATAGAATAAGCCAATTTGCGTTTAATGAGGATATACCAAGAATAGTTAAAGAAAAAAAATAGATCATAATTCTATTCTGTTGAAGATACAGTGTTTGACTACCTCCTAATTAGCCTATGACATATTCTTAAAGACAAGTGAGACATCTGGGTACAGAAATGTCCAATTGTACCACATCACTTTGAAGTGTATTTTGGGCCATGCTATTTTTCTCATTAATGAAGCATCTAAATCACCTTTCTACTTGTGAAGGCCACGTGTGTTAAGAGTGACTGCTTTTCACCTCACCTCATTTCATTTAAAACCTATTTCCAATTACTTGATCTTATTTTCCTCTTTCCTAGCTTATTTTTTTTTACTCTTAAAATGTGTCTTGTGTTACATAACAAATACCACGGCATCAGTTTAATCCAAGGAAGGACTATTTTCTGATAGGTATATAAATATTTTTGCAGATAACAGTATTAACAGATGGCTGGAGATGATTGCCCATATCGGCAAGTTAGCAAAGGTTAAAAAAATAAGTTTCATATAAAATGAGTTATTTTGTCACTTACCTATTTTTCATATCACACTGAAGAGGCGTTTTAATAATAAAGACATTGCTGAAGCATGAATGACTATGAATAAAATAAGTCAATCTTCTCATAGCTATTTTTCTATTAAAAGTGTTAAAATAATTTATAATTTTCGAGTCAATTTAAGGAAGTCTCGGTTAAGTTCTTCTGTTGTACAGAATAATTGTTAATGCATTGAAGGCAGAAACTAATAAAGAAACAATAGATTCATTTGTGAACCTACTCTGCATCTGACAAGGAGCCGGGCAATACAGACAGATTATCATTTAATAATATTAATGAGTAAGATAACATAAAACATCATCCTTACTGTAAAAAATAGATACTCTAAATGACAACCAAAGACAGTTAATACATAATTGTCATACTTATGATATAAACATTGGGTATTTTTAGTTTCCAAACTACAACTCTATCCCATGCATCCGTTCCAAGTCTCTGTTGCATATTACTGGCACAATAAACTTATATTGTGATATTGCCTTCCATCAGATTATGGACTCTTAAGTACAGACAAAAAATAATGAAATCTTTATTGCTAGAATAAATTTATGTCTTCACTCACATTTACTCAAAGTTTAAACTTATTGGGAAACTTGGGTCATCCCACAGGGATTTTGTGTGTGTTTGTGTGTGGGGGGGGTTAAGGGTACTTAACATGAGATCTTTCCTGTTTTATTAAGTGTCTAATGCAGTGTTAACTACAGTCATGATGTTTCAACTAGTCCCTCCCTTTCAGTTTCCTCTGGGACTCAGATTTAGCCACTTATTGATGGAACAGAATGGCTGATTGACATTTTGGTTCCACATTCATTCCATATCCCTTCCTTATCTTTCCTACTAATAGGGTACATGAAGTAAAGCATTCTTCTCTCTGCTCCAGCTCCATCAAAAATAGGATTATATCTCCCCAACAACCCTCAAGTATCAGTAGCATTCTGAAATGAACTAGCTGTCAGATAAGAAGATATGCTCAAATCACTTGGATTCTGGAGTCCCAATGTTGGGTTTGTTAATAAACATCAGCATCTACTAGGACAGGGCAGATTGCAAATAAGTCATTCTTGTCTTTAGTGGTTGCACAAGAATGTTTGGTCTGGTTTTACATTCCTGTAGAGTATAATGATAACCGCTAACATTAAAAATATTTTAGCATCAGGCGAGCCTCATGACCTATATATACATCTAAACATTTTTTAATGACAACACTATGAGGTGGTGCTATTATCACCATGTCCATTTTACAGATAAGGAAGTTGGGGCCAAGGGAGGTTAAAGGACTTGACCAGGTGACACAGTGAGTTGAGAAGCTAGTTCAAATTCAAATACTGTCCATTTAGTTCCAGAGTTCCTACTTTTGACTGTAACTCTGCCCTACTCAGCTCCTGGATGTCAAACAGGCAGTGTTTCTCAGTGCTTGACAAGAAAGCCTATCCCTGCTTGACAAGCAAAAGCTGAGGGTGACAGTATTTAAAGCAAAGTGAAAATTATATTTAAGAATGTCATTCTTGGCAGAATGACCTACCAATGTCTTTTGTTTCTCTATCATTTGTACGTGTTAACTGGTGTTGGTGAGAGTTGCTATCTACTAATTCAGAACAATTAACTCAACTTTGATTAGTAGATCACTTCACCACCTTGAAACAAAATTTTGATGGATAATTCTTCAAGTAGCATATATTCTGTTATTTTTAATGAAGTGCTGTGAAGTTCATTATGTGATTAGTGGGTTCAAAGAAATAAGATTGCTTGTGTGGAAACTACAGCTTGTTCCTAAAATGTTTCATTTTTTATTCTCAAAGACTAAAGCGTCCAAAATAAATGCATCATTTTTAACCAAGTAAATGCTTGTATAAATTATTGTACTAGATATATGTTTTACCTGACACACACACACACACACACACACACACCTGCATACATTAACTACCTTAGAGTTTTATATCAGAGGCAGCATGGTCTCAATTGTGGAGCACATATTTCAAATCAGTTACAGATTGAAGTTGTTAAACTGTTGTTATAAATTGCCAGCAATTGTATGTAAGGAGTTTTGTTAATTTTTTTTTAAGATTGATTTATTTATACAAGAACCAGGGTACAGGCCAGATGTGTGGGAGGGTGAGAGGATTCACCAGAGACAGAGTGGGGAACAGAACAGGCAGACTGATGAAATACACAGCTGAGGGGAGCAGTGGGTGAGACAGGAGAGGTCTGCCACACCATGTGGGATTCTCGCCGGCCGGACGGGATCAAACTGGCGCTACAGAGGCCACGGACAGCTTCACAGTGCGGTGCTCAAATGCCTGCGCCACCAGGGAGGCCCAGTTTAGTTAAATGTCTGTACCTCCATTTTTCTCATCTGTAAAAAAGGATAGATGAGTTTTTCAAATGAGTTAATTATTGATATTACATAAGGATAATAGAAACTATTGAGTATTAGTTATGCAGATTGCAAAGTGGACTGACATTTTCACAGAAATTCTTCTGTATAGTTATACTATTATTTACATTTTGTTACGTAGTCAACCTAAAATAATTTTTTCCCTAAACATAGTTATAATTTTATATTTCAGTAATATTTTGTGGATTTTTGGTACACTTATATCACCTCCCATATATCGCATACATTTTAACATTTATGTTTGATAAGGAAAGAAGATATATTTCCATTGGTATTAACAGTCATTTAATCATTGTTTCTATCAGGAGTTTATTATTAAGTGGAAAGGAAAATTTCCATGAATAATTAAAGAATAGATAGCATGCAATAAAATTTTACTTGCATAGGAAAAATTAGGGAATAAAACTGCATATAATATAAGAATTAAATTTTATTCACATTACATTTAATCTAAGATAAAGATTGGTGAACATTTGAATTATCTAGAGACTATTGCAAGGGAATTTAACAACCTCAGTAGTTTTAAAGTGTCAGGAGACATGACTGTCTGAACAGTCTTTCTGATGGCCCATTGGTATTAAGTTGACCATGATAAGTCAAAGTGAAATCACTTCCTGATACACTTTGCTGAAAAGACTACTGTTAGAGTTAGTGTAATCATAGTAATAATAACTAGGACCATTTTTGTATATTATTGAATAATGGTATTAAGAGGTTGTTTTTTTCCTAAATACTTTATCTTCAGAATCAGGTTGTGAGTAGATTGAAGGCTGATTCAGTCACTTGCTCATTGGCTAGCAAATCCGTTTTCTTTTATATCCCTTTCCTATTACTTTCCTATAACTTTCAACTAATGTAGGTGGGAGACTCAGGAGAATGAGAGAAACCTGAGTATTTTCTTTTTCTGCCCAGCTTTGCTACTGATTTGAGCAGTGTTTGATTCCTTGTTTATATTTTCAGTACCTAGTGGGGGTGTGTAGTGCCAGGAATGGGCACAGGGCAGGATCTCTATGACCCGAGCAGGTGGGGTGGGACACAGTGCAGGTTTTCTGATCCCATGCAGACCGGGTAAAGGAGGAGTCAGAGTCCTCAGTGGGTTTTTGCAGGTCTTTTATTGGGGTTCACCAGGCATATGGCAGGCAGGGGTGCTGGGGGGCCAGGAGGCTAGCAGGCCTCCCAGCCCCCAGCAAATCCTCACTCTATCTGGGCTCTCTGGCGTTCTCTGCTTCTGCTGCTTCTCTGCTTCTCTCTCGGCTTCTCTTCCGGCTTCTGCTGCTGCTGGCGTCCCCGTGACACCGCCCTTAAAAGCAGTCTTAGTCCAGATGAATCCCATTTGCCTATGCCCACACCCTATTCCAGGTGCCCGCCATCAGGCATGCATTCAGGACCGCAAGGATCCATCATCTATCCTGATGGCGGGAGGGCAGAAAAGCCTGACATTTTTCCTTACCCTACATGGGGCAAAGGAGGAGTCCTGGAGCCCTCGGTGGCTTTTTCAGGCTTTTATCAGGATTTTCCCAGGTACACAATAAGCAGGGATGCCGGTGGGGCTGGGAGGCTGGAAGGCCAGCAGGCCTCCCAGCCCCCAAGTCTTCACTCTTTCTGGGCTCTCTGGCGTTCTCTTGTGGCCTTGTTCTCTCTGCCCCTTTCGCTCTCTTTTTGCACTGCTTTCTTTGGCTCCTTCGCTCTAATGGTGTCCCCACGACGCCGCCTTTATAAGCCCAGTCTCAGCCCAGGTGTACCCACCTACAAATGCCCACACCCTACTTTAGGTGCCCGCCATTGGGCATGCATTCAGGACTGCAGATCCATCATCAATCCTAATGGCAGAAGGGCAGAAAAGCCTGATACTTTTCCTTACCCTACAAGGTGCCTCCTGTATCTTTCCAGCACTTGTTTGGTGGCCCTAGAATTCTGTTTCTTGTACTAAGATCCTTTATTTACCTTTTGAGCTCTAGAATGGACACTTTAAAAAAAAAAAAAAAGATTTATTTATTTATTTATTTATACAAGCACTGGTTACAGTCATATGTGCGGGAGGGTGAGTGAATTCACCAGAGTCAGAGCTGGGAACAGAACAGGCAGACCAACGAAGTACACTGCTGAGGGGAGCAGCGGGTGGCAGGAGAGGTCTGCGTGCCATGTGGGACCCTCGCCGGCAGCAGGGGATTGAACCAGCGCTGCAGAGGCTGCAGTCAGCTTCGCAACGCAGGGCTCAACCTCTGCGCCATGGGGGAGGCCATAGAATAGACACTTTCTATTCTCATTTATTTTGGCATTTACACACTTCTCATGTCCAACTTTTTCAACAAATCTGTATCTAGTTCCCCTTCCCCTATTACACTAATATTATTAGTGTAATATTCTATGGGGTTACCTGGGCTCTCTTTTCCTGAATGGACAGTGAGTATGGGAGGGACCTTTTTCTGTTAGAATCATGAGTGTAGGGTGACTACACTTTCACCTCAGTGCACTCCCACAAAATGTGGCCTACCACACTGTGTCCCCATTGTTCAGCTGTTTCCAGTACTTTATGTAGATGCAGTACAGTTGGTTCTCTCCAGGCTCCAAATACATCTGTGTTACAACTCCAGATTTGGTGGATAGGATTAACTTGCCTGATAGAAGAAATACTTCTTCAATATAGGAGACGATTAGCTGAATGTCCTCAGATTGAATTTCTAAACAAGCTTTCGGTTTCCTTATAACGTCTAAAATGTCATCTGAACATACAGGAGTAGGGTTAGGGAACAGCAGGCTTGGAGTCAAATCGAATTTGATTTGAGATTTCATCATTAACAAGCTGTGTGACCTAAGGTTCTAGGGAAAGAGACGGATGAAAATTAGGGGGAAAAGAAACTCAACTGAAGGCATATTAAACTATGCATGAATATCAGGCAAAGACAAAAAAAAAAAAAACAATGTATGCTTTGTCAAGATGTGAATTTGTACAAAAATTTACCCTTCATTTCCTAAATAACTTTTTATTTTATTTTTTATTTTTACTAAGAATTTTATCTTAAAGGATTCTATCTTTGTAGATGTTGGTTAGCTAATGGAAAACTTCATCAGAGGAGAAGAAAGGAAATACAGGGAAAGACAGACTTCACAAAACACAGTCTTACAGAAAAGGCAAGACGGGGTTTTATTAGCACAAGATAAGAAATAGCTGATATTACTAATAGTGGTTTAAAAAAAAAAGAAAGCATGAGCCTCAGGTGATAAGGGACAAACTAAAACTATTTTGCTCTTGATGTCTCCTTCAAATAATTACTTTGAATGCTAGAAATCATCAGCAACAAAATAATTCTATAAATAAGACACTTCTTGATATATTTGTAGTGGATTCATATAGTGTCTACTCATATGGTATTCTGGACTGAGGACAGAAAGTTTGAAACCAGGAGTCAAAGAGTTCTTTGAAGAAGGAAGAATTGTGGAAAGTGAAGTAGATTTAATAGGGTTTTATTTTTGTGATCCTGCTGAGTTACTATTGTCTAAAATACACAAAAGCTGTTTTCACCTTGTTCACAGTTTCTCCTAATGGCTTTTTTCAGTTAAATGTATTTTCAATGTGTGATTATTGAGGTCAGAGCATTGTTTCAATGTAATTATTTTTGTTGCCTTTTATTCCTCTTAGAAAATGGCATATGAAGATTACAGTTCACTAGAAACCTTGCACGTTTTTTTCTAAGTAAATTGGATGCAGTAAGTGGTCAGATTGACAGCGTTTGAGTGTTCCAACAAATTAACTTTATTAGAATTGTACCATTGTGATAATACCTAACTCTAAATCATCCCGTGTGATACAAAGGACATTGACCCCATGCTTGAATGAGGAATAGCTGTTGTATTTGTGTTTTTGCTATTTGATATTAAATTAGCTCTTTTAGTTCTTATATACAAAAGTTCCTCAAATATTGTATTCTCCTCTGAGTGCCAAGTGGTACTAACACTGTGGTCGATACAGCTGCACATTAACATCACCTGGAGAATTTTCCTAAAATACTAATGCCCAGTCCCAACTGCCAGGGAATTGATTTAATGCTTATGTGTGATGATGAGGCAACAGTGTTTTATTGTGCATCTTGGTTGGGAATTTGGTAGAGGAAAAAAGGGGAAAAAATGTACCACAATATTTCTCTGTTATAAAGAATGTATAACCTTGATAAATCATATAACCATTCAAAGTTTTAAGATCTTTAGGAAACTGGAATAGAATGTGTCCTAAGAGGACAAAGAGTGGTGATCAAGCACACTAGGAATCCTAGACGTAGGAGAGGTAGAGGAGGCTGAGTGATGGAAGCATTGTGTTTTTGGTTTTGTTTGTTTTAACAATCTAATCTTTTTAAATTGAGTAACATTTATTTACAATGCCGTGTATGTTTTAGGGGTATAGGTTCATACCTCTTTAAGTATGTTACCACAGCACATGGACTAATAAAGTACCAATAATTCTCCATCACAGTCCTTTGGACCCTTTCCATCTTTTGCTCCCACCCAACTTCCCTCTGAAAACCTCAGTTCTGTAGTCCCATTCCAAGTATTTGTTTTGTTTGGTTTTGTCTGTTCCTTTTCTTTGTTTATTTACATTATACATATGAGTGAAATCATCCAGTACTTTTCTTTTTCCTTCTGACTTATTTTGCTTAACATACCCTCTCCAGTTTCGTCCACGTTATCACAAATGACAAGATTTCACCCTCTGAATGACTGAATAGTTCATAGTGTGTGTATGTGTGTGTGTGTGTGTCTTTCTCCATCAGTGGGCACTTAAGTTGTTTGCACATCTCAGACACTGTAATTAGCGCTGCAATAAACGTAGGAGTGGATATATCCAATTAAATTAATGTTTTTATGTTCTTCAGATAGTCAATTAGGAGGATCCCATGTCATCTATTTTTATCATTTTGGAGGGGAAAAATATTTTCATTTGTGTGATACAAATAGCCATCAGCATTAATTCATTCCAAAATATATTTGCTTTAATATATGAGGTAAGTATAACTACTTTTCATCAAAACTGCCAGTCCCCCTGACATTGGCATTTCTGACAAATTTTTATTTTGTTTATGATGTCATTTCCAATGTAACTTCTGATCTCTTACTTTGGTCATGCAAACAGTCACCTTTCTTCCCAAACTTCCCTCTAACTTAAGTCTCTTTCCCTCTTCAGATAATTTAATCTCACACATTCAGAGTTGATATAGGGCATACCAAATTCTTCTCAAACAATTGACTGATTAACTTTTCCTTCTGACTCAGTGAGTGGTGGTAGTTTTCCTCCTATAATCTTCATATTTGCTCGGGTTTCCACACCTGCCTATATTTTCATATATAGAAGAATTATTCATTATAATTATTATGTTTGTTCTACAAATTCTTGTTGAAATTTCTGCTCATGAGAAGAATCTCAAAGGAAAAATATTTTTGAGATTAACTGTTTATGATGAGAAGCTGAGGAGAATTGTCTGAGAAGAAATGTCTTTGTAGAGAATTGCCCTTGAAGGAAATGTGAGGAGAAATGACTGGGGGAAAAAAGAAAAACTATAAGGAAAAGTGGCTATAGAGAGAAATATCTGAGGGAAATGCAAAGAAGCATCTGATGAGTTTAAATTTACTACTTGTGTTGTAGGGAAATGAGTGGTGGTTTAAAGTCCCTTATAGCACCTTACCAACCCTTTATTATCACACCCTTTTTTTAATAATAAATTTTATTTTTATATTCCCCATACAGTTGCAACCCCCCTTTCTGATCCCAATCCCTCCCCTCCCACCCCCCACCCCCCAAAAATGTCTCTGTTTCATAGTTTTTTGTTGATTCTGATTTTCACTTTCTTATAGTTATTCATTTTCCTGGTCCCTTATTTAAGTTTTCTAGATTCCTGCTATGAGTGAGACCATCCGGTATTTTTCTTTTTCTTTTTGGCTTATTTGGCTTAGCATGATCCCTTCCAGCGCCATCCGTGTTGCTGCAAATTGCATGTGCTTATCTTTTTTGAATGCTGAGTAATATTCCATGGTGTATATGTACCACATCTTCTTGATCCAGTCATCTATTTTTGGGCATTTGGGTTGTTTCCAAAGCTTAGCTATTGTAAACAGTGCTGCTATAAACATAGGGGTGCAGGTGTTCTTTGGAATTGATGTTTCTGTGTCCTTTGGGTAAATACCTAGGAGTGGAATTGCTGGATCATATGGAAGCTCTATGTTTAGTAGGTCCAGAAATCTCCACACAGCTCTCCATAGTGGTTGGACCAGTTTGCACTCCCACCAACAGTGCAGAAGAGTTCCTTTTTCTCCACACCCTCGCCACCATTTGTTGTTGCTAGTTTTTTTAATATGTACCATTGTCACTGGTGTAAGATGGTATCTCATGGTAGTTTTGATTTGCATTTCCCTGATAACAAGTGATGTTGAACATTTTTTCATATGCCTGTTGGCCATTTTCATTTCCTCTTCAGAGATGTTTCTTTTTAGCTCTTCTGCCCATTTTTTAACTGGATTATTTTCTTTGTTGTTGTTGAGTCTCATCAGCTCTTTGGAGATTTTTGTGATCAGTCCTTTATCATTAGTGTTGGGTGGAAAAATGTTCTCCCAGTTGGTGGGGTTTCTCTTTGTTTTTGTTATTGTCTCTTTTGCTGTGCAGAAGCTCTTTAATTTGATGTAGTCCCAGCTGTTTATCTTTGCCTTCACTATCACTGCTTTGGGTGATGTGTCTGTAAAGATGTCTTTGATGTGTAAATCCCGTAGTGTTTCGCCTATATTTCCTTCTATGTATTTTATGGTTTCAGTTCTTATGTCTAGTTCTTTAATCCATTTTGAGTTGATTTTCGTGTATGGTGTGAGGTAGTGGTCAAGCTTCATTCTTTTGCATGTAGCGACCCAGTTTTCCCAGCACCATTTATTGAACAAACTTTCTTTGCTCCAATGCATAGTCTTTGCTCCTTTGTCAAAGATTAGTTGACCATAGATCTGTGGGTTTATTTCTAGATTTTCTATTCAATTCCATTGGTCTGTATGTCTGTTCTTATTCCAAAACCATGCAGTTTTGATGATTATGGCTTTGTAGTATAGTTTGAAGTCTGGGAGTGTAATGCCTCCATTCCCTTCTTTTTTTTTCAGGAGAGCTTTGGCTATTCGGGGTTTTTTGTGATTCCATATGAATTTCTTCAATAATTGTTCTATTTCTTTGAAGAATGACATTGAAATTTTGATTGGAATAGCATTGAATCTGTAGATTGCTTTTGGTAGGATGGCCATTTTAATAATGTTTATTCTTCCAATCCATGAGCAGGGGATGTCTTTCCATTTCTTTGTGTCTTCTTCTATTTCTTTTAACAGTGTTTTATAGTTTTCTTTGTATAGGTCCTTTACCTCTTTTGTTAGATTTATTCCCAAATATTTGATTTTTTTGTTTCAATAATAAAAGGGATGGTTTTTTTGATTTCTTCTTCTTCAGATTTATTGTTTGTGTATAGGAAGGCTACTGACTTTTGCGTGTTGATTTTGTATCCTGCCACATTACTGAACTGATTGATTAGTTGAATTAGTTTTTCTGTGGAGTTTTTGGGGTTCTCTACGTATATTATCATATCATCTGCAAATAGTGATAGTTTGACTTCTTCTTTTCCTATTTGGATTCCTTGGATGTCTTTCTCTTGTCTTATTGCTCTGGCTAGGACTTCCAGTATTATATTGAAAAGCAGTGGTGAGAGTGGACATCCTTGTCTTGTTCCAGATCTTAATGGAATTGCTTTCAGCTTTTCACCATTGAGAATGATACTGGCTGTTGGCTTATCATAGATGGCCTTTATGATGTTGAGGTATGTTCCTTGTATCCCAAGAATTTCAAGGGCTTTTATCACAAATGGGTGTTGCACTTTGTCGAAAGCTTTCTCAGCATCTATTGATATTATCATATGGTTTTTATATTTCTTTTTGTTGATGTGTTGGATAACGTTGATTGATTTTCGGATGTTAAACCATCCTTGTGTCCCTGCAATGAATCCTACTTGGTCGTGGTGAATTATCTTATGGATACATTGTTGGATTCTGATAGCTAAAATTTTATTGAGGATTTTTGCGTCAGTGTTCATTAGGGAGATTGGCCTGTAGTTTTCCTTTTTTGTGTTGTCCTTGTTCGGTTTTGGTATTAGTGTAATGTTGGCTTCATAGAACGTGTTTGGTATTGTCCCTTCCTTCTCAATTTTTTGGAAAGTTTTGTGAAGGATAGGCACTAATTCGTCTCTGAATGTTTGGTAGAATTCATTTGTAAATCCATCAGGTCCTGGGCTTTTGTTTTTGGGGAGGTTTTAATTACCATTTCAATTTCGCTGCTTGTAATTGGTCTGTTTAGTGTTCTATTTCTTCTTTATCTAGCTTTGGGTGATTGTAGAGTTGTAGGAATTTGTCCATCTCCTCTAGATTGTTGAACTTGTTTCCATATAACTGTTCATAGTAGTTACTGATTATTCTTTTGATTTCTGCTGTGTCCGTTGTGATTTCTCCTCTTTCATTTGTGATCCTGTTTATTTGTACTTTCTCCCTTTTTTCCTTTGTGAGACTGGCTAGGGGTTTGTCTATTTTATTGATTTTTTCAAAGAACCAGCTCTTGGTTTCATTGATCTTTTTGAATGTTTTTTTAGATTCAATTTCATTTATTTCTGCTTTGGTTTTTATTATTTCTTTTCTTCTACTGGTTTGGGTTTTTTTGTTGTTCTTTTTCTAGATCTTTGAGCTTTGAGATTAGGTTTTTTCTTTGAGTTCTTTCTTGTTTCTTGATGTGAGCTTCTATTGCTATATATTTTCCTCTTATTACTGCTTTTGCTGCATCCCATACATTTAGGATATTGGTGTCCTCCTTGTCATTCAATTCAAAGAATTTTTTAATTTCTTCTTTGATCTCCTCATTAGTCCAGTGGTCTTCCAGAAGTGTGGTTTTTAATCTCCATGAGGTAGGATAGTTCCTTGCCTTCCTTTTATGGTTTATTTCTAGTTTGATGCCTTCATGGTCAGAAAAGATGGTTGGTATGATTTCAATCTTTGTGTATCTGTTGATGTTTGTCTTGTGCCCCAGTATGTGATCGATCCTGGAGAATGATCCGTGTGCACTTGAGAAAAATGTGTACTCCGTTTTTTTGGGGTTTAGTGTTCTATAGATGTCTGTTAAGCCCAAATGCTCTAGGTCCTTATTTAGAGCTTTAGTTTCTTTACTTATTTTTTGTCTTGTTGATCTATCCATTGTTGATAGTGGTGTGTTGAAGTCTCCCACTACGTATGTGTTTTCTCTGATGTCTGTTTTCAGAGAGGACAACAGTTGTCTGATTTATTTTGGTGCTCCTTCATTTGGTGAGTATATGTTAATGAGTGTTATTTCTTCTTGAAATATTGTCCCCTTGATCATAATGTAATGACCATTGGGGTCTCTTTATTTTTTTGTGTTTGAAGTCTGTTTTATCTGATATAAGTATAGCTTTCCTGCTTTCTTTTTTGGTCCATTTGCTTGTAGGATTGTTTTCCATCCTTTAACTTTGAGCCTATTTTTATCTTTTGTAGCTAATTGTGTTTCCTGGAGACAGCAAAAGGTTGGGTTTTGTTTCTTAATCCAGCCAGCGACTCTGTGTCTTTTTATTGAAGAGTTTAGTCCATTTACATTTAGAGTTAATATTGATATGTTAGCATCTATATTTGCCATTGTGTTTGTCTTTCCTTTGATTTTATTTATTTATTCTTTTAATAACTTTTTTTTTTGGCCTTCTTTCGTTGTTATTCATCCCTTTGAGGTTCTGGCTTTAGGATTCCTTGTAGTATTTTTTTGGAGTGGGGGTTTATTGGTAATGAAATTCCAGAGTTTGTGTTTGTCTGGGAAGGTCCTTATTCTTTCTTCATAGAGGAAGGAGAGCTTTGCGGGATAGATTATTCTTGGTTGGCATCTGTTTTCTTGGAGTCTGTTGACTATGTCCCTCCACTCTCTCCTTGCCCGTAGTGTTTCTTCGGAGAAGTCTGATGTCAACCTGATTGGTTTTCCTTTGAAATTTATTTGTTTCTTCCCTCTTGCCAGCTTCATTATTTTTTCCATGTCCTGGATTCTTGGGAGCTTTACTATTATGTGTCTTGCTGTATTTTTCTTTTCGTCGTGGAAGTTTGGTGTTCTTCTTGCTTCTTGTATATCAATTTTCAGCTCCTTCTTCACATTTGGGAAGTTCTCTTCAATTATCTCCTGGAATATTTTCTCTGTTCCCACATCTCTCTCCTCTCCTTCTGGGATTCCTATAACTCTTATATTTCCTTTCCTCATGGAGTCAGATAGTTCCCAAAGTTTTTCTTCGTTCTTTTTCCTTTGTACTTCTCTTTCCTTTTCTTTTTTGGTTCTTTTTATTTCTGTGTCTTCAAGAGTACTTATTCGTTCTTCCATTTCATCTGTTCTGCTTTCATTGCTTTTCCCAGAGTTCTTTAGTTCCTCCGTTAATTCTTTTATCTCCTGTGTTTCTTTTGCTTCCCTCTTTATGGACTCAATTTCATTCTTCTGATCGTTGATTATTTTTCTCATATCATTGTTTTCCTTTATGACTTCTGTCAGTTTTTTAATCACAGCAATTTTAAATTCTCTTTCTGGAAGTCTCAGAAGTTCTTCCAAGTTACTGTCATTGTAATCTGGAGGGTGGTTTTCTTTTTGTGGTGTGCTTTTTTCCTGAGGAGTTGTTAGGTTGCGTGTGGTTCTTCTACTCCCTACTGTTTGTTTTCTAATTTGTCGTATGCATTGGGACACTGTGTTGCTCGGACTGGCCAACATCTTGGGTGAACTTCTCCACTCCCCTCTGGCTCCTCCAGGAGCCATCTCTGGCTTCTGAGGGAGCTTTCTGCTGGTTTCTGGCAGTCTTTACTGAAGAAATGTCCCTGTTCTAAAATGGCGACTCGGGACTCAGTCCCTGCACTTCCGGTCTCAGGCACACTCTTCTGCGCGCCCGGTCTTCCCCGGCCGTGGGTGCCTGTTCCCTCTGTGGGCTCAGACTGCTGGTCGGAAGGGGCCTGGCGTGGGCTAACTTCCCAGCTGGCCACTGTCTCCTCCAGGAGCATTCTGCCCTTTTCAAGCAGACTTTCGAAATTTCCCTGTTCTACGGGGTGTTAGTGACTTTTTTTTCCTGGTCGCTAGGTGGCGCCAGAGATCTCTCCTATTGTCCTTGGGGGGGCTGTTTTTCACCTCTCCCCACCCCGTGGGACAGGGAACAGAGCGGGAATGGTAGGGTAAACCTCAACGGCTTTGGGGTGCTGTGTCTGCCTTGTGCCCCACCATCGTGGAGAACCCACGCCCCGAATTTCGTGCCCCGGGTCTCAGTTCCAAAGCCCTCAGGTCCAGGACGCAGGCTTAGCCCAGTTCAGTGGCGCGGGAATGGCGCCTTTTGCACCCCGCTCCCGTGCCTGGGCGCCTGGTTCCTGCTTACTCAGTGAGGGACTTTCACCCCAGTGAGGACCTCTGCACGTCTCCCCGCAAGCCTAGGTCACAGGCGCGGGGACCTGGCCAGCCGTGATCCCGATCCGCGTTTGCTTTTCAAGCGAGCCAAGCGCGCCAAGGCTTTTCTGCCCAAGCTTACCAGCCGGCCTGGGGCTGTGTGAGCGTCAGAGTCTCTTTGTTCTTCTCTAATGGCGCCCGGAGCCGTTCACTCACCTCCGCGGCGAATCCTGCAGGGTTCTCCACAGCTCCCGTTCATGGGGTGTGGTGGCTGCAACAGTTCCTTTCCACTCACAGTCCCGCTTGTTGCGTCGTTTGTTCTTGTTGGTCGTTTTAGTTTGTTGTTTTCCTCCTCTCTTCCGGTCGGAGAGTGCCGACTCTGTGGGTGGGGGAGGGGCGCAGGGTTCTGCGCTTTCCTCCCCTCTAGTCCTCTTTTATGGCCACTTTCTTCTTCGGGTAGTTTGCTGGAGTTGTCCGTTTATCTTCCCTGTCCCAGTTCTCACTGGGACCCGCCGCTTTTCCTCCCTATTAACTTTTTTTAATGGGAGATCTTACTCGCAGTGTCTCCTCACCGCCATGTTGCTCCGCCCCTTCTCCTCACCCCTTTTTTAATCACCCCTTATAAAAAGTGAACATATCTTATTCACCTCTTACTAACCTGTACCTAACAGAGATTGGAGTATACAATAAACTTCCATCTAGAGAGAAACAAGTAGAACATGATTTATTTTAAAATAACTGATGGAACACATATCTCACTTTATATATGAGTCAAAAATATTAATCATCATTTAGCTAGATGATGGCTAAAATCTCCATATTACCCAGAATTTTAATGATTGTTATTGGTACTTCAAATATAGTAGTATAGTTAGACATCAAAGAGACCTACTTGTGAAAGTTTATATGAATTTTTAACAAAGAGCTAAATGCTCTGAACTCAATTGTGCAGTGGATAATAAGTCACTTCCAGCTTGAAAGTCAGCATGAATTATAATCTCACCATATCAATAAGCTACAAGGAGAATAAAAATTACCATCTAAGGATATCCTAAAAGTTTTCTGGTAAGAAAACAAAATGAAATCAGGGAAAATAATTGTTTTTAAGATCCTTCAATCTTAATTTCAATTGGTTGCAAATAAATTTACAAAATGGAAAGGCACAGGGCCTCCCCGGTGGCGCAGCGGTTGAGCGCTGGGTTATGAAGCTGCCCGCAGCCTTTGCAGCACTGGTTCAATCCCTGGCTACTCCCCGGCCACTGGAGGAGGGTCCCACATGGTGCGCAGACCTCTCCTGCTGCCCTCTGCTCCCCTCAGCAGTGTACTTCGGTCCTTCTGCCTGCTCTGCTCCCCGCTCTGGCTCTGGTGAATTCTCTCACCATCCTGTGCTTCTGACTGTACCCAGTGCTTGTATAAATAAATAAAAATAAATCTTTAAAATAAAATAAAATAAAATAAAATAAAATAAAATAAAAAATGGAAAGGCACACTTTGTAGGAAATGATTCAGATTTTGAAAGGACCTCATGGGAAATTGTCCATGAATAACTTTGCTGTCTCTGTGTGGTAACTTCAGTGGTGGTGCTACATAAACTGGAGACATAGAAAGATATTTTTCTATAGGCTGATAATTTCTGGTTCCAATTTAAATTAGTTGTCTTTGATGTGAAATGTGACCCACAATGCCTTAATTAAGGCTGTTTTTTTTTTATTGATCTGTCAACAAAATCATTTGGGTGGATGTGGGAGAATAGATAATTGGACTGTAATGTTCAGTCACAAGGGTTTTTAAATTGTTGTGTGACATCAAAAGAGTCAAAATCTCTAGCAACAGCATTACTGTGTGTGAAGTTTATATATAATGTGTTTTTTAAGCATTTATAACAGAATGGGTACATTCTCATTATAATTGTCAAAATAACTTTTATAACCTAAATGATGCTGAAAAAACACAGATTTCCATTGAAATCAAAATAACATCCAAATTGCTATGGTGCACAGATACTAAAGAATCTAGACTCTCCATATTCTCTCTCCACTGTTTCTTTTTCTCTTTATGCTCTAGCCTTCTTTTGTCTCCTGGTCCTTTGTCATATCACACACACTCCTCTTTAAGGGCCTTTACTCACATTTCTTTTTCTTTTTCCTTGAATGATGTTCACCAGATCTGTTCAGTGCTAGTAATTTCTCATTTTTCATCTCTGAAATAAAAAGTAATTTCCTCAGAGATGCCATCATGACTATCTAAAATAACCCCATTCATTACCCCAGTCCTCTGCATCATATTAGCTATTTTTTTCCCCATGGTTATCTTTCAATATGTGGTATTACATAATTTTCATAGTTTCTTGATTCTTTGCTTTCTTTATTTCTTGAGTATAATTTTCCATGAAAATAAGGAATCACATTTATCATGTTTACTTTTTAATTCCTTAAATATGGGATAGAACTACTCAAATAATTGTCATGTGAATAGAGTGTTGTAATACAGGTAAATATTGCCTTATTCCAGAATGGGAAAACACTTTCTAGTGGATAAATAATCACCTTTTGGATTTTCAAACATGAAGAGTTATAAATCTTTCAAATTAATTTTGGACTTTTATAATACCAACAGCTTTATATCATCACTTCATAATAATTTGGCATTAAACCATAGTTGGAAATTATCATAACAATTTTAGATGATACTGGTCTTATCTATGGCTTTACTTATGGCACTCTTACCTGAGTTGGGTTGAGTGAGTAACTATTAGTTACTAATAGTAAACTATTAGATTAGTTTAGAGATTCTTCATTTGTTAAATAAGCATTTATTGAGCACTTCTTATCTGCTTGGTAACTGTGCTTGGTGGAGATTATAAATGAGAATGGAATTATAAATGATTATAATTCCAGCTTTCATGGAATTTGTAGTTGACTGAGCAGGATACCAGATAATTGAGTAGTTCCTCACAATGAATGACAAAAAAGTACTATGATACAGCATTAAAAAAAGTCATAAGTACATAAAGCTGAAACACCTGCCTCAATATGCCAGAGAAAGTTTTCCAGAAAAGATGACAAATGTGAAGCTAGAGGGGTATGAAGGAGTTAGTTGGGAGAAGCTGATCTAGGATAACTGCCAGAATAGAAACCAATTCCAACATGCTTCATTTTTTATCGAGCACTTTCTTCCAAATGCAGTATACCTGATTGCCACCATTCCAATTAACCATCTTTTCCATCATCACATCATGATCATCAATATTCATTCAGTGAAGATTTACTTCTAGACTCATTATATGGTTTGTTCAAGTAATCTTCATAACAATCTTAGCAATAGGTACCAATTTTTATTATGTTCCCATTATTTTCTCACAGCTCATCTAGTTAGTACCAATGTAATTTTGTTCTATGCTACTTCCTGTGATGCAGGAAGATACCCACTTTGGTTTACAAAACAATGGTGAAATGTCAGTGTAGTCAAAGCACAATCTAGTTTGCATTGTTTAATTCCTGATACCCTTGCCTGACACTGACCTTATGAATTGCAGATGATTTCAGAGAACGGCACCAGATATACCATGTAGCTTCAGTTCAGGTCTAAGTTCTATAGTGACATTTTTTGTGATTTATAAAGAGGGAAATTGTCTTCTACTTCAGGTTGATAGACCAAAGATAAGTGCTGCCTTGAATTGAAGTTTTTCAAGATATCTTGGCGAAACATCATGTTTCTTTACTTTAACACTTTAATGGCCTGGAGAGGAGTTACCTGTGAACTAGCTGTACCAAAGTGTGCATCTCCTCTGAAGAATATCCACTGCATCTGAATCAAACTTCTGTTTTTGACCTCCCTCCTATATCGCCACAGCATAAAATGCTTTGTAATCAGAATAAAGTCATCAGCTGTGTTTGATAAACCAGTACTATGGAGTTTCATTCCAGAAACATATAACTGCTGTTTTTATCTGATTTGAGTTCAGACTTGATTCTTTGCATCCATTCTCATATCCATAGCAGTTGGTTCCTGAAGCCCTACCTGAAAACAGGGCTCCACTATCAGATTCCAGCACTGTTTTGATCTAAGGTAGTGGGGAGTGATAAACCCTGTCTAATGGGACTCACTTTCAAGTTCTATCTGCTGCCTTTGCAGTGTGAACCAGTTCTTGAAATCCTAATCATTCACTGTTTACTATTTTTTGTGCACCTTGTGGAACCCAAGTTTTAAAACATTATTTGAGGGGGGGTTGGTCATTGTTGCTGTTGAGATACCTGTCTTCTTCTCTTCTGATTATGCAAAGCTGAATTTATCTTGCCAACCTCAAAGGCAATTGATCACTAAAAGGTCTCATTTCCAATTTTTTGATTTCTCAAATACTAAGTAATTTTTGAATATTTTGTTATATTAAGTTAGGTATTGCCCATTTTTTTTTTCCTACTCACCTATGAGAATCTATTGCTACTTGGATCTCTTCATTGTCTGTTGCAAAATTCATAATCTCAGAGACTTGTAGAGACCAAGTGGATGACCTAATAGTCTAAAGCCAGCCAGGTGAGGGTAATAATGACCTGGGAGTATTTCCAAGGAGCTACAGTTATTCCATTTGTGTTCACTTTTACCATGTTTGAACATGATCAATGATGTTCATATTTCTGCTTTTAATTAGAAGATAAGAATTTATATATTTATGTGAAATCCCTGATGAATTAGAAACATATACAGACAATTTAAAAACAACATTGAGAAAAGAAAACACAAAATGAAACAACTGTAATATCTCTCTGAAACATCCCTAAGATTTTTAGCTCACACCAATTCTGACACAATTCCAGTTCTATTCATTTTGAGTACCATTGTGAACTGTAGGTTTTTGACTTCCCTTACCTCCAAAGTCCTCTGTGGTTTAGAGAAAATAATTATCTAAATTCTGGTATAAAATGCTAACCTGTATGGTTGACAACTTCCAGAGAAGTCATTAAAAGTTGTAGACATTTATCGATATTTACTTTTAAAGTATGCTATACAGTTGTAGTAATAATTGTACTACCATTACTAATAATAGTAACTGGTAGTAATGTCATTTATGAGGAATAGTCAGACTTAGGCATGTCAAGGCTAAAATCTCCCAATTGACATGTCTGGGTTTCTTTCTATTTTCAGCTAATGTGATTAAGTTTTTCTCTTCACTTTCCATGTAACGAAAGTGGATTCATCAGCAGAAGCGTTGATTTTAAGACATACCTGAGGGAAAATGAAACTTCCAGGAATCCCAGAGAGATTTCAAGTGTTTATACAAGTCACTCTTTCCACTATCTGGGACCACTTCTATTTCTAGCACCCTTTTACTGCTACTGACAACATTCCAAGTTGAACTGAATAATTTACCCTCTCACCTGACAGCAGCTGTCATTATAAAAATTGCCAAGCCAATTCAGAGAGCATCTGAACAATGAGGGGACTTAAACTTTTAACAACCTTCAAGAAAATCTAGATTCCTCACCACCTCTTGTCAGCTTGTACATGAGCTCATCTTTTAGTTGCATAAAGTTGGCAGATTAGAAGATTATATATGACAGATCTGAAATAGCATCCCTGACATCCTCCCCTCGTAGTACCTCTAAAAAGAAGCATAAATGAGAAATCATATTTAAAAATTTGGTAAGTACTTTACAAAATAAAGGAGGTTAGATTTATGGCTAACTATTTGTAAGCTATTCCATTTATCTATAATAAAATCCTAGCAAGCTGCGATTTTGAATATTACAAGGAGATTTATCAGAAATGCTATGGAATATTGTTTCTTCTTGGAATATATTAGATTTTTGTTCTTATGCACATTTCATTTATTACAGCAGGAAGATTGGCAGGGCACTGACAATTTCTTTTGAGTATAGTCCCATCTGCTTGAAAAACAGCCTACTCTCTCTCTGAATTTTGTTTCTGGAGTTGAATTATACTATACTGTGTATACCAGTAATCTATAAGAAACACTTGTTAGTCATATTTTTCTAGAAAATTTTGGTCAAACTATTTTTTAAAGTTTTGATCATTTGTTATAAAAATTCAATTAAATACATATACACTTCCATAGTCCAGAGATGAGCATTACATAATCAATATTAGCATAGGGGCTTAACCTACAATAATTACAGGCAAAAGCAAGGAAATATAATAGTTTGATTTTCTTGGGAGTTTCTTTAATAGATGACTTCCATTTTGGTTGCTTGAATTCTTAAACTATACTTTCCCAAGCCCTCTTACTGCCTGTGTAACCTCTAAGATTATAGGTTATCAGTTACTGCACTGGCACCCTACTTGAAGGATCTTTAATTTCTCTCTTTCCCTTTGCTATTTGTTGTGCATTCTTTGAATGTTTTCTCTTTTTCTTCTTCTGATAAGGCAATCTAAAGGGATAACCCTCTTCAAATTAGTGTCTTACTAAAAAAAGTATTGTATATTTACACTATGATGTGCTTATTTAAACTTATCTTGACTCACCTAGATGGGACTTTGCCACAGGTATTTGATTGTTTGCACACAGATGATTTGGGGTAGTGGGTGGGAGTGGGGAGGCGGATGTGGCAAGTAGAGCTGATCATCCTAAACACATATTTTATAAGTAGTAAGTCATAAATAATAGGATTCTACCCAGCTCTCTTTACCAGTAATGAGGTAAAGGAGAACAGTCATCATATTAAATTATGTCAGTTTTTCTGGGAACAGGTGACAGAACAAATCATTTCAAACTCCCTCATTGTACATTATAAAAATCCACTGAGCACTATAACTGCTGACCTTTGTAGCAGTGAGTTGTAGCTTGGGGAAAAAAATATGAGTGAAGATTATATTTCACTGAACATTTTTACCCTGGCTGAAGTGATTCTTACCAACCTCCAACCTATAAAATATTCTTCTTGGATACATCCATGGATACATCCATTAAAGAGAGTTTCCTGTTATAGATATTCATGTTGTCATAAACCTTTTAGAAAATGTATTTCTTTGTCCAGAATTTAATTGACTAAGAATTTTTCATTGAAAAAAAAAAATATATATATATATTTGGGGGGCTGTATATGTATGTACATACCCCACAACAGCTATTATATATTTACATATATAGATAAATTTATATACATATAGCTTTAATTATTATACATATCAGAATGTGAGAAATTAAAATTTGTATACATATCAGAATGTGAGAAATTAAAATTTTGATCAGAAGGATACAATGTAAGTGAACTGAAATTTTAAGTTCTTGGGAAGTTTAAAATAAACTCACTGTTTTTTATTTCTTGTTACTGATCTCTAAAATCAATACTTCCTGAAGGATGTTTCAGGGCCTTTAATCACATGAGATGTCTTGAGAGATATAGGGATTCCATAGCCAAGTAAGCTGGGAAAGCTGTTATCCTTCTAAAAGAAGTATTGTGATTCTGTCATCATTGCAGAGGTTATAAGAAATTTGCTTAACTGTGCTTAATGTAATATACCCCATGCCTGTTTGACTAGGAAATTAAGATATTCTGATTCTTGCAGACATTGAAATACTCAAAAATAGTAGTGTTGAACTTTTCAGGAAAATGTGTGATGTATTCATGAGTGGTTACTTCAAATGCCTTTGATTCCTAACTTTTTCTTGGTTATAAAATGTGACATGTTCTTATCCTGACATGGCATTTTTGAAAGTGATTTATGTTTACTATTAATTAATTATAATGAGTAACCTTCCTTACTAAACAGCTATAATTGTTCCTTGTCTTTGAAATACAGCAACATGACAGTATGGTATGTTACAAATAAGATTTGTGTCACTTGTCAAGTATATCTGAATAGAGATTGTGAAGATTCTTGTATCTAAAGGTTTGTAATTTATGTTTTCACTCATATGTGGTACACAGAGAAGAAAACAGGTGAACTAAAAAAGCAAAAGCACAATTGTAGAATGTAAGACCAATGACTAGTTACATTGTAAACATATAAAAATAACCCTGAATGGGATTGATTTACATTAAATAAGATTACAAAGAATATGCAGCAATATTAAAACTCTCTACCTTATGTTAACTGCATTTTTTTTTTAAATTGAGGAGGCTATGGATGATTTCTTTCCTTTTTTTTTTAACTATTTTTTTAATTTATTTATACAAGCACTGGGTACAGTCAGAAGCACGGGAGGGTGAGAGAATTCACCAGAGCCAGAGCGGGGAGCAGAAAAGCCAGGCTGAAGAAATACACTGCTGAGGGGAGCAGCTGGCGGCAGGAGAGGTCTGCGTGCCATGTGGGACCCTCGCCTGGTGGCCGGGGATCAAACCGGCACTGCAGATGCTGTGGGCAGCTTCGCAAACCAGTGCTCTACGGCTACACCACCAGGGAGGCCCTAACTGCATTTTTTAAATGCTGCATATAGTGTTCTCAAAATTACATATAAAGACTTAAAGTTGACTTGCTGAAGCGGTAATATACTAAGATAGTTTAAGATATTGGGCTGTATAATTAAAATCTTATCTAAAAATATAAAAAATAAAGTTATTTACCTAACTTTACTCATAGACTCATAAAATGGAATGTGGAATCTGGAGATCATTTGGACTCAATCTTTTTTTAATTATTATTATTAATAAAAGAGAATAAACAAAAAATGTGAAGGTTACTATTCCAAAGTTAGAAACTTTAGTGAAGGTAGACTCCATCATTAAGTGGGTATTGTAGGGCCTCCCCTGGTGGCACAGCGGTTGAGTGCTGGGCTGTGAAGCTGAGCGCAGCCTCTACAGCACCGGTTTGATCCCAGGCTGCCGGCGAGGATCCCCACATTGCGTGCAGACCTCTCCTGCCAGCCGGTGCTCCCCTCAGCAGTGTACTTCGGTCCTTCTGCCTGTTCTGCTCCCAGCTCTGGCTCTGGTGAATTCTCTCACCATCCCGTGCTTCTGACTGTACCCAGTGCTTGTATAAATAAATAAATATTTTTTTTAAAAAAGTGGGCATTGTAGCTTAGTGGGTGAGCTCACAGGCTCTGGAGCCATACTGTCTGAAGTCAAATCCTTGCTGTGACACTAATTAACCATACCATGAATTAACACTAATTCAAGCTTACATTAATTGCTTAATCTCTGTGTTTTCAATCCCCACATGTGTAAAAGACCATAATACACTACCTAACTTCAAGGGAGATTGTCTGGGGTCAAGTAAGCTAAAATAGGTAAAACTTTATTATCTGGTCCATAACAAGTTCTGGATAAGTATTTATTGTCACCGTTGTTAAGACTCAAGTCTCTAAGGTCTAGTTAAGTGTCTTCAGAGGACAATTTATTTAATGTTCCTGTTGGGTACATTTAATAACATTAAATTATTTATTATCCAAAAAGTACTATCAGAGGAACATAGGAAGCTTTGTGATTGAGAGTCCAAGATGCCAACGCAGAGCTATAGACACCAGAGACACAGGAATTCATAAGTTGGAGTGCACAACTACTGCAGAGATACAAGGGCTAAAAAGCAGATGGAGGGGGAGGAGGCCTCCCTGGTGGTACAGGGGTTAAAGGCAGCACTATCAAGCTATCACCAGCCTCTGCAGCACCAAGTTAGATCCCTGGCCAGCCAAGGAGCTAACCCACATGGTGCAGCGGACCTCTCCTGTCTTGCCAACTGCTCCCCTCAGCAGTGTATCTCAGTAGATCCACCTATTCTCCCCACTCTGTCTCTGTCTGTCTCTGGTGAATACTCTCACCCCCTCCCCCTCGGGCCGCACAGCACCTCTGGCTTACACTCAAGTTCTTATTTTTTTTTAGAGGCATGTTTTATTTAATAATTTTATTTGTTTGTTTGTTTTGTTTATACATGCACTGGGTACAGTCAGAAGCGTGGGAGGGTGAGAGAATCCACCAGAGCCAGAGCGGGGAGCAGAGCAGGCAGAAGGACCGAAGTACACTGCTGAGGGGAGCAGCGGGCGGCAGGAGAGGTCTGCGCGCCTAAATAAATCTTTTTTAAAAAGGCATATGGGTAACTGATTATGTAGTATTTAGTTTGGGGAGGATGATGATCATAAATAAGAGAGAAAAACCTACATAGGAAACACAATGAGCACTAAGAAGACAGTAAGCAGAATGTTTAGCAATTGGGTCTATGTTTGAGTAGTCAAAGAAAATTAGATTGGTTCTAAAAGAAAGGCTCAACCAAGAGAGTGAATTTAATCTGGAGTGTAAGAGTCATGATCGTCCAGTAACTTGGAAAATGCTAATGACTGAAGGCAAATAAATAAATTCACTATTTATTTTAGCTTACTTGACCCCGGACAATCTCCCTTGAAGTTAGGTAGTGTTATTATGGTCTTTTACACATGTGGGGATTGAAAACACAGAGATTAAGCAATTAATATAAGCTTGAATTAGTGTTAATTCATGGTATGGTTAATTTTATATGATTCTTAAATATGTGTGTTATATACTTTTTTGCCAGATATATCTAGCAGCATGTTTTTAAAAATGGTTTCTTGATTTTTACCTCCTGTGCTTCTAAATAATACACTTTTGATTTAGCTGGGTTGGATTATAACTAATCTTAATGTTAACAGTATTTCTTATAGTTATGAAAGAACTAGAATCACTCAACCAGCTTGACCATGCTGGATATCAAACTAATGAAGGTAGATATATTTATGATTTCTGAGCCAATGGCATTGCCTACTGTTAACTTTTAGAGCTACTCCCTGATAATCTAAGTCTTTTCTTTCTGATCACAAGGAAATCTATAGCTTGTAGCCCCTTTGTGGTGGGATGGGATGCTCTTCTGGCCTTGAGTAGTATAGGTAATTGTGTGTGTGACTAGCTGACCAAAGTATCAGATTCTGTACCCTCCAGAGACCCCTTCTCACTGAGGCAGTATATTAGAGACCCTTGGTATGAAGCCTCAGTTTCCTACCTCTTAGAGAATATGCAATGAACAGAGAAATTCCCAATGTACAAGTCATATGAAGAAGAAATAAAAGTTCTGTTGTGGTTGTGGTTTTGAGTTTTACTGTACAGCAACTTGATATACCATAACCTGACACTCATATCTATCAACATAAAATCATGTTTACGTGCATGTATATACTTTTTTTTCTTAAGAGTGAAAAAATGTAAATGAAAATAGAATTAAATACTTCCCTGGGTTTATATAATGTGTGCAAGGTAAAAGAACAGGAGCCTTTTCTAAAGCTTTGGAAGGCATGGAATTTTCAATAAGTGAAAGAAAATTAATTAACCTAGTGTCACTTCCTATCATAAAGATATATTATTTAAATTGAAGGGGAGAATGAGGAGGGCATAAGAGATAATATACAGATGGAATAACTGGAGTTCAGCTGAAATGAGTTAATTTCCCAAAGTCTCATAGAAAGAATAGTTGCAGAATAATAAAATATGCCTCATTGGGGCCCCTATCCAATGTGCTTTCTCTCAACTCATTTACATTTTCTTTGTGTGATTAACTATGTAAAGACTTCTAGAGCAGTATTTCAGATATATAATAAATTGACCTCAATTATTTCAAATAATAATGTATTAAAGTTTTACTAATGTGTTTGAATGAAATTTATAAGATGGGTAATTTCCCTTTGTCTAATAATCACTAAAATCAGCAATCTGAAATAATGATGCTGTTCCTCATTTCAAATAATACTGATATGTGGAAATAGTAATGACAATTTTAGTATTGCATTTTACTCCATATATGTGTAGATAATAAAGAGTAAACATTTTGTCAGTTTCACCTTCCCATTTACTTGTATGACCTCAGTGTTCTCAAAACTAATTTCCTTTGAACACATCTATTTTAGTATCTTAATTTATTTCAATTACTTAATGGGAAAACAATACAGGGATTTCCACTAAGGTCAGGAACATGGCAAGAATGATAACTATCTCTACCACTATTCAACATTATACTAGATATACAAATTTACGATACCTTAATTTAACGTAGACCCTTTGATATTAAAAGAGAATAAATTACCAAATATGCAAATCAATTTAATAACTGGAACTCATGAAGTCAAAGAAGAGACCAAGAAAAGATAAAAAAAAAATTGGTATACGTGCCTAACTAGAATAAGGAAACCCATGGTGCTGAAGTTATTTCTCAAATAATTCTAAAATTTGAACCAATTCTTTTTAAAATGGTTTATTTTTATTAAGAATGTATATATAGTCTTGCTTTATATATATATATATATATACACACCTTTAAATTCAATTTCATTGATTTTAGGTTCAACTTAGTTAAAGGTGTTAAATAGCAATCTGCCTTGTATCTCCTCCTCTGTCTTATTTTGATGAGCTCTGTATGTTTAGGGTTCTCATGTGGCCCTTTAACTACCTGAGATTTCCACTTAATTCTTACCACTTTTATCCTTTTCTTAAAAATATGAATTTCATTGCTACTAATATTTTGGAGATGACAATAGCTAAACAAATATATCATTATTCCTGAAATATTTAAAAATGTTATGTATCATCATTTCCAAGGAAATATATTTGGATTCTAATTGGTGTATGTGAAAGTCATAATGAGAAAGACTGATCTCCTTTTCTGCAAGGTTAGTGACTTGTCTATACTTACAGGAGCTTTAAACTGATTTACTTCCTTTTTTCCCCTGTGATTTTTTTCAAGGGTTTTTAATTTGCATACTGTATGGAGAATATATTTTTCATTTTTGCTTTTGCCTAGTGCAGTAATAAGTCTTAAAAGATTTATAACGTGTTAAGGATAGGAATTTAAAAAAAAAATAAAGAAAAACAAAGAAACGTCTAAGGGACAGACAACACAAATATCTGAGTATGACTTTTATGGCAGGCTGTAAAAAGTGATTCTTGTAGAAATTATTTACTGAAAGAATAATCTTAAGAAAAAAACCTGAGAAATTTCAGGAGAAATCAGAGAAAGACAAAAGTATGTCTTCAGTAAATGGGATCTGGATGAGCCAACTAAGTTTTTATTATAATGAATAATGGGAAACAAAACCTATACTGAGGAGTCAGAATTGGGCAGAATTAGTATTAAGATCTAGCCCTAGTTCTCGGTTTACTCAGCACAAGAATCCTTATGTTCTATGTTCATGGTAAAAAAGAAAGTCCGGTTAAAGAGAATCTAAGGTTAACAAGCAATTTTGGTAGAAAGAATATGGAATTTTCCCATATATGGAATTTGGAATATGGAATTTTCAGTAGCTTGCCTAAAGTCACACCATTTTATGACTAAACAGAATTTTAAACTATGCCTGATTAATTTCAATTTCTGTGTTCATAATAATGGCATTATGTTACCAGTCATCTGCCTTATTTAACTCTCAGGATGACTTTTAAGATGGCTATGTAAGTCCATGTCTGAAGGCTTGGTAGAGCTCACTAGTAAAATCATCAATATACAAGACTATAGAATGATATAAAAGAGAAAGAATCAAGAAAAATAATCCCATTTATAATAGCAAAAAATATTAAGTACCTAGGAATAAATTTAACAAAGGAAGTGACACATCTGTTTGATGAAAACTGTAAGATGTTATTTAAAAAAAAATAGAAGACACAAAGAAATGGAAAGATGTTGCTTGCTTATGAATTGGAAAACTTAGCATTTTTAAAATGCTAATAGCCATCCTATTCAAAGCAGTGTTCAGATTCACTATCCCTACCAAAGTTTCACTGACATTCTTCAATCAAATATAGCAAACATTTGTGTAATTTATATGAAGTTGCAAAAGACCTCAATTAACAAAAATAATATTGAGTAAAAAGAACAACAGAGGCATCACACTCCTATACTTTACACTGCAAACTAGAGTAACTCAAACAGTATGTTACTGGCACAAAAATGGACAAACAGAACAATGGAACAGAATTATGAACCAAGAAATATTCGGACACTTATGTGAACAGCTAATTTTTGACAAAAGAGACAAGAGTATTCAATAGAGAAAGGGAAGTTTCCAACAAATGGTGCTGGGAGATCTGGACAGTAACCTGCAAAAGAATGAAGCTAGCAGTCTAGCTCACAGGATACACAAAAATTAACTCAATCAAAATGGATTAAAAATTTGGACATAAGACATAGAAGAAAAAGGCAAAATGCTCCACTACATTGGCTTTAGGGATATCCTAGGACACTTAACTCTAACAGCAAGGAAAACAATAGCAAAAATAAACAAATGGGATGACATCAAACTAAAAAGCTTTGCATCGCAAAAAAAAAGCTATCAGTAAAATGAAAAGACACTAAGAGAAGACATTTGCATCTGTCAAGAGGCTAACATCCAATATCTACAAAGAAATCATACAGCTCCACAAAAAGAAAAAAAAATAAACCAGTCGATATATGGGCAGGGGATTTAAAAAGACACTTATCCAAATAAGATATTGAGATGGTCAACAGGCACATGAAAAAATGTTCATCATCACATATCACCAGGGAAATCCAACTCGGAACCACAAAATACTACCTAATACCCATGAGAATTGATCCATATCAAAAAAGCTAAAAATAAGTGCTGGCAAAGATATAGAGAAAAAGAACCCCTCTTACACCATTGGTGGAATGTATGCTCTTATTGTCCCCAAAGAAACAGTATGGAGGAGTCTCAAAATATTAAAAGTGTATCTATCATATGATCTAATATTTCCATTCCTAGATATCTGCTCAAAGAATGCAAAAACCCTAGTAAAAAGGATATATGCATTCCTATGTTGAGTGAGGCTCTATTTGTAATAACAAACTACAGAAACAACCTATGTGCCCAAGGACAGACAAGTGGAGTTAGTAGATGTGGGGTATATTCACAGTAGAATACCACTCATCTATTTAAAAAAAAAAAAAAGGTGTAATTTTGCTGTTTGTGACAACATAGATAGAACTAAAGGAGATTAAGTGGAGTAAGTCAGAGAAACATCAATACCAGATAATTTTAGTCATTTGTGGAATATTAAAAATAAAACACAGGATCACAGGAAATAAAATTAAACCAAGACAAACCATAGAAATCCAACTGTAGAATTGAGGCTATCTGAGGGATGTGGTTGGGTGACAAATGGGGGAAGGGACCCAAGGACTGTGGTGGAGGATTATGGGTGCTTTGGTGTTGGCATGGTATGGTAACATCCATTTGAAGAGTTTAGAACTTATATTCCTTAGTCTTATATGCTGTTGTAAGCAGTAAAAAAATAATACAATTAGAAAAAATTAAAAATAATCTCAATTTGCCACGAACTAGTATAGTTCACTTTTTGAAAGATAAACTATGTACCAGAGGACGGCACCAGGCTTGAAATAAACAGACAACTCAGGGTATTATTATTTCTGTCTGGTACAATTAAAGTTGTAATTTCTGTTGTATGTGAGGACCATAATAATTCTGTAAGATTTCTAACAAAATTCTACTGTGTTCCTATGTTATTTCTTAGGATTCTTAGATGTTAACTTCTTATACTTGATATTTCAGTTTCTTAAAAAATGAAACATTTAATTTCATTATAACCTTATATAATACTTTTACTTACTTCTGATCAACATTTTTTTTTGTTGGTGACTTTTTCTTTTGTTTCCCTAAAGACTAAAGAAATTAATAATTTTAAATAATTAATTTTCTATGTCTATGGCCAAGACAATTTGCACTGTTGACTATGCTGAGAAATGCGTCTTAGATGAAGGTGATTATGCTTATAACAAATCAGTTTTGTCTTAGTAGTAAAATAAGTTGGCTCTACTTTCATTTTATCCCCTTCAGCTGAAGCCCGAATCATCTTTAAGGACAGTTTTATGGTGTAATTTTTTTTAATAGAGTAAAACCTGACATAAATCAATGGAAAATCGAACATTAAACCCCTAAACCTTAAATGACTTACTTTCATCTTAACCACACAGTCTTCTTGAAATACTGATGAATGACAAGTAATTACTTACTCAATGGAATGCTCGTCAATCAACTGAACAAACAATTACTAAATCTCATCTCATATTATTCAGCAAAACCCCAAGCAACCCACAGGGGGAAAAGTTAAATATTTCAAAGATCACTGACTCAGGACATCTGTAGGTACATTCATTCTAGCTTTGTTCAATGACTTTTTTGACTTAACATTAGTTACATTGGCAAATTTCCTAAAATAGACTGAATCATCCTAACTGCTACCCCTATATTTTAGAAATTTTGCTTACTGACAAGTTAATTCTTTTTTCTAAAATGGAAAGAATCCTAGATTTGACTTTCAAATCCTAAGCTCTGCTATTGTCTGGGCCATCTACCTATAAGATTGCCTGGCACTTCTGTTCCATAGTTGTACATATCCTATCTTCATCACAGAATTATAAAGATATTTTAATTATGCAAAATGAATATTAGAAATTCCAATTATAAGCTAAATATAGTTACTGTTAAAATAGATATAAACTGCATATACTACATAAACTACACACACCTATAGATTGATATAGATATAGAACCTGTGTGCATTTATAAGAATTTGAGAGGATGGGGAAATTTGAGACTACTCATGTGAATGAAAA
This sequence comes from Talpa occidentalis, assembly GCF_014898055.3. NCBI lineage: Eukaryota > Metazoa > Chordata > Mammalia > Eulipotyphla > Talpidae > Talpa > Talpa occidentalis. The sequence goes on along the minus strand of NW_023604861.1, from coordinate 87,560,934 downwards.
TTGGCCACACAATCTTTGAGAGCACTTTTACTATATGAATCACATTTTAAAATTGTACTCATTGGCCCAAAGATTCTCCTCAAGAATTTAGTTTTAAAGAAATAATTAATACTTTGCTGAAACATTTAGATAAAACCATATCAACTCAAAATGGATTAAAGAACTAGACATAAGACCTGAAACCATAAAATACATAGAAGGAAATATAGGCGAAACACTACGGGATTTGCACATCAAAGACATCTTTACAGACACATCACCCAAAGCAGTGATAGTGAAGAGAAAGATAAACAGCTGGGACTACATCAAATTAAAGAGCTTCTGCACAGCAAAAGAGACAATAACAAAAACAAAGAGAAACCCCACCAACTGGGAGAACATTTTTGCACCCAACACTAATGATAAAGGACTGATCACAAAAATCTGCAAAGAGCTGATGAGACTCAGCAACAACAAAGAAAATAATCCAGTCAAAAAATGGGCAGAAGAGCTAAAAAGAAACTTCTCTGAAGAGGAAATGCAAATGGCCAACAGACATATGAAAAAATGTTCAACATCACTTGCAATCAGGGAAATGCAAATCAAAACTACCATGAGATACCATCTCACACCAGTGAGAATGGCACATATTAAAAAAACTAGCAACAACAAATGTTGGCGAGGATGTGGAGAAAAAGGAACTCTTCTGCACTGTTGGTGGGAGTGCAAACTGGTCCAACCACTATGGAGAGCTGTGTGGAGATTTCTGGACCTACTAAACATAGAGCTTCCATATGATCCAGCAATTCCACTCCTAGGTATTTACCCAAAGGACACAGAAACATCAATTCCAAAGAGCACCTGCACTCCTATGTTTATAGCAGCACTGTTTACAATAGCTAAGCTTTGGAAACAACCCAAATGCCCAAAAGTAGATGACTGGATCAAGAAGATGTGGTACATATATACCATGGAATATTACTCAGCATTCAAAAAAGATAAACACATGCAATTTGCAGCAACATGGATGGCGCTGGAAGGGATCATGCTCAGCGAAATAAGCCAAAAAGAAAAAGAAAAATACCGGATGGTCTCACTCATAGCAGGAATCTAGAAAACTTAAATAAGGGACCAGGAAAATGAATATAAGAAAGTGAAAATCAAAATCAACAAAAAACTATGAACCAGAGACACTTTTTGGGGTGGGGGGCGGGAGGGGAAGGATTGGGGTCAGAATGGGGCGTTTGCAATTGTATGGGGGAATATAAAAATAAAATTTAATATTTAAAAAAAAAAAAAAAAAAAAAAAAAACCATATCAACCCCGTTTTTTTTCAGAATAAGTAAACCTTAGGGAAAATTGATGTTGATTATTAAGGAATTTATTAATTATACCATTTTATAGCTACATGATTGAGCACTGTGCATTTATTCAGTGAATTTAAAATTGTGAAAAAAAGTTTTTAAATTTTATGCATAGAATAATTTCAACTATATTCATATTATCTCTGAACAGAATAACTCCAGATAATTTCTGTATTGCCCTACATACTATTTGTTTTAAAATGTTTAGTATGTTAAGAAAATATCTATTCACCATAATATAAAATTAATATACAACAGTTAATAATAGTAGCAGACATTTATTGAGTGCTTTCTATGTGCCAGGCACTCTTCCAAGTGCTTTACATTCATTAACTTATTTAGTATGACTAAGTTGGTTGTAGATAATGTTAAGCATACAAAAGAAACTTTCTCCTTTATACCTCTCACTATATAAGTCTCCCAAAAGAAATTTGCTAATTACAACTGACTAAATTTCCTCATGACTTTGGAGATATTTAGCTGGAAGAGAATAAAAAAGAAGGTGATGAGGAAAGGACTTTGAGAATAACAGGAGCATCTGGGGAGTCAGCTGCCTTCTTGTGAGAGATAAGGCACGTTCATGAGATTTGCAGTTAAATTTTACATGGAAAGAATCTAGACCTTAAGAAGTAATCCCTGGGTCCTGTACCTTCTTATTCTTATTTGATAATGTGGACTCAATCACGAAAATGCTTTCAACACTAGAAATTATATGAGAGCATATTGAGTTGGCAGGTTTATCTTCAAAACCCAGTTCATGGTAATGGGTAGACTTTAGGAGAAGAATATTTTTGCTCTGCCTTCTGAGAAATGTTAAGATATTGGGCAAAATGTTGAAAATACATGGAAGGTCAATGACCCTTAGGGACAGAACATGTTAGAAAGATGAGATAGTAACTTTTGAAGCATTTCCATGAATTTCTTCTTCATGTTTTGGATAAAGAGAGCTTTCACTTTCTACATATGGTTCTAAGAGACAATTTCAAGAGACATGAATTAAGTAATTGTCATCTCTTTGTGCATCATGAATCTAATGCAGATGACTATTACTTAGGTTGACTGGAGTAGTCAAATGCCTGAAATATCATAAAATCAATAGAAGAAGTGAGTTTCTTAATCGCTTTAACTCATTGCATAGGTTATAAAGGAGCCTTTTTTTTTTAAAATCTTACTAGCCCTGACAATCTATCTGTAAATTATATCAATTATTTGTTCCTCACACAATCATCCACTTGCTGCCTGACTATTGATTTAGTCATTTACATATTTTTCAGAGAAATTATCAGGAAAATAGAAAAAGATTAAAACCAGATTTTTGCTGAGAAAATAGAGCTCACCCTGATTTGCTTAGGTCTCACCTCATTTTAGTACCAAAAGTTAAGTATTGTGGGAGTCCCCACAATCTCAGGCAGAGTGAAGCATTTGGTCACACAATAGTGTGATTTGTATAACTACCTTAACACTGGTAGAGAATTATACTCACAGTAATTGGTGATAAATATGAAGAGTCATTGACAAACTGGTAGAAACATTAACCTGATGACTGACTTAAAACATCAGAGATAATTTTATATCAAAGTGAAAGTCTCTCTTCTCACTACAGCAGAAAACTCAGTGGAAGAACTTTGAGTTAGATTTTTAGCTTAAAATAACACAGACATGCAGACCACTCAATCTGCCTATGACCCAATACTCCCAACCTTCAAGAATTAGGTGGAAACCTTCCTATTATTACAATGAGATTCCTCAGCAGAAACTGAGTATATGTCAGGGTAATTGTGTAGTAGATATAAGAACTAAGAGTCAGATAATATTCTATGATTCCATAAGGAGATCAAAAAGAGGAAAATAATTTGGAAGCATTTTCACTTGTTTCTTAGTGTCACAATTTACACAATTTTTACTCATTCAGTGATACTAATTTGTATTCTTTATAATCTGGCAAAAGAAAATAAAGTCATGACCACAAATTCAATTTCAGTTCCTTTAAGTTCAGTTGAGACTGCTGTTGACTATTTATTTCTGGACTTATTTATGCCTATTTCCATAACACTTTTCATTCCAGCTAATTAGTATCCTTTTTGCGGTACCATCCTTCATTGAACACCCTGCCCATCATTCCCAAATGATCCGTGCTTTACAGAGAGTTTTTACATCAAACAAGAAGTCCCGTATCTAAAAGTACTTAACTCTTTATCTTCTCAAATTTTCTTTCCATTTAAGAAGAGAAAATGATTGCCTTCATTCATGCTGTTATCTCCTCTTATCTCCTCCCTCCAGTACTAAAAAAAAAAAAAATGATAAAAATTTGTATTAATTTTCTTCCATTTGAAGGATCTCAGCCTCTAGAACATTTCTCTTTATCATCAGTGTGTCCAATCCTTCGTTATCTAGAATAAAAAGGATTCTACCTGATCATGTTGCTCTGTCTACCTATGATATTGTTTTCTGCTCATTTCATCACAAAGTGCATTGAATGAATAGTCTGTTATAGAAAAATGCAAAGTCAGAAAAGATGAGACTATTGTATATTCTGGTTCTGTTTTCCCTTTCAAATTACAATCTTTGTACTTATAGTTATGTTAGTGACATGTGAGAGTTGTGTTAGTGTTAGTGATATTTATAACATTCTTTCATTCTTTATATCCAAATAAGTGAACAAATGAAGATATTCTCTTTTCTTTTTTAGATAGTTGGAGATATGCCTTTTGTGACATATTGTGAAGGAGGAGGATGAAGGGGAAGGAGGTCAAAGAAGTTGAAATAATAGAAAACATGAGCATTAACTGAAGGAAGGGTTTTAGATGACACCCCCATTTTCTATAGAATATTGCTTATATTGCTTAAAAACAAACACTATGACAGCATAGTTTTTCTTCAAGAATATTTTCATGGTTTTTCAAACCCTTAAATGTTGCACACATACAAAAAAAAAAAAAAAGAATGATTTTTAGAATACGTTTCTGACCACACATTGACTATGCCCATACCTAACTCCTTTTAATTCTAGACAACTGTCTAACCCTCTTTTATTGTTATTTAGCTCTATGTGACTTAAGTGGTTAAACATTACTTAAATGTTCAAATGTATCTTAAACTTGTACAATGCTTTTGCCAAGTTATTTCACAGAAGTCAACATTTGTTAAATTACTGATCTCAGCTAAATTCCTAATGCCAACATGAAATTGAATAAATGCACAATTGATTTTATTTCTTTTTTTATCTTATTTCTCAATTTTTTTTCTTTAAGTGGAAAATATCTTATAGCATAACTTTAATTCCACAATAGTTTAATGTCAAAGCTAGATTGGTAATACTTCCATTCCATTCTACAAATGAAAAAAAAAAAAAAAACTCAAATGTTGAAGAGGGAGAAGGAGAAAAAAATAACCATGTTATAACATTCTTTCATGGCAAAATGTCTATATTTAAGAAGATAAATAGTAATTCAAAATATGTTACAATGCTTATAAAAATGGAAACAGTGTATAGTGAAGTTTTGGGGATGGTATCTGATATTTTTTGCTTTATCTTTGATTATTTTACTTGAAAAAAATCCTGATTTCTATCACAGTTACTGTACCAAATATTGCTGCCACTTACTGGTATCGAGTTCACTTAAGAATACAGGAAGATCTGTTTTATATTAGTGTAGATAGTAAGATCATGCCTCTCTTAAAATTAGGCATGGCTATGGGACTTGATTTTGTTCCAGGGAATAAAGATAGAAGTGACTTGTTGAATTGAACATTTATGAGTAAGTGGTACTCAGTTTTCCATTTTTGCTTCTATTTGTGATCTTGGCTATCAACATTGTAGATGAGATAGCCTCTATTAGCCTGAGTTTCGAATTGAAGAAGGCATGAAACAGACATTGATATAACTGGAAATATTCCATGACTTAGAATAAATCTTATTTTAAGCTACTGATATTTGGGGTTAATTTTTTACTGAACCGAAATCCTATCTATCATCACTGATGCATCACAGGATAATCGCTACTGAGCTTGTGTAGGAATAAATATCACACAGATCTTTACTGCACAGAAATCACTTCGGAGAATGTCTATTTGTACACTTTGAGAGAGGGAGTAAGTACGTTTTTTTGTTGTGAAATGGGTAGTTACTTCACATTAGGTGAAACAATGCTGTTGTTTGCATATTGTAGTTTAGACATTTAAATAAAAATAGAAGCATGTCTGTGAATGCTGAGTAAACAAAGGAGCAAGAGAGCTGAATAATCTATTGTAAACATTGCATCAATGCTTCCCCAACATGCAATATTTTCTGGAAACCTCGGACTTCATTTTCCAGGATTTCCTTTATATTTATGTGTCTAAATGAGAGTTTGTAAGTGAACAGTATCCTTGTAAAATTTGAAGCTTTGATGATGGACATGGTGTGATAACACATTCAAAGAGGTGTTAACCTAAATCCCTAAAATATGTACAAAGTTGTAAAAAAGGTTACCCCAATAAAAATAATTTTAAAAATAATAAAATTTAGACAAAACAAGAGAAGGGAAAGCAGTTATTTTCCAGTAACAGTTATAGCAGATACTTTGGAAGGCATCATATTTTTCAAAATTCCCAGTTGATGGTGGTAGCAGAGGAATAGTATGAGAACCACTGTGTCTACTGCATGAGCATCTACTAATCACCCATTTGTAGTGGTGAGTTCCTCTACGTTTATACTCCAGCCTTTAAAAAACATGAGCAAACCTGCAATTTGTTATATTAAATTATTTCTGTTTGGAATATCCATAACCGTCTTTGTTTTCCTTACTTAATCTAATTATATAAAGAGCAGTGGATTTTATGCTTTTGTCTGTCTTTTTAAAAATGTTAAGAACTATTTTAAAAATACAGAGAAGTGAAAATTTTGCTAATTCCCTTTATATGTATCTAACAAACATTAGCATTTCCTTATATTTCTCTATATAAAATTAAATAAAAACATAGTGCATAGTAATAGTTACATTGAACAATGCTGGAGGTGATTTATCACTCTAGAAATTCCCATTACAAAATGTCTAAATATAATATATAAAGTTACATATATAATATATAACTATGTGAAATAATTTTATATATATTATATATATCATATATTATATGCACATTTGAACTTTAAGAACATAAAAGAGATTGCTCAAATTCCTAAGTATGATTCTAAAGAGGTAAGGTGGTTCGCTAAATCTAGTTGCTTCCCATGTGAAAGAGGCCTTGACTTGACAAGATTAAAAAAATAATCTTCCGACTTCCTCATTACTCTGGGACTTCAAAAGATGGCATCATCAGTGGATAAAATGTGTGTGTGTATGTGTCTGTGTGTGTATTCTAAATATGTGTGATAGAAAAAACAAAAAAGTTTCCATGATCATTTATGAATACAGATAAATAAGATATTATTTTGGAAACTGAATTCACTATACCTTCTTCACTCATGAAAACTCATGCCAAGACTTAGGTTTCAAAGAGGTTTTTATACCAGGTGGCTACAAGAAATAACTTCAAACCGTCTTTAGAAGAATACTCTTATTTTAGCTTTCTGTCACTGAAAAATAATTTAGCAACAACCTTAGTGACTTAAAACAACTCAGGTTTATTATCTGAGATTTCTCTAGGAAAGAAGTCTGATAGAGGTCTCGCTGCTCTAAAATCGCAGTGTCAGCAATGCTATGTTATTTTCCAGAGATTTTTATGGGGAACCTATTTCCAGCACATTAAAGTTATTGACAAAAATCCAATTCCTGTGGATTTGGATTTGAGTCTAGACCTGTGTCTGCATTGTCTTGCTCACTATAAGATGAAGCTTGTTCCCAGCTTTTACAGGCTGTCACAGTCCTAGGTTTATAGCCCTCTTTCTTCTATCTTGGAAGTTAACAATGGCAGATGGCTTGTTCATTTTCATCTTTCTGATCCATTGTTTTTATTACAGGTAGAAACTACCCTATTACAATTTGTCTTTTAATCTTTTAAGGACTCGTGTAATTAGATTGGACTCACTCTGAAAATCTAGGACAATCTCTAGTTTCTTGGTCTTTAATCTTTTTTTTAAGATTTATTTTTATTTATTTATGCATACAGGAACTGGGCTATACACCAGAGGTGCAGGGGGTGAGAGGATTCACCGGAGACAGAGTGGGGAGCAGAACAGGCAGATCTACTGAAATACACTGCTGAGGGGAGCAGCAGGGACGAGGCAGGAAAGGTCTGCTGTACCATGTGGGTTAGCCCCTTGCGGGGATCAAATTCATACCACAGTGGCTGGAGATAGCTTTAACCCCTTTGCCACCAGAAAGGCCCCTCGATCCTTAATCTTAACTACATCTGGGATGTGATTTTTGTCATGTGAGATACAATATTCTGTTTAGGTGTTAGGGATTAGGGGGTGAGGATATGAACATTTTTGAGGGAACAGACTAACTGTAGCACCACTGCAGACTAAACAAAACTCAAAAAAATTCCTATAGATGAATGAAAGAAATCTTATTCCACAAGAAAATATATGAGTTGTAAATTAATATTTCAGAAGAAAAATAGTAAAATGTTATTAAATGTAAATATTAAAAATAATAAAGTCTAATTTAAAAATATAAAAATAATAAAGTCTAATTTAGTAACTAAAGTGAAACTATATTATGGCAAAAGAGAAATAAGATAGATATATCAAGAATGATTGCAGAATCAAAGCATTTTGAGATACCTGTATTTGCAAAAAACAGGTGATCATTTACAATATTTAAATTTTAAAGTTAAATTTTCATGTCAAATATTTTGTTGAACCTCTTATAAGTATATGGCATGTGCAATTTTCCTTTTAATAATGAGGAAAAATGAGAAAGAAGCACTTCTTCAAGAGGTTTAGAGGAAAGAATGAAAAGTAGAAAAAAATAGAAAGCACAAAGTAAGATATATGAGTATGAATATATCCAAGATGGTAATATTGTAATATAATTAGACTAAATGTCTTGAAAGAAAAATTATAAGACTATATGAAAAACATAGTCCAACTGTATTTGATTAGCCATAGATACCTAAAATATAAGGAATCCGAAAGTTGCAGAAATGAAGCTATGCTGCCAAATATAGACCAAAGACAATTGCTGTCATTACTTGGCACAGTAACATAAAGCATTTAAAACATAAGTAGAGCTAGAGTTGTTCAAAATATAATGATAAAATGTTGGAACAAAAAGATAAAATAATTTCAAACTACTATGTACCCTAATAACAGTTTCAAAATGCATAACATTAGATTTGATATATCTACGAGGAGAAAGTGAAAAATCCACTGTCCCAGTGGGAGATTAAAACATCAATCTCTTAATAATGGACAGAGGCAGTACATAAAACTTCAATTAATATGACAGGAATTTTGCATCATAGGCTTATCTCTAGTCAGGTGTAGAATGCTACTGCATTCTGTGATTACAAATATATCGAGTTGAATATCAGTATCAAAAATATGACTATATTCATACATTTGGTCAAAGGTATCTTTTAAAAATGCATCAAATGCAACATACAATAGAAACATTAATTTTAATATGTGCCATTCTCACTGGTGTAAGATGGTTTCTCATTGTAGTTTTGATTTGCATTTCCTTGATTATAAGTGAAGCTGAACATTTTTTCATCTGCCTTTTGGCCATTCCCATTTCCTCTTTGGAGAAGTTCCTTTTTAGCTCTTCTGCCCATTTTTTTGACTGGATTATTTACTTTGTTTTTGTTAAGACTCATCAGGTCTTTGTAGATTTTTGTGATCGGTCCTTTATCATTAGTGTTGTGTGCAAAAATGTTCTCCCAGTCTGTGGGGTTTCTCTTTGTTTTTGTTATTGTCTCTTTTGCTGTACAGAAGCTCTTTAATTTGATGTAGTTCCAGCTGTTTATCTTTGCCTTTGCTATCACTGCTTTATGTAATGAGTCTTTAAAGATGTTACAGAGGTGTATGTCAGTAAAACTAGCAACAACAAATGTTGGCAAGGATGCGGAGAAAAAGGAACTCTCCTGCACTGCTGGTGGGAGTGCAACTGGTCCAACCACTATGGAAAGCTGTGTGGAGATTCCTCAACCTGCTAAAGATGGAGCTTCCATGTGATCCAGCAATTTCACTCCTAGGCATTTACCCAAAGGACACAGAAACGTTAACTCAAAAGGGCACTTGCACCCCTATGTTTATAACAGCACTATTTACAATAGATAAGCTATCGAACCAACCCAAATGCTCAAAAATAGATGACTGGATCAAGAAGATGTGGTGCATATACACAATGGAATATTACTCAGCATTCAAAAAAAGACAAACTCATGCCATTTGCAGCAACAAGGGTGGAGCTGGAAGGGATCATGCTCAGTGAAATAAGCCAGAAAGAAAAAGAAAAATACTGGATGGTCTCACTCATAGCAGGGATTTAGAAAACCTAAATAAGGGACCAGGAAAAAGACTAATTCAAGTAAAAATCAAAATCAGCAAGCAACTATAAACCAGAGACACACTACAGGGTTGGGGGGGTAGGATGGATTAGGGTCAAAAAATAAGGGGGGTGGAAATTGTATGGGGACTATAACCAAGATAAAAATGCATACATTATGCAAAAATGAAAAATGATGTAAAATTATACAAAGTAAAAATTAAAAAAAGAAACTTTTTTTTTTTAAAAATTTGGGACAAAACTAAACAGTTATGATTTTTGTGACATCAAATTTGGATGTTTTCTTTTAGTTCTAAAACTTTATCTTATTGTTCTTCTGGTGATACCTGTACCTATGAGTTTATAATATTCTTACCCTTCACACAATTCTTGGCTTCTTATTGACAGACCCTGTCATCATTAGCTTTTTCCTTTTCTTTCTCCTTTCCACCATGTGGACCATACTAGTATGTGGACCATACTAGTTCAATTTGTAATGCAGCGGTAAATAATTCATTATTTAGATATTCTTTCAGATATATCTTTTGGCTCATAAATTATCATTTTAAAGTGTTTAATTTTTTACTGAACCTAATAAAACTTAACAGAAGTTATTGTGAAATATTTGATAAATGCAAAATATATAAAGAACAGTATGCTCATGAAACAAAAGCATTAGGGAACTTGCTGGTCCCATTGTGTCTCTCAAATTCCTTCTTCAGTCTCACCTTGAATTTCATGCTGCAATTCATTTGTTTACACTGATACTACCATGTATTTCTAAATAATATATGGCATTTTAGGATGTTTTGATCTTATATTATTGATTCCATTGTAGATATATTCTCTGTATGATTTCTTCAATTTTTAACTCAAAGTGTCTATTAATATATAAAACTTGGATTGATTGACATTTACTTATATTCAAATTTCCACTGCTTGAATAAATTATAATTTATTTAACTATTCTCCTGTGGGTGGGTATTAATTTCAAACACTTCATTTTATTTTATTTCTGGAAATTCTTTGTCAAATCTATCCGTTGCTTTTTTTGTTAGTGCCATCTTTCAGTCATCATCTTTATTCCCTCAGTGATTGAAATGTTCTTATAATATTTTGTTCACTATGTCCTACTTGTGTTTTGTGTTTCCTATTTGTTAAAGCTGCTTCCTCACAGACCTCAGTTTTACACACACACACACACACACACACGCACACACACGCCCCACTTGGAAGTGCTTGTGTACTAGAATGAGAGCCTGGATGCTCTCCCTTTAAAAAGTTAAGCTTCCTCTGGTTAATGAAAACACTTATTTTTCTGGCCTTCCTTTCAAAGCTGTATCCATTCATCAAAATTGTATGTATTACACAAGAGGCTCAACTCTAGCTCCATCATATGGCAGATCTGAGACACCTTCCCTGTGGAAGCGATCAACCACAGCCTTATGGCCTGCTGGCAAACACATCTCAGTTTCAGATCTTTGTGCTCTTTCTTCCTTCCTAGCATATTTCACTTCGCCCTCCTACCACATATGTATTAAGAGATATATTTAATACTGTTTTAAATTTTTATGTGTTTATAACCAGATTTAGAATTACCTTTATCATGTGTCTAAAAACTTTTGGAGTATTTAGTTATTTGCTTCTATTCTGTTGATTTCTCAAACTATAAAAAATACAACCAGATTAGGAAATATGTGTTTTATCTTTTAGTCATCACAGTATAATTAACTATAATTTAAAATTGATTTTTCTTGAAAATCCAATGATTATTAGTATTTTACTCCACATTTCACTTATATACAACTTAGCAAAGAGGAAAGTTCTTTTCTTTTATAAAATTTAACAGTAATGTGTGAATATTATAGAAAAGCTAGAATAATTTATATGCAAATATTTTATTTCTCTTCCCATTTACACTTACATAGGATTTTACTTTAAAACTATCCTGCTAACATATTTTTATTAAAGTAGTACCGCATTATAACAATATGAATGTTTCAGGCATGCATCATTGAAAATCAGCACATGTATATGCTGCAATAATTCTTCATCAAAAGTCTAATTCTGTTCTTCACGATACAGTTGTCCCCTTTTTACCTGATTTACCTACCTTTCTTCTTTCCCTTCTGGTGATCACTAATTGGTCTTACAATCTAAAACTTTTGTTTTTATTTAATTCATCCATCTTTTTATTATTGCTGTGTACCATATATAGTGATTTCACTCATGGGGAGTAACTTGATATTTTTAAAGTCAGCAAGTATTTAAGAATTACCTCCCATGTCAGTTAACTTGAAAACATCATTGCTAATGGTTGCCTAGGAATGCCATCACATAGATTTATACTAACATTGAGTTAATACTATAAAACCCATTACAAATTGTTTCTCATTTATTTCTCACAGCAACCCTCTCATGAAGATGCCGTTATTATTCTCATTTTAAAGGCACCGAAACCAAAATTTATAGGAGTGAGGGAAATTTCATAGAAAATAATTTCTACAAAGTTCTTGAGTCCTGGAATAAAACTGACTTGCTGGCTCTAAAACCCATGTCCCTAACTGTTATTACCCTGTATTCTGTATTAGGAGCCCCATCAACATCCTTGTAACTAATTTTCTATTCTTTAATATTTAAAGAATAGATTTTCATCTTGTATTTCATTCTTTCTATTACATGTTCAATATACTTAAGTATAAATGTAAACTACCTTTGTTAATGTACCTATTATCTTAATACTGAATTAAAAGACTTAAAATTATTTTTAATGCATTTTGGGCAAATTACCATCCATAAGGATTTTACTAAAATATACACGCATACTTTAGGGACCTCCCTGTGGCACAGGGGTTAAAGTCTCAGTGTCATCAAGCTATTGCCAAACAGTGGCATGAGTTCCATCCCCAGCTAGGGAGCTGACTCACAGGTGTAGCTGACCTCTCCCATCTCACCCACTGCTCCCCTTAAGAGTGTATTTCAGGGGCCTCCCCGGAGGCGCAGCGGTTGAGCGCTGGGTTGCGAAGCTGCCCACAGCCTCTGCAGCACCGGTTTGATCCCTGGCTGCTCCAGAGGAGGACCCCACATGACGCGCAGACCTCTCCTGCCGCCCGCTGCTCCCCTCAGCAGTGTACTTCGGTCCTTCTGCCTGCTCTGCTCCCCACTTTGGCTCTGGTGAATTCTCTCACCCTCCCGCTTCTGACTGTACCCAGTGCTTGTATAAATAAATAAATAAATCTTTAAAAAAAAAAAAGAGTGTATTTCAGTCAATCTGCCTGTTCTGCTCCCCACTCTGTCTGGTGAATTCTCTCACCTCCCTCCACCTTGCCCCCCACCAGCGCATCTCTGGCCTCCACCCCCCAGTTCTTCTATGCATAAATAAATAAAAATAAATCTTTAAAAATAAAATATATGCACGTGGCTCAATAGCTTTAAAATTTTTTCCTGTTTTCCTATGTCTATGCCAATACTAGTTATGAGCAGTAATTTATTTATTTATTTATTTATTTATTTATTTATTTATTTATTTTTACCAAATGCCAATTACATAATTACAATGTCAAAATCAATAAATTATAAAATGCATGTTTATTTAAAATTATTTGGTTATTATTGAGGTTGACCATGTCTTCAGTTGTTTACTTGCAGTTTGCAAACCTATTTATTATTGGGTCAAGTGTACAGAAGGTGTTTTAGAGAAAGAAGGAACACAAATAGTTTGCCTCTCGCAAGTACTGCAAAGTCAAAATCTGTAGTTGTTTGACATGGGAACTTAAAAGAGACACTTAAAAGGTTTGCCAATGTCACAACCTTCATAGAAGTAACAGGATTGGAACCCAAGTTGTCACAAATGCAATTTAGAACAGTTTTTAACTATCTTACAACTCTTCTGCATTTGGTTGATTGATATTGATCAGATTTTCAGTAATTGTAAAATTTGTAATTATGAACAATAATTTATTCTAACCTCCTGTGAAACAATTCTGAAAGTTCTAAGATGTAGCTAAAATATAGTGTTCAACAACATATTTGGAGTGATGAAATAAATTAGATGTCAACTATGGACTACTATAAGTTTTCAATAATTAAATGTTCCATTGTCATTAGGGGGAAAAAAGTTGCTCTTTAAATCAAGAGGATAATTATTTTGCCCGACAAGACTTCACTGTGCTTGATTGAGATTTTGGGATGCACATATATGAATTGACAGTTTGCATTTGCTATGTTTTCCCCTAGGTGAAATCTAAAAGAGTTCATCATTTTTAATATTAATGAGAACAGAGTCTATTAACTCTAAAAATGCCCTCTTTGCTCAGAGAAATGTCCTACCTGAAAACCTGATATTAAACTGTCTCATCATGACAAGTGAAAATTCAGATTTCAAATAAGTCATGTTTCTCTTTAAGACATGAAGTAAATGAATTCTGCATCTTTTTTATGTTAAAAACTGTATTTGTCTAAGCTTTTAAAGAAAGAAACCGATTCACTTTACTTTTTCATTAAATTTATGTTAGTACTTCTTAGATTTTTAAACTTGAGCACTATGCAAAATAATAAGAAAACTTACTTCATTGAAGACTACAGATTTACAAAAACAAGGGAACCATTCTTTTATGTGTGTGCTCTCTGATGGAGTCAAGTGGCAGTCCCACAAGGTGTGCAGGAGAATATCAGTTTCACTTCTTTATAAGGCCCAATTAGACAACCATTATGAATTCCTCTAAGAATTCCAAGAAGGAGTTGATGAACTAGGTGGCATGGAGCCAGAGCATAAGTTAAGGAACCTAAGCAGAAAAACACTAGTTACTTCTCATTTCAAATTTCTTCTTTGCATTTCCCAAATGTCAATTATTAAATTTTTCCACTCTCCTGTATAATGTTTCTCCTATTAAGTTTCCCCATTAGCTATAATTCCATAAAAAGTACTACTACAATTAATGTCTTTGTGCTTTAAAAAAATAAGATGCATATGTACTAACAAACTAGGCATGAGAAAGTAATTAGTGTGAAAGAAAGCTTTTACAAAAATTATTTCAACTGGATTATAGGCAATAAAGAAAATAAAACCTTTCTGTTCCTGACTTTACACACAAAAACTAAATGAAATCCACGCTACTTTTCTTAATATTATCTTTTAAAAAGCATATAAATATATCACCTTGTTGAATAAATGGAATGTGAATTTTAAAACAATGATGGAGAAGTACTGCAAGAAAGCAGAAAACCAGCTAGTTCAATAAAAAAGACAACTTTAAATGAGTGGGGACTTCTTGATCATTTTTATAAATTCAGTCAGTCAGTCCATCCATTTGTCTATTTGTGATTAAGCTCCCACTATGTGACAGTCTTACTCAATTGCAAATGCAGTATTTAGAAGATTTTCAAATCTTCATTTTGTTATGAGACAATTCTTATTTTTAAAAAGGAAAGAAAAGCAAAAAAGAAAAAATATAAAAGTGGAGTGATATGCAAGTTTTTATGGTGACATTATGATAGGCTGGGCCTTTTGTATTTTTAGTGGTAGACATAAATGACAAGAGAGAATTCTATATTACCTAACCTACTAAAATATTAGGGGAATTTTCACTCAAATTTCACCCCAACTTACCTACCAACTGAGCTCACCTCCATTATTTAAAGTTCAACTTCTGCGTCAAAGTAGTTGCTCATTTTCTAGCTACTAAATAGGTAATATCTAAGAAGCAGGTATGGAAAGTATTAATGTGCAAAATGATCAGGAATTAATACAAGTTTTCAGCCTTGCTTTGAAGAAAAAATACCCCCAAATGACAATGTTTTGTCTTCATCACTCAAGAATTCAACCAGGTAGTCAAAAGTCTCTGGGTGTGGGACTCTAGTGGGTACTCAGTGCTCACAGTGAGGCCTATGGCCCCTCGTGGACATGCATCCCTACCAAGTCACCTTCAGAGCTCCTCACAGGATCTTCCTTTACTCAGAAAATGTTCCCTGAGTATTTCAGAATCTCTGTGCAAAGCCTGAAATGTCAGACACCAAATCTCCTTAATGAAAACTCAATAAGGTTTTTATGCCCCCTGACAAAGTGGTTTCCACATTTTTCACAGATCAGATACATTTAACAAGTATTTATTCAGGATCTAAGGTAGGACACTCACGGTGATGAACTCTTTCATTACATGAACAGACCCTGTGAACCTCGGGCTCTCCATTAGTAGACCAAGGAATCTGTAAATGAATGAGAGTGCCAGCTGCATCTGTCCCACGGACATGCAGTGGGGGACAACAATGTGAGCCATACACAGAATTTAAAATTTTCTAGTAGTCACACTGAAAACATTTAAAAAAATTGAATATTAAAAATATATTTTACCTAACCCAATAAATCTAAAATAATTGTATTTTGGCAGGTATGTGGTAAGAAGGATTATTGAGAAACCTTACTCTTTTATATGAAGTTTTTGAGCTGCTTTGTGTGCATTTTCACTTATTGCACATCCCAGTTAATTCTGACCATATATTTGAGTGATAAGCACCATGTGTGTTTAGGGGCTACAGTACTTACTGATATAAATCTAGATTCTAGTCTCAGTAAAACATGGTGTGAACATTTACAAACAGTTTTGGATAAAATTTCAAGTGGGCCTTTGACTTCACATTAAGATTCCTGTTTAGATTGTTCAGTGATCTTTAAAAGAAAGTTAATATGTTATTTCTTATATTTTTATTTATTATAAAATGATCTTTTTAAATATATTTTCCTCTGAAATGGAAGCAATATCTTCAAGGAGGCATAGAGTAAAAGTCTTCGCAAGCATAGTGTGAAGTTTTCTCATAAAAACTAAAAGCAGGAAGTGTCAGGCACCCCTGCATAATAAGACTGCTTGCCAGCTTTGCTTCCTACCTTGAATTTTTCACTGGATTATGAATACAAAATTCTTCATTGGAGTTAACCAACAGCTTGTGAATTGCTGTACTATCTACCCAAATGAAACTTTCCTGAACCATTGATTGCAGGTGTTTTTGATTCACTGGTTTTTAATTCCAAATCAGTCCTTCCCGGTGCCTCCCTGGTGGCACAAGGGGTTAAGTCTCAGCACTATCAAGCTATCTGCAGCCACTGCAGCAGGAGTTAGATCGCCTGACCAGGGAGCTAATCCACATGGTGCAGCAGACCTCTCCTGTCTCACCCACTGCTCCCCCCAGCAGTATATTTCAGTAGATCCGTCTGTTCTCCTCCCGACTCTGTCTCTGGTGGATCCTCTCACCCCTTACACCTCTGGCCTGCACCCCAGTTCTTGTAAGCATAAATCCATAAAAATAAATCTTTTTTTAAAAAATCAGTCCTTCCCCCTTTTTTTGTCATGTTTCTGTGTTTCTATGTCAGCCTGATTCCTGTTATATTGGGTGTACCAAGTTGAGATTTGACATCATTTTCATCATTCAGATACAACAGAATTATTTACAAAGTAAATTGAGTAATGAGGGGGAGGGGAATGTTTGGGTAATACCAACTAATTGTATATCTAGTTCTTAGGAAAATGATGAAGTGTGGGAGGTTAATTTTTTTGTGCTCTTAATATGTCAGTTTAAATAAAAGCCCCCATCAGCTTAGTTTTCACACTTCTTATATTTATCTCCCTATTCATTTTTAGCCATCATTTCAAGGTATGCCAAGTAATTATCATTTTGCCAGACTTCCAAGCCTTTCTCAGAATCCATTTGTCAGGATGAAATCAATAAGAACCCAAGGAATAGCAAATTACATGTAAAAATGTGTTACAAATTAGAGAGGAAGGTGAGCATTGTAAAACAACTGGTTGTATGCAAGAGATGGAGCTCTAGAATTGGGAGCCAAACATGTCAGTCATTTTGTACAAAATGATTAATAAAAATCACTTCTGTTGAGTGCAGAGGACTCAGATTATATAAATTAGAGGGAAATCTTCCATCACAAAAATATTTAACCAATTTTCACAAAACTAAAAAGCTGCATGAAATAAGCTCTACTTGAATGCATATTTAGAAGTTGTCAATGTTTTACAAAATAATAAAGGTCCAGAATCTATTCTGGCCAGAAATAGATGAGTCTTTCTATTTTATTTGCATATTGGCACAATCTAGTGAAAGCTTCCTTATAAATCATCCCAATTCACATCAATGCTTATTTTTAAAATTTTTTTAGATACTTTTTTCAGAGTGCGTTTTAACTGAAGCTATCATGCTTGCAAATAATATTTCTTCCAAGTAACATTTGCAAGCAGAACAACAAAATCACTAGGTGGAATTTGGGGGAAAAAAAAAAGTTGGTGTTAGGTGGGAAAGTTTTGACACCAGAGAAAAAGTCTTGTGTGAATGAAAATGCAAATCCAAATTAAGAGTCCTGATAGCATGACAGAAAGGTGATGGCAAAATGGACATGAAAACCTTCTAATCACATGAAAACCAGTTCCTCAGAGCCACGAAGAAACACTGTGCCATTAATTCTGCTCTGCTCTCTTGCACACTAACAGTTCCCGTCCTAATTAAATGTGCTCCTGGAACATATGTTTTATTGTCTGAGCTATGCCATTAGGTTTGATATACTTGTAACTCTTCACATTTGGGGTTGGGAAATCCCTCTTGGGGCTTTTATCTATATCAGAATCTTTCCTGAGCAGAGGGTAGTTAAGTATCATATTATATTGACAGTAAATAAGCAGTTGTTAAATATAAGAATCAACAATGTTGAATCCATTCTGCTGAACTTTGTAGGCTTATAGATTTAGTGCAAAAGAAATATATGTGTGGATGAAATTAGCTTAAGTCTATTTTTGTAGTTTTCTTTTTTGTTCTCTGGAAAAGGTATAGATTTTGTAAAATTGAAGATTCTATTATTATGAAATCAGATATTGTCAGTTGAATGACTACGGCTTTATTTGTCAAATTAATTTGAATTGGTTCATCAGATAACTTGGTTCCCTAAATTCTTTTCTCTGTATTGAAAAAAAAGAAATTGTTGGATTAATTTTTGATAAGAAAAGTGGAGAATGAGGGAAAAAGGAAAGATTTGTCAAATAAGTTACTTAACTGGGTAAAGGAAACTAAGTTTGATTTAGATGCTTGGAGATTTTTGTTGTTTCCAATGGTATAAAATAGAATGTGTCCATTAATGTGCAATAATAAAATATCAGTGAAATACATACTTATTTTCTGGCATGTCTGGATTCTATCTAATAGAAGTTCCTAGCCTTCAAAAGAACTAAAAGAGATGGGGCAATAATGTAAAAAGGAAGTTTCTATTTTAGTTACCGCTAACCTAAAACTTTAGATGCTTCCTTCCATTCCTTGCTTATTTTCAAAGATCCTCAGTTGAAACATTGCTTTCCATTTCATGGGTTTCCTTCAATCAATGTTTCAGTTTAATTTGATTTTCCAGTCCTGAAGGTTAAAGCAGAATGAACCTAGCCTCTATGTTCTGTTGCCCACATAGCCAAAAGTAAGCAACATAATTGATCTTAAAAAAGTTATAAGCTTGAGTTGAAATGAAATATGTTGAAAATATAAAGTATTAGAAAAGAGGAAAGTTTTTATAAATGTCCTTATTAAAATTAGATATGAGACCCTTCACTATTGTAATCCTGTTCTCAGTTTAGATTCACAATTGCTACAGAACAACGTGGAGAACAGGACTTTTATATCTGTGGGGGCAAAAGTGTTCAGTGATAATAGAATTTGGAGGTTAATTATAAAGGAAGGGTTTAAGAGGGAAAAAAGAATAAATATAAATGAAACTAAAGGTTAAATATGAACTCTCAACATAGAAGGTCTGAATATAATTTTAAAAGGCCACAATTTCAATATTGCTGCATAACTTCAAGCAGATGGATGACTGTAGACTAAAGGTGACACACTGATTGGTCTACAGTAGTGATGGGATTTAGAAAACTTGCTTTTAATTTTTCCAGCAAGAGGCTAATCTCTGAAACATGATACTAAGAATTCATAAAGAATGCTCTCAGGCTATTACTTTTATTATCCAAGAATACATGGACATTTTATGAGGAAAACTGATGAATAAGGTTTCAATTCCTTGAGATATTTTTATTGTCATATCGTTTGTTACCTTTGTCATGAAATTAACCCATAGGCACAGTTTCAAAATTACAAAATGTAGATGAAGAAAAAAGAAGAGATGGCAAGGTTATATTTTTATGTTTAAGGACTTTTTTCTATTTCCTTTGAAGTATAAAGTGGAAAAGCATTATTCTATACTTTTTTAAATGGAATTCAGTCTTTTTCTTTTCTTTTTTTTTTTTTTTAAAGATTTATTTATTTATTTGTACAAGCATTGGGTACAGCCAGAAGCGTGGGAGGGTGAGAGAATTCACCAGAGCCAGAGTGGGGAGTGAAGGACCAGGCAGAAGGACCGAAGTACACTGCTGAGGGGAGCAGCAGGCGGCAGGAGAGGTCTGCGCGCCATGTGGGACCCTCCTCCGGTGGCCGGGGAGCAGCTGGGGATCGAACGGGCCCTACAAATGCTGTGGGCAGCTTCGCAACCCAGCGCTCAACCGCTGCACCACCGGGGAGGCCCTGTTCTATACTTTTTAATTTACCATTACCATGAAAGTTCCATAAGGTTCCAAGTGTTCATTGTTGATAGCAAGTGATGCGTTGATGCTTTCCTTTACTCTTTGTTTATGAAGTTTCTATTGCATGAGTATCTTATCTTTCCTAGATTTTTACTCTGTGCCTATTATCTTAATTTCTTTCTATTCATTTTACTATTTTTATGCTGAAATGAGTATGTTTGGATTTTCAAGTTCATAGCTTAGTTTTAATATGTATATTTTCTTTGCTGAATATTATTTTTTTGTTTTAAAAACTTTCTCACTTTTGTATTAAAGATACATTTCCAGTCTCTTTTCCAAGTTCATAAATGCAATGTCCCTTCAAATCTCTAGAGAAAGAATTTTCTAGTGTTCTTTCCAGTAACTATGTTAAATCACAATATATTTGTTCTTGTCCATAGAGTTCTTTCTTTCTTCCTTAGATTTCCTGAATCTCTTTATGTGACTTGTGCTATATTTTTCTATGATAATCTGTAGGCTATCAAACTGCTTGGGAACTCAGGGGAATTCTATCATATTTGTGTCATATAGAAGGAATTCTATCATATTTTAGTGTCACATCAAAAGAGAAAGAAAAGTTTAGCTCTTTTTTTTTTTTTTTACACTGAAGTCCTTTTGCTTATATTAGGAAAGTTTAGTAGAAATCCAGACAGAGGCATGTTCTGAAGATAACCTTATCTTTGGGCCAGTGAGTTTTTCTTTCGTGTTATTTACAGCTGGTTTTGCATTCCCTTCTCTAACCACCATAACTATTGTCATCATAAAATGGTGTGTTTTTTTTGTTTTCAGTTAACAAAGTTTTCTTGTCATGCCCCTGAGGAAGTGTTGTAAAGTGCTGCCCAGGTTCCCCTACAAAGAAGGACCTCTAACCCAATTATTGGGAGTGCAATCAGCAGGCAGTATTCAGTTATAGTCATCCTCAGAAATTGCCTTAATTATAGAAAGTCACTTTGTCCAAGACCACAGTCCTTTCCAGGAAGATCCATATTCAATAACTGAATGATGTAGGGTCAGAAAGGTCTCATCATCTTGACTCACTCTGGGACACTCAGAAGGAGTGTCCTTGCTCCAGGGCTTCCTGCTAGGTTGGTTGAATCTAAAACAGAACTTTCATCATAGTTCAAATTTTTTCTCTGCTTCAATTATTGCCCTTCCACTCCCTTCTCTAGGTGTTTTCACCAAATGCTTTCCCTAAGAGTATTTTTTTTTTTTTATAGAGGCATGTTATTTATTTTATTTATTTGTTTGCTTGCTTGCTTTGTTTATACATGCACTGGGTACAGTCAGAAGCGCGGGAGGGTGAGAGAATTCACCAGAGCCAGAGCGGGGAGCAGAGCAGGCAGAAGGACCGAAGTACACTGCTGAGGGGAGCAGCGGGCGGCAGGAGAGGTCTGCGCACCATGTGGGACCCTCCTCCGGTGGCCGGGGAGCAGCCGGGGATTGAACCGGCGCCGCTGAGGCTGCGGGCAGCTTCGCAACCCAGCGCTCAACCGCTGCGCCACCGGGGAGGCCCAAGAGTATTTTTTTTTAAAGATTTATTCATTTAGGCATACAAGAATGGGGTATAGGCCAGAGGTGCAGGAGTTGAGAGGATTCACCAGACACAGAGTGGGGAACAGAACAGGCAGACTGCCTGAAATACACTGCTGAGGGGAGCAGCAGGTGAGTCAGGAGAGGTCTGCTGTGCCATATGGGTAGCTCCCTGGCCGGCCAGGGGATTAAACTCATGCTGCAGAAGCTGGGGATAGCTTCATAGTGATGTGCTTAACCCCTTGCTCCACCAGGGAGGCCCTCTTAACAGTATTTTAAATATTAAAGACTGTCACTGAATCTGAATCAGAAGAACCTACCTTGGGACTGAAAGTTACGTGGCATGACCTCTGGGTATTTTAGTTGTGAGTTTGCAGAAGACACTCACAGGATCCTATCTAGCACCAGCTTTTTGTCCTTAAGTCTCCCTTTCAACTCTACCCCTTGCCTCTAAGCTAGCAATTGGCACTAAAAAATCCTCTAGTGGTTTTTTTCCTTTATTTTCTCTCTGGGCTCTTAGTTTGCATATTCTGAACAAAGAACTGATTGGCCCTTTCCTCAATCCAGTCTCTCTTTAGCTCTTAGAGAAATTCTGAAAAGCTTCTGGCTTGTGGATGATACAATTGTCCTTAATTCTCCTACTTTCATTGTTTTCTTTCTCTGCCTTTGTATGTCATTGACTATTTTCACTGATAATTTAGAGGGATGAGAAAATCTATAAACATGAGTTCAGATCACCATTTGAAGCAGATGTCTCAGATATATATATTGTTTTTATTGAGGTAGCATTGGTTTGCAGCATTGTATATGATTTAGAGGTATAGGGTCATACCCTTCAGGTGTGTGTGTTACCGCACCACAGCCACTACCATGGCACTGAATATCCTCCACCACAGTCCATTGTTCCCCTCTCCACTTTGCTCTCTCCATTCTCCCTTCCTCTCTAGTAGCATCAATTTTGCAGTATGATTTCTAGTGTTTGTTATTGATTTGGTCCTATCAGACCCATTGTTTTGTTTGTCTGTATCCCACAAATTAGTGGCACCATCCATTATTTGTCTTTCTCCTTCTAACTTATTTAGCTTAACATAATCTGGTTCCATCCATGTTGCAAATGGAAAGAGTTTCTCTTTTTTTTATTATAACTGAGTAGTAATCCATTGTGTATATGTACCGAATACTTCATAGCTTTATGTCAGCTCAATTGTTTATATTTTTTTTTGTTTTTCTTGCTGTTGGAAAAAATCCATGAAGACATCACTGAAGCCTATGTCATGGGGTATTTTGCCTGTGTTTTCTACTTCTATGCATTTTGTGGTTTCAGGTATTATTTCCAAGTATTTTGTCTATTTTGTGTTAATTTCTGTGTATGGGATGAGATATTGGTCTTGTTAATTCTTTTGCATGTGGCCATCCAGTTTTCTCAGCACCATGTATTGAAGATACTTTCTGTTCTCCTGTGTATATTCTTGGCTCCTTTGTCATAGATGAAGTGCTCTGACATATTCTTGGTATCATAATTAATATATCTTTCATCATTAGAGAAAAAAAGTAAAATAGAACACTGAAATTAAAACAAAAATGACAAATATCACTGTTTTTTCCTACATGTACAAATGAATCTTGAAGGTCAAATTAAGATATAATTATTATCTTAAAATATCTTTATTATAGATTTAGCATCACCGTATTAAAATATCTTGATTAGATCATTACAATCTACAGTTTTAAATAAGAGAAAAACTGCCAATTTTTTTTTAAGTTGATGTTGCTTTCCTCAGAATCGTTTGCTCAATTATAATTAAGAGCATGTGTTTAAATGTCATCTGTCCTGGATTTTAATCCTGGATCTTCATATGCTTGCCTTACTATTGTGTTATTGCTGGTGTTATTTTGTTGGCATGTAGGAACAGAGAACCTAGATATAATGAAAATGTCATTACATGTTGCAACATAGTTTACTGATCTGAAAATTAGATTTATACTATGGCTTTGTTACAAAAGGAGTGGGATCCTACAGGGATTTTATTTATTTATTTATTTATTTTTTATTATAAATTTTATTTTTATATTCCCCATACAATTGCAACCCCCTTATTTTGACCCCAATTCCTCCCCCCCGCCCCCCACCCCCATAGAGTGTCTCTGGTTCATAGTTGTTTGTGGATTTTGATTTTTACTTTCTTATAGTTATTCTTTTTCCTGGTCCCTTATTTAAGTTTTCTAGATTCCTGCTATGAGTGAGACCATGCGGTATTTTTCTTTTTCTTTCTGGCTTATTTCGCTGACTGTCTCAGTTTTCTCATCTATAAGTACAAAGCAAGTGAAAAAGTGGTATATTACAATGTTCAGATATTGTGTTTTATGAGAATCAGACTAGAAGCTATATATAAAACAGTCTTTAAAATATTTTGGTGCTATTAACATCCAAAATATCATCACCATTATTATTCTCTTTTCAATATAGACTTCTAAATATATGTTTTCACTAGAGGATTTGGTGTCAAGAACTGTTTTATTATACTAAAACTGATTTACCTGACATGTGTTGGGAACAAACATCTTGATTGTGATAGCGAATAACCTCTGAATTAAAAAGTAATCATTAATTCACTCGGGGCATCAAATTAAAAATTGACATCACTTAATATACTTATATGGGACTATCTTTTTTATTTAATTAATGAAGTTTTGAGAGAGACAGTGTATGTGTGTGTGTGTGTACTTATGTGTAGAGATGGTAACAAGCAGCAAAGTGGAGAATGACTTATTAGGTTTTCAATCTAGTCTAGTCCTTGAACTAAACATCCCAGGAAACCATGGAAACAAGAATAAGAACTCAGTCACAGGGTACAACAGAGAGAGGATTTTCAGTCAGCTAAAAAATCTTCTCAAGAATTTGTGGTGAACAAAATGTAAAACAACTTGATGTTGTAAATGTCTTTGTACATTTTCATTGGTCTTCTAAGTTATCAGATTACTGAGAAAGACTTCTAGATACCCTTTTTTAAAATTATCGGACCCGTTGTTAAATTATAAAATCTTCACTCTTTAGTGTGATGTATACTTATTATTTGTGCTATGCCTGTAATTCAGTTTATTTGTAACTGCAGATTTTTTAGTCTATTTTAGCACTACTCGAGCACAGGTCTAAACATGAATTCTGGACATGAATGTTATACATCAAGAACAGAATTGTGATTAAGATAAGAGGTTTTGGAGTTCAAATTCTGGGTTGGTGTCCTCTCCCATTATTTATTTGCAGTGTAATTTCTCTGGGTTTCTCTTTTCTCGGTTGGTGATTAGTGGTACTTATATCATTAGGGCTGTTGTGCTATAATATAATATAAACCATTAAGTGGTTATATAACATTTAAAAATAAAAGCATTTATAACAATAATAGCAACACTAGTGGCCACTAACAAATGTTGTATAAGTTTGGCAACTCCCTTCAAAAGTAAAATTTTATTTATTTAACTTGTTTTACAACTTTCTTCTTTTATTCCATTGTTTTATATATTTTCCCATAGTTCTCTTATTTGTGGTGGTTGCTTTCAAAGGAATAACTTCTAACATACGTATATTTATAAAGACTTTTAAGATAATACTGCAAAAAAATCAAAAAATATTTATAATTGTCGATGTTCCCATAATCAGTTGTTTACTTAGATTTTTTTAGAATCTATAGTCACTTTCTCCTTCATCGCTGATTTGTGAGAGGATTGTGGGATGAAATGATATAAAGTTAGAACATATTATTATAATAAGGAAATATAGCATTTTCTAGTTCAATTCCCCCATAAAACAAGTTATAAATGTTTTTATATGTATGTGTGTATGTGTATGTGTGTGTGTGTGTGTATATATATATATATATATATATATATAGAGAGAGAGAGAGAGAGAGAGAGAGAGAGATGTCTAGCTAATAGATATGTCTAACTAATTGCGGAAGTTTTATAATCCCAGAGGACCCAAAATAGCTGTGTAAAGAGTTTGTTCTCACTAAAGTGGAGAACTCTTCATTGATAATTTTAGTTGGTTTTACTTCTAATGGGTATATTATTTATTTTATAACTGAACATAGACATAGTAAATAAAAATGTTAATTATATCTATTTAATTCACTTTGTGATTTACTAATTACATGATTAAATAAATGTTGTCAAGTTTTAGTCTCCCAAAAAAACCTTACCTCAACTGACACATTATCAGGACTCTGTTACACTAAGTTTTTAGTGCTCTTTTTTTTTTTGGGTGGTCTTTAGAAATGATATATTCAAGGGGCAACACTTAAGAATGTAAGAATTAAATATGTCAGAAGAAAAAAGCATTTGGAAGTGAAAGGAAATAATTGCTATGTTTGTAAGTTATAAGAAATATATTTAGTCAGGAAAACTGAAACAATAAGTCAAATATTTGATGTCTATTAAGAGAACAAAATTCATAAATAATACAAATGTATTTAATGTATTTTTATAAAACCATCCCCTGAGCATTGAACTTATTGTAATTATCATAAAGCCAGTGAAACTGTTTTCATAATGGGAAATATGTGTATGAAAATATCAGAGAGGAAGTCAGCAATCTCAAAACACTCACCTCAAACTGGGCAGTGCATCCTTGTCAGAAGGCCTCCCTACTAGGGAGGCCTGCATGTCTTTATAAAAAACAAACCATGACACTATGAGATATAAATTTCAAATAAGTTTTACTTAGTCAGTTTTAAAATGCTGGTATCTTATTTTAGAGCAAAAATGTATTAATTTTTATTTCTAGTCTCTGTTGATTCTAGACATTTATGGATTTCTACCCAAGAGATTATATAAATAAAGATTTTGAGTATATACAATATATAATGATATATATGGAGGATATATAGATAGATGTGCATATATTTAATATTTATATTTAATGGATATTTTAGCACTTTTTAATCTTTGCTATCTGCAATGTTAGATACCAGGACAGAGTATATCAACATAGATTTTGGATTTGGCAGATGTAATTCACTTTTTATGTCTTCTTATTGTTTCAAATAATGAGTAGTTTATTCCTCGAATATACTCATGGAAGACAAAACAAAACAAAGTGTAACCATGGGCTTTTATCCCAATTGACCGTGGTAACCCATGCCTCAAGAGTCGAGGTGACATTTAATGACATCTTGGTAATATAATGAGGAGGTAATTAACATTGTGTTATTTTTTTCATGGTTGTCAAAGGACCAGATTGCATGCACATCCATGCAGAGAAATAGTTCCTGTCACCCAACATCCAAATATTAATTAGTATGTCTCTACATGGCAGACTGAAGTCTATGACATTAAAAACAAAAAATCCTTGGGTCATTAGCCTACTAGATGATATAGTTTGAATGGCATCTTCCCCAATGATTTCTTAGAAAAAGTGAATTCACCTTGATACATAAATGACCCTTAAAGTAACTTTTTTCAATTTTCTTAATTTTTTTGGACAAATTTTTGTCTTGTATTCTTTTGGCAAGTATAAACCACAAACTGTGAATATACCTAGCAGATTCAGGCATAGCACCAAAGTCATTAATTTTTTTTCAGGAGAAAAAGGGAGAAAGAAAATAGGGTAACTGAGAAAAATAGTGAAGAAAGAGATGCATATGCTGTGTGATGTCACCCTAAGTGTCATCAATATTTATCTCAGTTACTGCTGAGCTGGCCTGTCTCTGTCTTAGATATTTGCAAAGCTGCCAATACTAGCTTAGCTTCACTTCTAAACAAATAAAGTCTAAAAAAGACATAATTTATACTCAAAATGCTTATTATGGCCATTTGCTATGCACAGTAGCTTGAAGTAGATTCCCTGTGAAGCTGCTAAATTTGCTCGAGGTAAGTAGGTGTCAAGCAGTAGTGGCTTAATGTCTGTACTCAGCTGCAGTTTACCCCTACTGTTCCTCCTTCTCTGCTTCCTCTCCACTTTCTTAGCCTTCTCTTTCTTCCACTTTCCTGCCACTTCTTCTTTTCTTAAAATTCTGTTTCTTAGTCTTTCAGGAATGTTTCCTCCTAGGTCCTAAATATTTAAGAATAAGTTATATTCATGGAAAATTCATTGAGAAAGGGGTAGAGACTTTTATTTCCATTGTTGAAAACTTTTTTTCTAAATTCCTCCCTGGTGTCCTCATCATTGATATTTGCTCCATGGTGAACAGTCTAAATTAGGCAGATCTTTGACAAAATAAAGTAATGGGGAAATTTCTCTTGGATCTTTTTTACCTTACCAGATAGCACACAATATGTGATGAGCAACAATTTAGGTTGGTTAAGATCCCAAACTCGGGTATTTATATTATTGAGCAAAATACAAGCTCACTCCCTCCTGTATTTTTGAGTATTTAACATACTGGTGCTGAGAGAGTTGGGAATTCAAAAATAACTGACCATCCATTTCCATCCCTGCTTTGACATTAATAAGGGGCATGTCTTGTTTAGTTTACCTTCTCTGCATTTCAATCTCAATGTTGGTAAAATGGGATTACCATTAATACTTACCCTATAGGTTGTTGTGATGATTAAATTCCTATGAAGTATTTAGACACAGTTTATATATGTATAATGATTAAATAATTATATATTATGTTGAGGTGTCTGGCACCCAAAATAATTACTGTTACAATTACTTTTGAAATCCCTCAACTTTCCATATTTAACAAATAATGATCGGAAAGAAAACAAATCCCTCAGTCAGTCACAGTCCTAAATAATCCAAATAATGACTTGGAAGATTAATAATTTTTTAACAGACTTGAGGAAGGATATTGACCTCTTGAAAACCTGAACAGTTGAATAATATCCACTTGTTAATAAAGTTGGATTTACACCAGATGAATAATAAATTCAATTATACCTAAGTTTTTGTGAAATTCAATAAATTTTTCCTTCTGACTCATATCCCTAGTAATAAATCTATTACAAAGCATTGATACACATTAGAAACAGTATGAAAAATAGCTCATGTTCTTGGCCCTAAGTCACATTTTTGACTTCTCTGTTCTTTTTTGGTAGTCTTTGGGCAATAAACATGGATTAATTCTAGTATGTGACAAACTGAAAAGTACATTGACCAATATTTTTAGGCATAGGGCATAGAATATAAGTTATAGAAGAAGAAAAATGCTTATTTTTATTGGTAGTTTTAATTCTCTCTCTCTCTCTCTCTCTCTCTCTCTCTCTCTCTCTCTCTCACACACACACACACACACACACACCCCAAAATATTAAGAAGCATAAATCCTCCTTTCTTAAAATGCAGTTATTTTCTCTGCTCCCAAAGTTTTGCCTTTCATGGTAGATTGTCAGATTAAAGAATAATGAAATAGACAAATATGGGGAAATCAAAGAGTGTTTTAAGGAAAATTCAATTTTCCTTAAAGCCTATGATTCTGAAATGTAAGGTAACGAAGACAAGTGGATAGTTTCCAAAACAAACCCAATATGAAGACTTCTGGATCAAATCATCTGAGCCTTGTTTCTTAGTCTTTTTCACTTTCATTTGTTAGAGGCAAATGTCTTAATTAAACTATAAAATATGTATTTTCTCACATATGTATCATGTGACACAAAGTTGCAGGTGAGGATAAAATGAGGCACATTATAGAGAGTTGGGTATCTGCCTTTTCTGAAGACCAAATGATTATAAGATTCAAAAAACAGGGCCTCCCTGGTGATGCCAGGGTTAAAGACACAGTGCAATAAAGCTATTGGCAGCCATTGCAGCACAAGTTCAATCCCCAGCCAGGATGCTGACCCACACGGTGCAGCAGACCTCTCCTGTCTCACCCACTGCTCCCCTCAGCAGTGTATTTCAGTAGATCTGCCTGTTCTGCTCCCCACTCAGGTGAATCCTCTCACCTCCCACACATCCAGCCTACACCCCAGTTCTTGTATGCATAAATAAATAAATCTTTAAAAAAATAAAAAATCTTATAGAAAGGGTGTACAGCAAGATCGAACCTAATAAAATAAGAACCTCCAAAATGTGATATTAAAATCTTCTTGGAGAAAGACTATAATGTGATAGGTATGTCTCTGTGAGTACAGATATTGCAGTTGTAATTATCAATAGTTCAGGAAGTTGGAAATCATGAATGACCATTCTGGTGAGCTAAACAACTGCTTTCCTTTAGCAATGCCTTATCCCAAAAGGGAAACTACTATGTCTGGCGTACTAGTAGAGAGTGACAATTCCAAGGAAGGCCTGAGAGTAATGGAGATCACAGCATGCAGGCAGTTGCTTTCTTGACACATATGAGGTTCCATAGTGCTGCAAGCTATGTTTATATAGAAGTTCCCTGGCAGTTTTGGTAACTATAAGAGGTTCTTTATGCTCACTTAAGCCTTCCCTATACTTGATGTCACATTTGGCAAAACTTGAGTCTGAACACAAAGGAATATTTCAACACAGCAGTGACGCATATCAGTGAACGAATAGTCCAAGTTAGATCACACTAGGTTTGGGGACAGATAACTTTTATCTAACACTAAAAATTAGAGAAAACCAGCTTGAAACAAGAAGAAAATTTATTGTAAGTAAGCAACAGAGGACTTGCGTCCATTCATTCAGAGGGTCCCAATGATTGGTTTCTTCTTCCTCAGAGGAGTTGTCCTGTCATTTAAAGCACCCATCTCTGCATTACAAGCATTTGTTTGTGCAGAGGCTGTGGAAGTGTCCTTCCCTCACCCTTGTTCCTTAGAGTGTTTGGTAACAGCATTCAGTCAAAGTCTTGTTTACTTATTATATGAGACCACTGGAGAATCAAGAGCTCAGTCAGTCCTATGGACTGTGAAAGGGAGTGAACTTCTCTTTTTTTCACTACTTGCTTTATCCCATAGATTAAATCATTGCAACAGGCCATGGTTGTAGAGTTGGATGGTTAAAAACATGACTGGGGAATCAGAAGCCCAAGAAAACAAAGATGATTCAAGTACAGAAATATGTTTTCTTTATTGGAAACACCTATTTGACAAAGTAGAAAATCAAACCTGGCATGAATAAAAATGTTTAAAAAAACTTAGATTTCAGTATAAGAATTTTCATGTAATTCTTCTTTCTCATAATGCACAGTGATTCATTCTTTTGCTTAGGAAAGTACACAGTTGAAAAGGTTGAAAGGTTGAAAGTACATAGTTAAAAGTACACAGTTGAAAAGGTATTACCAGAGATACTTCTTGAAGTGATTAATCTACTGAGGTAGACTTCCTTATTGTGTTAATGTAACTGTCACAAATACACAGACTCAAGTGCAACCTTGGGAAGAGATTCAACCTTAAATCTGTAGACATATTTCTTAACATAGGCTTGTATCTTATAGAATTTCATATTTTGTGTTCTTTCATGACTGCTTTATACCTCTAAATCCAGATGCCGAACTTCAGGCGACCAAAACATCTAAACCTTAACAATTGCTTAAATATGACATGTATTATTATATATGATTTTTAGGCTTTTCCCCTAAAATAATGAATTTGTATTAGCCTAATATTTTGTATATTAAATCAAACATTTATATCTCATATATCTCATATAATATTTCATATATTTATATCTCATTTATATTTCATGTAATTTCTGAGCTGTAGGAATATGGGGATGTTTTGCCCTGTGATTCTGGTCAGGCTATCTCCTGAGGTTGTAGTCAAATGCTCCACTAGGGCTACTGATTATATTTAAGAACTTAATATATTGGAGCATTGGCTCCAAGATCAGTCACTGGTTTTTGCAAGAGACTACCATTCTTGCCACATGGGTCTTTTTATAGTGCTGCCTGTAACATTACTTCTTCCAGAAGAAGTAATGAGAGAAAAAGAGCAAAAGAGTGGGAGGTACTATCAAGATGGAAACCAAGGGCATTTATAACTTAATCTCATGGCAAGATACCTTAATATTTGCAATATCCCTTTGGTCACATTGACCATTTCTGGTATAATGTGGACTGAAAATAAATATACAGTGACAATTGAAAGGTGAGGATCATTTAGGTCATCTTGGAGGTTAGCTACAATATTATTAGTTTATTGAATCATATGATTTAAGAGAGTAATTTTTATTAGTTTGCTCATTGAATATTTGCTGAGTGGATACCTTGAGCCATCAGGAATTTATAAGACAGTTATGTAATAGAAACTTTAAAAGGAAGTGAGAAAAACTTGAAACGAGTTGGGTTCAGGATTCTATGTGAGCTCTAGTGCTTAGGTCAACAGGGAAGATAGACATCAGTATAAGTGGCATCTAAAGGGAGGCGCTGAGACATCAAATAAAAATTTCAGGAATGAAAGAAATCATTACATGTTATTTAAGTTATTTCAATCATATTTAGAGTATAAAAATTAAGTGTGGGAAGTAGAAAAAGCATATAAATGAACAATAGAAACCTTCAAAAAACCAGTGGCAGAATCAAAAATAATCCCAGGATCCCTCATTAGTCCTTGTTCTTGAATGTTATAATTCTCAGCTGCCCTCAGAGAAATAGAAAAAAAAGGTGGGTAAATATCCTTGAACTCAAAGGAATGCAGTTCTTTCTTGGAAAAATCCAGCGATGCAAATGGCTTATAAGGATTGAACAACTAATTTCACTTTTATCATTCTGATAGCCTTCATCTACTTCGTTCTTACATTTTTAGGTGTTACTACTAAATCTACCCTCAGAGGAGTCCATTAACAGCTGCAAACCTTTCTAGGAATGACCTACAAGACCCCTATGCCATTTCACATTTCTTTCTACATCCCACATTTTACTTGTAGGATGAGAGAAATCCATATAAAGTGAGTTTATAGAATTGATTTCCCATGAAGAGAATCTATCTTTCTTACTTAAACAGTCTCTCTTGTAATGGAATCATCATTTTACTTACCTTTGGGATCCTGGATGCTGACCCTTCTTCTTTCATTGAACAGGGAGAGATTCACCACATTCGAGGCAGGGAGGAGATCAAATAAATGATACAGAAACCTAGAACAAATAATCTGCTTATCTCCATCTCACAAACCTTTTCTCTGCTTCTTTTCATTGTATACTCAATAGTCCAAATATGTAATTCCTGTATTTATTCCCTCATTAACTTGTCATAGTTAATGATGCTGAGATACTATCTTTTCTCTCTCCATTTTTTAGTTTCCCTCTAAGAATGCTACTTCTTATTATATTCCTTTATTAGATTATATCACTTTGAAATAAACAGCAATCAAAACAAGATAGCTTTAAACATAAAAGCATAATGTTTTCAATATTGTGCACAATGATTTTTCAAAGCATATAAATTAGGAATAATGATCTCTTAAATATTTTAGTATAGAGATTTAAAATGTCCATTTGTTTATATCCTTCTTGAAATCTCACTCACATACGTACATACACACACACACACACACACACACACAGAATATGTAAGAATGTATAAAGGCAACAAATACCATTAAATTTCAAAGAAAGAATATTCAGAAAATCATCCGATGTATGGTAAGCTCATTAGTCCAGGATAGTCCTGGCTTTCTTCTATTTCCTTGATGTACTTAACAATAATTATAACATTAATGATAAAGGGTATTTTGACTTTAGTATGACTGTTAGGATGGAAAAGAGTAGAAGAGTAATAGCAAAGTCCAGTCTATCAAATATATTGCAGTCTTCACATGCTCTTTTGAGAGTGGAGAGAAAGCTGACCCTGGTGGCCACTATGTTCACATGCTTCTCTGTTGCTGTTGGAAGTCTTTCTAGAGTATCTTTTTGTCCTCATATCAAATGTCATGAAAAACATTGAGTGCAGAATCTTTAAATATAATCTTAAAATTAAGGATGACTACTTCCAATGTAGGGTTTCTTTTGTGGATGCTAAAACATATAATACACTAAGTCAGAGCTCCAGCAGATTTTGTGCACATGTGGCTAAAAATTTTAGAATAAAATCCTATTAAAATCTATTCATGATGGGCCTCCCTGGTGGCACAAACGGTTAAGCACCACACTATGAAGCAACCCACAGCCTCTGTAGCAGGAGTTCAATACCCAGCTGGCCAGGGAGAAACCCAGATGGTGAGGCAGACCTCTCCTGCCTTGCCTGCTGCTTCCCTCAGCTGTGCGTTTCGGTCAGTCTGCTTGTTCTGTTCCCCACTCTGTCTCTGGTGGATCTCTCACTCCCCGCATCTCTGGCCTCTACCCCAGCTCTCATATGCATAAATAAATAAATCTAAAAAAAAATCTATTTATGATGACATTGACATTCATTCAATTTCCTAAATTCCAATCAGAGTCCCATTTCAGTTCAAATAGCCATTTGTTTTTATGGATTTAGAAGAACTCTGATGAGGAAAACAAAAAGTAAACAACTGGCATGCTCTAGCTACTTATTCAAAGTATGGCCTGCTCAACCAGCCCAGAAAGCTAGAAAACCTACACATTTCTGTTTGCTGCTTCCTGTGTCCCCATAGACACATACGCAAGACATGCTAAACAGAAATGTTTTTGAAAATTCAGCACAATGATATTATTGACCTGAAGAAGATGGATGACATGAACCATATCATAGCAAAATACAATGTAGTCAGCAGAATATTTGCTTCCATGTCCCATTGTTTGGAAAACATGCTACATAAATCTGTGCTGATGGCTAGAGGAGTACAAAACTGGATGAAAGTATTAGCATTCCCTTCAGGGAACTGGAAACAGGAGAGTGACTTCCCTGTTGCCACCATAATCAGAGATTGACAAGGAGCTACAGAGTAGCATTGATCATCTGGTGAGGTCTGGGGCTTAGGAAAAAGAACACATTCCTTTGTTCTAGCATCAAAATAGTCTCATTGACACTCACTTTTTATTTTAATGTTCTGAACTAGTGCTACTCTAAGCCAGATTTTGTGACCAATGTTGTCTTAAAGTAAGGGTATTTGAAGCATCAATTGTACTATATCTTTAATGTCACAACATAGCCATGTCATTCTGATTCTACCTTGACATTGTCCTAAAAATCTTTAACTTTTTTCCTGTGCTCTTGTTGATCTGTACCAGACCCAGACAACTTCCATACTCTACCACTCTTTGTTCCATTCTACAGCCTAGTCTGATGTTTTGGTTCTCTTTGATTTTCTGTCCAGTTGCTCCAGATAGAGGACTCTGCTTTAATTTCTCTTTCCTATTTTGGTTATGATTAAAACTCTGTTCCTGAGCTCTAACTCCTGTAACTTCATTTTCCTTGATGTAACACATCCCTGAGACTATGTAGACAACTTAGTATAATCTACTTTACCTGCCGATAACTAGTCCTTATTCTGGCCTCCAATGCCCCCTCTATTAATTAGTCAATGGTGGAAACTTCCTTCTCACCAATTTGTAGATCTTACTTATCTCCACTGCTTGCAAAGCCACCTAAAAAAGAGGTATTTTTCATTGCCTCGCAATAGTCCAGGAAAATGCATTTATACTACTATTACTTACTATCATTTAGGAAATTGAGGGCAAAGGTGAATTCTCAAGTTATATTTTAATTAGAATACTATTATGTATGCCATGAAAATCACTTGTGGTGCTATCCAATATGCATTAGTATGCCACGTATTAACATCTGACATGAAAACAAGATTTAAAGACCCTTCATTTCACGTTAAGCAGGAAATGTTCCCATTATTACCTTAAAAGGCAAAGAAATGAAATACAATAAAATTAGGAATTTCTTAAATTAAAAAACATCTAATCAAATTTAAGTTCTCATATTTTTTTTTTCATTTCTCTCTCTATTGAATGTGATATTTAAGGTAAAGGATACGATATTGATTCATGACCTTATTCCATTATGAATACTTTCCATACATGTGTTTCTTAATATCACTATTCTTTGCAAAGATGCAGTCTCATACAAAATGCAGAGAAATTAATAGACATAGGAGAAATACTGGGCAATGCCATTTAGGTTTGTACATGGTTCAGTTGGATTGCCTTCTCTTTTTATTTACTGGAGGCTATAAGTCTGGAAAAAACATTATTTAATTAAATGGAGTTCAACAGGAAACTTAATTTACTTTAGTTTGAGAAATTGAGAAGTATGCCAAAACAGCAAAGAACAAGACTGAATTATGAATTACATTGCTACCTCCATGCTCCCCTTCCGCCCTCCCTCCTCCTGCTCCTCCTTGTCCTCCACTTCTTGTTCTTCCCCTTTCTCTTCCCTTTGTGCCCTCCTCTCTCCACATGCGATTGAGCTTGTATATAAGTCTATTTTCTTATGTTGTTTATGTCCTCAACTGATCCATGTGCTTCCATAACTGATTCCCACGGTGCAGATTAATTTGGATATTCAATGACAGAAAACAAAGCGTTTTCACATATTTGATTTGATTCCAAGTAATTGTGTTTGTGATTCTTTATATATATAGCCATGCCACTCATTTTTATTATAGGTTCTCATCATTTTCTGACCCTTAGAGTAGACAGATATAAAAGTTGGCATGTTCTAAGCACATAAAAGCCTTGAGGAAATCTAAGGGACTACTGGGTCACTCGGAGTGAGAAAATCACATGAAAATATATTTTCAAAGTTTATTATTCTCGCTCATTACAGATTGCTGGATTTTATGAATTTTGCTTCTCTTTGATCTTATCGTCCATTATTTCTTGTGAGATGTTTTTTACTTGGATGATTTTCTGTAATTTATTCAGCTAAGTGAGTGAACAGTCTCCTGTGGGAAAAAGTCCATTTAGGAGGTGAATGGCAGAAATTTAGAATAGAATAATAACATCAAATTGCCCCATATAAGACTTACTGAGCTACAAATATGCAAATTGTAAGAATGGTGAATGCATGTCAAAAACATCCTTTATTAAAATCTGTTCTTTCTCTTTTTTTCTCTCTCTCCTCCACCACCCCTCTCAACTATAAAGTACAGTCTATATCATGAAAGCTCCCTGTGAAATAAGATATTTAAACAGGAAACTAAGAACACAAGTATATAATTAGAACTAATTACACTGATTTTTATACATTGAAAATATTTTATACATTGTACTTGACATTGAAACAAGATTCATAATTTGATTCATGTATAGTATCTATGTAGAGTTCCCACTGAACTCATTTTGTTCAGAGAATGTTTGTGCAGATGTCTTTTATGAAGCAGTTCTTGAAAATATCTAACTTGAGAACTTATTACAAGCACAAATATTGTTTATTAAATAATATGTGTGATATCTAAGTATGCAAAGCTATAAAATTTGAACATGTAAAATTACACAATAATCTTCAGTCTTCTGTGGTATTCCAAAATATGAATTTAAATCATATTTATGCTAACTTCTTAAATATGAAGTCTCCCCATTATAGTGGAGCTCGCCATAGGGTGGTCTAGATCATCGCTACCTTCTCATTTTTCCCCAAAACACAGTAACTTTAAATATCATTTCACTTATAGAAAATTGTAGAAATGTAGTACACTAATATCTACTAAAGGAAAATGGACTAATGTCAACCTTCAAATTAAAAGAGAAATGTATAGAGTCATTATTAATCCTTAGTTATTAATACTTTTGCAATTTTGGAGGAAATTTATAATAGAACCTCCTATCATCTTGTGAGATATTACAATTCTTTTTTTTCCCTAAGGCATAAAAATCTTCTTTATTTTTAAATAATTCTTATCCACTTTGTAAATTCAAACTTTGACAATTTTTCCAAAGCAATCAGCTTGGTTTTAAAATTGTAGATATGTGTTTTCTTAAATGAGAAGCATCAATTTAAGTGTACATTTTCTTAACACTTTGCTTTTGCCTTAAGTTGAGAAGACATAAAACCATTTATCCTCTGTCTGGGAGAGATAATTTATTTTGCTATGTTCTTATCTAAGTGCAGTTCAGTTTCATTTAAGATGTTTATGTTGATATTAGCATGAGGAACTGATGATAAAATCATTGCATGTAGTTTTTCCTTAAAATTTAGATATTTATTCTCATATAAAACAAAATTTAGAGTGATACAATATAGATGTCAAAAACATTAAGTGAAATGAATTCCTAATTTGTCTTTTCACATTCTTTTCCCTACCATTTCCAAAAATTTTAATCTTTCACCTAGACATGACGATTTGACACTAAAACTGTCTCTTGTCTTGTTTATCTCTCGTCATTGTCTTCCAAACAGAGCACCCCCACACACACACATTCAACCCCAACACAGACACATGCATATCTTGTGTTTCTTTTTTCGAAATTTGCTTCAAAATCATTCCGAACACTTGCGGTTCTGCACTGAAGAGCTGTAGACTGCTGTTAGAACGCCAAATTAAATTATATGTTCTCAGATTGTCAGAGAACAAGAAGTGCTAATAGAAAAAAGTTCTTTACCATTGATACAAATACCAGGCATCAGTGCAATGAATGCAATGCTTTGCTCTATCAGTGGTGCCAAAGACATTTTTTGAATGTGCATATTTTGTTTTCCTACCAAGATAAATATTGTCCTTTATACAAAATATATATTTTGTGCATATATATTTCCTGGCACTGTCAAGACATTTCTCGATGGACTTGAATCTAAGAAAGTGAGCATACAAAATAGAAATGCTTCAATATAGTTTTAAAAATGAAGCATCAGAAGTGTGTAATTACCTTATTGACCTAGAAAATTAGTGAAGTGTTTGAAAACTATATGCATCTCAAGTTCTGAATCCTTTAAGATGACCCATTTTCATATTTTCTTTTATGTTATTGAACTAATATTGGGGATGAGCTCTGCTTTAAGTAGTTTTGACAACTTTCTTTCTAAAATGTATTTCTTCACTCTTTATAAAGCATATTTTCTGCAATTCTCAACACCACCATTCACCACAATTTCTGTTCAACTACTAGGCTGAATTTCTATGTCTATTGCATGTCTTCTGCTAGCCTACACTCCACAAGATAATTTCTTAAATTCCCTACAAAGTCGTTTTAGAGACTTGTAGAATCATGTGGATGATACATTTGCTGTTGAATTTCTATTTTTTTTTGAAGATTTATTTATTTATGCATACAAGGGCTGGGGTACAAGCCAGAGGTGTATGGGTGGGGTGGTGAGAGGATTCACCCAAGACAGAGTGCGGGAACATAACAGGCAGATTGACTAATTTACACTGCTGAGGGGACCAGCAGCTGAGTCAGGAGAGGTCTTCTGCGCAGTGTGTATTGCCCTCTGGCCGGCTGGGGTATCAAACTCGTGCTGCAGAGGGCTGCAGACCGCTTCATACGTTGTGTTTTAGCCCCTTGTGCCACCAGGGAGGCCCTGCTGTTGAATTTCTTTCCTTTTTTTTTTTTAAGATTTATTTATTTATTTATACAAGCACTGGATACAGTCAGAAGCGCAAGAGGGTGAGAGAATTCACCAGAGCAGGGAGCAGAGCAGGCAGAAGGACCGAAGTACACTGCTGAGGGGAGCAGCGGCAGCAGGAGAGGTCTGAGCGCCATGTGGGACCCTCGCTCGGCAGCCGGGGATGGAACAGGTGCTGCAGAGGCTGCGGGCAGCTTCGCAGCCCAGCGCTCAAATGCTGTGCCACGAGGGAGGCCCCCTGCTGTTGAATTTCTATAAGCACCTCCCCCATACATGCACATACACATTCTAGTCCTCTTGCAAGTATCCAGGGCCAAAGGGATATGACCAGAAGTGATATGAAACTGATCTGTTTAAAACCATTTTTAACCTTCTAGTACTTCTCATTCATTGTGGTAATTACTGTAGAGGCCATTATGGAGTTAGAAATATCTTGAGTCACCATTTGCAAGGTGTTCCAGAGATATGCCCAATCAGTTGCAGAATTACCGTGAGTGAAAAACAGGAATTATTTGTTAAGGCTTTGAGGTTTGAGAATGTATGCTTAAAAGTACTTACCCTTGCTGATATGAGTCCTAGTTCTTCAGACACAATAGCTTCAAGACCAATTACTATAGAATAGATTCATATTTCACTTACAGCATTGAGCTAAAGAGTAGAAGAGAGGCATAGAGCAGAGGAGTACATTATCAGAGCAGTAATGTTTAAAATTCTGGAGATGTGAGTCAAGTTTCATTTGGAAATAAACTACAAAAACAGGCTTACATAATTGCCAACCTCTTTTTTAAGCTTCTCTAAGCAATTTTGTCTTCCCTTTTTTTTTTTTTTTTTTTTAAGAAATGAACTCCAGTGGACAGGGACTGTTTTTTGTTGCTCTAGCTCCAGTATCTGCCTCAATACTTGGAGTTGAGTAAGTAAAGGGAACATAAGTTGATGAATGAATGGTTTTGCTTATGAGCAAAGTACCTAAGAAAATGGTTGGGTTAAGTTTGGGTGTTGCTATTAAATCAAAATATTTTTTGATTTAAAAAGAAATTAAATATTCAAAATTCAGCTGAATAGAAAGCATTAAGGTTTGCTTGCATTAATTGAAAATTTCCTAGGTGCCAAGCTCTGTGCCAAATGTGCTTTACCTAGAATAATCATATGTGCAGCTTGTCAGGAAATCTTATTTTATGTGTGCTGTCCCAGCATTATTATTAATACTTTCCTATACAAAATGACCTCATTAAAACAAAAACGTGTATGGTTCACTTAGCCTTATGAAATTTTCTCATTTGTTCGACAAAGAATCTCCATCCATTGTTATTCTCACTTGAGAGTTGAGAAAAATGAGGCTTCAAAATCTGAGTAAACCTATCCTGGCTCTGATGTGATTAATGAATGACAAGTTAGATAGTATGGCTCTATAATACACATTCTCAACCACTGAGCCTTACTGCCTTCCACTTTCCAGGAACACATCTACTGCATTCAGGGATGAACATTGACCTTGATTGATTCAGTTTTACTAGATTCCAAAATTATACTTTATCAAAAGCTGAAGAGTCTCAGAAATAAATGTGTGCAATGATGCATCAGCAATGCTGCATGCTCTATCCATCACCAAAAGATTTTGATAGTTAATAATGAGCAAGCTGGACTGAAAGAAACTATGTCTTCCTGCCAACCCATAAACCACAGCAAATAATAAAAGCAGAGTTAGTCACTTATCAGCTGCTAATGTCACTAACAAGTATGTAATTTTCCTTCATGAGGATAGTAGATGCTCATTGCTATTTGAAGCTGTAGACTTTTTTCTAGATCTTACATCATTAGTCTTCAGGGCCTCCCTGGTGGTGCAGCGGGTTGAGAGCCATGCTGTGAAGCTGTCCGCATCCTTTGCAGTGCGTGTTCGATTCCACACCGGCCAGAGAGAAACCCACATGGCGCGGCAGACCTCTCTTGCTTCACCTCTACTCCCCTCAGCAGTGTCTTCGGTCTGTCTGCCTGTTCTGCTCTGTCTCTGGTGAATTCTCTCACCCTCCCGTGCCTCTGACCTGTACCCCAGTTCTTGTATAAATAAATAAATTTTTGAAAAAAAAATTGTCTTCAGTGTTCCTAAGCCATGCTATAATTTAATTATGTTTGGAGGTAAGGCTATTATTTTATTTTTAAAAGGATATTTTATGTCATTTTTTTTCCTAACTGAGATAACATGGAAAGGGGCTCACTCCTAATGGGAGTGTCTATAAAATTAAACACTTTTATTATCAGTGACAGAATTTAATTAAAATTTTGACCTTATATAAATAAATGAGATTAGTGTAATGATGAAGAGGAATATTTTCTTAAAATAAAAGATCTATTTTTTGTTATTGATTTCTAAATTCAGTGAACATGGACAATGGTAATTTGGTGGTGAAATCAACTCTAGATTTTGACACTATCATATTCTCTGCGTACAATGTAGAAGTTTTCACCTTCTCCACAATACTGGAGTTTTACAGCTGGAGAATAAGTGTTACAGTTTTGCAATCACAACTTTTCATATAGCACACTGACAGTTTGACCCAATTAACTCTTAATTTCCTAATATAGAAATAATCTGCAACACCTGAAGCAGGTTCCATAAATGGCTTTAGCGTGAATAAGACACTAATGAAATCTTTAAAATACATAACAAATATATATGTGTTCTTATTTGGGTGTATATCATTTTGCATCTTTCCCATATAACTAAAACTTTATTAATTTTTCTTATTAATTATACTTTTCTTATTAATTATACTTTTTTGGTTGAAGCAACATTACTTTTTTAAATAATTGGATGAGCTGATTTTGTTTTTTACATCAATTTAATTGTATAAATAAGTTTGATTTGGCAATGTGATTTATATATTTGATCATTGCTGATATAAAGTAAACAGTTACTCCCTTATGTCTGTCATTTCTATATGGAGCAACTGACTTATGATAAAAAATATTGGGGGGAGGAATGTTATGACATTTGACGGAAAAAATGACATGAGAATTTGTAACTGGGTATTAAGTATAGTTTAACATTTATCTTCAATTATTATGAAGAAAAATGAATGACATATTATTAAAACATAAGATAATATTTAAAAAGATTTTACAAGTTTCATAATAAAAAATACATCTTTTGTTCATGGTTGATTCACTCTAAAAATTAAATTTTCCAATATTTTATCTTAGTTTTGAT
Source organism: Talpa occidentalis (assembly GCF_014898055.3). Lineage (NCBI taxonomy): Eukaryota > Metazoa > Chordata > Mammalia > Eulipotyphla > Talpidae > Talpa > Talpa occidentalis. The sequence goes on along the minus strand of NW_023604861.1, from coordinate 87,518,537 downwards.
TCCTTATAATTATACAGATATAAAACATATGTCCATATAAAGACTTGCACATGTGTTTTCATAACAGAAAAATATGATGAACCGATGAATGGATGACTTGACCAAGCTACTCAGTTTTTAGCAGGAATGGATTATGGATATTTGCGATAACATAGATGCACCATAAAATAATACACTCTGAAAAAAAACATAAATAGAAGACTACATAGTGTTGATTACATTTATATGATGTCTCTAGAAAAGGCAAATCTGTGGAGAAAGTGATTGCCTGTGTGTGTCTGTGTGTGTATGTATTAACAGTGTATGTGAGAAAAGGATCTTATTGAGGTGATAAAAATATGTTAAAAGTCATTTATCGTGATGGTTGCATAACTTGCTATATTTACTAAAATATTGCTGAGTTTTACACTTTTTACTTGAAATAGGTGAATTACATAATATATAAAATTCTATATAATTTTATAATAAATTTTTTTTTTAAAAAAAGGAAAGGGAGGTTTAATATACAGAACTGCAGAAAGGCACTCCATATTTTGGATAAAATGAAAAAGAAGGAACAGCTTCACTATATAAAAAATGAAGTATTAAATACTGTTACTGAATCATTAAATTCTCCTGGAATGCCAAAAAATGTTAGGATGTTATGCTCTATCACATATAGGTGAAAGGAAATAAAACATAGTTGACTCTTTTCCTCATGCTTAAAAAGTGAGTGGCAATAACTCTGATTTTAAAATGTTAATTTACTAAAACTGAACTTTATGATTAGCCCTCCCTGAACTGTAATATTTACATTATTGCAATAATTGTATATTCAATAAATGTTTAGTTTCTTTTACATTTCCCTGCTTGGGCTATTTTAATATGAAATTGGAGTTGATTCTTACATTACTGTTACTGGAGATAGTAGAGGATCACGTTAGCATTCTATATTGACCATGTTACAATATAATTAAAAAAATTAAGTGATATCTTCCAATCTGAATAATATTGTTGCTGAATCTCACTGTGTTATACTTCAGGAACTGTGTGTTGCTTTTTTTTTTTTTTTTTTTTTTTTGGCTAGGTGCTTTAGTAGGATTGTTGAGATAATCTCAGAGTCCTTGAATTCATGCCCACTTTGTCTCCACTCGGTAGACTTTAGTCTAGAAAAAAACTTGTTACATACCATTCCTATATGAATTCTTATTTGTTTAAACCATCAGTGATTCCTGAGCCTTGAACTTAAAAATCAATAAGATATTTTGTGTAAAATTGAAAAACTGTTGCATATTTATTCATTGCCAAAGTCAATTTTCATTTTAATTCATTGCCAGAGTCATTTTCATTTTCATAATAGTTTCTTTTGCTGTGTAGAAGCTTTTAGTTTGATGTAGTTCCCCTTGTTAATTTTGATTTTTTGTTTCTTCCTGTTAGAGTTGTGTTCCCAATGATATCTGTGAAGCCAATATTGTGAAGTGGTTTGCCTATGCTCTCTTCTAGATATTTTATAGCCTCAGATCTACATCCAAGTCCTTAATCCATTTTCAGTTGATTTTTGTATATTGACTGATATCATGGCCTATTGACATTCTTTTGCATGTGGTTCTGTTCTCCCAGCACCATTTGTTGGTGTTTGATAGACACTTTCCTTTCTCCATTGTACACTCTTGTTATAGATTAACTTTCCATATAAATGTTAGTTTCTGTGGGCCAATGAAAAAGAATCACGATTCCAGAAATAAAACCTTAGATATTCAAGTGGAATTGTCTTATAAGCAGTTGGATGTTTGAGTCTGAAATTTCATGGATAGTTAAGGATAGACATCCATCTGATTATCCTCCCTCCTCTTCTTTCAATCCTTTGTGGCTAAAATCTAGAATTTCTTTAATTAACTTATAATTGAGCTTTCTGCAATTTGTGATCTGCTGTTTAGTGCCTCTACTATATTTTTAAATAGGCCAGCCTTTCCCTTTGAGTGAATTTTCCCTCACTCAGTTTTCTTAACTGCCTATTCTATTGTAATACATATATAATGCCTTCTGGAATTACTGTGAGAGTACCAATTAAAAACACCATATAATTTTATCTTTTACTACAAATCTGTTTCTAAGGGGATATCAGTACAGAGTTCAAAGATTAACCCCCTTTTTCAAATGCTAACTATGTGTATATGCCTGGTAAACAAATGTGTTCTTATTCTTACAGATGGAAGGCTATTTTTTACACTATTGGGAATTCTCTTGGAAAGGAATTGAGTTGTCTAAATCTTTCATGACAAGAGAGATAGAGAAAGTTTAGATTCGATTTGTCAATTTAAATCTTCAATTGTCTTTGCATTCCCTTATCTGTGGTATCTCTCGAGGCCTAATGCTTCTTTTATTTCCTGTGGTAACCCAATTTTTTCAGTGATCTCCGTCTTCTACAAATATCATTACTTCCCTGATTAGCAGAAACTTGCAGTAGTGGCTTCTACCTTTGGTGTTTATTTGCCCTGCTGTCCCTTGACCTCAAACTTGGAGTAAATGAAATGATTCAATGTTTTAGCTGTGTGAATATTTGGAATTAATGTCAAGGTTAAAGTTTGTTCAGTACAAATGGCATATTTATCCTTGGATCTGTTGTCTAAGATACTGACTAGCTTTTACTATAAAGGACTAATTAGTCAAATTTTAGGCTTTTGGTGCTATGCGGTCTCTGTAATAATTTTTTACCTCTGCTTTTAAAGCACTAAAGCAGCCATAGACTATAATACGAAAGTGAATACATAATACAGAAGGTGTTCATTTGTTGTATTGGATATATTCCAATACAACTTTATTTACAAAAGCAGGATGTAATCTGATTTGTCAAATCGACCAGAGTTTGTTCACTTGTATTATTACATATCACAGACATTCTACAGGAAAGCATTTCTTCGCCTTCAGATTTCCTGAGTCAGACTGCAAACTCTGGATTTCATGTTTTTTTGCTTTTCCTTCAATCTCTTTCCTGAACACAGAATCTTAGAGAAATTTCTTGATGTAGAGCTAACATTTTTACCACCTACTCTATGTTAGTATTGCGTTCTTTTGATCACTTGAAAATTGATTTGATAGGGGCTACCCTAGTGGCTGCAAGGGGTTAAGTCTAAGCTCTATCAAGTTCTCACCAGCTACTGCAGCACAAGTTCAATCCCCGGCCAGGGAGCTAACCCACATGGCACAGCAGACCTCCCCTGTCTTGCCCGCTGCTCTCCTTAGTGGTATATTTCAGTTATTCCGCCTGTTCTGCTCCCCACTCTGTCTTTGTTGAATTCTCTCACCTCCTCTTGCTCCTCTGGCCTGTACCCCAGTTCTTGTATGCATAACTAAATAAAATAAATCTTTAAAAAAAATTCATTTGATAAATCAAAAATGGGCTAAATAAAAAGAAAAGATAAATATAGATGATGAATAGAAGAAAAAAAAATGAATTAAGGTCTGCAGGTTGGAACATACTTCATTTGGGTCTAGTCAGCAAAACATGTTATTTTTTTTATATTTTTTTACATCTTTGTTCATTTTTAAACAATATTTGCTTCCCCCACCCCCTCAGTATAGTACCCATAGAGTTTCCTTCACTGATGCACCTGTGCACCATCACCTCAGTCCCCTGTGCTCCTCCCTCCCTCCCTCTGATCCCTCTCCTGCCTGCTCCCCTGCAGGATGTCTCTGATTCATAATTGTCTGTTTTTGCTTTGTTGTGTTTTGTACTGTTGTTATTTTTTTACACTGATGTCTTATTTGCTTCCCCTATATTCCTGCTATAAGTGAAACCAAAAACATATTAAATGGGACTGGGCTCACAGGGAATGCATCACCATTTTAGAACAGGGACATTTCTTCAGTAAAGACTGCTTGAAACTGGCAGAAGCCTCCCGGAGGATCCAGAGGTGAGCTGGGAAGTTTGCCCATGCCAGGCCCCTTCTGGCCTGCAGTCCGAGCCCAGAGGGGGAGCATGAACCCTCCACCAGGGCAGACTGGGCACACAGAGAGTGAGTCCTGCTTCACCATTTTAGAACAGGGACATTTCTTCAGTAAAGACTGCTTGAAACTGGCAGAAGGCTCCCCAAGGAGCCAGGGGTGAGCTGGGAAGTTTGCCCACGCCAAGCCCCTTCTGGCCTGCAGTCCGAACCCAGAGAGGGAGCGGGAACCCACCGCCTGGACTGACTGGGCGCGCAGGGAGTGCGTCCCACATCACCATTTTAGAACAGGGGCATTTCTTCAGTAAAGCCTGCTTGAAACCAGAAGATGGCTCCTGGAAGAGCCAGAGGTGTGCTGGGAAGTTCGCCCAAGATGCCGGCCAGTACCAGGAACACAGTGTCCCAATGCATACGGCAAATTAGAAAACAGACAGTAGGGAGTAGAAAAACCACATGCAACCCAGCAACTCCTCAGGAAAAAAGCACACCACAAGAAGAAAACCACCCCCCGGATTGCAATGACAGTAACTTGGAAGAACTTCTGAGCCTTCCAGAAAGAGAATTTAAAATTGCCGTGATTAAAAAAACTGACAGAAGTCATAAAGGAAAACAATGATAAGGGAAAAATAATCAACTATCAGAAGAATGAAATTAAGTTCCTAAATAGGGAAGTAAAAGAAATGCAGAAGAACAACAAATTAATGGAGGCGCTAAAGAACTCTGGGAAAAGCAATGAAAGCAGAATAGATGAAATGGAAGAATGAATAAGTACTCTTGAAGACACAGAAATAAAAAGAACCAAAACAGAAAAAAGAAAGAGAAGTATGAAGGAAAAAGACCGAAGAAAGATTTTGAGAACTATCTGACTCCATAAGGAAAGGAAATATAAGAGTTATAGGAATCCCAGAAGGAGAGGAGAGAGATGTAGGAACAGAGAAAATATTCAAGGAGATAATTGAAGAGAACTTCCCAAACGTGAAGAAGAGCTGAAAATTGATATACAAGAAGCAAGAAGAACACCAAGCTTCCATGACAAAAGGAAAAATACAGCAAGACACTTAATAGTAAAGCTCCCAAGAATCCAGGACAAGGAAAAAATAATGAAGCTGACAAGAGGGAAGAAACAGGTAATATTCAAAGGAAAACCAATCAGACTGACATCAGACCCCTCCGAAAAAAACACTACGGGCAAGGAGAGAGTGGAGGGACATAGTCAACAGACTCCAAGAAAACAGATGCCAACCAAGAATACTCTATCCCGCAAAACTCTCCTTCCTCTATGAAGAAAGAATAAAGACCTTCCCAGACAAACAGAAACTCTGGAATTTCATTAAGACTAAACCCCCACTCCAAAAAATACTACAAGGAATCCTAAAGCCAGAAACTCAGAGGGATGAATAACAATGAAAGAAGGCCAAAAAAAAGTTATTAAAAGAATAAATAAATAGAATCAAAGGAAAGACAAAAACAATGGCAAATACAGATGTTAACATATCAATATTAACTCTAAATGTAAATGGACTAAACTCTTCAATAAAAAGACACAGAGTCACAGGCTGGATTAAGAAAGAAAATCCAACCTTTTGCTGTCTCCAGGAAACATATTTAGCTATAAAAGATAAAAATATACTCAAAGTTAAAGGATGGAAAACAATTCTACAAGCAAATGGACCAAAAAAGAAAGCAGAAACAGCTATACTTACATCAGATAAAACAGATTTCAAACTCAAAAATATAAAAAGAGACCCCAACAGTCACTACATTATGATCAAGGGGACAATACTTCAAGAAGAAATAACACTCATTAACATATATTCACCAAACGAAGGAGCACCAAAATATATCAGACAACTATTGTCATCTCTGAAAACAGACATCAGAGAAAACACATATGTAGTGGGAGACTTCAACACACCACTATCAGCAATGGATAGATCAATGAGACAAAAAATAAGTAAAGACACTAAAGTTCTAAATAAGGATCTAGAGTGCTTGGGCTTAACAGACATCTATAGAACACTAAACCCCAAAAAAATCTGAGTACACATTTTTCTCAAGCACACACGGATCATTCTCCAGGATCGAACACATACTGGGACACAAGACAAATATCAAAGGATACACCAAGTTTGAAATCATACCAACCATCTTTTCTGAACATGAAGGCATCAAACTAGAAATAAACCATAAAAAGAAGGCAAGGAACTCTCCTACCTCATGGAGATTGAAAACCACACTTCTGGAAGACCACTGGACTAACGAGGAAATCCAAAAAGAAATTAAAAAATTCTTTGAACTGAATGACAAGGAGGACTCCAATTTCCTAAATGTATGGGATGCAGCAAAAGCAGTAATAAGAGGAAAATATATAGCAATAGAGGCTCACATCAAGAAACAAGAAAGAACTCAAAGAAACAACCTAATCTTGAAGCTCAAAGAACTAGAAAAAGAACAACAAAAAAAACCCAAACCAGTACAAGAAAAGAAATAATAAAACCCAAAGCAGAAATAAATGAAATCGAAACTGAAAAAAACAATCCAAAAGATCAATGAAACCAAGAGCTGGTTCTTCAAAAAAATAAATAAAATAGACAAACCCCTAGCCAGGCTCACAAAGGAAAAAAAGGGAGAAAGCACAAATAAACAGGACCATAAATGAAAGAGGAGAAATCACAACGGACACAGCAGAAATCAAAAGAATAATCAGTAACTACTATGAACAGTTATATGGAAACAAGTTCAACAATCTAGAGGAGATGGACAAATTCCTACCACTCTACAATCACCCAAAGCTAGATAAAGAAGAAATAGAACACCTAAACAGAACAATTACAAGCAGCAAAATTGAAATGGTAATCAAAAACCTCCCCAAAAACAAAAGCCCAGGACCTGATGGATTTACAAATGAATTCTACCAAACATTCAGAGACGAATTAGTGCCTATCCTTCACAAACTCTTCCAAAAAATTGAGAAGGAAGGGATAATACCAAACACGTTCTATGAAGCCAACATTACACTAATACCAAAACCCAACAAGGACAACACAAAAAAAGAAAACTACAGGCCAATCTCGCTAATGAACACTGATGCAAAAATCCTCAATAAAATTTTAGCTATCAGAATCCAACAATGTATCCATAAGATAATTCACCATGACCAAGTAGGTTTCATTCCAGGGACACAAGGATAGTTCAATATCCGAAACTCAATCAACGTTATCCAACACATCAACAAAAAGAAATATAAAAACCATATGATAATATCAATAAATGCTCAGAGAGCTTTCAACAAAGTGCAACACCCATTCATGATAAAAAACCCTTGAAATTCTTGGATACAAGGAACATACCTCAACATCATAAAGGCCATCTATGACAAGCCAACAGCCAGTATCATTCTCAATGGTGAAAAGCTGAAAGCATTTCCATTAAGATCTGGAACAAGACAAGGATGTCCACTCTCACCACTGCTTTTCAATATAACACTGGAAGTCCTAGCCAGAGCAATAAGACAAGAGAAAGACATACAAGGAATCCAAATAGGAAAAGAAGAATTCAAACTATCACTATTTGCAGATGATATGATAATATACATAGAGAACCCCAAAAACTCCACAGAAAAACTAATTCAACTCATCAATCAGTTCAGTAAAGTGGCAGGATACAAAATCAACACGCAAAATTCAGTAGCCTTCCTATAAACAAACAATAAACATGAAGAAGAAGAAATAAAAAAAAATCCCTTTTATTATCGAAACAAAAAAAAATCAAATATTTGGGAATAAATCTAACAAATGAGGTAAAGGACCTATACAAAGAAAACTATAAAACACTATTAAAAGAAATAGAAGAAGACACAAAGAAATGGAAAGACATCCCCTGCTCATGTATTGGAAGAATAAACATTATTAAAATGGCCATCCTCCAAAAGGCATATGAAAAAATGTTCAACATCACTTGTAATGAGGGAAATGCAAATCAAAACTACCATGAGATACCATCTTACACCAGTGAGAATGGCACATATTTAAAAACTAGCAACAACAAATGTTGGCGAGGGTGTGGAGAAAAAGGAACTCTCCTGCACTGTTGGTGGGAGTGCAAACTGGTGCAACCACTATGGAGAGCTGTGTGGAGATTTCTGGACCTACTAAACATAGAGCTTCCATATGATCCAGCAATTCCACTCCTAGGAATTTACCCAAAGGACACAGAAACATCAATTTCAAAGAGCACCTGCACCCCTATGTTTATAGCAGCACAAATTACAATAGCTAAGCTTTGGAAACAGCCCAAATGCCCAAAAGTAGATGACTGGATCAAGAAGATGTGGTACATATACACCATGGAATATTACTCAGCATTCAAAAAAGATAAACACATGCAATTTGCAGCAACATGGATGGAGCTGGAAGGGATCATGCTCAGCAAAATAAGCCAGAAAGAAAAAGAAAAATACCGGATGGTCTCACTCATAGCAGGAATCTAGAAAACTTAAATAAGGGACCAGGAAAAAGAATAATTATAAGAAAGTAAAAATCAATATCAACAAACAACTATGAACCAGAGACACTCTAAGGGGGGTGGGGGGCGGGGAGGGGAGGGATTGGGGTCAAAATAAGGGGGTCACAATTGTATGGGGAATATAAAAATAAAAATACATATATATATAAATATTATAAAAAATATATTAAATGTAGCAAACTAAGGGGGCATGTTTATGCTGATAATTTTTTGAGAGTAGAAAGAGGCTGCAGGCCAGAGTGAATTCTCATATGCTGCTGGCACAATATAGAAAGTCAATAGACTGCAAGAAGAAGGTTCTTTTGCTTTTGCCAAAATCTCTATTTGGTCTCTGCCATTAGCATTATCTAACAGAATGTCACCTGACTAGGGAATGTGGAAAATGTAGCTAGAAAAGTCACCTAAAAAAGGGAGTCTAAAATTAAGATGGACTTTGGACTATAAGACAATAGTAAAGAAATGTCACAAACTAGACTTAGATATCTATTTTATGAAGTTATTATGATAACTATGGGATCCGGTGTGGCATTAGGGGCAGATTATGTTAAGATATACTTTTCATTGGAATAAATACAAGGATGTAGAAACTTTTCTGTTACATTAGTAAGTTTTGGGATAAATCTATGTCATGTAAGGAGGACTTCTCACATGGAGAATGTCATGAAGTTATATTTACAGACTTAATATGCCCATTACAAACAAACTCTCCTGCACACCTTTAAGCCACAAGCATGGTTTGATGACAAATTCCAGATGAATAGATAAATACATAGATAGGTAATTATAAAGCCATGCCCATTATTCATTGAATAAATAAACAAGAATATCTCAGTATCATCAAAGATAGCCAGTCCTTTTTATCCATTTCCTAATTACTTCAAATGTTATTTCCCTGGCATTTTATATATTTTATATCAACACAAGCATGATCACCCATTGCTTTTGAATATTATGTCTGTACAGTATTTTTAAGAAACTCTGCCTTTTATTTGTCATGACTTTTATTGGTGAAGAAGTGAGGCTGTGTGCTGTGTAGAATGCCCCACATTCTGAATTTGATTGATTGCTTGCTTTTAGTGAGGTATAACTTGATATTCTCTCCGTGCTACTTTCTATTAGCTAGAGTTAGACCTAAAGGTGTGATTCAACTCAGCAACAATGCTTTTCTAGCAATAACACAGCGTGGGTGTACCTCCTAGTACATTATAAATGAAAAGTTGCAATATTAGTGATTGAAAATTAAGAATGCCCAGGGTGATTTTGCTTTAGGAGAGCATATCAAGGTATTAAGAGTGTCACCTGATGAAAAGCTTAATGGTATGAAATAAATTCTTAACCCAAGTTAGCATAAATTCTTGAAAAAGTGATGGATACTCCCTCTTCTGTCACAGTCAACATTATTAATGCAGATGTGTCAAAAGAGTGGGATGAGGCTGACAAGGAGGTTAATGTGTAAATGATGCAGAAATGACAAAAATTCATTGCGTGTTAATCAAAGTACCAAAAGGACAATGGAGGATGAGAAACAGTCAATGAGCAGTTTAGGAAAAGAGTAATTTACGGAAAAGGACAATTCAAATATTCATAAAACAATTATGTTACTTATAAAATACCCATGTTATGGTTTCTAGGATGTTATATATCTGTACATTGGCAACCTATGTTTTCAAACAAGTATGTGGCAGTGAATAATATATTATTTTACAATTATGTTGAGATGGATATTACATTTAAATGAATTTAAGTCTATTTAAGCACCTTGAATATTAGTTGTGAGAAGCCATAGCTTTTAGTTAATGACAATAATAATCCAAATTAATATATCTCCAGTTTCTTGACCTAAGCAGACATATCTGCATGTTTACTTAATATCCTATATAAATTTTTTCTGACACACAAAAAAGGATCATGAACAATATTCATATGCCCATGTTATACATTTATACATAATCAGATAAGGCATTATAAGTTTTGGTGTCTCCCAGTGACCCCTCCAATTACATTCCAATGTCTTCTACCTGAAAGTAACTATATATACATATCTTTGGACAATATTGATACACTTTTAATATGTGTATAAATAAAATCATAATACATGCACTATTCTCCAATGTTTTTGGCATAATAACATATTTGTGAAATTCATTCATTTTGACAGGCATAAACCTAATTCATTCATTTTCATTGCTATGCAATAACCAATCATGTAAACATAACTATTCTCCTAGAGGGACAATATATATTGTATACCTTGCATATATTATATATACATTGTATTTTATATACATTTATATACAATATATTGTGTATATTGTATGTATATTGTGTATATTGTATATAATGTATATAACATTCTTCTGTGGAAAATAATGCTATCATTATGAACATTCATGTGTATTTTTTTGCAAAAGTTTCCCAAAATTATAGAAGGAACTTATATATTTACTAGATAATTCCATATTTTCCCTACAATAATCTTAATTCTAATTACCAAAAGAGTGTATAAAAATACCATTATGCCATCTATTCACCATCATTTTACATTGTTAAACTTTTATATTATTGTAACCTAATCTATGTGAAATAGTATCTCATTATTTTTATGTTAATTTTGTTATTATTTGAGTTTGATAATTTCTCCTTTTTTATTGGCTTTTTCAGTTTATTGTTTGTGAATTACCTCTGTATATATTTTGTTCATTTTTATATTTACTTGCATTTAGTTTACTGATTTTCAAGTAATCTTTGCATATTCTAGAAACTAAACTTTTGTGGGTTAATACATCATAAAGACTGTATTTCCTAGCCAATGAATTGTGTTTTCATTTTTTTTTTTTTCAGAGTCATTGCATCACAGCAGTTTGTAACTTAAACATGATCAATTATATCAATCATCTGATTTGTATTTTTTGTATCTTGTTTAAGTGATGTTTCCTTACCAAGACATCTTAAAAACACATTATATTTTATAAAGCGTACATATTATACTTACTACTATCATTTTAACATTTCATTTTTTACATCTAGATATTAAACTGTAACTATACAGTTATAGGAAAGGAGGTACGTATCTACTTTTCTTTTTACCATGGAGGTAGTCTTTTTTCTGGCAATTTTCTTGAGTAGTCTGTTGGCCAGGTGATTCTCCATGTCATCTGCATTACATATATTAAGTTCCCAAACATATATATTGTTGTTATTTTCTGAATTCATAGTCTCCTTTGGTCTAATTTTCTATGCCACATGTATGGTTGCCATTCATTGCCATATTGACATTTGATAGGGAATGTTCTCTCAAGTTGTTTTTCTTCAAATTTAACTTGATTCATTGTGGCAATTTTTTTCACACACATTTTAAGATCAAGTTCTAAGTCTAGAACCAAGTATTCTTTCAGGGTTTTTGTTTTTTTTTTTTAGTGAGAGGGTAATCTTTCTTTTTTATATAAAAGTTTATCATGTCTGAATCTTCAAATTTATTGTTACAGCAAGTTCACAATATTCCCCAGTAAAGTTTTAATTTTTTATTATGTCTGCAATTTTGTCACTTTTTTACTCTACATTTTTCTTTCTCCTTTTCGATCATGAATACTCTCTACAGAATGTGAAGATTTAATATTTTAATCTTTTCAAAAAATAACGTTGATCCTCTGTACTATGTCATTGTTTCATATTTCATTTATTTCTTTTTCTATCTTTACAATTTTCTTTTTGAAAATAATTTTCAAACTCAATTTTCAAACTTAATCTGTTTTCTCCCAAATGAATAAGATCACTTAGAACTTTCAGTGCAGTATAACATTAGATTTATTTGAAGCTATATACTTATATTATTATTTTGGTATTATTTTCTAATTACAAATATGATTTCTCATTTAATTTATGAGTAATGTAGAAACAATTTTATTTTGCTGATAGTTTTAATTATCTTTATTTTTATCATGCCATGGTTTGTGAATACTTTCTAGATGACGTAAAATTTTGAAGTTTATTGAGCATTCCTTTATGGTTTTTCATAAGCTTAATTCCAAATGAAGAGGAATGTGTATTTTTGAATTAATGGATAAAAAGTTCTACAAATAACTACAGATAAGCTGTGATAACTTGCTTATTACAAAAATTATTATCGAATTACTATTCCTAACATCAGAATTCCCTTATAATGGTGGATTGGCCAGTAACTTATTCAGACAGTTTTGCTCCGTAAATGGTCTGCCATGAGAACTTTATCATCTTCCACATGAGTTGTTCCTTTTATCATTATATAAAAGTTATTTTCATGTGTTAGCTTAAAGTATTTTCCTTGATGTTACTATAGCCCTGCCAGCTTGTTATTGATTAGTATCCACCAGACATATTTTCTCCTCTGTTTTCAAGTGTTTTGTAATTTTACACTATTTTGTGTTCTTTATAAATGCTATCACTGTGTATATGTAAATATCTTAGCATATGAACTTTGTATTTTGAATTAAGTCTGAAAAATCACAATTTTATTTGAAGATTTTAGTCCAATTACCTTGTATAAATAACTGATATATTTGGGGTTACTTCTGTCACTTAATATTGGATTCTTAGTAACTGATTTTTGTAGCTTTAGTTTTATATTTTTAAATTCTTCTTTCTTTTGCTTGAAAAATAATTTATAGTTTTTTTCCCCTTAGGAATAGAACCTGTATATCCTTTATTTAGTTTGTAGTTATTCTTAACATGCTAACATTCATAGTTGATTTGACAATATCTATACTTATTATCTCTACCCTACTTTAAAAGCAATTCAGAAAATGTACAATATTTTAGCTTTTAACAGTCTTGGCTATTTTATATGATGCAGTTAGTCTACATTTAGCTTTCACTTTGTCTTTGATGCCCTACTTTTATTATGACATTTTTATTATTATTTTATAACTCTATTTTTTGTTTCTTATTATATGTCAATCAATTTCTTTGCTCACTGTTTTTTTTTTTTTTTTTGAGGCATTATTAGTTTACAACACTGTATATGATTTAGAAGTAGATGAGCAAATCTTTTCAGATGTATGTTACCACACTACACCGACCACCAGGTGTTCACAATTCTTTTTTTACAATATATTTGCAATATATTTTCTTATACATGTTTTTCTTATTTCTAGAGAACATTCTTGCAGAGCACCTTTACTGAAAATCTCTAAGTAATAAACTTTCTTTTCTTGAATATGTCATTTTTTCCTTAGAGCTATGTTATACATGAACATACTTAAATATTTTGAAAGCATTGTTTCTGAACTTCCCCATTCTATTATCATTATTGAACAATTTTTTGATTCTCCAATTTTATTTATTTTTTGATTCTCTAATTTTATATCATCCCTCAACTCTAACAGTTTTACTCATTATCTGTATGCCATTAGCTGTCTTCCATTCTCTGTATTATAACCACCTGAGACCTCAATTAGATGAATGCTGGACTTTCCTTCTTCTCTAAAATAGGCCATCTTTCTGGATATTAATAAGCAAGAAGCTTTTTGTAGAAAGCTGAATTTTATGTGTGCTATGCTGAACTATATAGTGCAAACGCTTTAAGGATAGTTTGTGCTGTTTTTCTATTTGAAGCCAAGTCAGCATGACCACCGAGTTAGTATGACCACCATCAAGTTGAGAAATTTTCTGAGAGCACTGTTTCTAGCTTCTCTTACCCACAAATAATTTAACTCACTGAACTAAGAAATGATACTAACTTCATGCCTATACCCAGTGACTCTTGTCTCCCCTCAGGGCTTCCAGTGACTTCTGAGGCATGTGACACTGTAGGATCTATTTGATATCCACATATGTGAAACCTCAAAGTCTTTGGAGTTAACTCCCTAGGAGATAAACTTTGACAAATAGGAGAAATCCAGTAGTCAAGATCAATTCTCTTCTCTTTCTTCTCCTGGTTCAGGCAAGACCAATCATTTAATTTGTCAGGAAGTTGTTGCTACTCCAGTAATACACAGTGGTATTTATTATTCTGTTTTCATGTTTGTCTTTTCTCTTTCATTCACTTTCACATTCATGGAACTGCGCTCCCCAATGAAGTGTTAGCATATGATATTTTGCCTCAGGATAAAGGGAACTTGGGAAAATACATATATTTACATATTGATATTTTCATATTTCTATTGCTTTGTTTTCTATACACATATCTGTCAGTTCATTAATATTTTCTGCTTGGTTACTTAATTTAGCACATCTATTAAGATTTTTTAATTAAATGATTATATTCCTTTTTAGATTTTTACATATTGTCTAGTGTCCTTTGATAATACTATGAGTCTTTCTATTGTTTTCAATTATATCTTTAATCACACTCATTTTATATTGTTTATTATTGCAATTATTGTTTACCCTCTAGTATTTTAGTTCTGTTTGTTATTTTTCCCAATAGTTCTTACTGCCATTTGTGTCTTCATGCATTTGATCATTTTAAATCATGAGCTCAGGTTTTCCAAGATTTAATTTTTTTTAAAATTTATTTATGTATTTATGCATACAAGAACTGGGGTACAGGCCAGAGGTGCGGGGGGTGAGCAGATTCACCAGAGGAAGAGTGGGGAGCAGAACAGGCAGATCTAATGAAATATACTGCTGAGGGGAGCAGCGGGCAAGACAGGAGAGGTCTGCTGCACCATGTGGGTACCTCCCTCGCTGGGGATCAAACTTGTGCTGAGGTGGCTGCAGATAGTTCATAGGTTGTGTCTTAATCTCTTGCACCACCAGGGAGGCCCGCCAAGATTTAGTTTTTGAGACATCTGTGACGATTGGTTGAGGTTCTATACATCAGAAGCGTATCTGGGCTTAATTTAATCAGGAGGTCTAATTTACTATAAGCCTGGAAAAAGTGTAAGTGAATTTATTGACTGGCATTTTTTTTCCTGGACCATTCAGAAATTGCAAAAATCAGATCTCTAGGCACAACAGACCTCTCCTGTCTTGCCCGCTGCTCTCCTTAGCAGTATATTTTCAGTCAATCTTCCTGTTCTCCCCACTCTGTCTGATTAATCCTCTCACCCTCTGCACCTCTGTCTGACACCCCTGCTCCTCTATGATAAAATAAAAATTAAAAAAAAAATCATATTCTGAAATGTTGAGAGCAAGTGACTGAATTTATGGTAGAATTTTTTTTTCTATGTAATCCTAGACCAAGATAGGCAATTTGGCTTGTAGTTTTGCCTTTGCAAGCAGTAACATTTGTTTTAGTCCTTTAATTCACTTAGAATGTAAGCCTTAAGAGTTCAACTTGATTGCATGTGCTTGAATGTGCGTGTGTGTGTGTGTGTGTGTGTGTGTGTGTGTCTACCTCTTTAATGCTATGTAGCTCAAGGCCTTGATTGCTGTTATAGAGTCATTATTAAAACCCAAAGGTACCAGCAAACAAGCCTCTTAATAAGATCAACAACTAGCACTGGTTGCTTTAGTTTTGGTATTAACAGTTTTATTTCCAATTCCTTCTTTGGCCTTATGGTATAATTTATATTACTATACTGTGAGCTCAGTTAACAATGTTTAAAAGGTTCTATCTTTATATTTAAGCCAAAATGTCTGAGGATGCTTTGTCAGTTGTTTTTTCAGGTTATTTAGATAATATTGCTGCTAGAAGCAGAAATATCTTCTCTGACATTGAATTGTGGTGTTTATTCATTGTGCCAGCACTCAACGGTCTGACACCAAGCTCTTTATTTCTGTGTCTCTCTCTCCTTTTTTTTTTTTTTTTAAATTTTCATGTATGGCCTCTAATCTTAATATATTAAAAAAAATGTAAAAGTGCTTTGAAAATCATAAGAAATCAGTATTTAAGAGAACTATATGTTGGTGGAAAACATAATCTTTGGAGACAAACAGCCTGAACTTGACTTTGGGCTCTGTCTATTTTTTTTTTTTTATGATATGATGCAGTAGTTTAATTTATTTATTTATTTATTTTTTTAATCTTAAATTTTATTTTTATATTCCCCCATACAATTGCAAACGCCCCATTCTGACCCAATCCTTCCCCTCCCGCCCCCCCCCCCCAAAAAGTGTCTCTGGTTCATAGTTTTTTGTTGATTTGATTTTCACTTTCTTATATTCATTTTCCTGGTCCCTTATTTAAGTTTTCTAGATTCCTGCTATGAGTGAGACCATCCCGTATTTTTCTTTTTCTTTTTGTCTATTACACAGTGTTGGACTTTGAAACAGCCACCATTCTTCTTGACTCACATTTCATATTCACAAAATGGGCATACAAATGACGGTGTTTACTCCTTTGAATGATTGTGTTGCTTAAATGCATGAGTACAAGATAAGTATGTGGAATAGTATCTGGCATGTTAAAATGGTCCATGATTATTTTCTGTTATTATTGCTTTTCACTACCTTCAATATAATTCTGAACTACATAATCAATACAATCAAGACAGTGTTTCACAAGATATTTTTTTAACCTGATTTTAACCCAACTGCTTTCTACCTATTTATTTATTTATTATTATTATTATTATTATTATTTTATAATAAATTTTATTGTTATATTCCCCATACAATTGCAGCCCCCATTCTGACCCCAATCCCTCCACTCCCGCCCCCGCCCCCTAAAAGTGTCTCTGGTTCATAGTTTTTTGTTGATTTTGATTTTCACTTTCTTATAGTTATTCATTTTCCTGGTCCCTTATTTAAGTTTTCTAGATTCCTGCTATGAGTGAGACCATCCGGTATTTTTCTTTTTCTTTTTGGCTTATTTTGCTGAGCATGATCCCTTCCAGCGCCATCCATGTTGCTGCAAATTGCATGTGTTTATCTTTTTTGAATGCTGAGTAATATTCCATGGTGTATATGTACCACATCTTCTTGATCCAGTCATCTATTTTTGGGCATTTGGGTTGTTTCCAAAGCTTAGCTATTGTAAACAGTGCTGCTATAAACATAGGGGTGCAGGTGTTCTTTGGAATTGATGTTTCTGTGTCCTTTGGGTAAATACCTAGGAGTGGAATTGCTGGATCATATGGAAGCTCTATGTTTAGTAGGTCCAGAAATCTCCACACAGCTTTCCATAGTGGTTGGACCAGTTTGCACTCCCACCAACAGTGCAGAAGAGTTCTTTTTTCTCCACACCCTCGCCAGCATTTGTTGTTGCTAGTTTTTTTAATATGTGCCATTCTCACTGGTATAAGATGGTATCTCATGGTAGTTTTGATTTGCATTTCCCTGATGGCAAGTGATGTTGAACATTTTTTCATATGCCTGTTGGCCATTTGCATTTCCTCTTCAGAGAAGTTTCTTTTTAGCTCTTCTGCCCATTTTTTGACTGGATTCTTTTCTTTGTTGTTGTTGAGTCTCATCAGCTCTTTGCAGATTTTTGTGATCAGTCCTTTATCATTAGTGTTGGGTACAAAAATGTTCTCCCAGTTGGTGGGGTTTCTCTTTGTTTTTGTTATTGTCTCTTTTGCTGTGCAGAAGCTCTTTAATTTGATGTAGTCCCAGCTGTTTATCTTTGCCTTCACTATCACTGCTTTGGGTGATGTGTCTGTAAAGATGTCTTTGATGTGCAAATCACGTAGTGTTTCGCCTATATTTCCTTCTATATATTTTATGGTTTCAGGTCTTATGTCTAGTTCTTTAATCCATTTTGAGTTGATTTTTGTGTATGGTGTGAGGTAGTGGTCAAGCTTCATTCTTTTGCATGTAGCGACCCAGTTTTCCCAGCACCATTTATTGAACAAACTTTCTTTGCTCCAATGCATAGTCTTTGCTCCTTTGTCAAAGATTAGTTGACCATAAATCTGTGGGTTTATTTCTGGATTTTCTATTCGATTCCATTGGTCTGTATGTCTGTTCTTGTTCCAATACCATGCAGTTTTGATGATTATGGCTTTGTAGTATAGTTTGAAGTCTGGGAGTGTAATGCCTCCATTCCCTTCTTTCTTTTTCAGGAGAGCTTTGGCTATTCGGGTTTTTTTTGTGATTCCATATGAATTTCATCAATAATTGTTCTATTTCTTTGAAGAATGACATTGAAATTTTGATTGGAATAGCATTGAATCTGTATATTGCTTTTGGAAGGATGGCCATTTTAATAATGTTTATTCTTCCAATCCACGAGCAGGGGATGTCTCTCCATTTCTTTGTGTCTTCTTCTATTTCTTTTAACAGTGTTTTATAGTTTTCTTTGTATAGGTCCTTTACCTCTTTTGTTAGATTTATTCCCAAATATTTGATTTTTTTTTGTTTCAATAACAAAAGGGATGGTTTTTTTGATTTCTTCTTCTTCAGATTTATTGTTTGTTTATAGGAAGGCTACTGACTTTTGCGTGTTGATTTTGTATCCTGCCACTTTACTGAACTGATTGATGAGTTGAATTAGCTTTTCTGTGGAGTTTTTGGGGTTCTCTATGTATAATATCATATCGTCTGCAAATAGTGATAGTTTGACTTCTTCTTTTCCTATTTGGATTCCTTGGATGTCTTTCTCTTGTCTTATTGTCCTGGCTAGGACTTCCAGTATTATATTGAAAAGCAGTGGTGAGAGTGGACATCCTTGTCTTGTTCCAGATCTTAATGGAATTGCTTTCAGCTTTTCACCATTGAGAATGATACTGGCTGTTGGCTTGTCATAGATGGCCTTTATGATGTTGAGGTATGTTCCTTGTATCCCAAGAATTTCAAGGGCTTTTATCATGAATGGGTGTTGCACTTTGTCGAAAGCTTTCTCAGCATCTATTGATATATCATATGGTTTTTATATTTCTTTTTGTTGATGTGTTGGATAACGTTGATTGATTTTCGGATGTTAAACCATCCTTGTGCCCCTGGAATGAATCCTACTTGGTCGTGGTGAATTATCTTATGGATACATTGTTGGATTCTGATGGCTAAAATTTTATTGAGGATTTTTGCATCAGTGTTCATTAGGGAGATTGGCCTGTAGTTTTCTTTTTTTGTGTTGTCCTTGTTCGGTTTTGGTATTAGTGTAATGTTGGCTTCATAGAACGTGTTTGGTATTGTCCCTTCCTTCTCAATTTTTTGGAATAGTTTGTGAAGGATAGGCACTAATTCGTCTCTGAATGTTTGGTAGAATTCATTTGTAAATCCATCAGGTCCTGGGCTTTTGTTTTTGGGGAGGTTTTTGATTACCATTTCAATTTCGCTAATTGTAATTGGTCTGTTTAGGTGTTCTATTTCTTCTTTATCTAGCTTGGGTGATTGTAGAGTTGTAGGAATTTGTCCATCTCCTCTAGATTGTTGAACTTGTTTCCATATAACTGTTCATAGTAGTTACTGATTATTCTTTTGATTTCTGCTGTGTCCGTTGTGATTTCTCCTCTTTTATTGATGATCCTGTTTATTTGTGCTTTCTCCCTTTTTTCCTTTGTGAGCCTGGCTAGGGGTTTGTCTATTTTATTGATTTTTTCAAAGAACCAGCTCTTGGTTTCATTGATCTTTTGGATTGTTTTTTTAGTTTCAATTTCATTTATTTCTGCTTTGGTTTTATTATTTCTTTTCTTCTACTGGTTTGGGGTTTTTTTGTTGTTCTTTTTCTAGATCTTTGAGCTTCGAGATTAGGTTGTTTCTTTGAGTTCTTTCTTGTTTCTTGATGTGAGCTTCTATTGCTATATATTTTCCTCTTATTACTGCTTTTGCTGCATCCCATACATTTAGGATATTGGTGTCTTCCTTGTCGTTCAATTCAAAAAATTTTTTAATTTCTTCTTTGTTCTCCTCCTTAGTCCAGTGGTCTTCCAGTAGTGTGGTTTTTAATCTCCATGAGGTAGGAAAGTTCCTTGCCTTCTTTTTATGGTTTATTTCTAGTTTGATGCCTTCATGGTCAGAAAAGATGGTTGATATGATTTCAATCTTGGTGTATCTGTTGATGTTTGTCTTGTGCCCCAGTATGTGATCGATCCTGGAGAATGATCCGTGTGCGCTTGAGAAAAATGTGTACTCCGTTTTTTTGGGGTTTAGTGTTCTATAGATGTCTGTTAAGCCCAATTGCTCTAGGTCCTTATTTAGAGCTTTGGTTTCTTTACTTATTTTTTGTCTTGTTGATCTATCCATTGTTGATAGTGGTGTGTTGAAGTCTCCCACTACGTATGTGTTTTTCTCTGATGTCTGTTTTCAGAGAGGACAACAGTTGTCTGATATATTTTGGTGCTCCTTCGTTTGGTGAGTATATGTTAATGAGTGTTATTTCTTCTTGAAGTATTGTCCCCTTGATCATAATGTAGTCACCATTGGGGTCTCTTTTTTTTATCTTTTTGAGTTTGAAATCTG
Source organism: Talpa occidentalis (assembly GCF_014898055.3). Lineage (NCBI taxonomy): Eukaryota > Metazoa > Chordata > Mammalia > Eulipotyphla > Talpidae > Talpa > Talpa occidentalis. The sequence goes on along the minus strand of NW_023604861.1, from coordinate 87,497,829 downwards.
TTTTATCTGATATAAGTATAGCTGTTCCTGCTTTCTTTTTTGGTCCATTTGCTTGTAGGATTGTTTTCCATCCTTTAACTTTGAGCCTATTTTTATCTTTTGTAGCTAAATGTGTTTCCTGGAGACAGCAAAAGGTTGGGTTTTGTTTCTTAATCCAGGCTGCAACTCTGTGTCATTTTATTTAAGAGTTTAGTCCATTTACATTTAGAGTTAATATTGATATGTTAGCATCTGTATTTGCCATTGTTTTCTTTCCTTTGATTTTATTTATTTATTCTTTTAATAACTTTTTTTTTGGGGGGGGTCTTCTTTCGTTGTTATTCGTCCCTCTGAGGTTCTGGCTTTAGGACTCCTTGTAGTATTTTTTGGAGTGGGGGTTTAGTTGTAATGAAATTCCGGAGTTTCTGTTTGTCTGGGAAGGTCCATATTCTTTCTTCAAAGAGGAAGGAGAGCTTTGCGGGATAGAGTATTCTTGGTTGGCATCTGTTTTCTTGGAGTCTGTTGACTATGTACCTCCACTCTCTCCTTGCCCGTAGTGTTTCTTCGGAGAAGTCTGATGTCAGCCTGATTGGCTTTCCTTTGAATGTTATCTGTTTCTTCCCTCTTGCCAGCTTCATTATTTTTTCCTTGTCCTGGATTCTAGGGAGCTTTACTATTATGTGTCTTGCTGTATTTTTTCTTTCGTCGTGGAAGTTTGGTGTTCTTCTTGCTTCTTGTATATCAATTTTCAGCTCCTTCTTCACATTTGGGAAGTTCTCTTCAATTATCTCTTTGAATATTTTCTCTGTTCCTACTTCTCTCTCTCTCTCTCTCTTCTGGTATTCCTATAACTCTTATATTTCCTTTCCTCATGGAGTCAGATAGTTCCCGAAGTCTTTCTTCATTCTTTTTCCTTCGTACTTCTCTTTCCTTTCTGTTTTGGTTCTTTTTATTTCTGTGTCTTCAAGAGTACTTATTCGTTCTTCCATTTCATCAATTCTGCTTTCATTGCTTTTCCCAGAATTCTTTAGTTCTTCCACTAATTCTTTGATCTCCTGCATTTCTTTTACTTCCCTCTTTAGGGACTCAATTTCATTCTTCTGATCGTTGATTTTTTTTCCCTTATCATTGTTTTCCTTTATGACTTCTGTCAGTTTTTTTAATCACGGCAATTTTAAATTCTCTTTCTGGAAGGCTCAGAAGTTCTTCCAAGTTACTGTCGTTGCAATCTGGGGGCTGGTTTTCTTTTTGTGGTGTGCTTTTTCTCTGGAGAGTTGCTAGGTTGCGTGTGGTTCTTCTCCTCCCTACTGTCTGTTTTCTAATTTGCCGTATGCGTTGGGACACTGTGTTGTTGGGACTGGCCGGCATCTTGGGTGAGCTTCTCTGCTCCCCTCTGGTTCCTCCAGGAGTCATCTGTTAGTTTCAAGCAGTCTTTATTGGATGAAGGTCCCTGTCCTAAAATGTCGATGTGGGGACACACTCCCCTGTGCGCCTGGTCTGCCCCGGTGGTAGATTCCTGCTCCCCTTCTGGGCTTGGACTGCAGGCCAGAGGGCGTCTGTCGTGGGTGAACTTCCCCCGCTCACCTCTGGCTCCTGAGGAAGCCTTGTGCAGGTAGTCTTTACTGAAGAAATGTCCCTGTTCTAAAATGGTGATGTGGGACACACTCCCTGCGCGTCCGGTGTCAGGCACACTCTTCTGCGTGCCTGGTCTGCCCTGGCTGTGGGTGCTCGCTCTCCCTGTGGGCTCAGACTACTTGTTCGGAAGGGGCCGGGTGTGGGCTAACTCCCCAGCTGGCCACTAGCTCCTTCAGGAGCCTGTGCTGGCTTCAAGTCGCTAGGTGGCGCCAGAGATCTCTCCTAGAGCCCTTGGGGAGCTGATTTTCCACCCTGTGGGACAGGGAGCAGAGAGGGGATGGTAGGGTACACCTCAACGGCTTTGGGGTGCTGTGTCTGCCTTGTGCTCCACCGTCGTGGGGAACCCACGTCCCTAATTTCGTGCCCCGGGTCTCAGTTCCAAAGCCCTCAGTTCCAGGATGCGGGCTGTAGCCCAGTTCAGTGGCGCGGGAATGGCGCCTTTTGCACCGCTCCCGTGCCTGGGCGCCTGGTTCCTGCTCACTCAGGGAGGGACCTTCACCTCAGTGAGGACCTCGCGTGTCTCCCCGCAAGCCTAGGTCGTCTCCCAAGCCTAGGTCGCAGGCGCGGGGACCTGGGCAGCCGCTATCCCGGTCTGCACTTGCTTTTCAAGCGCGCTGAGCGCGCCCTTTTCCGCGCAAGCTTACCGGCAGCCCGGGCTGTGTGCGCATCTCCCGGGGTCTATGTTCTCTAATGGCGCCCGGAGCCATTCGCTCCCCGCCTCGGCGAATCCTGCAGGGTTCACCTCAGCTCCCGTTCACGGGGTGTGGTGGCTGCAATAGTTCCTTTCCACTCACAGTCCCGCTTGCTGCATCGTTTGTTCTTGCGTCGTTTTAGTTTGTTGTTTTCCTCCTCTCTGCGGGTCGGAGAGTGCCCCCTCTGTGGGCGGGGAGGGGAGCAGGGTTCTCGCTATACTTTTTTTATTATTATTATTTTTTGTGGGGCCCTCGCCATTGACCAGGGAACAAATAGGCACTGCAGAGGCTGCGTGCAGCCTCTCAGCCCAGTGCTCAACTACTGCGCCACCAGGGGAGGCCCTGCTTTCTACCTATTTGAAAAAAAAAAAAAAAATTGAATTACTATGCCCTCCTTATCCACTTATATTTTGTGAGAATGGGATTATTTATGCAGACTGGAAATCCGGAAAACTGAGAAACTTAGAAATAATTTTAACTTCACATATTTTACATTGGCTAATTAGTTTTCAGTGAGTAACCACATGTAAGCAAGGAGAAAATCATTATATTGTACACAAAATGCTGAGAATAGGTGAAGAATATATGATATCAATTTGAAGTATAAAATAATTTGATTGTTCTCTTTGGTTGAGTACATTTTTTTCTGTGTAAAATAAATTACAGGAATTGTGTTAGGCAGAAAATTGTGTTTCATAGAGTATTTGTTGAAAATGAATGGATGGCACATTGGCAATTAGTTGTTCCCTAGAATACAAAGCCAGACTATACATGATTCTGCATTTTAGGGAGGATAGAAAATTGTATAAATCTGTAATGATTTTTACTTTAAGTTAATAATCTTGTACTCATGGAATCAGTGTCAGATAAAAACACCTTCAAAAATTTACAAGCATTTCCCTTAAGAAAGAAAAAAAAAGTATGTCAGCAAGAGATTTTGAGTTGTTTTTCTTTCATCTCTTCCGGATATGGTTCTTAAGCTTTTCTTAATATTTCACATTCATGGTAAAGAAAAGATCAAAAATACAAAGCTGATTATGAAATTACTACTGAAATAATGTTTAGTGATTTATTGACTACCTATATATAGTATACACATGCATCACACATAGTTTTTTACCAGCAATAAATTATTCAAATTAAAGCTGAGTTGATTTTAGTAGATTGACTTCAAAATCAAACAACTGTACAATTTGTAAAACAGCCAAAAGCTAAAAAAAAAAAATTGTGATTCACCATAAATAACATCATGAATTTGGAAATGGTAAATATAATAGAATTAGGTGTAGCTATGAGAGAGTTAAATCAAAAATTAAACGGGATTAGGGCCTCCCCGGTGGCGTAGCGGTTGAGCGCTGGGTTGCAAAGCTGCCCGCAGCCTCTGCAGCACCAGTTCTATCCCCGGCTGCTCCCCGGCCACCGGAGGAGGGTCCGACATGGCGCGCAGACCTCTCCTGCCGCCCGCTGCTCCCCTCAGCAGTGTGCTTCTGTCCTTCTGCCTGCTCTGCTCCCCGCTCTGGCTCTGGTGAATTCTCTCACCCTCCAGCGCTTCTGACTGTACCCAGTGCATGTATAAACAAAACAAACAAACAAACAACAAACAAATAAAACATGCCTCTATTTAAAAAAAAAAAATCAAAAAAAAATTAAACAGGATTAAATAATAGGAACCTGTATTTCTCAGGCTGCTATGGAAATTCTGTTCAAAATGTCCTCAGGACCTGGGCTCATTTGACTTGACATCCTTTAATTTTAGGATATGCTCTTCATCAAGGTTCAATATGGTTATTAGTAGTCCAGTCATTACATGCTATAAGAAAGGCATTGGAATGAAAGCTTACTGAAGATGGATAAGGAATAAAACCTATTTTCTTTTAAATAATGTCCCCTGGAACTTCTACCATGTACTCTTTTGTTTATATTTTGTTGAGAAGTTACATTCCTTATTAAAAAAAATCCTGTGTATAGATAAAAATTGGGATGTTATATTAATGTGAGTGAAGAAAGAGAGACTAAACCTTTGGTTTAAAATCAACACTCCTTACCAGAGTAAGTAAAAGGAGTATTAATTTAGTTATTATTCTTTACTCAATAGTCATTAAGAAATAACAGAGAATAGAAATATATAGATGATAATCTAATATTTTTTTCAATTCTACCTTCCCATGTTACATAGCTAATTTCTTCTTATTTTTGACTGTCTTACTCACTTTCACTGTCTAAATAAGTGATGGATGAAATGAGTGGTAGAGTTTCTACTGCTAAAGTTTTTTGACTCTATTCCCTGACACATTAGTATTGGAACCAATATGGGCAAGTTTTCAGAGTCTCTTAGGATTTGGAATCTCAAGGAAGACACGCTTTTCCATATACCATAACATGGAATGCACGCCATGGCTCTGCCTGATGAGCAGTTATATGGAAATTAGAGACCTGAAACATAAATATCCTAACTATATTTTGTGTCCTTTTGCTGAACCATGAAATTCTCAGTATGCTGACTTTACTTTTATGGGAAATTAAAAGTTTAGAAGTTTCCAATGAGCTCATAGAGAAATAATGAAAAATATGGATATAGTTACCAAAAAATATATACAAATATAGTATTTTTATATCAATGGAATGGGTATAGACATAATTTTACACTTATAAGTGAATAAACAATAACTCAAATTATCAGTACATTGCTGAGTTATTTTTCGCTTTTAAAATATGTGTATTTGGAGTTATTCCAAATATAAGATCTATAAGTTGGTCTCCTGAAACAATAAATATCAAAGTTAATACAAGTTGTGACATACAGCTTGCACTATATAATATTATTTGCAACAGAGAATTTCTGTTCCTTCTTTAAGAGCATATGTGCAACATATTATAAGAAATGATGAGGTTCTTATAAGAAAATGACAAGCATATTCAGACTAAAAAGATTGTATTTTCTCTGATATTAATAGCAGAACCAAAGAGTTAAGTACAATTTTATATTTCTATACTTTATATTGACTTTTTTTAAAAAAGGAGAACACAAATATGTGCCTGTATGTAAGTTCATACCTGGTTTATCTTTACTAGTCCTCTAAGCCAACAGACATTTTCTGCACTGACATTTATGCTACATATGAAAACTACCCTTCTGTGAATAACTTTGTTAAGTTGTCTTTGTTACCAAGCAATCAAGGATTACTCTGCTGCTGATGCACATAAATAACCCCCGTGTGCACTGTGTCTCCCCAAATTGCCAGAATTGGGTTTATATCACATTTCGGGAAGCAGGGTTTGAGGGAAAAAAACAGTCTAAATTCATTGTCTGGGGAATGGACTTAGGGCACAGAAATGAGGGTTGGGCAAAAGGTCATTGGGTGAAGTGGACAGGGGGACAGTAGAATGCATAATTAGCTAAAAAACATTCAACTTTTTTACCATTGGTGATTACTGAGTCAAGTAAATATTCTTCAAGAGTAATCAGATATAGTCATCGTAGGGAGTAATACTCCAATAATGATGGTTATAAAATCTAATAGATATTTTAAGACTAAAACTGAGCAAGCTGTGCCCCCATAATAGAATTTCACAAAGACATATTTAGTAAAACTTTATGATTTTTATTTTCAAATAATAAGTTAAGTGAAAACTGTAACCCAAACTCTTTTCCAATGGGATTGTTTTACAACTCACATTTTCTCAAAGATTTAATGTTAGCAACCTTAATTATACCCACATATTCCCTGTGTTATATTTTAATTTAGTTGTTTATTTATTCCTTGCTCTCTCAAGAAAAGAAATAGATCCCAGAAGAATATCTCTTCTCTTACAGACATTTTCTTATTGACTTTTCTTTGTAAATATATACTTACCATTATGCTTCATGTAAATCATGAAAATTAATAAGCAAAGCTATGTTTCAGTAAAACTGTATTTACGAAAAAAGGTGCTGAATTCTACTAGACTTTCTAGTTTGCCAGTACCCTAAAACCATCATGGTATTGAGATCCCAGTCCTTCACTTTAACTCTGTATACAAAAAAACCCTGAAATATTTGACATTTGCATAGTTAAAATCTGTTAATGACAGAAAAGACTGTTTCCGTATATCATGTGTTTCTTGCTATTTATAATATATTTAAAAACATTTGCAACAAGTACTGGAAAAGATGTAGAGAAAAGGGAACACTTGTACACTATGGATAAGAATGAAAATTGATGTGGCCATTATGAAAAACAATATGGAGTTTCCTGGAAAAAAAAATACAAATACCATTTGATTCAGGTATCTTTCTTCAGGGTGTGGATTGAAAGCTTTTAAAATCTGGCTCTCAAAGAGATTATCTTCATTCTATATTCACTGCAGCATTAATGGCAATAACCAGATATGGAAACAACCTAACTCCATAATGGACAATTGGATTAGGAAGTGTGCTATATCCATATTTAGAATTTATTCAAATTTTAAAAAGAAAGAAATCCTTTTATTTATGACATCACAGATGGACATTATACTGTGTGAATAAGTCATACACAGAAAGAATAATGCTGTATGATCTCATTTATATGTGGAAACAAACAAAAAACAATCAAGTACATAGCAGCAGGCTATGTGGTTACAGTGGCTTGGGTAGGGGGATGGGTAA